>NC_132910.1:2870625-3588282 GCF_047675955.1 Chlorocebus sabaeus | reverse complement strand
AAAGAATCCCTTCCCTTTGTCTGATATGGTCATCCACTTAAATTTCATGGACCGCTGATATCTGTCCTTCCTTGTGGCAGGGTTTTCTCGCGACAGGGCAGCCTGGTTGCACTGTGACTACAAACTCACCCAGCCTCCTTCCCTTTATAAGTAACTGGCTGTCAGTACTTTTCAACCTTCTTTTCTACCTATGCCCAATGCATAAGAGAAGTAAAAATTCTGGTCTTCATGCATTCTTTCAATACCGTTGTTATGGTGTTATGGCGTGTCTAACAGGTTTTCCTAGTTTGCATCGCAGATGTTGTTTTATCCCCATTTTATACCATGTTTATTTTCGCAAAATGTAAAAATTAGTAGAAATGTCGCCATTTTGTTTGAAAGTATTTTTAATGCCAACTTTCAATTTTCTTGTATTATGCAAGGTTTTTCTGATGGTCAATTTTGAGAGAAAAATTTACCGTGTACCCTAAGGCTACGCGGATTCTGGTATTACAGTGCTCCTCAGTCTTTCATTAAAGTAGTTCTTGTGAGAAGAGGGAATGAATGCTTACCTCCAGTTGTCTGGGGGCTTATGCTAAGCAGATTTAATGAGCAAAACATTTTGTTGTGAAGTAATAACGTTCATTTTACAGAGCATCCAAATAGTTACAAATAGATGCCTTATCAATGTAGTTTTAATACCAAAATATTTTAAAATCCTCACCAACTTCATCTGACACTACAGAAAGAAACATTATCTTTATTTTGAGAATTGATACCCTTTTACACTACCAGTTAAATCTCTCCTGAAAGGTACTGTATGTTTGTTTGTAAAGCCCAGTTCTGTGACAATCATTAAACACAGAATACACTTTTATTATACTGCCAAATAGTTGTTTCTGAAATGCAGTAATTTTAAAATGTCTTAATTTGAAAGAAAAGCATGTTAATTTATTTAAATAGTCCCTGAATTTTAAATTACTACTATCAAGTCGACATCAACGTAATATAATTTTTATTTGCCTTGCATAACTACCCACTGTATGAGATAAAACGAATGGTAACATATATCCAAGCATCTAGGCTTTGCTAACAGCAGAACAACAATAAAATTAACTTATTCCTTCAGTTATGCATGAATTCTTATTTTAAAAGTAGATTTTTAAATTAATCAATAGCACATGATAATGTAAATATATACAAACATAAAGCAAAATAATATTCTATAGATTATTTGCAATTTTGAGAATGACAGACTTCTGGCACAAAGCAATTAACACAATTTTTCAAGATGGATAAAAAAAATTTTTTCTCATTGAATGTGGTTTATGTACCCTCAAGCCTTGATATTTATTTAGCAACATTATTTGGAAATATACCATGAACATATATGATTTAGTCACATAGACTGTAAAAACAAATCCTTAAATGATGTGCTATTTAATTTGTAAACAATTTGTTGTATATTTTACAAGGTCTTTTTATTTTACTCTTCAATCTGTCCTTTGGTTTAAAATCTGAATTCTTTCTAAAAAACTATGCAATTAGCCCAAAGTTCTAACTTTATTCTGCCACTTATTTCTTGTCAGTAATTTGATACTTTGAAAGAGAGTGGAGGTATAGAAGGTTAATTTACGTTATTGTCAATTTTTTCAAGGTTTGATAAACATTTAAATTTGAAAGACAGCAGAGTATAAAAAGGATATGAGAAAATTAAGGGTCTTCTACACTCTAACTGTATATGTTTACAAACTTATTTAACCTAAATCTAAGACGGATAATGTGATTGGAGATGAACACTGCTTTCTCTTCAGTACTAAAGTTCTGTTTGTTAACGCAATTACATTGTGGCATTGACAATTTTTCAGTAGCCTGATGGGTTATAGCACATCGTTTCAAGAAATGTAAATTATTTAAATATTCACAAAACTATTTTTGGCACTTTTTACTGTTTATTGGAAATTTCTTGACAGTTGAGATCATCAAAAGTGACAACTGACAATTAATTGTATTTTTTCTTACTACAGATTCAAAGAAAAATACTGGCTACAAACAGCATTTAAGACTCCAGGGAATGTCATTGTTGTTGTCTTAAGAAGGCATAGAATTTGGGTTTGCCAAAGCAGCATTCATTTCTTGATATGAATACTTGAAGGACTATGTGAAGGTCTACAGCAAGCCCAGTAAGAGTTAAATAGATGTTGAGCAATTGAAGTCTTTAATGATATTTTGAATTTATCTTTTATAGAATTTAATAGTAAAAATAACTTTAATCCTAGTCTGTATTATGGCAACTTTATTTACTAATGTCATTTGATAGATAATTTGGAAATTTTTTGAAAATTGTTTTTCACATTTTAAAACATAAATAGTAATTTCTTGCACTACATGATAATAACAAATCATTAAAATTTTGCATGTTGGTTTAGAATTTAATGTTTGTCTTTGATATTATAACCTATGTAAAAGCTATTATTCAAAGAAGGAAATATTATAGATATTGTTTTGGGGAATGGGCCACAGTCATTTTGCAGAACCATATTTATTAAAATGAAAATACTTGCTGACATGGGATAACCAGCTTTACTTTGGTTTAGAGGCTAGCTTCAAAGACTGAAAGAAAATTGGGAATGATGTAACACATAAATTTCTATTTAGTTAATCACAGAGAAAGATGGAAATAATAAAATCGTAAAATCTAATAACATTAACATTATTGTCAGCTGTTAATGCCTATGGGTAGGGATGCAGAATGACAGTTAATATAAAAATCTAAGCAAATCAAGTGTTAATTCATGTGTCCTAGGTGATTTCCTTCTTGTGACCTGTAATTGTATTGACAGTGATTTACAAATGTAAATCTCTACTGTTTTCAAACCCCTTGAAACGATCTCTTAATTTATTGTGTCTTCTCTGCCCCTCCCTTCTCTACAGACACACACACACACACACACACACACACACACACACACACACACAGAATCATACAAACCAGCAGGGATGCAAACAACATATCCATTTCAACACAAATCCTTTGTTTCTGCATATGTATCAGAAATTCAGCTTCATACCACCAGAAGAAAAAAAATCAGATTAAGAAGAGGGTGAGAACAATAAATAAATGCGGAGATAACTATCAGTAGCTTAACAAAGTATATTTTTTCTGTTCATACCACTTTCAAATTCCTACTGTTTTGCTGCTGCTGTGTTGACTGCTAGAAGTAAAGATACAAGTCTCTCTTACTCTCTTTTAAAAAGTTTTGAAAACAGTTGTTTTGGAATTATTTTCAGGAATTCTATTTCTCAGTAACACTTAGCTGAACCAGCTGTCTCTGTATTCTTATTTTATTTTTTATGGTAACAAATAAATTCTAAAATTATAAAAATGACACAGAATAAAGCAAAAGATAACTCAGATATGTCACTGAGTAAATATATTTTTACCATTTGGTAAATATTGTTTCAGAAATTTTTCTGTTGAATCTATACAGAAAGAAATATGGTTATATTTATGCATGCATACATGGACAGATGGATAGATGGGATGGGAGGATAGATGAATGTACAGATGGAAAACAAATAAGTGAACAAATTTAAAAATACTATTACAGATTAAAAATAGTTTAAAAATAATTATTAAATGAAAACAGTTCTTCTTTTTTAGCAGGATGGTGTTAGGACTGAGTGTTGCTCTCATATCAATTTTCTTTAACCTAAGTCATATGTAGCCAAAGCACATGCGATTTAGAAAGGAAGAGCTTGGTTTGTGCTGAATGTAGTTTCTGAAAATTCTAGGGAGATATGCACACTGTATTCTACAGAACTGTCTATTTTCTGTAGTAATGCAATGCAATGGTCCTGCCAGTCTTTTCTTTCTATCCTGTTTCTCTCTAGAAGCTATTATGTATGTATATATGGGTGTATCATTCTGTCCAGACTGATTTCAGTATCATGAGTTTTTGCTCACTTTCCTCATTCCTAAAAAGTCCGGAAAAACGACATGATGAGAGGCCTTTCATTCTAATATCTTCCATGGTAGCATGAGTATGCAGCACCATCTGTGCTCACTGTTCTGCCCTATGTTCCCCACCGGAGTTTACTCGTAACTCATCCACATATATCCCAATCAACGCTGAGATGGAAATGTATTAGTAAGAATTCTCAGGGTGAATTCCAATCACTGACTTTCCTCACTTCTGACTGGCTGGAGGTGCTGACCCAGAATTTTTTGTTTATTTCAATGATAGCTACATTTTTTTCTTTTCTATGTTTTTTCTCTTGTTTATTTGATGCTGGCACATATAATTTTCATTTAAAATTTTAAAATTTTATTTTATGTTGGGAGAAAAGCATATATAATTCTGTTCTGTTCTGTTTCACCCATGCCAGGTGCAGCTTTTAATATTGTTACATTTGCATGCATGCACATGTGTACACACACAAATAGAAGATGTATGCAGGTTAGAGATATAAGTTACACTACTTGCTATATCCCATTTCAGATGTTCATTATAATGCTTTTTCATTTTTCCTGAAAAGCAAAATAACTACCAAATTATAATTTATGCTTCACCACCATTTATAAACTTGAGTTGTACATCACTTCAGCCAGGTGTTGGCAAGTTAATCATATTCTCAGCATGCTTCACTAACTTTAACATTATTTCTGAAGTATTGTAAATTCTTCCCCTAATCCATATCCTCTACCCCAGAACCAAACAAAACATGTAGCAAACACTAGCATTGATTAACTAAATGTTATTCAATAAACTATTTTTTAACCTAAAATTGTATTATTATAAATAATTGCTGTATTCAATAAGTAAACAGAGAATAATAAGAGTCTGTAAAACACAATATTAAAATTAAAATCCCATAATGAATGACAGTTGAAGGACAATAGTGGATTATATTACAGTAAGGTTGGCACCAGACAAAGAAATTATTTTTCAGTTTTAATATTCAAATGACATAGCAAAAGCTACACATGTCTTATAACTTCAATTATTTTATATTTACATCATTAATCTGTATCAAATATTTTGACATTATAAAACTCTATCATATAAAATGTTATTGTCACTTCATTTAAATGATTTTTATTTTTCCCTTTCTTCTTTCTCAAGGGGTGAGGTCTTTGTGCTATTGATTTATAGACCAGCTTCTGGGGTCATATATTGAGGGCTGTCTACGGGGAAAAGAGTGGTGTTAATGTACTGGTACTTCTTGCGTGTTAGGATTGCACTCAGATCTTCTTTACAATATTCTGGAAAAAATGTTTCCTCGGATTTAGAAATGCATTCACTAGCACCTAGAAAGGTGATAGGCATGTGGGTGGCCACTCCCAGCATTCATTACTTTGGGGCTACCAGTAGGATGGACATAGAGTGGGCTTAACCAAGTCTCAGTAGAAGAGATAGACAATGAAACATCTATAATCAAATTACCCATACAAAATGGAATCTAGCGTAGGGTAGTGACCTAGGCTTAAAACAAGGAGATCAAGGTCATGGAGGAGACATGTTTCAGTGTACCTTATAATTAATTCTGAAAGCTCTTCTAAACCCATTCCCCAGCCCCAGGTTTTGAATTCTGGGCAACAATATCTGAGAATGAGGATAGAAAGAGAAAACCTTGGTGGTCTGTGCATGAAGTTGGAGCAGTGAAGAATCACAGCGGTGTGGAAAGGTATTTGTGTGAATGCGGAATGCCAGCTCTCAGTATCATATATCAATAGTGGATTGATGAGCTATGAAGTTTATTCTCTCCACTTGGATACAATGGCTAAATGAATATCTGGCACCACAGCCCCGGCATGTTTAACAATTCTGGATGTGTGGCATACCTGAAAGTGGTTAATGGACTTCACAGTTTTCTTGCCTGCATTTACTGAAACTGAATTTATTTTAAGTTGAACAATAAAGGTGAATGGCTCCCAATCCAGAATCTCAAAATAACACATAAGAATCAAGGTTAAAAAGACAGCCCATTTCAAAAATAGATGAGAGTAGTATATTCTCTTCCCAAAGAAGATATCCAATAACCAGTAAGCATACTAACATGTGGCCATTCTCATTAGCAAGTAAGAGAATGCAAACTAAAATCACAATGAGGGATCACTACTGCACTAACTAAAAGGATTAACCTTGAAATCAATTACAGTATTGACTTCTTCTGAGAATGTACAGAGATAGAAACTTTGATGCATAGGTGGACAACACCAATCTGATATGCTCAAGAAAATCTTGGCTAAAGCCAATTGTCGCAGTATATATTTTTTCAAAAAGGCCTCTTTTTCATTTTCAGAAGTGTCCTATTTTGTACTATAAATTATATGGATAAATTATATGAACTTCTGGTTGGAGTAAAGATTGGTACAATCATTTTAAAAGCTTGCATTATCTATTAAATTAGAAAAATGTCTAGCTTAGACTTTTTTCTTTCTTTCTGTTTTTCTTATTTTTTCCTTTTTAAAACAATTATCTTCCTTTATCTTCTTTTTTTTTTCTTAACTTTTAAGTTCAGGGGTACATGTACAGGTTTGTTTTATAGGTAAACTCATGTCAAGGGGGTTTGTTGTACAGATTGTTTCATCACCCAGGTATTAAGCCTGGTATCCACTAGTTGTTATCTCTCCCTCCTCTCTGGTAGGCCCCAGTGTCTGTTGTTCCCCTCTGTGTGTCTGTGTATTCTTATAATTTAGCTCCCACTTGTAAGTGAGAACATGTGGTATTTTGTTTTATGTTCCTGCATTAGTTTGCTGAGAATAATGACCTCCAGCTCCATTCGTGTTCCCTAAAGGACGTGATCTTGTTCTTTTTTAGGCTGCATAGAATTCCATGGTGCATATATACCACAATTTTATAAACCAGTCTCCCTTGATGGGGCTGGTTTAGGTGGATTCCATGTCTTTGTTATTGTGAACAATGCTGCAGTGAACATATGCATGCATGTGTCTTTATGATAGAATGATTTATAAAACTTGGGTATATTCCCAGTAATGAGTTTGCTGGGTTCAAATGGGATTTCTGTTTCTAGATCTTTGAGGAATCACCACACCGTCACTGTCTTCCATAATGGTTGAACTTATTTACACTCCCATCAACAGTGTATAAGCGTCCCTTTTTCTCCTTAAGCTTGAGAGCACCTGTTATTTTTTGACTTTTTAATAGTAACCATTCTGCTTGGTGTGAGATGGTATCTCATTGTTGTTTTTGTTTTTAACTGTCTTAAAGTTCAGGGGTACAAGTCCAGGATTGTTACATAGGAAAACTTTGTGTCATGGGGCTTGTTGTGCAGATTATTTCATCATCCAGGTATTAAGCTTAGTACTCATTAGTTATTTTTTTATCCTCTTTCTCTTTTCACCCTCCACTCTCTGATAGGCCCCAGTGTGTGCCGTTTCTCACTATATGTAGATGCGTTCTCATCATTTAGTTCTCACATGTAAGTGAGAACATGTGGTGTTTAGTTTTCTGTCCCTGCATTAGTTTGCTAAGAATAATCGCCCCCACCTGCTTCCATGCCCCTGCAAAGGACACAGTCTCATTCTTTTTTATAGCTGCATAGCATTCTATGGTGTATACATTTCACCTTTTCTTTATTCAGTTTATCATTGATTGGTATTTAGGTAGATTCCTTTGCTACTGTGAATACTGCTGCAATGAACATACGTGTGTATATGTCTTTTCATTATTATTATTATTTTTTTTGACATGGAGTCTTGCTCTGTTGTCCAGGCTGGAGTGCAGTGGCATGATGTCAGCTCACTGCAACCTCTGCCTCCCAGGTTCAAGCAATTTTCCTGCCTCAGGTCCCGGGTAGCTGAGACTACAGGTATCCTCCACCTCACCCAGCTAATTTTTGTATTTTTAGTAAAGACAGAGTTTCACCATGTTGGCCAGGTTGATCTTGAATTCCTGGCCACTCTCCTTAGCTTCCCAAAGTACTTACAGGTGTGAGCCACTGCACCCAGTCTCGTATGTATATTTATAATATAATGATTGATACTCCTTTGTGTGTATACCCAGTAACGGATTGCTGGGTCAAATGGCATTTTTGTCTCTAGGTCTTTGAGGAATCACCACACTGTGTTTCACAAAGCCTGAACTAATTTACACTCCCACTGACAGTGTATAAGCATTCCTTTTTCTTCACAACCTTTGCCAGTTCTGTTATTTTTTGATTTTTAATAATAGCCATTCTGACTCGTGTTAGATGATATCTCATTGTGGTTTTGATTTGCATTTCTTTAATAATCAGTGATGTTGAACTTTTTAAAATATGCTTGTTGGCAACATGTATATCCTCTTTTGAGAAGTGTCTGTTCATGTCCTTTGCCCACTTCTTAATGAAGATTTTCTTTTTCATGTAAATTTGTGTAAGTTTATTATAAATGCTGGATATTAGACCTTTTACAGATTAACAGATTGTAAAAATTTTCTGTAGGTTGTCTGTTTACTCTGATGATAGTTGATTTTGTTATGCAGAAGCCCTTTAGTATAGTTCCCATTTGTCTATTTTTGCTTTTGTTGCAAATGATTTTGGCATCTTTGTCATGAAATCGTTAACCCTCGTGAAAAACCATGCTATTTTGGTTACTGTCATCCTGTAATATAGTTTAAAGTCAGGTAGTGTTATACATCAACTACTGGATCATGGTGGGTAAGTTACTTGGTATGTTGCTGGATTTGGTTTGCCATTACTTTGTTGAGGAGTTTTGCATCAATGTTCATCAAGGATATTGGCCTTTAGTTTTCTCTTTTTATTTTGTCTCTGCCGGACTTTGGTATCAGGATGATGCTGGCATTATAGAATGAGTCAGGGAGAAGTCCCCCCTCCTGAATTTTTGAGAATAATTTCATTAGGAATGATACCAGTATGTTTTGGTTGGTAGGCTATTTATTACTGATTCAATTCTGGGTCCTGGGGTTTTCTTGGTTGGTAGGCTGGTGGGCTATTAATTCTGATTCAAGTTTAGAGCTCTTTATTGGTCTGTTCAGGGATTCAATTTATTCCTGGCTCAGTCTTGGGAGGGCGTATGTCTCCAAGAATTTATCCATCTCTTCTAAATTTTCTACTTTATATGCATAGAGTTGTTCACAATATTCTCCAGTGGTTATTTGTATTTCTATGGTGTCAGTGGTAATATCCCCTTTGTCATTTCTAATTGTGTTTATTTGAATCTGGTCTCCTGCCTACTAGTCTAGTTGGTTAATTTTTTCAAAAAACAAGCTCCTAGATTAATTGATCTTTTGAATGTTTTTTGTGCCTCGGTCTCAGTTCAGCTCTGATTTCTACTGGCTTTCGGGTTGGTTTTCTCTCGGTTTTCCAGTTTGTTTAGTTGTGATGTTACGTTGTTAAATTGAGTTCTTTCTAGTTCTTTGATGTGGGCATTTAGTGGTATAATTTCCTTCTTAACTCTGCCCTAGTTGTGTGCCAGATATTCTGGTACATTGTCTCTTTGTTCTAATTAGTTTCAAAGAACTTATTGATTTCTGCCTCAATTTTGTTATTTACCCAAAAGCCCTTCAGGAGCACGTTATTCAGTTGTCATATAATATATGGTTGGAGTGAATTTTTCAGTTTTGATTTCTAACTTGATTGTACTGTGGTCTGAGAGAGTGGTTGTTACGATTTCATCTCTTTTACACTTGCTGAGGAATGCTTTATGTCTGATTATGTGGTTGATTTTAGAGTATGTGCCATATGGCAATGAGAAGAATGTATATTCTGTAGTTTTTAGGTGGAGAGCCCTGTAGATGTCTATCAGGTCCATTTGATCCATTGCTGAGTTGAGGTCCTGAGTGTATTTGTTAATTTTATGCCTTGATGGTATGTCTAATACCGTCAGTAGGGAGTTGAAGTCTTTCACTATTATTGTGTGTGAGTTTAAGTCTTTTTGAAGGTCTCCAAGAACTTGCTTTATAAAGCTGGGTGCTCCTTTGTTGGGTACATATATGTTTAAGATGGTTATTCTTATTAAATTCTTGTTAAACTCTTTCCATTATGTAATGCCCTTGTCTTTTTGATCTTTGTTGATTTAAAGTCTGTTTTATCTGAAATTAGATTTGCAGCCTCTGTTTTTTCTGATTTACATTTCCTTGGTAGGTTATTCTCTATCCCTTTATTTTGAGCCTATGAGTGTCATTGCATGTGAGATTGGTCCCATTCCCTTACCTATGGGTCTTGGCTCTTTATCCAGCTTACCACTCTGTGCCTTTTAATTGGGGCACTTAGCCAACTTGCATTCCAGGTTATTATTGATATGTGTGGATTTGATCCTGTCCTCATGATGTTAGCTGGATATTATACAGAGTTGTTTATGTGGTTGCTTTGCAGTGTCACTGGTCTGTGTACTTACATGTATTTTTGTAGTGGCTGGTAACAGTCTTTCCTTTTCATATTTAGAGCTTCTTTCAGTAGCTCTTATAAGGTGGGTCTGGTAGTAATGAATTCCCTCAGCATTTGCTTGTCTGGAAAGGATCTTATTTCACCTTTGCTTATGAAGCATAGTTTGACTGAATGTGAAATTTTGGGTTGAAATTTATTTTATTTAAAAACATTGAATATTGGCTCCCAATGTCCTCTAGCTTGCTGAGTTTCTGCTGAGAGTCCACTGAGAGTCTGGTGGCCTTCCTTTGTAGGTGACCTGACCTTTCTCTCTAGCTGTCTTTTAACATTTTTTTTTTTTTCATTTCTACCTCTGAGAATCTGATGATTACGTGTCTTGAGGATGTCCTTCTTGTGAAGTGAATTGATGGGGTTTTCTGTCTTTCCTGAATTGGAATGTTGCCCTCATTCAAACTGAATGCTAGCTAGGTTGGGGGCAGTCTTATGAATGATAATCTGAATTATATTTTCCAAGTTGTTTAAATCCTTCCCATCTAGTTCAGGCACAACAACTAGGCCAAATCTAACGGATTTGGTCTCTTTACACAATCTCATATTTCTTGAAGATTTTGTTTGTTCCTTTTCATAAATTTTTTTCCCTATTCTTGCCTGAAGCATTATTTCAGAAAGTCTGTCTTCAAGCTCTGACATTCTTTCCTCAGCTTGGTCTATTCTGCTCTTAATGCTTTTAATTGCATTATGAAATTCTTGTAGTGTGTTTTTCAGTTCTGTTCTATACTGGCTGTTTTGTCTTTCAGCTCCTGTATCATTTTATTGTGATTATTCATTTCCTTGAATTTGGCTTTAATGTTTACCTGAAGCTCAGAAATCTTCATTCATACATATTCTGAATTTTATTTCTGTCATTTCAGTCATTTCAGCCTATATCAGAGCCCTTGGTTGTCAGAGTTCTTGTATTTGTTCTTTCTTATCTTTATGGTCTGATTTTTCTTCATTCTTGGAAGTTACTGACCTTTGGATGGTTTTTGTTTTCCCTTTGATCCTATTTAATGACTTTAAGGGTTTATTATGGTATAAAGTGGATTCAGCAGGCCAGCTTCATTTCTGGAAGATTGTAGGGGGCGAACACTCAGCTCCAAACTCCTGGGCTGCCTGCTCTAACTTTGAAGAATTTGTATTAGGCCTATACTTTGTTCTTTGGATCCCTGAGGTCACAAATCTATTGCGCTACATTGGGCCGAGGTGTCTGGGACATCTGGTCACTACACTCCAATGAGTGATGTCAGCCAAAGTTTTTCATAGCGCGCTGCCAGTGGGATCTGTCTTTGTCCGTACATGCAGCAGCAGCCACAGCAGTGCAGGGGAGTGCAAACTTGTCAGCTGCAGCAGGATGCTAAGGGGACCAGGGTGCCTGTTTCCGTGTGGGCATTTACTACAGTGACAGAGGCAGCGTGGCTTGAGAGGGAGGGGGCTCCTGCCAACAACTGTACAATCAATCATGCTGGTGATGGTGTTAGGATGGTGGTGGAATGCTGGTGGGTGTAAATCTGTATGCATTCTCTGTGCACTGAAGGCAGGGGTGGTCACTCAGGGCTGGGGAGGATCCACTGTTTCTCTGTGCCTAGTTTCATTCCCACGGCAGTGTTGGTACCCAAGGTATAGGGCACTGGCAGGTGTGGGGCTGGCTGGCTCTGTGCCTGCCAAGGCTCTGACCACAAAGGCAGTGTGGCGGAGGGTGGGGTGGACTGCATTCCCACCACAGCAAAGGCTTGGAAGAGTTCATACACAGAGGTGTACTGGTCAGGCAAGGAATGCAAAACCCACCCGCACATACATGCTGGTAAAGTGATGTGGGGGGTTCTCATGGGCCTGGGGGAAAGCTTCAGTGTAGGGAGAAAGTGGGTGGGCTGGTGCATGGCTGTAGGGGCTGCTCCACAGGAGCTCCCCACTGGTCAGGCTGTGTCCATCAGTGCACAAGCTATGATGTGTTCCCCTGGATCACCTGAGGCTACCCTACAAGCACGCATGGCCAGGTTGGGGCCCCTGGAGAAGCCAGAAGACCACAGGGTACTCATGTCAGACCAGCGTCCTCTGATGGGCAAGTCAGTTCAGAGAGTTCAGATTCAACAGTTCCCCTAGGGCTAGCATCTCCTATGGCAGCAAGTCGAGCCTGGGGGATGTTCTTCCCTGGACATGCTCCACTACAGACATTCTGGCACCAAACCCTCTGGGCTTTAGTTGGTATGCTAACCCTAGTATTTCTCTAAGCCACTCTCTCTGCTAACTCAAGTGTCTGTGGTGGTCGAGGGGTCTCCTTCTGCCAGGATTCCAGTGTCCCATGGCAAGAGCAAGTTACTCCTTGCCAGTTTAACTTACCCATTCCTCCAGAGTTGTTGGGGGCCAGGAACGAGTCCCAGTGCACTGTAGCCCCGTGCAGAGTTCTCAGTTAAATTCCTTTCAACCAAGCTTCTGTGTCTTCCCTCTGTTTACTCTAGTGTATTCCCTCTGAACATTTGTTAGGAGTGAGCCAGTCTTCTCAGTCCCTCAGTGGCAGCTGTTCCACCTGGCTGCGTCTAGTTGGCCATCTTTCTCTCTACCCTGTTTTCAAATCCTCTTGTTTTATTTTCTTGAAATTTTCTGTCCAAAAGCCAATGAGGCCAAGGAAGTTAGGTGGCTGCAGATGAGGGGCCTCTGGCCTAAAGAAAGATATCAGAGCCCAAGCATAGTGAAGGAGATCCCCTGGGACATGGGGTGTTGAAGCCTGAATGGTGTACAAAGGCTTTCATGTGTGGGCATGTACCAGTGAAGAGTGCTGGATCTGCATATGGTCTTGTAGGCATTTGGATGGAAGTGGAGGGTATAGTTGGTGGTGGTAGGTTAGTTACATAAAAGGGATTTGATAATAAAATCTAGTTTGTTAAGAATAATGAGAGCAATATTTCCTACTATCAAAGAAGGGAGTTACAAATATAGAATGGGAGAAAACTAGAATAAACATTATTTTACTAGATTAGAATTGGGTATACCGATGTGAGCTCATGATTTTTCTACCTGGAGAGAACTCAAATCCCCATCAAAGAGTAAATACATAAGGTTATATTCATAAAATAGAATAATAAATTGCAATAAAATAACAATTTGCAGCTTCATGCAACAATATAGATAAATCTCACAATGATATCTTTTAGCAAAATATGGTAGACACAAAATAATACACTCACTGTGATTCTATTTATTTAAACATAAAGGTAAAAATATTGTTTAGGGACATTTTCTATTAGTAAAAATATTTTTAAAACATGGTAGTGATTTAGATAAAAAACAGAGCTGGTCAAGAACATGGATTTCAGTTTGTAAGATGGACAATCTTATAATCTGGTATAGCATGGGTAGTAATGGATGAGTCAATTTATTTGATTATGGTAATCATTATGCAATATATATGTAAGTCATCACATTGTCACATCACATCTTGAATATATATATATTTGTCAAATAAATACTTAAAAACAAATACCTTGTGCTAAAAATTTAAAAATGTGTTATTAATTTAAAACTATTTAAAAGAAAGATTAGAATAGTGGTTACCTTTAGAGGGATGAAGTAGTGATAAGGGGAAGGGGCATGAAAGAAGTTTCAGAAATTTTGTCCATTACTGATCTTAACATGGGTAGCAGTTACATAGGTATTTGCGTTCTGAAAAATCATCGAGCTGTACAGTTTTATGGCACCCTTTTTATATATATTATATTTTATAATAAATATATGCTTCTTAAAAGAATAAAATACTTTTATAGAGCTTGTACATTTATACACTTACAGTAAACATTGTGAGGCTGTATTAGTCTGTTTTCATGCTGCTGATGAAGACATACTTGAGACTGAGGAAATAAAAAGGTTTAATGGACTTACAAGTCCATGTGACTGGGGAGGCCTAACAACCATGGCAGAAGGCAAGGAGGAGCAAGTCACATTTTACATGGATGATAACAGGCAAAGAGAGAGAGACCTGGTGTAGGGGAACGCCTCTTTTTAAAACCATCAGATCTCATGAGAGTTATTCACTATCATGAGAATAGCATGAGAAAGACCTGACCCTATTCAATTACCTCCCACCGGGTCTCCCCATTATACATGGGAATTGTAGGAGTTACAATTCAACGTGAGATTTTGGTGGGGACAAAGCCAAAGCACATCATTCCATCCTTGGATCCTCCCAAATCTCACGTCCTCACATTTCAAAATGAATCATGCCTTCCTAACAGTCCCACTAAGTCTTAACTCATTTCAGCATTAACCCAAAAGTTCACAGTCCAAAGTCTTATCTGAGACAAGGCAAGTCCCTTCCACCTACGAGCCTGTAAAATCAAAAAACGAGTTAGTTATTTCCTAGATAAAGGAGAGTACAAGCATTGGATAAATCCAGCCATTCCAAATGGTAGAAATTGACCAAAACAAAGGAGCTACAGGTCCCATACAAGTCCAAAATCCAACAGGGCAGTCAAATCTTAAAGCTCCAAAATGACCTCCTTTGAATCCATGTCCCACATCTAGGTCACAATGATGCAAGAAGTGGGTTCCCATGGTCTTGGGCAGCTCTGCCCTTGTGGCTTTGCTGGGTACAGGCTGCCTCCAGGCTGCTTTCACGGGCTGGCATTGAGTGTCTGTGGCTTTTCCAGGTGCATGGTGCAAGCTGTTGGTGGATCTACCATTCTGGGGTCTGGAGGATGGTGACCCTTTTCTCACAGATCCACCAGGTGGCACCCCAGTGGGGACTGTATGTGAGGGTTCCAACCCCACATTTCCCTTCTGCACTGCTCTAGCACAGGTTCTCCATGAGGGCCCCACCCCTGCAGCTAACGCCTGTAATCCCAGCACTTTGGGAAGCTGAGGTGGTCAGATCACAAGGTCAGGAGTTCGCGACCAGCCTGACCAACATGGTGAAATTCTGTCTACTAAAACTACACAAATTAGCTGGGTGTGGTAGTGTATGCCTGTAATCCCAGCTACTCGGGAGGCTGAAGCAGGAGAATTGCTTGAACCTAGGAGGTGGAGGTTACAGTGAGCCAATATCACACCACTGCACTCCAGGCTGGGCAACAGAGTGAGACTCCAACTCAAAAATATAATAATAATAAAAAATAAAAAGATAGTGATGCTATACTAGTTATGTACTAGTAAGTCCCCTTCTAGCAATCCAATCTTATAATTGCTTTGTCTTAAATTCTGTAATTAAAAAACAAATTTTCTATCATTTGAAAAACAGAATAGGCCGGGCGCGGTGGCTCAAGCCTGTAATCCCAGCACTTTGGGAGGCCGAGACGGGCGGATCACGAGGTCAGGAGATCGAGACTCATCCTGGCTAACACGGTAAAACCCCGTCTCTACTAAAAATACAAAAAAATAATTAGCCGGGCATGGTGGCAGAGCCTGTAGTCCCAGCTACTCAGGAGACTGAGGCAGGAGAATGGCGTGAACCCGGGAGGCGGAGCTTGCCATAAGCTGAGATCCGGCCATTGCACTCCAGCCTGGGCGACAGAGCGAGAAGCCGTCTCAAAAAAAAAAAAAAAAAAAAAAAAAAAAAAACAGAATAAAAGTAAATGTATAATTACATTTTAAAATTAGTGAAAATTTTTTGCTAGTGCGCTCAGATCTTTAACTTAACTTTAAAATCAAACAGTGGTACATGAATGCTTAATTTTATTAGAATTACAGTTGCAATTAATTTTGGATATGATATTTATCAAGTAACTCTTCTATGTTTCCTAGAATAGTTTCTTTTCCATTGTTCTTTATCTTCATATAGATTTCCATCTGAAATTCATATTAAGGAGGATAATGAAAGTGAAGAGATATACTTTACAAAATTGAGGTTAACATTATTTAACAACAAAAATATTGATTGTACCCAAATCATAAGAGATATAATTGATCTAAAATTTCCCGACCCTTAAAGAATCAATAAAAATATGTAAAAGCATAAATGTAAGTGTACTGAGAGCAGTAACAGTGTTCATCTGTATGACATTTATATTGTATTACCTATTAGCACAAAATTGTTACAAGTTGAAATAATAAGGATGTCACTAAATAATAGCAAAACACATCTGCATTAAAATATAACTGGAGAATTTCCTAAAATTATTCATATTTCACTAAATTAACAGTTTATAAAAACTTCATTTATATAAAAAGAGACAAAATGTTAAATGTGAAAATGCTTATAATGAACATCATCTTTTAATCATTCAAAAGTGTGCCTTTTTCAACATGTAAATGTGGCTTTTTAATTTGGCCAACATGTTTCCAGAATACTAGCTTGAGATTTCTGGCTTTGTCATCATACAGATCAAACTTAACCTTATCCTGTAAACTATGGAATTGGATAAAACATATTCTCTTGTACTGGGCAACAGAGAGCATAGGTCTTTGAGAAAAGAGGAATATATTAGGTGGGCACTACCTTTACCTTGCTTTTTGTATGAGAGCACATTTGAAACAGGAGAGGCAAGCGGAGCACAGAATGTGATGGTCTTGCTGCGTGGAGGAAACAGAGAAGTTCATGGCAGTTGATATGGATGGGATTCACAGGAAAAGGTAATGGTTCAGACACAGCTGCACTGAGAATTGGTCATGTAAAGTTTTTCTGAGTTTCCCTGGGGTCTTTAGCCAAAGATTAAATTTCACATGCCCATCATAAGATTGTGCTAATCCTGGCAGAAAGCAAATACCTGTGAACTGTGAGATGAATGGAAAGTCTAGAGGTCACATACATTGTAAGATAGATTTCTGAGCTACCAGAATGGAGAGAACTATTACGACGTTAAAGACATGCTATCCCAAAATTTGACACTGTGGCATTTGAAAAAAAACAGTAGAAGCAGGAGGGTCACTCTCACCTTTCCCTTGCCTTACTCCTGAAGCAGATCATAAAATCTTCATTCCATTGTAGCCCTCTGTATACCCAGATGAAAGAAACATCTTATTCTCTAAAACAGAGATGTCAAATAGAATCTGAACAAACACCCTTTGCCAAGTTCCTCCCAATGTATTACCATTAGATTTTCCTCCCTTGCAATCGTACTTATCTACAACTGTTCACACTTCATCAAACTAAGCATAAAGATACCTAGGTTTCCCTATTTTTTTAAATCTTCATTTCTAGAGACCTGTCAGGTAAAATTTACATTAAATACATAATTAGGATTTTATTAATCTGTCTTTTATTGTAGGTGCCTTTGCCATAAACCTAGCAGTGGGCGAGGAAATAAATATTTTACTCCATACAACTGACAGGAAACATCAAGAACTCATTTAAAATTTCACGACATTTACTCCTAATGAATGTGGTTATCTCATCCTAGGAGTAAGGTCTACTATAGACACATCCAGTCAAATGTTAAAAAACAAACTTTGGCAGTATCAGGGTGAGCCACCGTTTTTTAACTGTCTTCCAGAACTAAATTCGATAATTAGAAATAGCAAACAGCAAAATTCCTGAAGACAGGTAAGTAAAAATAATGCAAATTGAGGCTCAGAACAAAAGGACTCTAAAAACCATGATCAAAGTTTCAATGTTTGGACAATATCAAGCAGTAAAACACACATGTAATCTGAGATTTAGAGGGGAGAAGAGAGACTGGGACAGAAAAAACATTTGAAGAAATAATATCTAATTTTTATTTTTCAATTTTGATGAAAATATCGACACACAGATTCCAGGAAAAACAGTGAACCCTAAGTCAGAAATACATAAAAATGACCACAAGTAAGCATATCACAATAAGATTTCCAAAACAAAGGTGGGGGGGAGAAAAAAAAAACACTCAAAAGAACTAGAGAAAAAAAAAAAAGATTATATTTGGCTGGATAACACAATTATATTTTGAAAAATACAAGGAAGAGGGTAATGAGAGACATTTTAAAGTTCTAAAATACAAGAAACTCTCTATAATTGTACATCCAATAAAATATATTACAAAAATGAATGAAAAATGAAATATTTTCAGAATAAAAAAAGGCTCAGGAAATTTGTCACCAGTAAACCTGTCTTACAAGAAGCGGTAACGGAAGTTAATCAAGTGTTTTGTTTTTTTTGTTTTTTGTTTTTTTGTTTTTTGTTTTTTGTTTTTTTTTGAGACAGAGTTTCTCTCTGTCGCCCAGGCTGGAGTGCAGTGATCTTGGCTCACTGCAAACTCCGCCTCCCTGGTTCACGCCATTCTCCTGCCTCAGCCTCCAGAGTAGCTGAGACTACAGGCACCCACGACCATGCCCGGCTAATGTTTTGTGTTTTTAGTAAAGACGGGGTTTCACCATGTTAGCCAGGATGGTCTCCATCTCCTGACCTCATGATCTGCCTGCCTCGGCCTCCCAAAGTACTGGGATTACAGGTGTGAGCCACTGTGCCCGGCAAGATAAGTATTATAATAAGGGCACTTGGACATATTTGAATGATGAGATTTGGGTGAGGTACATGTATAGGGAAACATAACATTTTCCCCACATTTCTTAATTTGTTCAAAATATAATTGCTTGATTAGAGTACATATAACAAATTTTCACTGAGGTTTCTATAGGGTATGTAAAGTTAAATGTATATTAGGAAACTGTCTTTGCAAAAATTGTAAGAGTGAGAGAAATCTGACAAAGAAAAATTATGACAGTGAAATAAATCTGATCTAACTTATTCCACCTTCCTGCTAACCTACAAGCTTCCCTTATTTATTTCTAGGCATAGGCCAACTAACTAGCAAGGTATTTAGTTTATAGTTTAACTTTAAAACAAATGTAGTAATAACTGCTTCCCAAAATCCGCCTCTTCCTCACTCGGGCACCCAAACTGCTTTTGTAAAACTAGTAAATTAGTCACAGAGTTAAAATTAAAGTTCAAGAGTCATACAGTCAGATGTCACAAGATTTACAACCTTCCCAATTGCTCCTACGGATAACATCACCACTGTGAAACCTAAGATTGGTGTGAGGTATTTTCCACACTCTGAGTTCTGATAGACCACTGGTACCACCTGAACCCATACTAAGAAACTGGCTCATCTGGTCACGTGACCCCCACCCAAGTACTGACCTAGTGCACGAAGACAGCTTCAACCCCCTATGATTTTATCCCCAACCCAACCAAACAGCATTCCCTATTCCCTATCCCCTTGTCTGCCAGACTATCCTTGAAAAACCCTTTTCCCGAGGTAATGGCTGCTGAGAGCTGGGAAGGAATCTGGAGCTAGATAAAAAGACCAACAACCTGGATAAAGAAATTCTCACTTACCCAAATGATGGTTTAGACACACAGTCTTGACTATTTTTAGTATTTCATTCTGTGCTTCTTGTCATGTTTAATTTTAATCATGAAAATAGAACTGAAGTTCCACATCTAAACTTGTGAAACAGAAGAAAAAGAAAAAAAGGCAGCCTTAGAAAGAGCTGATGAGCAAAAGGAATTGGGTCCTTGGCAGAAGCAGGAACTCAGAGTCAAAATATCTGTATTAATTACAGGACTTTAGAAATTCACAGAAATGTTGACAAGTTCATTGAACTTCCAATAGAAAGTAGATAGTTGGATCTATTTGATTTTGTTTAAATTAAAAAAAAAAAACATGGTAACATTGTCTGGGTCACATTTTATTGACTGATTTAATATGTATCACTGTTAATTTGCTTCAATTTAACAGACATTTAGATTTAGTAACATCTTCTACTCTTTCATTAATTCAGGTGTTTACCATTTTGTGAGAAGTTGGTATGGGTAAATGTTGCAGACAATTTAATCAAACAGAATTTTTCTGATAATAGAATAGATATAGCATAGAACATTCCATAATCATACTGAATTATAATACAGACAGAAATAATTCAGAGGCATGAAAAGGGACAAATAAAGGGTTATGGGTGTTTATAGGAGAGATAAATCACTTTCAGGAGATCTTGATAGAAAATATAAAATTTGCATTGGGCCCTAGATAATAGGAATAATTTGAGCACATAGGGATGGGGTGATGACAGGAAATTCATTCTATTTAGAAGAAGAAGGTGCAAAAGAATGGATACAGAAAAATACTGGGTGAAAATGGACAATACTAACTTTGTTTGTGTTGTAGTGTGTGAAGAAGAAAAATAGGTTAATAGATTATGAAGCTAGAGAAGTGTTAGTTTCAGAAACCATGAACCTCAGTCCTAGAAGTTATGTCTCTGGCCAAGAAGAATTCTTTTCATGTTTCTCTGAGTACAGGTGGGGGTTGGGGGGCCTTCTAGAACTCTCCTTCAGCAACATAAATACTTTAACTGTGTGTTGAATATTGTGTGTAAGAATATTTAAGATACCTTTGCCAAAGTCCTTAAAGGACAGACTTGAATTAAGGGCATTGCTGAAGAAATGACTTGTCGGGTGGGTGCATGTCGGGACTATTTCAGAAATAGAATGTACAGAACAAGATAATACACAGTTTTCTCATTCACAGTTAATGCCACCAACACTCTCACAATTGCTGAAGGTGAATCATAGGAATCATTTTAGATATTGCCCTTTCCTTTGTCTCCCATAATTAATCCCATAAAATAGATTTTTAATTGCCCTATGTCTTTCCATTTTCATCAGTACCACCTAGACCTCTCTCATGGATAATGGTAATAGCCTCCTAATTCTTACCAGCTTAAAATAAAACCTAGCTGAAATTATATAATTCTCCATTGTAAATATATCCATGACGTACCATTATACTAACAATAAAATTAGAATTTCTAACTATGGAGTACAAAGCCCAACATGATCTGGTTCATGTGGTTCTATAATTCCTTTCATGGGCTCACTTATTATGTTCTACCTATATGGGTATATGGTTGCTTTTTCCATTATATATGGGTGCTTTTTCCATTCTGGCACATCCCAAGCTTTTCCCCTCTTCGGGGACTTTGCATTTGTCTCTTTGGATGAAATGTAACTCTTTTTTAGCTTTGTTGCATGGCAGGCTCTGACTCACATTTGAGTTGTTAATTTAAATGTTACGTGTTTAGAGTTGTTCTCCTTGATACTTTACCTAAACTACCCCCTATCTTAATCAATTCTGGCTGCTATATCAAATACCATAGACTGAGTGACCTAAACAACAGACTCGTATTTCTTTCCATTTTGGATGCTGTAAAGTCTAAGCTCAAGGTGTCAGCAGATTTGGGTCTTGGTGAGCGCCTTTTTCCTGGCTTCTAGGTAGCCACCTTCTTACTGTGTGCTCAACATGGCCTCTCCTCACCGTGTGCATATGGAGAGACAGAGAAATTTCTCTCTCCTCCTCATCTGATTTATTTTAGACCTAACCACTTTTTAAAGGCCCCACCTCCTAATACCATCGCAATGGGGTTAGAACTTCAACATATGAACTTTGGAGGAAGAGGGGGTGCACACAACCCTCCATAATACATATATAAATACATATGGAGTGGTGTTATGAAATGGTCTACACTACTGCTCCACAGATACCCAATGCTTTACTCTCTATCATATCAAATTGAGAATTATTTTATGGTAATTATCACAATTATCTCTTCCATATCACTGTTTTTTTTTCTTCTTGGTTATGTAGCAATCTGAAACTATCTTGTTTATGCATTTGGTGACTTGTTTATCTTTCTATTAAAATACAGCTCCCATGTTTTGTCCTTATTTATATCCAAGAACCTGGAAAATTGCATGGCACATAGGAATGGCTCATTATTCTTTACATTAATGAATATATTATTCTAATAAACAGGGAATGTTACTAAAAGCTACTATAACATAACCTGTCTGAGTTACTAGGGGAATCTTTAATGAAACTGAAGAATTGGTGATAAAAAGTTCATTAGGAAGGGAAAATAGCAAGCTAAATTTGAGGGGTACAAGTTAACACAACTATAAAATCAGTTTTACGTAAGTTTTAGCACATAAGTTTTAGAAGCAAAAAGCACTGTGGGGATATAAAGGTACATAAAGCATGTTCCTGTTCCTAGTATTTCCCATTTAGTAGCTCATAGCTGGATGTATATTGGTCATTCCTCTGATGCACTGGGTCCTAGATACTCAGAGGACCCTACCCAAGAGTGATCTCATGGCATAGAAGAGAATTCAACTTTCAGGATTAAAGTGTGTACATCAAGGTCTCAGCTGAATACAGATGGCCTACTCAAATAGGTTATGTAAGAGACCATACAAAAAATGTGGACATGGTTAATGAAAATCAATATGGGGTAGTAAAACACAGTGGGACCTGTCACCATGCATAAGCCTGCAAGGCTAACTGGAGGGAGTAATTGTCTAAATGCAGTTAACTGCTGTTCAGCAGAAAGAAAACTCTCAAAATACCCCCCTACATTTCACCTCTGCTATTCCCGGTAAGTGGCTGATACTTCTCATTGGCCAACCCCACCAGAAACCAAAGGGCAAAAGAACCTGTAGCTTTTTTCTATAAAATCCTACCTCCTTGAAGACAGAAAAGAGTTAAATAGCAAGAAGTTCTAATGTTTTGACCTAATAAATATTCATAGAATCTGGAAAAAAGGCCCGATACATAATAATTCCTTACTAAGCACTAAAAAAAAATGAGTGGGTGAATTATTGCAAATAAGAAATCAAACAAGGGGAAGTTACTGAAAGCTATTAAAAGATATTCTGTCAGAGTGGCCAGGAGAATGGTGATATCTGAGGGTATATCTTAACATATGTGGCAAGTGGAAATTACCTAGAACAATTTATTTTCCATTACCCGTAACTATTTCAATAATGCATTCCTATAGTTACCAGAGCAGAATGTCTGCTATGTGCAAAGCATTATTCTAAACCTTTTACAACTCAGTGAGGCAGAAATATGAGGAAAAAATACTCTTTGTTCCAGGTTGAACAAATGCCAAGTGTTGGACTGTGACTAGAACTCACATCATTCCAATTTCAAAGTTAGTTCTCTTAACCATGGCATATTGCCTCCTTGTACTGTGAATCACCCAGTTCTTTTCCGCTGTGGTCATGATTTCCCAAATTACTCTATTATTCCCATAACCCCTTGCTTATATAAAATAAAATATTTAGATGAGGTGATTTCTAAGATTTATACCAGTTAGGAGATTTAATGTATTTAGCTAGCTTACAAGTATTTATGTGATATTGTAGTGTAAGAACATAACTAAAAATTTGGAGATAAAGTGCATAAAATAGGAAAAACAAAAACAGTAAATAATAATTACATCTTGATATTACCTAGATTTCTGAAGAAATATTTAGGAAGGAAACGCCAAAGGTTAAGTTGGTCATACCTTTACTACAGTAGAAAGGGTTACATTACAGTGTGGGCAATGTGTTTTTTCAGTTTAAACTGCCTTTTAACTGGATTATTTATCACATATGCAAATAAACTACTTAATTAATAAGTAAGTAGATATCATGTTTGAACCTCATTGAAGCCTGTTCTTTAATTATATTGATATCCTGAGTTATTGTAATGTGATATTATAGGATCTAAGAGACTCATGGATCAAATAGTATTTTAGAGTTTATAAAATATAGGAATATTTCAATATTTTCTCATGCACATTAATGTAAGTGAAAATAAAAAAAATACTATTTTTGTCTGTACCCACACAACACTTATGACACAAAATTGTATGGGGTTTTAACTACACCAACCAATTATCTAACTCTTCAGACATCAACTGGGTGTCCTACAATTCAATCATGACACTAACTACCTAGAGTTTCTGCAGACCCTAAAGGTTAAAGGCTCAGTCTCACAAGACTGCCCCCTACTTCAGATGCCAATTGCCAAATGATAAGTCCCCAAATTAGCCACACTTCTCTCTGACTTGGCTACAACTTGAGAGTTCCTATGACACCCTTTCTCAGGTTCAATAATTTTCGAGCTATGATGGCTTACACAATTAAGGAAAACACCTCTTTACATTTAGTGATTTATTATTAAGGATATGACAAGGGGTACAGATGACTCCAGATGAAGAAATTCAGAGGGCAAGATCCAGAAGGGTCTTGGCCACAGGAGCTCTGTCCCTGTGGAAATGTAGCACACTCCGGGCACAAAGATATGTTCACCAACCTGGAAGTCAAATCCCAATATTTTAGGGACTTAATGGAGTTTCTACGATGTAGGCACAACTGATTCTTAACTCAAGCTCTTGCCCCTCTGTCTTTCCCATGCAGGACTCTGAGGTAGGGCTGAAAGTTTGAAGCTTCTAATCATAGCTTGATCTTTCTGGTGGCCAGCCCCCATCTTGAAGCAATCCACCTCATTAGAACAAAAAAATGCTCCAATTACCCAGAAAATTTCAAAGTACTTAGGAGCTCTTTGCCATTTCTATACGCATATCACCTAGAAAATTAAAAGGGTTTTAGGAGTTCTGTGTCAAGAGCCAGGGACAGAGAACACATATAAATTTACTAATAGGTCACGGTGAGTCAGGAAAAATTTCAGAATTGATTCAAAAGTAAGAGAGGCCTGTGTTTAAAGGTAGGCTCTGCAGTTTTTAAGCCAGTAATGCAGAACATTTTACTAAATACTGGGAGGATACTTTATACGGCTTTTGTGAGGATAAGGATATACAGGTTATGTACATGCTTAGTATAGTGCTTTGTCTATAGAATAGACTCAATAAATAGTGACTAAATTATGATTGTTAATAAAAATACAAATCACATCATAAACATTGTAATATATGCATTCTTATTATTTAACATAAAGTCTTACAATGAAAGTCAGTTTCCATTTGTGCTGAATTCAGCTAAGCCACTGAGTGACATTATATATTTGGGGTTGTAATATGATTTAATCATTACTCTAGTGTTTTTTTTTTTTTTTTTTTAAATTTTTTAACCAGCATCCTCTCTCACAGGTAAAAACAAAGAAACTAACCAATAACTTCAGAGTTCATAAAATATCTAAGTAAATCTCTCTTAGTTCATTTTCCAATACATGTGGTGTTAGAAGCCAAAAGAGATATGTAGTCCCGGAGCAAGATGGCTGAATAGGAACAGCTCCAGCTTCTAGCTCCCAGGGCGAGCGATACAGAAGACAGGTGATTTCTGCATTTTCAACTGAGGTACCGGGTTCATCTCACTGGGGAATGCTGGACAATCAGTGCTGGTCAGCAGGTGCAGCCCGACCAGCGAGAGCTGAAGCAGGGCGAGACATCACCTCACCTGGGAAGCGCAAGGGGGAAGGGAATTCCTTTTCCTAGCCAAGGGAAACTGAGACACACAACACCTGGAAAATTGGGTATCTCCCACCCTAATACTGTGCTTTACCAAGGGTCTTAGCAAATGGTACACCAGGAGATTATATCCCACACCTGGCCCAGAGGGTCCCATGCCCACGGAGTCTCCCTCATTGCTAGCACAGCAGTCTGAGATCAAACTGCAAGGCAGCAGCGAGGCTGGAGGAGGGGTGCCCACCATTGCTGAGGCTTAAGTAGGTAAACAAAGCCTCAGGGAAGCTCTAACTGGGTGGAGGCCACCACAGCTCAAGGAGTCCTGCCTGCCTCTGTAGACTCCACCTCTGGGGACAGGGCATAGCTAAAAAAAAAAAAAAAAAGCAGCAGAAACCTCTGCAAATGTAAATGACCCTGTCTGACAGCTTTGAAGAGAGCAGTGGGTCTCCCAGCATGGAGGTTGAGATCTGAGAACGGATAGACTGCAAGCTCAAGTGGGTCCCTGACCCTTGAGTAACCTAACTGGGAGACATCCCCCACTAGGTGCAGACCGACACCTCACACCTCACACGGCTGGGCACACCTCTGAGAAGAAGTTTCCAGAGCAACAATCAGACAGCAACACTCGCTGTTCAGCAATATTCTATCTTCTGCAGCCTCCGCTGCTGATACCCAGGAAAACAGGGTCTGGAGTGGACCTCAAGCAAACTCCAACAGACCTGCAGCTGAGGGTCCTGACTGTTAGAAGGAAAACTAACAAACAGAAAGGACACCCACACCAAAACCCCATCAGTACCTCACCATCATCAAAGATCAAAGCAGATAAAACCACAAAGATGGGGAAAAAGCAGTTCAGAAAAGCTGGAAATTCAAAAAATCAGAGAGCATCTCCCCCTCCAAAGGAACACAGCTCATTGCCAGCAACGGATCAAAGCTGGACAGAGAATGACTTTGAGGAGTTGAGAGAAGAAGGCTTCGGTCGATCAAACTTCTCAAAGCTAAAGGAGGAACTACTTACCCAACGGAAAGAAACTAAAAATCTTGAAAAAAGAATGGAAGAATAGATAACTAGAATAATGAATGCAAAGAAGGCCATATACGAATTGATAGAGATGAAAACCATGACACAAGAATTATGCAACAAATGTACAAGCTTCAGTAACTGACTCGATCAAGTGGAAGAAAGAATATCAATGATTAAAGATCAAATGAATGAAATGAAGTGAGAAGAGAAATCTATAGAAAAAAGAGGAAACATAAATGAACAAAGTCTCTAAGAAATATGGGATCATGTGAAAAGACAAAATCTGCATCTGATTGGTGTGCCTGAAAGTGAGGGGGAAATGGAACCAAGTTGGAAAACACTCTTTAGAATTTCATCCAGGAGAACTTCCCCAACCTAGCAAGGCAGGCCAACATTCAAATTCAGGAAATACAGAGAATGCCACAAAGATACTCCTCGAGAAGAGCAACTCCAAGACACATAATTGTCAGATTCACCAAAGTTTAAATGAAGGAAAAAGTGTTAAGGGCAGCCACAGAGAAAGGTTGGGTTACCCACGAAGGGAAGCCCTTCAGACTAACAGTAGATCTCTCGGCAGAAACTCTCCAAGCCAGAAGAGAGTGGGGGCCAATATTCAACATTCTTACAGAAAAGAATTTTAAACCCAGAATTTCATATCCAGCCAAACTAAGTTTCACAGGTGAAGGAGAAATAAAATCCTCTACAGGCAAGCAAATGCTTAGAGATTTTGTCACCATCAGGCCTGCCCTACAAGAGATCCTGAAGGAAGCACTAAAGATGGAAAGGAACAACAGGTACCATCCATTGCAAAAACATGTCAAAATGTAAAGTCCATTGATGCTTGGAAGAAACGACATCAACTAACGAGCAAAATAACCAGCTAATATCATAATGACAAGATCAAGTTCACACATATGCTCAAAAAAAAAAAAAAGGGGATGGAGAAAGACCTACCAAGCAAATGGAAAATAAAATAAGGCAGGAGTGGCAATCATAGTCCCTGATAAAACAGACTTTAAATCAAAAAAGATCAAAAGAGACAAAGAAGGCCATCACATAATGGTAAAGGGATGAATTCAACAAGATGAGCTAACTATCCTAAATATATATGCATGCAATACAGGAGCATCCAGATTCATAAAGCAAGGCCTTAGAGACTTACAAAGAGACTTGGACTACCATACAATAATAATGGGAGACTTCAACACCGCACTGTCAACATTAGACAGATCAATGAGACAGAAAGTTAACAAGGATATCCAGGAATTGAACTCAACTCTGCACCAAGCGAACCTAATAGACATCTACAGAACTCTCCACACTAAATCAACAGAATATACATTCTTCTCAGCACCACATCACACTTATTCCAAAATTGACCACATCGTTGGAAGTAAAGCACAATTCAGCAAATGTAAAAGAACAGAAATTATAACAAACTCTCTCTCAGACGATAGTTCAATCAAACTAGAACTCAGGATTAAGAAACTCAATCAAAAGTGAGCTGAGATATAGCCACTGCACTCCAGCCTGGGCGACAGAGCGAGACTCCGTCTCAAAAAAATAAATAAATAAATAAATAAATAAAAAATAAAAAAAATAAAAAACTGCTCAACTACATGGAAACTGAACAACCTGCTCCTGACTGATTACTGGGTTCATAACGAAATGAAAGCAGAAATAAATATGTTCTTTGAAACCAATGAGAACCAAGATACAACATACCAGAATCTCTGGCACACATTTAAAGCAGTGTGTAGAGGGAAATTATAGCACTAAATACCCACAAGAGAAAGCTGGAAAGATCTAAAATTGACACCCTAACATCACAATAAAAGAACTAGTGAAGCAAGAGAAAACATATTCAAAAGCTAGCAGAAGGCAAGAAATAACTAAGATCAGAGCAGAACTGAAGGAGACAGAGACACAAAAAACCCTCCAAAAAATCAATGAATCCAGGAGCTGGTTTTTTGAAAAGATCAACAAAATTGATAGACCACTAGCAAGACTAATAAAGAAGAAAAGAGAGAAGAATCAAATAGATGCAATAAAAAATGATAAAGGGGATATCACCACCGACCTCACAGAAATATAAACTACCATCAGAGAATACTATAAACACCTCTATGCAAATAAACTAGAAAATCTAGAAGAAATAGATAATTTCCTGGACACTTACACTCTCCTAAGACTAAACCAGGAAGAAGTTGAATCCCTGAATAGAAAATAGCAGGCTCTGAAATTGAGGCAATAATTAATAGCCTATCAACCAGAAAAAGTCTAGGACCAGACAGGTTCACAGATGAATTCTACCAGAGGTACAAGGCAGAGCTGGTACCATTCCTTCTGAAACTATTCCAATCAATAGAAAAAGAGGGAATCCTCCCTAACTCATTTTACAAGGTCAACATCATCCTGATACCAAAGCCTGACAGAGATACAACAAAAAAAGAGAATTTTAGACCAATATCCCTGATGAACATCGATGCAAAAATCCTCAATAAAATACTGGTAAACCGAATCCAGCAGTACATCAAAAAGCTTATCCACCATGGATATCATCCCTGGGATGCAAGGTTGGTTCAACATATGCAAATCAATAAACATAATCCAGCATATAAACAGGACCAAAGACAAAAACCACATGATTATCTCAATAGATGCAGAAAAGGCCTTTGACAAAATTCAAGAGCCCTTCATGCTAAAAACTCTCAATAAATTCGGTATTGATGAAACATTTCTCAAAATAATAAGAGCTATTTATGACAAACCCACAGCCAATATCATACTGAATGGGCAAAAACTGGAAGCATTCCCTTTGAAAACTGGCACAAGACAGGGATGCCCTCTCTCACCACTCCTATTCAACATAGTGTTGGAAGTTCTGGCTAGGGCAATCAAGCAAGAGAAAGAAAGCAAGGGTATTCTTTTAGGAAAAGAAGTCAAATTGTCCCTGTTTGCAGATGACATGATTTTACATTTAGAAAAGCCCATCATCTTAGCCCAAAATCTCCTTAAGTTGATAAGCAACTTCAGCAAAGTCTCAGGATACAAAATTAATGTGCGAGAATCACAAGCATTCTTATACACCAGTAACAGACAGACAGAGAGCCAAATCATGAATGAACTCCCATTCACAATAGCTTTAAAGGGAATAACATACCTAGGAATCCAACTAACAAGGGATATAAAGGACTTCTTCAAGGAGAACTACAAACCAGTGCTCAGTGAAATAAAAGAGGACACAAGCAAATGGAAGAACATACCATGCTCATGGATAGGAAGAATCAATATCGTGAAAATGGCCATACTGTCCAAGATAATTTATAAATTCAATGCCATCCCCATCAAGCTACCAATGAGTTTCTTCACAGAATTGGAAAAAACTGCTTTAAAGTTCATATGGAACCAAAAAAGAGCCCGCATCTCCAAGACAATCCTAAGTCAAAAGAACAAAGCTGGAGACATCACGCTACCTGACTTCAAACTACACTACAAGGCTACAGTAACCAAAACAGCATGGTACTGGTACAAAAACAGAGATATAGACCAATGGAACAGAACAGAGCACTCTGAAATAATGCCACACATCTACAGCCATCTGATCTTTGACAAACCTCAGAAAAACAAGAAATGGGGATTGGATTCCCTATTTAATAAATGGTGCTGGGAAAATTGGCTAGCCATAAGTAGAAAGCTGAAACTGGATTATTTCCTTACTCCTTATACAAAAATTAATTCAAGATGGATTAGAGACTTAAATGTTAGACCTGAAACCATAAAAACTCCAGAAGAAAACCTAGGTAATACCATTCAGGACATAGGCATCGGCAAGGACTTCATGTCTAAAACACCAAAAGCAATGGCAAGAAAAGCCAAAATTGACAAATGGGTTTTAATTAAACTAAAGAGCTTCTGCACAGCAAAAGAAACTACCATCAGAGTGAACAGGCAACCTACAGAATGGGAGAAAATTTTTGCAATCTACTCATCTGACAAAGGGCTAATATCCAGAACCTACAAAGAACTCAAACAAATTTACAAAAAAAAAAAACAAACAACCCCATCAAAAAAATGGGCATGAACAGACATTTCTCAAAAGAAGACATTCATACAGTCAACAGATACATGAAAAATTCTCATCATCACTGGCCATCAGAGAAATGCAAATCAAAGCCACAATGAGATACCATCTTATACCAGTTAGAATGGCAATCATTACAAAATCAGGAAACAACAGGTGCTGGAGAGGATGTGGAGAAATAGGAACACTTTTACACTGTTGGTGGGATTGTAAACTAGTTCAATCATTGTGGAAAACAGTATGGCGATTCCTCAAGCATCTAGAACTAGAAATACCATATGACCCATATATGCGTATATACCCAAAGGATTATAAATCATGCTGCTGTGAAGACACATACACACGTATGTTTCTTGTGGCACTAATCACATGTATGTTTATTGTGGCACTATTCACAATAGCAAAGACTTGGAATCAACCCAAATGTCCATCAGTGACAGACTGGATTAAGAAAATGTGGCAAATATACACCATGGAATACTATGCAGCCATAAAAAAGGATGAGTTCATGTCCTTTGTAGGGACATGGATGCAGCTGTACACCACCATTCTCAGCAAACTATCGCAAGAACAGAAAACCAAACACTGCATGTTCTCACTCATAGGTGAGAATTGAACAATGAGATCACTTGGACATGGAAAGGGGAACATCACACACCGGGGCCTATTGTGGGGTGGGGGCAGAGGGGAGGGATATCATTGGGAGTTATACCTGATGTAAATGACGAGTCGATGGGTACCGATGAGTTGATGGGTGCAGCACACCTATATGGCACATGTATACATATGTAACAAACCTACACGTTGTGCACATGTACCCTAGAACGTAAAGTATATTTTAAAAAAAAAGAGAGAGAGAGATATGTAGATCTCTGTAAATGTATTTACTAGTCAGGAGTCTCCAGAGAAACCGAACCACTAAAATGAACACATATCTATTATCTTCTTTATATGTGTATAACAGGAGATTTATTATAAGAAATTAGCTCATGTGATTATTGAGGCTGAGAAATTCTAACATTTGCTGCCTGCAAGCTGGTGGTGTTGAGTCAGAGGCCAAAGATCTGAGAACCTGGAAGCTGATGGTTTAAATCCCAGTCCAAGGGCAGAAAAAGATGAGATGAAATGTTTGATGAGGAAAAATAAAAAAAAAAAAAATGTGTGGAGAATTCTCTTTTGTTTGACTTTTGTTCTATTCATTCCTTCAACAGATTGTATGATTCCCACCCACACTGGAGAGAGCAATCTACGGAGGCTACTGAGTTGATTACTAATGCCTTCCAGAAACATCCTCACAGATAAACCCAGAAATAGTGTTTAACCAGATATTTGGGTATCCCCTGATCCAATCAAGTTTATACATAAAATTAATTATCAGAGTATGGTATAAAAATTCACGATATATCTCAGAAGACAGTGAAGTAAAGAAAGGAACAGCAAGGTAAAGAGACAATTATCATAACCAGGGGGAGAAAGCACTAAATGCAGAGAATAAGGAACTGCCAACATTTCTACAAAATGATTTAACAAATATTGATGTATGATAAACATGAAAAATAATTAATTTATTAGGAAATAGTATATACTCATTGAAAATATTTAATTCTTACACATATAAAGCAAAAGGGAGAGAACACTCCTACTCTCCAAAGTCTCATTCTTTGTGTGTGTTTGTGTGTGTGTGTGTGGATATGTCTATAAAATGAAGTCCAGTCTTGCTTTGGATATTTTCTCTCAAACATTTCCATAATTCCCAAGATTATTTTTATATGTTGCTTGAATATAATGTAGACCTCTCCAGACTGTCTCAGGGAAAGTAATTTTCCTGCTATAAGTACCAGCGAATTTTGTAAGATGTTTGTGTGGGGATAAAAATGAAAGATATGTTTGTGTGAGGCTAAAAATGTCACTCGCATACAATTAAAACATAATATGCTTTAGCTATAATCCTCCTAATGCTGCGTTAAACACTGTTGATCTCAGTCACATGCCACTCTCTAGGGTGCCACCCAGTGAGCCATGCCCTGCATAATCTTCTCCCCTTGAATGCTGCAGAACATGTGACTGTTTTCTAGTCAACAGAATATGACAAAGGTGATGGAATAATCACTCCCACGATTTTATTACACGTTATAAGACTGTATCCTAGTAGACTTGATAGAGATTCTCCCATTGGCTTTGAAAAATTAAGCTACGATGTTGTGGAAATATCAGAGTCATTTAGTAAGAGCTGCAAGTGGCTTTTAGAAGTTGAGAGTGGTCCAGAAATGACAGTCATCAAGAAAACAGGGACCGCGGCCTACAGCTAAAAGAAAATTGAATTTTGCCGATGGCCACATGAACTTGGAAGAAGTCCCTGAAATTCAGAAAAAATGGATCCTGGCCAAATTTTGATTGATTGCAGTCCTCTGAGATTCTGAGCAAAGGACCCATCTAAGCTGCACCTGGAATCCAGCCTAAGAAAACGGTAAGATAATAAATGTATGTTATTGTAAGCTGCTGTGGTGTGAATTTTACAGATGACCTCAGCAAATTTCTAACTACAAGTACCTGCTGGATAACTATACACACCTGATATTCATCAATAGCTTATTCAGCAATGGATTCCACATCATAGAGGTACTTTTCCTTGCCCCTCCACTTAGGTGCTCACATGTGGTGATTGTGAGAATGGTGGGAGTAACTAAGAGAGAGTTCAGGTGGGCAACATAATGCACCTACAGCCAATTTGACTTGCAGGCTCTGCAGTTCACTCCCACCAAATTCTTTCAGGATGGTGATTTTCTCCCAGAATCCCAAGTGAATGTACTTCCTGCTTAGTTTGGAGGCTCGTTAATAAATCCCATGGGTCCATGTAAGTCTAACGCAACTGGAAAACATAGACCAAGATCTTTTACAAAGAATGCCGACTTTTTACAAATGAAGACAATGAATTGCTTATTTTATTATTAATTTATAATTACAAGTTATTTTGAGATATTAAGTTTATATTATAAATTATATAAATTAATAAATTTGTTATTTACTTTCATAATCTTATGTTCTTTTCAGTTAATCTGTCTCTGACATTCCTAACACTTCAGCTAAAACTTTAATATACATGGACCTAATGTATACATCTTTTACAAGAAAACAGGAAAATGCTACACATATTTGCCAGCAATAAATATGATGTAGCATATTTCCAGGTTAGTATAAGTAATATATATTGTATTTTATTGGCTACAGCATAACCCATAGTGAGTATTAATACACCACAAACACACACACACACAATTTAGTCTTATCTAAGTTTTGTTACATCTATTTTCTTCTGAACTACATGGTCTAGAAATAAAATTAATATTTTAAGTGAAAAATAATGTACACTTTCAAAATTCAAGTAATACACAAGAATATAAAAAGACATTTCCAATAAAGAGAAATAATATGAAATATTTTATGCACTCTTGGTTAAGTATTGTTTGATCCATAAGTCGTTAGCTTTCCATTGCCTTCATTTAACAGATATTCCTTTGTAATTATAATTTCTCTGTGAAGACTTCCTTGTACAAATTTAATATATCCCCTTCCTTTCAATATTTATAATTTTCCTTAGCTCATTTTGAAATATTATCTAAGAAACTTTTGATAAATAACTTTATACCAACTGCTAGCAGTATCTGAATAGTAAGTTTAGCCTCAGTTTGTTTTTGTATTGAATTTAAGGGAGGCATAAGACTCTGGCTTTAGTCACAATCCATTGTCTATTAGGAACAGCTGTCAGGATTGACCAGTATTTGAATTCCAATAGGAAGTATGATATATCAATTCTTTTGCTTTTCTAGAATGTACTTGTGTATCATCCTAGTATATTCCTGGGAAGATAACAATAAAGGGCCCACATTGCTTTCCAGCTTGCCTTAGATGAAAATTGTAACTCTGTTACAACTGTCTGAAAATTTCTCTCTGGCAGTCATTTATCCTTCCCTAGGGAGGGAAATTACTAGTTGCAGAAAGAAACCTAATCCCCACACATCCTCCAAAATTTCAATTGTAATTAATTGCTTCAAACAATAACTACACAAAAAAACTTCTGAGAGATCTTATAAAGTAAGAACAGAAATCAGCCTCAAAGTAGTGCTAGGTGAGGAGCCTAATCTGTGTACTATAATTGAAGGTATTAGTAGATAGAGCATTGTGATGGCTTTGCAATATGTCAACCTAGTTTCCCAGAATTTCTGGGAAATTAGTATTTCCCAGAATATCTTCTATTGCATGTTTTCATTAGAGTGATCAGCAAGGGATATTCTTGGAAGATTTGAAAGGCAGAAGAGAAACAATGGTCATTTTGTAGTTCACAGACTTACTGCAGATCTGCTGAGTCACCTCTTTGCTCTGAAGCAGCAGCTGGGCCTGCAATCGTTCCACTTTTCCCTGTATCCTTCTTCAGTTTCTGCGACCAGGTGTATATGTTTAACTCTGTGACAAAGGGCTCCAGTTTCTGCAGTTCATCCTTGTCACCAAAAACAAAGGCAACAAGAAACCACACAGAATTTGGTGTGTTTTTGTGGGTTTCTAGCTTATGCTTCTAAGTTCCACCCTGCTCATAACCTTCTCTTCCTGATTGACTCCCCTGTGGATTTCACGTTCCAGTATGGAGATAGCAGCCTTAGAGAGACAACCTAGTTGGTTTTCATAATTGAGTTAGTCAAGTCACTGTAACAGATCATCTCTCTCTCTCTCTCTGTCTCTCTCACTCTCTCCCTCCATCTCTCTCTCACACACACTGTTACTTTCTTTTTCTCTCTCTACCAGATCTGCCTCCCTTTTTGAACCCTTAAAGATACAGGTAAAGACAATAACCAGGGAAAACTATTTCAATAAGTTTTTTTTTTTTTAAGTTAATGGGAGCAGAGAAATTAGATGATATCTAAATATAATAATTAGTCAAATAATTATTATAACAAATAGGGTGTCATTGATTCTCTGTTTCCAGAATTCTGAGAGAGAGAGAGAGAGAGAGAGAGAGAGAGAGAGAGAGAGAGAGAGAGAAGTTGGCTATGTGAAAAAAAGAAATTAATTCTGGAAGCAAAGCTTAGATAGGGTAAAAAGGGATGAGATCTTTAGAATAAGTAAACAGGTCAGCCATTAATAGAAGTGTGGAAAATCATCAATTCAAAGTTATCCATGGAAAAAGAGGAAAGGCAGAAAGTATAGGCACAGATTCAGATGTGTTAATAGATTTCAGGGAAGGTAAGGGAGTTTGAGTTTGATTTTTTAAAATTATTTTTCTTAATAAGATAGGAAGCAAGGTTTTCATTTAAGAATAAGGAAGGAGGAGATGGCCAGTGAATTTTTAGGAGAGAAAAAGAGGCATGGAAAATATCTTTTGGAAAACAGACAAAGCAAACGTACTGGGGAAGTGTTGTAGCAATGCTAACCCATATTAAGAAGTCATTTAATATTAAAATTCCATGAATTAAAATAAAAAATTCTCAGCATAGTTGTGGCTGTTCACCAACAGTATTCAGCTACACAGGACAAGCACAGAGTAAACAGAGACAAGGCATTATGTAGAGTGCGCCTTTCCCAGGTGTGTAGAGTAGACAAACACTGTTCATAAAGATGGATCAATGAATCCAAACTGATCAAATAGAGATAGAAGGACATGAGTAGATTGATTTATGGAGAGAAAATGATAAAGTTAATAGTTGGGAGTGAATTGGTGGCTGTGATGTGACTGAAGAATTAATTGAGTTGATTCATTCAAACAGGTGAAATGGACCAGGTGAGTAGGTGAATACCGAGTCCAGGAAAAGAGTTTACAACAGGCTTTCCAAAAAGGTGGTTGCTGAAGTACCATGGTTCAGAGATCAATTTGTCCTTGAAATGTTTTCTCTTTAACTCAAGTATAAATTTATTGTATTGTCATACACATTTTTCTCTTACACTTAATTTTCTATGAATTATTTTCTGGAAAACAATAGATTAAGAAATATTTGCAATTGTTTCACTTAGTGTTAACTGGGAGATTTTCTTTTTTCTTTTTTGCTTTTGGAAACAGAGTCTCACTCTGTCACCCAGGCTGGAGTACAGTTACGCGATCTCAATTCACTGCAACCTCTGCCTCCTGGGTTCAAGTGATTCTCTTGCCTCAGCCTGCTGAGTCGCTGGAATTACAGATGCATGTCATCACGCCTGGCTAATTTTTCATATATTTTGTAGAGATGAGATTTTGCCCTATTGGCCAGTCTTGTCTCAAGCTCTTGACCTCAAGTGATCCGCCAGCCTCAGCCTTCCAAAGTGCTAGGATTACAGGCGTAAGCCAATGCGCCAGGTCGTCACTAGGAGATTTTATATCTAACTTTATTTTTTTTCACTTCTTCATTTAATCCTTCCCTTTTTCCTTCCTTTCTTTCTTATTTTCCAATCATTCTCCAAACATTTAATGAGCATTTATTATGCACTAAGTAATATACTTGTCACTGCTATTGCAACACTAAATTTATAATTCTACTAGAAGAAACAAGTGATAAAAAGCAAAGAATTGAGAATTTTGGTAAGTAGTACTGTGAATAAGCAAACTATCTGGCAGATGAGGTGGGAGAAGATAGCATTTAGATAAGGATGGTAGAGAAGCCTTCTCCCAAGAGATGATGCTTCAAGCTAGAACCCAAGGAATGGAAAGATCATTATACATGTAGCATGGGAAAGGCTAGGGATTGGAATCAGTTTGGTGTGCTAAAGGATTTGACTGGGGCTTAGAGTGAAGCTGGTATAAGTGAGGCTGCAGAGATAGGAGGCTAAGTATATTACGCCGTTTTCACACTGCTGACAAAGCCACACCTGAGACTGGGCAATTTACAAAAGAAAGAGGTTTCAAGGACTCTCAGTTCCACATGGCTGGGGAGGCCTCACAGTCATGGGATAAGGTAAAAGACATGTCTCACATGGCAGCAGACAAGAGGAGAGAATGAGAGCCCAGTGAAAGGGAAAACGCTTTAGCGAACCACCAGATCTTGTGAGACTTAGTCACTATCAACGACAACAGTGTGGAGGAAACTGCCCCATGATTCAGTTGTCTCCCACCAGGTTCCTCTCTCAACACATGGGAATTGTTGGAGCTACAATTCAAGATGAGATTTGCGAGGGGACACAGCAAAGCCATATCATTCTGTCCCTGGCCCCTCCCAAATCTCATGTCCTCACATTTCAAAACCAATCATGCTTTCCCAACAGTCCCACAAAGTCTTAACTCATTTCAGCATGACTCAAAAGTCCACAGCCCAAAGTCTCATTCAGGATAAGGCAAGTCCCTTCCACCTATGAGCCTGTAACCTGTAAACCAAAAGCAAGTCAGTTACTTCCCAGATACAATGGAGGTACAGGCATTGGGTAAAGACAGCCATTCCAAATGGGAGAGATTGGTCAAAGCAAAGTGGTTACAGGCCCCATGCAAGTCCAAAATCCAGCAGGGCAGTCAAATCTTGAAACTCCAAAATTATCTCCTTTGACTCCATGTCCAACATCCAGGTGACACTGATAAGAAAGGTGAGTTGCCGTGGTGTTGCACAGCTCTGCCTCTGTGGCTTTCCAGGGTATAGGGCCCCTCCAGGCTGCTTTCACAGGCAGACATTGAATGTCTTTGGCTTTCCCAGGTGCATGGTGCAAGCTATCAGTAGATCTACCATTCTGGAGTCTAGAGGATGTTGGCCCTCTTTTCAAATCTCCATTAGGCAGTGCCCCACTGGGGACTCTGTGGGGGAACCAACCCCACATTTCCTATCCTCACTGCCCTAGCAAAGTTGTCCATGAGTGCCCCACCCCTGCAGCAAACTTTGGCCTGGACATACAGGCATTTCCATAATCCTCTGAAATCTAGGCAGAGGTTACCAAACCTCAATTCTTGACATCTGTGCACTTGTAGGCTCAACACCACATGAAAGCTGCCAGGGCTTGGGGCTTGCACCCTCCAAAGTCACAGCCTGAGCTGTACCTTAGCCCCTTTTAATAATGGTCTGAACAGCTGGGAGATAGGGCACCAAGTGCCTAGACTGTACTCAGCAGAGGTATCCTGGACCTAGACCAGAAAACTATTTTTTCCTGCTAGGCTTCTGGGCCAGGATGAGAGGGGCTGCCACAAAGTCCTCTGACATGTCCTAGAGACATATTCTCCATTGTCTTGGAGATTAACATTCAGGTCCTCTTTACTAATGCAAACTTCTGCAGCTGGCTTGAATTTCCCCTCAGAAAACGGAATTTTCTATTGTATTGTCAGGCTGAAAATTTTCTGAACTTTTATGCTCTGTTTCCCTTTTAAAACTTTATTCCTTTAACAACACCCAAGTCACCTCTTGAATGTTTTGATCCTTAGAAATTGCTTCTGCAAGATGCCCTAAATCATCTCTCTCAAGTTCAAAGTCCAAAAAATCTCTAGGGCAGGGACAAAATGCCTCCCGTCTCTTTACTAAAACGTAGCAGGAGTCACCTTTACTCCAGTCTCCAACAAGTTCCTCATGTCCATCTGAGACCACCTTAGCCTAGATTTCATTGTCCAGATCATCATTATCAGCATTTTGGTCAAAGCTATTCAACAAGTCTCTAGAGAGTTCCAAACGTTCCCACATGTTCCTGTCTTCTGAGCCTTCCAAACTGTTCTAACCTCTGCCTGTTACCCAGTTCCAAAGTTGCTTCCACATATTCGGGTATCTTTTCAGCAGCACCCCACTCTACTGATACCAATTTATTGCATTAGTCCATATTCATGCTACTAATAAAGACATACCCAAAACTGGGCAATTTACAAAATGAAGAGGCTTAGTGGACTCACAGTTCCACATGTCTGGGGAGGTCTCACAATCTTGGCAGAAGATGAAAGGCATGTCTCACATGGAGGCAGACAAGAGAGGAGAATGAGAACCAAGTGAAAGGGGAAACCCCTTATCAAACCATCAGATCTTATGAGACTTAGTCATTACTAGGACAACAGTATGGAGAAAACTGCCTGCATGATTCAATTATCTCCCACCAGGTCACTCCAACAACATATACAAATTATGGGAGCTACAATTCAAGATGAGATTTGGGTGGGGACACAACCAAACCATGTCACTAAGATTATACAGGGCTTTATTAAAAAGTTTGGATCTTTTAATATTGGCCCTTCCTTCCCTCCTGTCCTTCCTTCCTTCCTTCTTTCCTTCCTTCCTTCCTTCCTTCTTTCCTTCCTTTCTTCCTTCCTTCCTTCTTTCCTTCCTTCCTTCCTTCCTTCCTTCCTTCCTTCCTTCCTTCCTTCCTTCCTTCCTTCCTTCCTTCCTTGCTTCCTTCTTTCCTCTCTCTCTTTCTTTCATTCTTTCTTCCCTCCCTCCCTCCCTCCGTCCTTCCTTCCTTTTTTTTTTTTTTTTTTGGAGTCTCGCTTTGTTGCCCAGGCTGGAGTGCAGTGGCACCATCTCAGCTCATTGAAGCCTCTGCCTCCTGGGTTCAAGCGAGTCTCCTGCCTCAGCCTCTTGAGTAGCTATAATTACAGGTGTGTGCCAGCACGCCTGGCTAATTTTTGTGTTTTTAGTAGAGACAGGGTTTCACCATGTCGGTAAGGCTGGTCTCAAACTGCTAACCTCATGATCTGCCCTCCTTGGCCTCCGAAAGTGCTGGGATTACAAGTGTGAGCTACAGTGCCCAGCTTTTATTGGCTATTTCTTTTAGGAATTCCCTAAAACACTGTTGTATATAGTCGATACCTAACGTTGACATGAAGGCTTCCGGATTACAAAAATGTTACTGTTTTCTTAATTACCTATAATATTGTGAAGTTAAAGTTTTTTATATATACATAATACACACAAATGTACATATGTGTTTATATGTATATTTATTGTATTTTATAATTAAGAAAATATACTACAGTAATTATATGGCTATAATTATTAGGAGCAAATTTTTTTATTTAACGAAGAAAGAAAAATTGCTCATCAAATTTAAATGTGATCGGTAAATGTTAACCCAGTACTTTGACGGTTTTTACACTATAAAATATTTATTACTACTTAGGAAATATTAGAGTGTTCAGCTTTTAAAACCAATGCTTTAGAAAAAAAAAGTATTTGTGACACCATTATGTGACTGATCAACTGGCCTTAAAAAAAAATTATGATAATAGGCTATTTCTGTTTTTTATATGGGGTAATGAGAACTTCTCATTTTGTATAATTGTCAATTATATGAAGTGATTTGCTAAAAGATCATGATTGTCATAATCATTATCACCATCATTATCATCAAAAGGTTCCAAAAAATAGTTTACAGTACTAGACTCTATTAAACATAAAAAAATTGAGGCTAAATGGAATCTTTATGTTAAAGAAATTTGGCTTTCTCTCATATTTTAAGATTTGTGCCTGAGGTTTACATAGACATGCCTATTTTAAGAAATTGCATCTACTAATGTGAGGTTGAGTGGCTTAGGTGAAAGGAAAAAGGCTCTAGGACTCTAGAAAGGAATCTTCAGTATCCTATGTGGATAAACTGCTTTTTATGATAGAAATAATACCTTCAAACATTAAATAATACTCTGTATCTGAATGAAAGGCTGTGAGCTAATTTAATTTTAGATAGTCCAAATCATAAAAACTAAAAATTTAACCAGACTGTTGTCATATAATTTTAGTTTCTATAAAGTAACTCATAAATAAATCATTTGACCACTACCTCCTGACTATCCTGCATTGAAATGGAGAGAAATACACTCATTCTTTCTCTAATGAAATTGAGTCAAAAAAGGGTAATATAATTATACATGTATCCAATAGTTATTTAGTATTCTATTGGGATGACAGATACTTTGGCATTGACTGATTTTTCTTTAATTTAGTGATAAAGTTGAATTGAGAAACGTGCTCCTTGAAACTAGCTTTCTGATTGCCTTTCTAACTATGACACTTTTCAAAGTTCTGTTATGCGTTTTACCCAATCTAGAAAGAATAAATCTGACATTCTGATTAAAAGAAGAATAGGTTGGGCGCGGTGGCTCATGCCTGTAATCCCAACACTTTTGGGAAGCCAAGGCAGGTGGATCACTCACCTGAAGTCAGGAGTTTTGAGATCAGCCTGGCCAATATGGTGAAACCCCATCTCTACTAAAAATACAAAATTTAGGTGGGTGTGGTGGCGGGCGCCTGTAATCCTAGCTACTCAGGGAGGCTATGGCATGAGAATCGCTTGGACACGGGAGGTAGAGGTTGCAGTGAGCCAAGATCGTGCCACTGCACTCCAACCTGGGCAACAGAGTGAGACTTTGTCTCAAAAACAAACAAACAAACAAACAAAAAAGAATAACAATAACTGGAATAATATAAGTCTTGTTACTTAACAGTTGAGTTAATTGTCTAGAAAGCCCAAAGTCTATTTTTAATTCAGGAATATCTAATGTGAAATATAAACTGATGACTTGTAAATTAATCAAATCAACTCTCTGTTTCCTCATCAAGACAAAATGTAGAACACTTAAAGAATAACTTTCTGGTTTTTACCTGCATGCTATTCTTTTCATTTGATTGTATCATGATTTATATATTCTTCGACCTCTATCAAGGAAGAAATATAGAGCAGATATGCTGCAATGCACACCTCCTGGTTGACAAGTGTAATACCTTTTGCTCCTATCTGCCATTAGCAAATATCCACAGATCAATTTTTGAGGTACGTTACTTCAGACAAGACTCTCTTTGAAATGGCGTATAAGCCATAAAATTATCCATATAGAAATATTTATATCAAAATCCTTTCAAATATAAAGTTTATTATTATAATATTTTGTATTTAGCTAATATGTTATTTGCTACAATAATAATGCTGAATAACAAACAATCACAAAATCCCAATGGGACACAACAAACAGGCAGTCATCTACTGCAGGTCATGCAAGTGACCCTGTAGCTCTTGCCTCACACACATGCCTTGCGGGGGTCAGCTGAGTGACTGCTGATTTAGCATGATCTCAGCATAGATAGTTTGTAGCGCTTGGATCAGCCACCTTTTTATCTCTGGAATGCAAGCCCAGGCCTGTTCTCACATTAATTGCAGAGTAGAAGAAATAAGAGGACAAGCTCAATCATGCAAGTGCTTTTCCAACTTGTGTTTTTGTCACATTTACTAACTTCCATTGGACAAATCATGTTAGATGGCTGGACCTAGAATTAGAGTGGAGGACACTGCGTGGTAGATGCTATCATGTGCTATTTAGTTCCTCCATTAGGAGTGAAGGTCAAGTTATCCCAGTTGTTCTGAGAGCTGCTGGCAGGAAGCTCTCAAGTGTTAGCCTGGTTTAATAGTTGCCTCAGCAGAAGACAGCCACCTCGAAAACAACTGAGTGATATATTAAAAGTCATGTATTATCCATTATATTCCATAAAGATTTCTCATATAGAAATATGTATCAATAAGCATCAGATTTTAAATAGCATTTTGATGGAGAATGTGCATTTTTTTTTTCCCACAGGACAGACATATTTCAAATGCAAACAAGAAGAAAAAACTGTCGCAGCAATCTGGATACTCAAAGCGAACAGATGATGTACTCCAAGCTAAAGATCTCAATTTTGACCTCTTATTTATTGGACCATGGTATTATATACAAATTATGCACACATAGCTTATATGCATATATATGTGTGTATATATATGCATATGTTGACACATACACTTACATATACATATATATCTGTGTATATATTATATATGTGTGTGTGTGTGTGTGTGTGTGTGTATTATTTTTAGGGTACCCAGTAATTTTTTTAAAACCAGAATTTTAAGACATGCAGACACAGAAATGACTGTCATAAGGAGAGATGTTTTCCCTCACAGGTCCCTAGAGACAGGAGACACTCCATACCACACAGGGCCACATAGAAAAGCACCAGGATCATTCAAGTAGCACAGTAAATGAGGGAAAACAGGTGCAAGAGCCTTTATTTTAGTTTCTCTGAGAAGAAATGGGCTAGACAAGGTAAGCAAGCCTAGAACTGGCTCATTTGAATAATTGTCATGGACTTTGAGCATCCCTAGTTGTCTAATACCTGGTCCTAGAATGATTAGGGAAGGAAGATAGTAGTCCAGAATGTAAGAGCCCAATAAAAGAGGTAGTTGGGGCCATGCACTGTGGATTGGTTGGTTTGCATATGAAAAACACACTTACAGATTCCCCAAGATATTAAAATATCAGAAATACAGAATAAAAAGACACAATTAATGTATACATATATATGTGTTTTGTAATTTTTTTCACATTCTTTTTTTTTCCAGACCACATGGGACATTTTTACAGTTATATTATATTATATATAATCTGTTCTCAATAAGTACTTTCATTATGTATTATTTATTCAAACTCACTCAAAATGAATCTCAAGATGCTATTTATACAACCTGTCCTCCTCTTGGAAAATATACTTTTTTTTTTTTTTTTTGAGACGGAGTCTTGCTCTGTCGCCCAGGCTGGAGTGCAGTGGCCAGATCTCGGCTCACTGCAAACTCCGCCTCCCGGGTTCACGCCATTCTCCTGCCTCAGCCTCCCGAGTAGCTGGGACTACAGGCACCCGCCACCTCGCCCGGCTAGTTTTTTTGTAATTTTTAGTAGAGACGGGGTTTCACCGTGTTAGCCAGGATGGTCTTGATCTCCTGACCTCGTGATCCGCCCGTCTCCGCCTCCCAAAGTGCTGGGATTACAGGCTTGAGCCACCGCGCCCGGCCTGGAAAATATACTTTTTAAATCAAGAAGCTGTTCTTGTCATTGTTACCCTTTGGCTTATCTTCTTGAATTATTTTATAATCAATTACAGCACACAAGCTTAACTTACTTAACAAGATCATAGTTATTTAACAGTTCTTTCTTTTCCTACCCATTTCTCTTAAAACACACATCCTTTATCCTCTTAACACAAGAGCAAGCAAATTTATTTTCCTGATTTGAAACTCCAAAGCACATTTTATCATTTCAGTTGCTCACCTGTTGTCAATTCCTCAAGAATTTCACCATATAAACAAGTCACTACTTAGCCAGCTCTTTTTATTCAAACACAATATTAACATTGTAATTTACAAACTATAAATCCTGACTCAGAAAATATAGGGACCATTGATAGTGGGTTGATATATTCTAATTTCCAAAAGAAGAACACTAACATTAAAGAAGTTATGTGCCCTGCAAAACTTTCCTTTAAAAATTAAGAATAAATTATGATATTCCAATATAAAAGAGGAACTTTGCCACTAGCAAGCCATCCCTACAAGAAATACTAAATAGATAAATTTCCTGAGGATGAAATGTTGAAATAACAAGAAACTGATCGGTAACTTGAATCTATATGAAGAAATGAAGAGCATCAGTAAGGATAACGACACAGATAAACATACAAGACAACATAATGGATGTTTTGGGTTACAATTTATTTATTCTACTTGATTTAAGAGACAATTGAATAAAGCAGCAAATATTAGTCTGTGTTCTTGGGCATGTGGTATGGCTTGGCTATGGTTTATTTGTCCAGACCAAAAGTCATGTTGAAAATTTGATTCCGAAAATGGTGGTGCTGGCAGGTGGAGCCTACAGGAAGGTATTTGGGTCACAGGTGTGTATCCTTTAGGAATGGCTATGTGCTGTTCTCCAGGTAGTGAGTGACCTCTTGCTCTCTTGAGACTGCAGTTGTTCTCACAGTAATGGATTAGTTCCTGAGAGAGTGGATTGTTATAAAGCCTGAGAACACCCTTCAGGTTTTCCCCCTTCGCATGTGTTCACTTCCCCTTTGACCTTCCCAGCCATGTTTTGTTGCAACATGAAAGCCCTGGCCAGAAGCCCTCGAACTTCTCGACCTCTAGAACTGTGAACTAAATAAACTTTTTTTTCCTTATAATTTATCCAGTCTCAGATTTTATTTTCTAGCAACACAAAATAAACTAACAGAGAATGGAAAGTGTAAAGATGTAATTTGTAGGATTAGATCAGCAAAAAGGAGGAGGGAGAAAAGAATGTTATATGTAAGGGCAAATTTCTTTCATACTATTGAAATTAAACTAAAGAGCTTCTGCACAGCAAAAGAAACTACCATCAGAGTGAACAGGCAACCTACAGAATGGGAGAAAATTTTTGCAATCTACTCATCTGACAAAGGGCTAATATCCAGAACTTACAAATAACTCAAACAAATTTACAAGAAAAAAACAAACAACCCCATCAAAACGTGGGCAAAGGATATGAACAGACATTTCTCAAAAGAAGACATTCATACAGCCAATAGACACATGAAAAAATGCTCATCATCACTGGCCATCAGAGAAATGCAAATCAAAACCACAATGAGATACCATTTCACACCAGTTAGAATGGCAATCATTCAAAAGTCAGGAAACAACAGGTGCTGGAGAAGATGTGGAGAAATAGGAACACTTTTACACTGTTGGTGGGATTGTAAACTAGTTCAACCATTATGGAAAACAGTATGGCGATTCTTCAAGGATCTAGAACTAGATGTACCATATGACCCAGCCATCCTATTACTGGGTATATACCCAAAGGATTATAAATCATGCTGCTATAAAGACACATGCACACGTATGTTTATTGCGGCACTATTCACAATAGCAAAGACTTGGAATCAACCCAAATGTCCATCAGTGACAGACTGGATTAAGAAAATGTGGCACATATACACCATGGAATACTATGCAGCCATAAAAAAGGATGAGTTTGTGTCCTTTGCAGGAACGTGGATGCAGCTGGAAACCATCATTCTTAGCAAACTATCACAAGAACAGAAAACCAAACACCGCATGTTCTCACTCATAGGTGGGAACTGAACAATGAGATCACTTGGACTCGGGAAGGGGAACATCACACACCGGGGCCTATCATGGGGAGGGGGGAGGGGGGAGGGATTGCATTGGGAGTTCTACCTGATGTAAATGACGAGTTGATGGGTGCTGACGAGTTGATGGCTGCAGCACAGCAACATGGCACAAGTATACATATGTAACAAACCTGCACATTATGCACATGTACCCTAGAACTTAAAGTATAATAATAATAATAAATAAATTAAAAAGAAAAAAAATAAAATTAAAATATAACTTTCATAAATTAAAAAAAAGAAATTAATTTACTATTAATCCAAACTAGATCATTATCAATTCAGCTGTAAATTATAATCCTGACAGAAACTACTAGAAACTACCAATTATGTGGGTGTGTGCATGTGTGTGTGGGTGAATACACCCACACACACACATACACACCCATATAATTGGCAATGGAATTAAAATGGCACACTAGAGAACATCTATCACAAAAGTGGGCAGTTAGGGAGAACAGAGGAAAAAAAAATGACCTATTACATATAGAAAACAAATAGAAAAAAGGCATGCTGGTTAGAGGTACAAAATCATACTCATTAATATCAAGTGTTTAATAGATTGGTTTAAAGATTAGGTAACTTAAAAGAGGCAGTTGAGAAACTGGTAACAAGAAGATCTGGAAAAACCATAGGTGGATAGACCTCTTCAAGTAGCTATAGATTATGAAGATATTTTTGTCCCATTTCAATTCTTCATAAAAATCAACATATTCCAAGGAAGATTTTAATTTTCATATTGACAAGAATAAAAAAACTCTAAAATAAAAATATAAATAAACCGATTTTTAAAATGGTCAAAGGAATATATAGTCATTTCTCCAAAGAAGATATGCAGATGACCAATAAGCATATAAAAATATGTTCAATATCATTAGTAACTAGAGAAAAGTAAATCAATACCACAAAAGATTCAATTTTACAAATCACTTGGTGAATATAATAAAAGAACAGACATTAATAAATGTTGGCAAAGATGCTGAGAAATTGGGATACTCATACATTGATGGTGGGAATGTAAAATGGTACAGACACTTTAGGAAACATTTTGACAATTTCTGAAAAACTTAATCATTGACCCAGTTACAATATGACCCAGTAATTATGATACTAGATTTATATTCCAATGAACTAAATGAATATTGTACACACAATAACTTATACACAAATGTTCATTACATTATTCATAAAAGCTAAAAAGTGGGGAAAAAATCAAATGTCCATCAACTAATGAATAGCTAACCAAAATTAGGTATCTATATAATTAAATATCATTGAGTCATAAAAATGAACATGATATTGATACATGCTACAATATACATGAAGCTTGAAACTATTATGCTAAATAAAAGCATCTAGAGACAAAGTTAATATATTGCATGATGCAGTTTATATGAAATGTTCAGATAAGCAAATCCCTAAAGACAGAATGTTGATATTCGCTCCCAGCATCCAGTGGGACATAAGGAAGATGAAGGACCGGGGAGCGAGTGCTAACTGGGATGGGGTTTTTTTGGTGGGGGGAGTGATGAAAAAGCTTTGAAATTAGTGGTAATATCTGGACAACTTTGTGAACCCACTAAAGACCATTGAATTGTACACATTAAAATGGTGACTTAAGTGACATATTTATATTCTCTCAATTAAAATATCGAAACATAAGGTTTTGTTTATCATCCTAAAGTCAAATTTGCATACAAAACACCCCCTTTATCTTTATATAACAGCCAGTTAATTCATCTTGCGTTGAAGATTGTACATAAGAACTCCTTATCACATTTCTTTTCTAGAATTATACAATTCTAGCCAGAGAGTAAGATTATATAAGTTTATTCATATTCATATATCTTATTTCTGCTTTATTTACAAGTAAATGTACTTTTAAGGTAGTGTTTTAACAAAGTTATAATCACACAGTTTTTCATTTTTGACTGATTTGAAGAGTGTCCTAAGCAGTTTATTAAGAAAAATACTTGCCATTAATTTAATGAATGCATAACATTTATAAATAAAATACTATTCCAAAGCTTATACTTAAAATATTCCTACATGCTGGTATCATATTTCCTAGCTTCAGACACTATTGAATTATTTCTTCAGGTATCTATCATCATATTTTGGAAATTTTTCTATCATTTCTTGATTTCATAAACTAAAATTATTGAACCATTCTCAGTGATGTGTAATGATATTTTCGGTTTCATTTCTTTATGCCCAGGCTCACACATATCTTCTTTCCCCCCACATGATCAAATGTGATTATACCTCACATATTGTTAAGTTTATATCATTTTTATATAATTATGATTATGTTCTTATTGTTCACAGATAGAAGCCACATACTCTATTTCATTTCCATCCTTTCTTAATAGTTTTTGCACCCAATGACTGCCTTGCTTTCATTTGCTTAAGTTTTTTGTTTTTTTTCTTCTGAGACAAAGTCTTGCTCTTGTCGCCAGGATGGAGTGCAGTGGCGCCATCTCAGCTCACTGCAGCTCCCGCCTCCTGGGTTCAAGCGATTCTCCTCCCTCAGTCTTCAGTAGCTGGGATTACAAGCATGTGCCATTATGCCCGGCCTTGCCTACGTTTTTTAGTACCCATTTTTTCCTAAATTTTTCAACAGAATTCTAAATCTCTTCTCAATGTTAAGTGCATCATGGAATCTATCATTCCATATTTCATCATGTGGCTATTCCTCTATGAGTCCTGCATCCTTTGGCTACTATACATATGGCTAGAAAACTGCCAGCTGCAGAGCTGGCATCCTCACTCACACTTTCTTGTAATATCATTCTGGAAAATTCTTTAGTCTTTATCTTGTATTTAGTCCTTTTTTTGCTTTGTTAATTTTTTTCTTTTTTTATGTGAAATGTATTCTGCGTTAGCTTTCTGGAAGGAAGGATACAGGGAAATTAAATATTTTGCACCTCTGGAAGTGTTTGCAATCTTTCTTATTTCTGTTTGTTAATTTATTAGACTGTCAATTTGTCAGGACTTCTTTAAAAACTGCCACAAACTGAGTAGTTTGAACAGCAGAAATTGATTGCCACACAGTTTTGGAGGCTAGAAGTCCAAGATCATTGTGTCTAGGGGACTAGTTCCACTTCAGGTGTCTTAGAGGCTGTAAGGAAGAAACGCCTTCATGCCTCTCGCCTAGCTTCCAGTGGTATGATGATCTTCTTTGGTATTTCTTGGCTTATAGAAGCATCTCTTAGCCTCTGCCTTCATCTCTTTATGATGTTCTCTCCATATGTGTGTCTATGTCCAAGTCTCCCTTTTTTATAAAAGCATGATATTGGACTAGAGGCCCATCCTATTTCACTATAATCTCACCTAACTAATTTAGTGGCCAAGACCCTTGGGTCCCTGGAGGTTCACCGAAAGACAATGATATGAATTAGATTGATTAATATGAGAAAAGACATACAAATTTAAATAACATTATATATATAGTAGCCTTAAAAATAAAGAACTGAAGATGCAGAGGAAATTGTCCATTTTTATGCTGTGTTCAACAAAGTTTGGACAGCCGTGTAGAAATATGATTAGATACAAAGGATATTACCTAATGTTAATAGATAGGTTAATTGATTAATAGATTTAGTGGGGAAACCCAGGAAAACTTGTCTGTCTAGATTTTTCTTGGCCTGTCTGAGCATGCATTTCTTTTTTTCTTGGTATGGGACAGGGCCTCTCTCATAGTCAAACCAGGTAGGTCAGATAATTTCTTTATGGCCAGTTTTTACATAGACTACTTATAGGTTTCATGGCTGGCTTTTGGGAAAAGAGGTTCTGGTTTCTATAACCCACCTTGGAGACAGAAATTCTAGTTTCTGTGGCTACTCTTTTGGTAGAATGGAAATGAGAGACAGGAGGACAAGGGAAGATTACAGAAAAAAATTGCTTCTGTGGGCTATTGCTGATGCTTTCTTTTTGGGGTATCATTTTCTGAACTCCAGTGCTAATTATGTGCACGTTGACCCTATTTCCAAAAAAGATTATGTCATGAAGAACTGGGAGTTAGGACTAAGGACTTCAACATATACATTTTAGGGATGATGCATTTCAACCCATAAAATGGACTATACAGTTTTTGTTTATAAATTATTTTACTTCAGGTGATTAAAGTCACTTTTGCATCATAGACTATACTTCAGCATTGTTTAATGTTTTAATGCTACTTGGGTCCTGGGCACTTGTATATGTGTAACATATTTCCCTCATCTTTTCTTTTTTCTTTTTTTGATTTTTCTTTAATTCTTTAGGTATTCTGAAATTTTTGAACGTCATGCTCCCTTCATTATTGTGTAATGAAGTCTCTAAATCAGCCCATTCAATTGGTACAACACTTGTGGTTCAAGAAGGCAAAGAGAACCTGCATGAAAGAGATATGTGTGTATGCACATGCATATTTATATGCTTACATACACATATAAAGAGATTTCTATGATTCAAGGGCCTGGATAAGTTAAGTTCACAATCCATAGGAAAGATGAGCTCATCTACTGAAGGAATTACTTCTCTCTCTTGCTGATTCAATCAGGCCCACCCAGATAACAAAAAATACTGTAATCTTTCTTACTTAATGTCAACCAATTAGGGGCTTTACTTGCATCTCTGAAACACTATCATAGCAATATCTACATGAGAGTTTTATTGAAAAGTTGGGACTGACATTACCAAAGTCAATCTGAATATCAAACATACCATCAAATCATTAAATAAAATTCTCTTCATTTCAGAAATTTTCTGGAAATATTTACACTGCACATTTCTCCCCAATCTTTCTTTTCTTTTCTTTTTTGTGGAAGTACTGCAATATCAAGTCAATGTGTGGAGGCATGAAGTAGGTGGAGCAACTTTCTAGTCCATCTCCTAGTTCCAAAAGTCCATTTAATATGTTGTCTCAGATAAGGGATGAATCGCACATTAAACTGACAAAAACAGATACCACAGTTGATCTTAGCAAAAAGACCAAGAAGTGATCCTCAATATTTCTTTATTTTATTTCTTCTCTTTTGGAAACATTATGAGACACCTGTTAAACCTGTTAAATACTTGGCTTGATCTCTCCTTTGAAATTTTTTTGTTTTTCTATTTTTTTGTATTTTGACTTCTTATTATATTTTCTATTATATTACATAATTTAATCTTTTAGCAATTGAAGAAACATTCCATTTTATTTATAATTCACCATATTTTAATTACTTGATTTCTAAATTCTATTTTCATATACATTCAATTGTGGATCTAAATACTCTGAGGGCATGATGGTTAACCCTGAGTGTCAACTTGATTGGATTGGAGGATGCAAAGTATTGTTCCTGGGTGTATCTGTGAGGGCATTGCCAAAGCAGATTAACATTTGAGTCAGTAGACTGGGAAAGGCAGACCCACTTTTAATCTGGGTGGACACAATATAATCAGCTGTCAATGTGGCCAGAATACAAAGCAAGGTGAAGTATGTGAAAATGTGAGCCTGGCTTAGCCTCCCAGCCTACATCTTTCTCCTATGCTGGATGCTTCCTGCCCTTGTACATCAGACTCCAAGTTCTTCAGCTTTGGAACTTGAACAGGTTTCTTTGCTCCTCAGCTTGCAGACATCTGATTGTGGGACCTTGTGATTGCTTGAGTCAATACTCCTTAGTAAACTCCCTTTTATATATACCTCTATCTTATTAGTTCTGTCCCTCTAGAGAACCCTGACTAATACAGATTTTGGTACCAAGAGTGGTGCTAGTGGAAAACGATGTTAAGGATAAAGTCCTTTCATTGGTTTTGAGGTTTCTGGAGTTGGCTGCTTAATATGATTAGACCCCAAAATGCTAAGGAATCTACTTCTAATAGTATGGAGAGCACTGATCGTCCTTGGTGTGAAGTGTTCAGAGAGTTATGAAAAATAAATGTATTTGACACTCTTGATTCACCACTCATGAGAAGCAAGGAGTTTTGTTACTCTATGCATAATACCTTTGACAACATGTGGAGAACCAAGGACCATAATGAACCTAGCTGGTTGCTCCTAAGTTCACTGACAAAGTGATGAAAGAAAATGATGAACTCAGGGATTTTAACTCCCTGTTTCAGAAGCAGAAATAGAGCCTGAAATCTTCTAATCTAATCTAATCTACTAAGATTTCCCTGAGTAATAGTCTTATCTCCTATAGAGAAAGAGCTGAAATTGTGGAAAAACAGACATAAACTCTTATCATGGGAGTGGCTGACCTGCAACAAAAGGTGCATGCACAGGCTCACCAGGTGTCTACTGTTAAAGTGAGGGCATTGATTGGAAAAGAATAGGACCCTGCAACTTGGAATGGGGATGTGCGGGAGGACCCTGATGAACCTGGAGACACAGAGCTTGTAAACTCGTATAATTTTTTTTTCTTTTTTTTTCTTTTTTTTTTTGCCAGAAGAAACAACTTGCACATTCCCAGTAGTGGCAACATCTCCTCCCGGACTCATGCTGCCATCTGTCGCTCTATATTTGTCTGAGGAGATAAACCCTGTGCTGCCTCAGTCAACAGTGATGGCTTCTCCTGAGGCAGTTGCCAGGCAAGACAATGTTGATTCTCCTCAGGGCCCACCCCAACAACCCGGCTTGCTTCTAGAACTATAACTAGAGTAAAGTCTCAGCAAGACTCTAGAGATGAGGTTCAGAGTTTGACCCACAAGGAGGTGTGCTACACTCCAAAAGAACTGCTTGAGTTTTCTAATTTATATAAGCAGAAATCTGGAAAACAGGCATGAGGAAGTATATTAAGGGTGTGGGATAACGGTTGAAGGAACATGGAATTGGATAAAGCTGAATCTATTGATTTGAGGCCACTAAACACAGATACTCCATTTAATGTTGCAGCTTGGGGAGTTAAAAAAGGCTCTAATAGTGTATTTGGTTGGTTAGCTTAAATTTTAATTAAAAGATGGCCCACTGTGAGCAAGCTGGAAATGCTTGATTCCCCTTGGTTTAATGTAGAAGAAGAAACCCAAAGGCTTAGGGAGATTGGGATGCTGGAGTGGATCAGTCACTTTAGACCTACTCATCCCAGATGGGACAGTCCAGAAGATATACCCTTGATCAGTACTCTGGAAACCATATTTGTGAGGCAGCACCTGCATCCTTGAAGAACTCTGAGATTCCTCTTTTCTGCATGCCAGATCTTACAGTAAAAACTGCAGTTACTCAACTACACAATTTAAATGCAATGGGAATAATTGGGCCCCAAGGTGGCAGGGGCCAAGTGGTGGCACTCACCCATCAAAGGTAATGTGGTCATAGCTACCATAATGGACAACAGAGACCAAGCAGCAATCAGAGGAGCCTGAGTCCTGCAGAACTCTGGCACTGGCTAATTAATCACGGTGCTCCTATAAGTGAAATTGATAGGGAGCCTACTGCATTCTTATTTAATTTACATAAGCAGAAAACTTCCAGGTCGAGTGCACAAAAGACTAATTTGATTTATAATAACAGAGAATCATGGCCCCTCATCAATTTCCAGACTTGAACCAGTTTACAGACTCAGACTCCCTTGAATGAAGGGGGGTCAGCATCCCTTTGAGAAAGAACCTCACTACACTACCGACAATTTATGCTGTTTTTCTTTCTCTCATCTTTCCCCAAGGAGACCTATGGCCTTTTGCCAGCATGACTTCAATAGGCACAGGGAAATGATCAGACATTTCAGGGACTACTGGACACTGGCTCTGAGCTGATGTTGATTCCAGGGGACCCAAAATGTCATTGTGATCCTCCAGTTAAAATAGAGGCTTATGGAGGTCAGGTAATTAATGGAGTTTTAGCTTAGGTCTGATTTACAGTGGGTCCAGTGGGTTCCTAGACTCATCCTGTGGTCACTTCCCGAGTGCCATAATGCATAATTGGCATAGACATACTAAGCAGCTGGTAGAACCCCTAATTGACTCCCTCACTGGTAGGGCAAGGACTGCTATGGTGGGAAAGGCCAAATGGAAGCCATCAGTGTTGTTTGTACCTAGAAAAATAGTGACTCAGAAACACTATCACATCCCTGGAGGGTTTGTAGACATTAGTGCAACCATAAAGGAATTGAAAGATGCAGTAGTGGTTATTCCCACCACATCCCAATTCAACTCTCCTATTTGGCCTATGCAGAAGACAGATGGATCTTGAAGAATGACAGTGGATTATCCTAAGCTTAACCAAGTAGTGACTCCAATTACAGCTGCTGTACCAAATGTAGTTTCATTGCTTGAGCACATTAATACATCTTCTGGTACCTGGTATACAGCCATTGATTTGGCAAATTCTGTTTTCTCCATTCCTGTCCATAAGGCTCAACAGAAGCAATTTGCCTTCAGCTGGCAAGGTCAGCAACATACCTTTACAGTCCTACCTCAGGAGTATATTATCTCTCCGGCTTTGTGTCATAATCTTTTTCAGAGAGACCTGATTACTTTTCCCTTCCACAAGATATCACACTAGTCCATTACATTTATGACATTATACAGATTGGATCCAGTGACTGAGAAGTAGCAAACACACTGGACTTATTGGTGAGACATTTGTGTGCCTGAGGATAGGAAATAAATTTGACTAAAATTCAGGGAACTTCTAACTCAGTAAATTTCCAGGGTTCCAGTGGTGTGGGGCCTGTTGAGATATTACTTCTAAGGTGAAAGATAAGTTGCTGTATTTGGCCCCTCCTACAACCAAGAAAGAAGCACGATGCCTAGTGGCCCTACTCGGATTTTGGAGACAACGCATTCCTCATTTGGGTGTGTTACTCTGGCCCATTTATCTAGTAACCCAAAAGGCTGCCAGTTTTGAGTGGGGTCCAGAACAGGAAAAGGCTCTGCAACAGGTCCAGGCTGCTGTGCAAAGTGATCTGCTACTTGGGTCATATAACCCAGTATATACAATGGTGTTTGAAGTATCAGTGGTAGATGGAGATGTTGTTTGGAGGCTTTGGCAGGCCGCCATAGCTGAATTACAGTGGAGGCCTCTAGGATTTTGGAGCAAGGACTTGCCATCTTCTGCAGATAACTATTCTCCTTTGATAGACAGCTTTTAGCCTGTTACTGGGTTTTGGTGGAAACTGAATGTTTAAATATGGTCATCAAGTCACCGTGAGACCTGAACTGCCTATCACAAACTGGGTGCTTTCTGACCCATCTAGCCATAAAGTAGGGTGTGCACCTCAGCATTCCATCATCAAATGGAAGTGGTGTATGCGTGATCGGGCTCAAGCAGGTCCTGAAGGCACAAGTAAGTTACATGATGAAGTGACCCGAATGCCCATGGTCTCCACTCCTGCCATCCTGCCTTCTCTCCCCAAACCTGCACTGATGACCTCATGGGGAGTTTCCTATGATCAGTGGACAGAAGAAGAGAAGGCTAGGGCCTGGTTCACAGACGGTTCTGCATGATATGCAGGAACTCCCCCACCCCGAAAGTGGACAGCTGCAGCACTGTAGCCCCTTTCTAGGATATCCCTGAAAGACGGTGGTGAAGGGAAATCTTGCCCTTGGGCAGAACTTGGAGCAGTGCATCTGGTTGTGCACTTTGCATGGAAGAAGAAATGGTCAGATGTGCGATATTATATCGATTCATGTGCTATAGCCAATTAATGGTTTGTCTGGATGGTCAGGGACTTGTAAGAAGCAAGATTGAAAAGTTGTTGACAAAGAAATTTGGGAAATAGGTATGTGGATGGACCTCTCTGAGTGGTCAAAAACTGTGAAGATATTTGTATCCCATTTGAGTGATCACCAACAGGTGACCTCAGAAGAGGAGGATTTTAATAATCAAATGGATAGGATGACCTGTTCTGTGAACACCACTCAACCTCTTTCCCCAGCCACCCCTGTCATTGCCCAATGGGCCCATGAACAACATGGCCATGGTGGCAGGGATGGAAGTTATGCATGGGCTCTGCAACATGGTCTTCCACTCAACAAGGCTTACTTGGCTATGGTCACTGGTGAGTGTGTGCAATTTGCCAGTGGCAGAGACCAACAATGAGGCCTTGATATGGCACCATTCCTCAGGGTGATCAGCCAGCTACCTGGTGGCAGGTTGATTATATTGGACCTCCTCCATCATGGAAAAGGCAGCACTTTGTCCTCACTGACACACAATTATTCGGGATATCGGTTCACCTATTCTGCCTGCAGTGCTTCTGCTAAGACTTCTATCAGTGGACTCATGGAATGCCTCATCTGCTGTCATGGTATTTCATGCAGTATTGCCTCTGACCAAGCCACTCCCTTTATGGCTAAAGAAGTTTAGCAATGGGCTCGTGCTTATGGAATTCACTGGGTTTACCATGTTCCCCATCATCCTGAAGGAGCTGGATTGATTAAGGGTGCTGAATGGATTGATGAATTGCTGAGTGGTGGAATGGCCTTTTGAAGTCAAAATTACAACACCAACTATGTGACAATAATTTGCAGGGCTGGGGCAAAGTTTTTCAAAAGGCCGTGTGTGCTCTGAACCAGCATCCAATACATAGTTCTCTTTCTTCCATGGCCAGGATTCATGGGTCCAGGTATGAAGGGGTGGAAATGGAACTCGCCTAGAGATCTTAATTCCATAGGGAGGAACCCTGCCACCAGGAGACGCAACAACGGTTCCATTAAACTGGAAATTAAGAATGTAACCTGGACACTTTGGACTCCTCCTAACTTTAAGCCAACAGGCTAATAAAGGAGTTACAGTGTTGGCTAGAGTGATTAATACAGACTGTCAGGATGAAATCAGAGACTGGCACAGTGGCTCACACCTGTAATCCCAACATTTTTGGAGTCTAAGGCGGTCAGATCACCTGAGGTCAGGAGTTCGAGGCTAGCCTCGCCAACATGGGGAAACCCTGTCTCTACTAAAAATACAAAAAAATTAGCTGGGCATGGTGGTGGCGGCCCATGATCCCAGCTACTTGGGAGGCTGAGTCACGAGTTCTCTTGAACACAGGAAGCAGAGGTTGCAGTGAGCCAAGATTGTGCTACTGCACTCCAGCCTGGGTGACAGAGCAAGACTCTATTTAAAAAAAAAAAAAAAAAAGATGAAATCAGTCTGCTATTCGACATCAGAAGTAAGGAAGAGTATGTATGGAATACAGGAGATTCATTAGGGAGTCTCTTAGTATTACTACGCCCTGTGATTAAGGTCATTGGGAAACCACAACAGCCCAATCCAGGCAAGACTACAAATGGCCCAGACCCTTCAGGAATAAAAGTTTGGGTCACTCCACCAGGAAAAAAAAAAAACAAAAAACAAAAAAACACGACCTACTGAGGTGCTTGCTAAAGGCAAAGGGAATACAGAACGGGTAGTTGAAGAAAGTAGTCATCAATACCACCTATAATCCATGACAGCTACAGAAATAAGGACTGTAATTGTCATGAATATTTCCTCCTCCTTTTGTTAAAAACATGTTTGTGTATGTATACATTTGTACTAAGACAATATGTTCATTTTTTTCCTTTATCATGTGACATAAGATTTATTGACTTTGTATCAGCATTTAAGTGTTGTCAACTTTATGTAATAGCATTTGGGTTGGTAATTGGTGTGTTTCCATTTGTACGAAGGATAGTTGTATTATGTTAGGTATAATTATGACCTTATTATTATCTTTCCTTGAAGATTATATATGATTTCAGGAGATGTGTATGGGTTCAAATTGACAAAGTTTGGAATGGTGATGGTTAATACTGTGTGTCAACTTGATTAGATTGAAGGATGCATAGCATTGTTCCTGGCTGTGTCTCTGAGGGTGTTGCCAAAGGAGATTAACATTTGAGTCAGTGGACTCGGAAAGGCAGAACCACCCTTAATAGGGGTGGGCACAATCTAACCAGTGTGGCCAGAATATAAAGCAGGCAGAAGAACATGCAAAGAGGAGACTGGCTTAGCCTCCCAGCCTACATCTTTCTCCCCTGCTGGATACTTCTTGCCTTTGAACGTCAGACTCCAAGTTCTTCAGCTTTGGGGCATGGACAGGCTTCCTTGCTCCTCAGCTTGCAGATGACCTATTGTGAGATCTTGTGATCGTGTGAGTTAATACTCCTTAATAAACTCCCTTTATATACACATCTATCCTATTAGTTCTCTCCCTCTAGAGAGCCCTGACTAATACAGAGGTTATTCTTGCTGTATATGATATATATTATATATCAATATAAATATACACAAATATATATTTGTTGTCTGTTTAAGAATATATTTAAACGTTGACAGACACATAAAACTATATTATTCTGTTAAGACTTGTGTAATATAAACTTTGGTCTAAGACTTCCATATTAGATTGTTTTCCTAAGAATATCTGAATGCTCAGAATTTTGCCAATATTTAAGGAAGCACATCATGGACATGCAAAAATTTTTACTCGTCGTTCTTCATCACACCTAGTGTCTAGCAATCCTGCCATTTCATTGGCACTCAGCCCTTCCTCATCACACCCTGTCTGCCTCCAGGTCCTTATTTCTAGAGATTTTTTTCCTTGGCTAATCAATTTTCCTAGTAAAACAATTGTTCAGTCTTCTGCCTGAAGTTTATTAGTCTAGTTAACAATACTTTTGGAGCATAGTGGGCAAGGAAATAAAGACATCTCCCTTTTCATTATGCAGTTTTCATTTTATCTCTCTTTTTATCATATTGCTTTACTTCTGTCTTCTAATATACCTGACTATGATTCTAATCTCTCTGTCTCAAGTTTTCTATAAAATTTATATGTTATAGGCTGCAGATGGAGCAAATACCACTTCATTATGAGAGAGAGAGAGAAAATGGTGGTGTCTTATCTTTTTATAAAGATATATAACTAATTTATCTTCTTTATTTCCACACCCTAAGCCCCACTTTGAGAAGTTGGTGACTGCAATTGTTACGTATTCCTGAGATTATGCAACTTGAATTTTGTGCAAGATTCCCACCACTCCCAACATTAACACTTACATTTTAGCTTCTCTGCTCTGCTAAGCCAGGTACTGATGGTTTGTTGCTTTCCTTCCTTAAATATCATTGGTATTATTCATCTCCTGTCATCTCATCTTCTATTCTCACTGAACCTGTGTGTTTAAGTAATTTTCCTTAATTATCTTTCTGCAAGTCTTTAAGAGCTGTTAGAAATAAACATGTGTGTTCAATTATCCAAATGTACCCAGACAAAGCATCTATTTGGATTTTATTTTCTAATCCAATTTCATGGAGTTTGTATTTTAGCGCTGATATTTATTTTCCTAATTGTATTGTGTCATTAACTCATGACATGAAGTCTTCTGCTGACATAGTCTGTGTTCACTGTTTACCAGCTCTGCTAACTCCATGTTCCCAGCTGATTTAGTTACAGAGCAGTTCTAGGATCACAAAAGAACAGTCTGAGATAGTGTACAGCATTGTCTAACTCTTTCTGCAGATATTGATGGAACATGGGCTGTTTAGTGGTGTAATCTCCACTGTACAGTTACTATTGATCTCTTCCAGTGAGTCAATATGTATTTGGTTTATTCTGAAGTCATTTAAACAATTGAGGAAGACCAGATATTTTGCAGTCAAATTATAACCTTTAGTGTATTACCAATATGCAAAAAAAAAGCGATGTTTAATATTCCATACACTCTTCATTTAGATGTCAAGACAGCGTAATGGAGTTATCTGATAAGAATCATAAATCAAAATTAAGATTGGATGCTGTGTGGTCGTCGTTAACCTTGCTATTCATGTAACAATAAAAAGACTGGTAAGAGTAAGGCTCTGAAGCCAGACTACAAGTGTTACAATTCAGACTATGTCACTTACTTGTATGCAATTTTGGGCCAATTTCCTTATCTCTTGGGCTTTAATTTCTTCTTCTTTAAAATGTAAATAATAGTGCCTCTCAGGTTAGGGATTGGAGTGTGATGTCAGTAAGATGGCAGAATAGGAGGCTCCTGACTCTCTCTCCTCCCACAGACTCAGTAAATAAACATCTACACACGGATCAATTCCCTCTGAGAAAAAGCCACAGACTTGTTTGAGAGACTCCCACACACAGTACAGCTGATAAAATATTCACAGCAAAAGATGGAAAAAGCTGACAAATGCTTGCGTATAAAACCCACCTCAGACTCAGCACCTTGCAACTGGAAAAGAACCCTCAACTCCCAGCTTCTCCTTAAAGAGTGAAGAGTTTTGGCAGCACACGTAGAACCCCAACTTTTATGGATTTTACCAGGGGATCTGACTCTTAAATCACCCATCTCTAGAAGTGGAATGGACATGGCATTGTGAGTTTCCTCGATCCTCAGGGAACGAGGAGGTGGTTTTGAATGGGTATATTAACACTTCTCTTCTAGCAGCTCTTTCCCTTAGGATCAGTCCAGAGAGAATGCCCAGATCCCAATTTCTCTTTACTTGCACACTGTTCCAGCTGCTGCCCCTGGGTTGAACTTCTGACTAGCTTACATCTGAGAGCCAATGGAGCAGATAAACAATAGACCTCCATATGTCTGAATGATAATGTGGCTACTTCCCTGACCTTCTTCCCAGGTTTGCTGTAGCAAAAAATCAAGGGCTGCAGATTTTCTTTGGAAAAGAGTGTGCACACATTGAGACTTGCAACTTTTGCAGCTCCCATCCTAAAGCCTGGCTCATGAACCAGCTAGCTTTGAGAGTTGATGTAGCTCTATATTCCTGAGTTTTCCTAGATCACAGAGACAAAGGCACGGTTTGGGTGCACTTCCAATAGCTATTCTCCCCAGGTCCAGAGTGTGTCGTGTGAATGAGAAAACAGGCATTTGCTTCAGATTATCTCCCTGGGTTAGTGCAGAGTGAGTTATAATTAAACTCTAGCTGTCGGTTATCTTTTTCCTGAAGATAGAAGGAACTAGAGCACACAAAGCACTCCAGTTTATCCAGCTGCATCTCAAGGGACTGGATTCTATCATGCTTATCTCCACACACTGATAGGACTTGCCACATTCTAATCTCCTGGGACAACTAAGAAAAATTGCAATGACTTGAACTAGCACAAAAATTTGAGAGTAACCTAGGATCTCTTGCAAGGATGATTAGTGAAGTCTATTTCTTACATGATGCCAAACTGACAAAACTGGGAGAAGTGATTATCTAACATGCGTAAACCAATATGGAGAGTCAACCAAAATGAAGAAACAGGGAAATATTTTCCAAATAAAAGAACAAGATAAATCCCCAGAAACCAAATCTAGTGAAATAAACATATGTGACTTACCCAACAGGTAATACAAAAAATAGTCATAAAGATACTGACTGAGGTCCAGAAAAAAAGCATAAACTGATGATAATTTTATCAAACATAAAGAAATACAAAAATGGACCAACCAAATTAATAGAGCTGAAGACGACAGTAACTGAACTGCAAAATTTATCAACGGTTCAACAGCAAACTAGATCAAGCAGAAGAAAAACCAGTAAACTCAAAGAGAAATTCACTGGAAATAATCAAATCTGAGGAGCAAAATTTTAAAAAAGAATTAAAAATAGTGAAGATAATTAAGGGATATTTACAGTATACAGTCAAGGTAACAATGTATCCATTACCAAGGTAATCGAGGGAGAAGAAAGGGAAAAATGGACAGAAAGCTTGTTTTAAAAAATAATGACTGACGACTCTCAATCTCAGGGCCGGAAGTATAAAACAAAATCCAGGAAGCCCAGAGGATATCAAATGAGATGAATCCAATGAGATCCACATTGAGACACATTATAATCAAATTGTCAAAAGTTAAAGACAAAGTATATATTTTGAAACTAGGAAGGGAAAAATGACTTGTTACAGATAAAGAAGCCCCTATTAGACTGTCAGCAGATTTTTTTGGCAGAAACCTTGCAGATCAAAAGGGAGTGGAATGATATATTCAAAGTGCTGAAAGAGAAAGAAATGTCAATAGAGAAGACTATACTCAGAAGTCCTGTTCTTTGAAAATTAAGAGGAGCAAAAGATTTTTTTCAGATAAACAAAAGCTGAGGGAGTTTATCGTTGTTAGATCTGCCTTATAAGAAATACTAGAGTGAGTTTTATGACCAAGTGGGATTTATCCCTGGGATGTAAGTTTGGTTTAACATACCGGACAAAATAATGTGATAAACCACATTAACAGACTGAAAGATGAAAACCATGTGATAATCTTAATAGATGCAGAAAAAGCATTTAATAAAGTTCAACTTCATGATAAAAACTCTCAAACAAGTATAGAAAGAAATTTCCTCAATATATTAAAGGCCATTTATGAAAATCCTACAGCTAATATAATCAATAGTAACAACAACAACAACAAAAAATTAATAGCTTTATCTCTAAGATCTCATTGGAAAACAACTTTGATTGCTTTTTATTATCTATTTCTATTTTCTCTAGCTATTTCTACTCAGCATAGTGCCGGAAGTTTTAGCCAGATCAGTGAGGCAAGAGAAAGAAATAAAAGGCATCCAGATGAGGAAGGAAGATATTAAAGTCTCTCTCTTTGCTGATGACATGATCTAATATATAGAAAACTCTAATAACTACACCAAAAAACGTGTTAGAACTAATAAACAATAAAGTTGGATATGGTACAAAATCAAAATACAATACTCAGTAGTGTTTCTATATACTAACAATTACTCTGAAAAAAATAAACCAAGAAAACAATCACATTTACAATAATAACAAAAATAAAAATCCTTAGAAATAAATTTAACGAAGGAGATAAAAAATTTGTAGACTGAAAAGTATTAAACATTGATAAAATAAATTGAAGAAGACACAAATATATAAAAGTATATTCCATGTCCATAGATTGATTGAAATAATTAATATTGTTAAAATGTCCACACTACCCAAAGTTGTCAACAGATTCAATGAACTCTGTAAGAAGGCCAAAGATATTTTTTCTCAGAAATAGAACAAATAATCCTAAAATTTGTATATAACCACATATGACTCCAAATGGCTGAAATAATCTTGAGAAAGACAAATAGAAGGTGAAAACATCACAGTTACTGAATTCAAATTATACTATAAACTTATAATAACCAAAACAACTTGATATTGGCATAAAAATAGCCACATATACCGATGGAACAGAATAAAGCACCCAGAAATAAACAAAAGCACATACCGTCAACTAATTTTTGAAAGAAATACCAAAAAGAGACAATGAGGATAAGATGGTCTCTCCAATAAATGGTGTTAGAAAAACTATGTAACCACATGCAAAAGAATGAAATGGGACTCTTCTTTTACACTACACACAAAAACCAACTAAACATGAGTTAAAGACCTAAGCATAGACCTGAAACCATAAAACTCTTAGGAGAATACATAAGGTTAAACCTCCTTGACATTGGCCTTCGCAATTATTTTTATTATTATTATTTTTTTTGTATTTCACACAAAAAACACTTGAAACAAAAGCAAAATTAGACAAATTGAACTATATCCAACTAAAAAGCTTCTACATAGCAAAACAATCAACAAAATGAAAATGTATCCTATGAAATGGGAGAAAATATTAGTGAACCATACAACTGATAGGGGTTAATATCCAAAATATATAAGGATATTAAACACAAACCACCTCTGTAGCAAGAATATAAATAAATTGATTAAAAATTGTGCAACAAACCTGAATAGAGGTTTTGTGAAGACAACATGTAACTAGTCAACAGGTATATGAAAACGTGTTCAACATCACAATGTTAAAATATACAAATGAAAATCAAATGAGCCATTGATTCACATGGTGGAAATGTAAATTTATTATATAAAACAGTATAGAATTTTCTAAAACCTGAAAAATGAACTCCCACATGATACAGAAACTTTACTTGCAGATATATAGCCAAAGGAAATGAAATCAGCAGCTCGTAGAGCTATTTGCACTCCCACATTCATTGCAGCATTACTCACAATAGGCACAATATGGAAACAACACAATTGTCAGTCCACAGGTGAATGAATAAAGAAACTGTGGTAAATATAACACAATGGAATATTATTCAGTCTTTATAAGGGAGGAAATACTGCCATTTACAACAACATGGATGAAAGTGAAGGACATTATGATGAGTCAAATAAGCCAGACACAGTAGGAAAAATACTGCATTATTTCACTTCCATATGTGGAATCTAGAAAAAGTCCAATACACAGAAAGAGAGAGTAGAAAGGTAGTTACCGGGAGCAGGGAGGGGAGAAAATGATGAGATATAAGTTAAAGGGTGGAAACTTGCCATTATGTATAATGAATATGCCTAAAATCTAAATATAAATATGTCTAAAAATCATACACAGCAGCAGGACTATAATTAATATTCTATTGTATATTGAAAATGTGCAAAAATATTAGACTTTAGGAGCTTTTAACACATACATACACACACAACTATGGAAAGTGATAGATATGTTAATTTACTTATTTGTAGTAACTATTTTATGTATATGTATAAACACCACGTTGTACACCTTAAATATATTAAATGAAAAATAGATTTTAAAATTTCTTTCCTCTTTTTATTTTTTAAGACAAATAATTAAATATTTAATTAAACTATGTAATTGGAGCATAACAGATCTCTAGTATTAGCAGTAGTAGTAGTACTAGTGCAGTAGTATTAAATGGGAAAAGAGTTCAAAGCTAGTAGCTAAGCAGCTGAAGAAAACTTTAGAGTTGGCTATCAATTGAGGAAATAATATTTTCAGAAGAAAAAACATTTTTTCTTCTTTGAGGTCGTCATCAAACATTTCAAATTTCTAAACACTTCAGTAATATTGGAAACTCTTCATGTACTGTGGTAGGGACTGTTTTCAAATGGACTCTTTAAAGACAGTAAAAGTTTTTCCTTTCCTAGGAGCATTTAAGGAGGGGAGAGGAGATAAAGAGGGAAAAGTAAAATCCTCTGTGTCCTCTAATAGTAAATTATTTCTTAGTTATATTGCACTTCCTTTGAATAGCAGATTCAAATTAAACAATATGACTCATAACCTCAAATGCTCTCAAGAATATATACATCATGGAGAAAGTTACATTATTACTTATGGTCTAGAGATCATTGTATCTTGTGTTTTTCCCATATTTTCTTACACTTATGTTCTTAAAAGCTATGCCCAGGTTTGTCTTATTATTAGTGTAAGTAGTGATTTGATCCAGAAAGGCCAAGAAAATTTATGTAATAGGAGCTTAGAGATTTAGAATGCTTTAACTTTAAACAATTGTTCTCATACCTGATTGCGTTTTATCCTCTCTCTCTCATTTACACACACAAACACACAAGTGTGTGTATATGCGGCATTTTTCTCAATGTCTTTTCAAATGCCTTCAAAAGTTTATTATTCTGCAGATGAGAAAAAATGATATACAGAAAGCATCAAATGTTGTAGACATGCTAATGCCCCGAACCTCACCCATCCCTACCAAAGTTATTCTTAACCTAATTCCTGTAACCTGTGAAAATGTAATCTTACCTGGCAGAAGAGACTTTGCAGATATGATTACATAAAGAATCTTAAGATGGAGAAATTATCCTTGATTACCCAGGTGGACCCAATGTAATCAAAAGGGTATTTATAAGTGAAAAACAGAGCAAAAGAATCTATGTTGGAGTAGTGCAGTGTGGAAAAGATTTGACTGGCCAATGCTGGCTTTGGAAATGAAAAAGGGGCTTACAGACACAAAATTCGGGCAACATAGAGAAGTTAGAAAATGCAAGAGAATGACTTCTCTTCTAGAGCTTCCAGAAGGAGATTAGCCCTGGAAATATACTGGTTTTCAGCATTGTCAAATCCACTTCAGATTTCTGAACTCTAGAAATGTCTATTAATAAATTTCTGTCATTTAAAAATATTAAATTTATGGTTATTTGCTACAACAGCATTAGGAACCTAATTCAATAAATGATTAGTCTAAAGCTTTATAAATATAGGCAGCCACAATACTTCAAATCTGTGGATTACCAATCTAGTGCCGTCATGTCATAACAAAATATCTCTAATACACATACAATTCTATAGCTTATAATTTATTTATGAGAAGTACAGATTAAAAATGTTATTTGGAAAAAGTTTATACACAGCAATATATATTTAACTGTTTATACCCTGTCTATTTAAAAACACTACTAACTTAGGGTAGAATAGTTAAATGATACTATAGATTACATATAATGTTATACATAGGTCCAGATATAAGCATGACCCCAATTAATGTAAACCAGATTCCGGATTTACCTATGACTAGTTATAAAAGCTGATTAATTTAATGGGCTTAGATGATTCTATTTTCTTACCATCATTATATTTGTTTCTTTTTCCCAATTTTATTCTCTTGTTTGCTTTGCCAAACTCAAGTTACTTTGTTCTTGCTGTTCACTGAGAATTAGTTTTAGATGTATTTTGTATGTAAAAGGTTGGTTGTGTGGATATTAAATTCATCTTGCATGAATTTCTTAGTCCATCCCCATTCCCATAGCAGCATCTTACCTCTGCTTCCCTTCTTTAATAAAGTCTCCTGGAAATGAGTGACTCCGCTTTGACAGGATTAGTGACTCCATCTTTGTGGTTGATTCAGTTCTCCTTTAGAAACTGGCTATTAATCTCCCTGCTCTTCTGCTGGCATTTTAATTCTCTCCCTCTTGTATATTCTCTTTCTTCTGCTTTAAAATATGACATATTTTCCCACATCTCCTATCATAAAAAAAAACTCTGTCACCTTTTATGATACTATCCTATAAATCTCTTGCCTTCATTATATCATTTTGAAAGAGTGGTCTACCACTTATTTTTCTACTAAAGTTTAGGTTTTAAAAATATATTACCTGCATTTGTTTTTATAAATAAAGGAAATCCTAATTCAATATCCAATTCGCTCTTAAGACAATAAGAACACTGAACTAACCATAAGGGTATTTTGGTAAATATACTGAATCTGGGTACCTAATTACAAATTCAATGTTTCCTTTGCAGTCTTCATTCTGCTTGAAATATTGACAACATTTGACATATTAATTACACATTATTACTGCTTATAAACCTATGCTTTAGCATCGAGATACTTGTTAAGATAGCAGAGTTTTGTAATCATCGACTCCTTCCAATTCCCAAAGCCCAATATTCAATCACTAGTCCTATCTGATCAGAAAGTAGAACACAGTATAAATTTTCAAGTAAAAAATGTGAATAGAAAATATTCAAAAAAAGGGTAGGAAAAAGAAGGGATGAGATGTTGTTTGGATCAATAATGCAAAAGCACAAAGAGTAATACAATTACAGAGTCCAGGTACATGGTGCAACTCAGGTTTTCTCTGTGGAAGTCTGTGCTCCATGTCAGTTCTCTTGCTGCCTGTGCCTTAATAGAAACTTTGAAGCCTTGACTACAGATATCATAGTCTCCTCCAAAACCCAGAAAAGAGTCACGTCTCTTCTACTTTGTACGTATTCAGATCTCCTACAGTGTCTCCCATTGTCAGTTCACAACCAGAAATCAGTTGGCAAAAAGCTTGAAAAATGTAATTTGTGTGATCCCAGACCCTTACAAACAGAAAAGAGCCCTAATGCTTGGGATAAGTATGGAAAGTAGAATCCAGGTTGCTTGGAAAAGTTTAGGGGGAAAAAAAAAAAAAAAAGAATATAAAGTCATTCAGGGTAAAATACTACTCTCCAATTCTACCCCAGGCAGATCATTTTATAGAATGCCCAAGATCAAAGAGTTGGGAGCAAAAAGGCATATGACCCACACAATCACTCAGTATTACTCATCACTTATTCATGTCTCTTCTTCCAATCACACCACTTGTTTCTCTTTATATTCTAGATTGTATGCAATAATAAGATATCATGTTTCCATTTAAAATGATGCAACTGTAGTTTGCATAAGACACTATCTCCCTCTTCCAAAGCAGATAGGCATAGTGTCATTAGCTTCTATATTAACTCTGACCATGTTAATTCCCCTTTGAGTTCACTTACAATCCCAACCTGAATATTTTGTAATGCAAATTTGTAAAGATAACATCAACATTGATTCTATGGAAATAAAGTTAGGGAGTGGAGGGTGAAAGGATTTAATGGTTTATCTATATGTGTCTGTTGCTTCAGCTCATTTCTGAACGGACTGTAGTTGTTTGAGGCTTCATTCTTCCACTGGATATTCCATGTGACTGCTTTCCTCAGTCAGTATTTGAGCTGTTTGGGGTTAATTACCTGTTGGAGTCACAGACTTTTTATTCCTGAAGCTTTGAGTCATTAGTGATTTTTGCTATACAGGACTATGAAAGTGACTAAAGGCTGATCTCACCAGTTTGAAAAGTTATGATTATTCTGAAGCCATATTTTTTTCTTTGTTAGAACTTTTAAAAGGTCTCAATTTTGCTTATAAACACATAGGAAACTGAAAAAAATCATAAAAATAATGTGTTTAATATGTCATAATTTAAAACATTCAATACATTGAGAATTACAGTGTTTTATTTCTTTGTAAAATCTCATAAAGAGCAGTTTGAACAGTGCTTGCCTTCCTCTCATTGCATAATTTAGAGATAAAGTGGTCATCTTATCTATGTCTTGGTAAATTGTCATACTCCTTTTTGAGTATGTCTCAGCTTACAGAATTTTGCTTTATACACTTTCAATGTCATGGAATACCTCTGAAAGTTCTTTTAATGTGAAACTTCCTCAGGGATATCATCACACTTTTCATCACGTTTCTTTTTGCATAAATTAATTCACCTTTGTTGTATTCCTCTGTCCATATATTCAGGGTCTTTCTAATGGCAGTAGTGTCAATATTCAGATATTTCTTCTTTAACTCTACTGATGTCTTATTCAATTTTCCAGGGATATCACTTTTTATTCCTTTGTTACACTTTCATCTAAGTTGGCCAATTCCCTCTTAATTATCAATTGTTGTTAATATCCAAATAGGTCTATCACTGAGAGGTAAAGAGGCAATGTAACTATTTTCTTTCCTGTCTGAACATGAACTAAATAATAGTTCCATTGACCAATCATCAACAGACTTTGAAAAAAATGACATGACTGGTCACTGATCATAATGCCCATCTGTTATTTACATAGTTATTTGTGGATTGAATAACTAGCAGTGAAGATTATATGTCATACAATTACTCAAAGTTAGTATGCCATGGTGCTTGGAATTTGAACTGTGTTGTTAGGCGACTGGTGTTTAACTAAACCATGGTGAATGAAATTTGTGCATATTGAAGCCATACAAAGTGAGGACAATCTGTACATATTGCTTCCATTTAATGATGGAATGCTGTGGCACATCACATACTTATGACTTTCTATATGAGATAACACCCAGTTCATAAAGAGCAGTCCAGTTTGCAGAATTTTAGATTCCTTCCCGGGCTCAATGACAAGCCAAAAGATTTTTCTTAAAAATAGAATAGTTATTTGCATAAAATTCACAGTTTTGCTCAAAATCCTAGAGCTCTGACATATTGAGACTTGCTAGAGACTCTATACAACTCCCTAAAATCTTCCATTTGCCCGCTCTTCTGCAATTTCACAGACTTGCATTGTTTCCACATGCTGACAATGTTAGTGCAGAATCTCTTAATTTGAGACTTTAAAAGAAAGGCCAGCCTCCTAAAGATGTTTCCTGCCTGCAAGATTTTCAACTCTCATATTTACAACATACGGGAGTATATAAAATGAAAATCTGACCATGTAAATTTTTCTGCATAAAGTCTGTCCATGTTTCCTTATAACTGTTAGGACAAAACCAAACTTCCTTAGCCTAGAATAGAGGGATGACCATCATATGACTTCTCTTTAATTTGTTTAGTCTCACCTCTACCCAGCCCCCTTTCCTAGATTCTATGATCCATTTACTCTGAACAACCTATGGGTACCTAAATGAATTCTGTAATGTTTTCTTATGGGACTCTCACTTTTTCAGATCTCCAGCTTTACCTGCACAACGTTGATAACAATAATCCTGATAACACACCTTTGAACATGCCTTCTATGACCCACCTAATTGGAATAATTATTGTCTCCTAATTAACTATCACCATTTAAAAAATTTAGGTAATTTTGTTGTGCTTTATTTTTTGCTTGCTTTATTCCCTACTTTTTTGTGTCTCCCTCAGATTTTTGATAAGTAAATATTTTTATTTTTGCCCCCTAAGACTGAGTTTTTTCAATCTCTTTAAAATATTTTATCTTTCATGACAGCATTCTTTTTGATTTTTTTCCTTTGTGTTTGGTTACTGCTATCTATCATTTTAAGTATCTAGTCTTCTCTTGTAACTATTTCATTGTATTGTTTTTGCACAGGTTCTGACCAAAGCTCCTCTGCTATGTTTATGTGTTCTTTTGTTACCACATTGAATCCTCATGCATTAAGAATTATCTTGGAATTGGTGCTTTCTAAATCTATGCCTTCTGTCCCAAAACTCTTCAGATATCCCGAGTGATATTCATAGCTGTTCCTTTGAAATATTTGATGTTACAACAAATTCATTTAAAACAATTGTTCCTTGTACATATTTATGGGGTACCTGTGATATTCTGCTACAAGCATACAGTGTGTAATGATCAAATGAGGGTAATTGTGTCATCTATCAACTTAAGTATTTATCATTCTTTTGTGTTTTGAACATTCAAATCCTATACTTTTAGTTATTTTGAAATATACAATAATTTATTGTTAAATACAGTTGCCCTTTCATGCTACCAAACACTCTTATTCTTTCTCTCTAACTATAGTTTTATATCTATTAACCACCACCCCCTTTCCCTTCATTATTCTTCCTAGCCTCTACTAACCATCATTCTACCCTCTATCTCCATGAGTTTCAACTGCCTCTTTCTTTGTCATATCTGACTTTAATTAAAACAAATTAATTATATGCAGAGCTAAATACTTCTGTCTCTTACAATTTATTTATTTTACTAATGTTAAGTAATAGCATCATCACTCATTCAATTTTTTGGAGTCATTCATTCTTGACATTTTTCACTTAGTTAAATAAGTTTAACTCATAAAAAAATTGAGTGTATTCTATTTCCTATACACCATGCAAAATTATGGTAATAAAGAGTTGAAAAATATCAAAACACCTGCACTTAAAGTAATCAGAAAAGCAGCAAAAGTGCTTTAGAGAAAAAAGGTTTTCAACGAAATGCCCATTTATTTGTTATTGAAAGTCAAGTGATCATCAGCATCTTCAGAGAGGAGATACAACTTAGATGTTAAGAGTTTCCCAGGTGGATTAAACTATATATGCATAACCAAGAAGATGTGAAAAAAATATGTTCTGTTGCTCTATCTTCCTAATTCCAATAGATGTCCAAGTATTTTGAAATAACACCTTCAAAGCTCCTCTATAAATTCATTGCCTGCCTTCTATAAGAATCAAAAGTCCCTGCTCCGGTTGTCATTATCATATTTCCTAACATTTAGTTTTACTCCATTCTCTTCTATCCTAAATGCTTAGAGCAACAACTTTAAAACTGTTATGTCATTTCTCTTGCATAAAAATAATGAACAGCTCCTACTTTCTACAAGACAAATGCAAATCGTTTATATGATACGGACGTTTATATACAGCATCATAGCCTCTTCTCTTGTATTGCCATCAAAAACACATTGAAAAATAGGGGTCCACAGTGGGAAATGCTTGGGATTTGCACACAAAAAACACACAAAAAAACAGAATAACTGGTGACCTGGTGACTCTATGACATGACATTGGACATGTAAAACTTGCTCTTTGTAACTTTCCCTTTTCTGTCTATTTATCTCTATTTATTAGATATTTTTCATCTATCCTATTTCCTTATATTTGTTTTTCTCTGAGATGCTTCCAGTCTTCTTAAGCTTACTTTCATTTATATTTTAAGATTTCATTGAATTCTTATGAACTATGAGTACATTCATGCAACAAATTATTATTGACTTTTTTCTTATTTTCTTGATACAATTACTTAAGTTTTAATTTGTATAGTATTTTACTATAAAATAATGGTCCTTATCACATTGTATTATAATTGTGTATTTACTTATCATTTTTTGCATGGTAATTAAGCTCCTTGACACAGAACACTTCTCTAATTTAGGATAATACCTGGTTCATTGTGTATGTTCAGTAAATACTTGTTGACTAAGAAAATAAATCTTTGACCTAAACTACTTTTAGAAATCAAATATACATTTTTACATAAAACACTTGGAGAAGAACTGTAACAATTCTGGTATGCTACAAATTCCCTGATAGTGTTTATTAACCTAATCTATCATAGATTTTCCGTTTCCCATGCTTGTAACCATTAAAAAAATTCTCTGAATTCTTACGCATAATTTTTCCTATCAACAATAGTCACTAGCTGATTCAGATGATAAAGATGAGCCAGTACGTCAATGTAAGAGTAATCACAAGAACATTTTCCTGGAAGGCTTTCACTCACTAACGTTTCTCTTGACATCTTAGGTCATTTTCCTAAAAACTCACCAATCTACACAAGTGCATATTTCCTTGCCTACAAAACTGATTTAATTATTTAATTGAGTCAGTGTAACTGCCTATGTTCAATAAGTTTCTTAATCTTGGTTTAAATTCAATATGTTATCTCTTCAATCTTTGTTTAAAATTCTATGTTACTTATGTCTTCAAATCAATTTCCAGGAATAATGTTATACTTTGAGATTTATCTTTCAAGAAATAGGAGCCCTTAATTAAGCGTTACTCTATTATGCATCAACAAGCTAAGTAATAAATTAACCTCTTATCAGATGTAATTGTAAATAAAATATTCCATTCATATAGGAAAAAAAAAAAACCTTCATTTTTAACATTTGGTAAGTTTTCTTGGCTTTATTTTATTTACAGTTAAAAATGTCGTTCTATGAATAACTGTGTAATAGAATAGCCATTTCAGTGAAATTGAATAATCATTTCAGGAGGGTAACTGATAGACATTTTCAGTGACTCTCTTTTTAAAAACATGATTAAATCAATACAATATTCTGTAACCATATCTATAAGAAAGAATGTAACTATTTAAATAAATGAACACATTTACTTTTTTTTCTCTCTCTCTCTCTCTGAAACAGGGTCTTGCTTTGTCTCCCAGGCTATTGTGAGTGATGCAATCATTGCTCACTGTAAACTCAAACTTTTGGCCTCAAACAATCCTCTTGCCTTGGCCTCCCAAATTGCTATGATTATAACCGTGAGCCACTACACACACCCACATTTACTTTTAAAAGCAATAATAAATTTTAATATATTATGTTAATCTGTTTTACTAGTAATAAATATTCTTAATAAGAAAGTGAAAATAATATCGAATTAATTAATGAGTAGAGAGACCACAAATGAATAAAGAGGACAGCAAAGCTATGCTGATTACTTGAAAATAGAGAAAAATTGCATTGTCTTTAGAGATAATATAACATTTATCATGTTATTAGTTTGTACTTTTTCCTTTTGCCAATGCCTAATTCAAAAATATTTCATGAGTGAAAAGTATTTTATTCTTGTTAGTACTCTGTTTTGTATTATAGGGTATGCAATTACTGATAAGAAATTGACACTATTTAGAAGAAGCTCTATTTTAGAGGGTATATTAATGGTAATATAATTCTGTCTTATAAGAAAAAAAATATTATTTTTTGCTTTAGGGGATTGGGAGATGATTTTTCTCTACCATTCTGCTAGATCCATTCTTTTCCAAAGCTTCAGAGATGCAAGAATAACAATGTGCTAATTAATTGGGAGTCATAAACATATGTTCTCACTATAAAAGTTCAGTCCTAATACATATCAAGCTCTAAGGGCACTTGACACAAATTATATCATTAGCACTAACATTGACTTTGCATCTATCATTCTTATTTCTCATATTTTTCTCTTTGCACATAGAGGAGTTAAGCACAGTACAGCTGCTTACATGGTTGTAAGTGAGCGTGTGTGTGTGTATGTGTGTGTGTGTCTGTGTATGTGTACATGGCAAAGAAATATTATTTTTAATACCGTTATCCTTTATATGAACATGGTCTCTTCAGACGAGGACGTTGAGTGAATTCATAATGCAGTTAATACAGTATTGATAAACACATTACTTAAGTAGACATTTTTTAACTTTTGTTACTTATTGTGCTCTCTTCTTCCTTTAATTTATTAAATCATTTTATTTCTAACTCACTTATAACACTAGATATATCCTACAATATTTTATAATTAAGTAAATACCAATTATTAGCTATGTACTTGATATAAGAAGATTTAAGTAATATCCCTAGATACTGTCATCCAGCCTTCTAGATATCTCAGGTATATTTCTTACACTGAAGATGCTCCAGTTAAAACTGTTGATTGCTGTTTTCTAAGGTGTTAGCCTCAAATCTCTATGTACTTCCATTCTTTGGCAAACATGTCTGAGGTGCAATTAAGCCATGAAAAATGTTCTTGTCTCTGAAAACAAGATTAATCTAAAGCAAAACTTAAATAACATTTTATATGGTTTACCTTTTCTGTGAGTCATGTTTCCATTTGGCCGTCTAGTGTTGAAAGAGGTAAAAAGGATGCACTGGGCTATCTTATTACACAGCCTCACTAGAAAATGAGTCTGAAAGAGATTAGCAATACAAATCATTTCAAAGCACCATCCCATTCGAAAATAACACCTAAGCCAAGCCAGAAAAATACTCCCCTCTTTAAGCAGAACTCCCAGGCCTAATCCCAGAGAATAATGATCAGGCGTTGATCCAAGGGAGAATTATTACTCTTTGGGCAGGAAGAGAGGAAAAGACTTGTATTCCCACTCAAGACTGGAATACTTCACTCTTTGTTTCAAAATATCTTTATTTTATTTTTGAAAGACATTTTTGCTGACTTGACAGTTTTGAGTTATTTTTCACCACTTTAAAGATGTCATCCTGTTGTGTTCTGTCTTCATATATACCTTGGGAAAAATATGCTTTGCTGCCCCTTCCCAACACCTGAAGACTTTTCTTCTGTTGGGGTGATGGCTTTTAGCAGGTGTCCATTCCTTTTATGAATCCGTGGCTGCACTTATCCTTTGTGAGTACATCAACAAAGCAAGGCTTCTTTTCTCTTACACTGTACCCAGTCTCTCTCATGACCTTGGTGTATGTCAATGGAGAAGAACCTGCAAAGTGGATATAAGCTCCCCTTATGTCATTGGCTCCATAGTTTCTCTATTCTCATTCTAGCCCACACTTAGCCTCTAGAAATTTGTAAGAAGAAAGAAAAGAAAAAAAAAAAGGTATGGATGGATTCTCCTTCCTTACCCTGTTATGTGGTTTCTAGCATGTTTTCCTACTATTTGCACTCCTACAGATCAGCCAGAGCTCAGGCTGTCTCTCCTTGGAGGGTCTTAGATTTCAGGTGACTTGGTTGACCTGTAATCTCTGCTCTCAAATGGCTTCAGAGAGCTTTTTCTTGTTGTTAGATTTGGAATGATGCTATTTTTGGCAGTCTACATCCTAAGCAAAAGGTGGCTCCCTCAATCAACATCTTATTTATCATGAACAATACAAAGATCTTACAGTGTTTTACATCTGAATGTTTTACCGTCTTCCCAGCTTATGAGATATTATTTTGTACAATTACATCTAACTCTTTTAAAGTCAACAAATTTAATATTTTTTATTATTGCTGTAGGTAATTTATGTTTATTTAGATTCCCTAAAAAGAAATGTTAATCACTATGCTAATGTCCTCCATTTTCGCACATATCAAACCTTCTTTAGTTTCATTAAAGCATGTGCTTTTTTGATTTTCTTTTCTTTTTTTTTTTTTTTTAATTGTACTTTAAGTTCTGGGATACACATGCAGAATGTGCAGGTTTGTTACATAGGTAGATATGTGCCATGGTGGTTTGCTGCACCCACCAACCCATCATCTACATTAGATATTTTTCCTAATGCTATCCCTCCCTCCCCTAGCCCTCCATCCCACAACATGCCAAAGTGTGTGATGCTCCCCTCCTTGTGTCCATGTGTTCTCATTGTTTAACTCCCATTTACGAGTGAGAACACTCAGTGTTTGGTTTCCTGTTCCTGTGTTAGTTTGCTGGGAATGATGGTTTCCAGCTTCATCCATGTCCCTGCAAAGGACATGAACTCATCCGTTTTTATGGCTGCATAGTATTTCATGGTGTATATATGCCACAATTTCTTTATCCAGTCTATCATTGATGGGCATTTGGGATGCTTCCGTGTCTTTGCTATTGTGATCAGTGCTGCAGTAAACATGAGTGTGCATGTGTCCTTATAGCAGAATGATTTATAATCCTTTGGATATATACCCAGTAATGGGATTGCTGTGTCAAATGGCATTTCCAGTTCTAGATCCTTGAGGAATTGCCACACTGTCTTCCCCAGTGGTTGAACTAATTTACACTCCCATGAACAGTGTAAAAGAGTTCTTATTTCTCTATATCCTCTGCAGTATGTGCTGTTTTCTGACTTTTTAATGATCACCATTCTAAGTGGTGTGAGATGGTATCTCATTGTGGTTTTGATTTGCATTTCTCTAATGACAAGTGATGATGAGTTTTTATTCATAAGTTTGTTGGACACATAAATGTCTTCTTTGTGGAGTGTCTGTTCATACCCTTCACCACTTTTTGATGGGTTTGCTTGTTTTTGTTTTTGTTTTTGTTTTTGAATTGTAAATTCGTTTAAGTTCTTTGTAGATTCTGGATATTTCCCCTTTGTCAGATGTATAGATTGCAAAAATTTTCTCCCATTCTGTAAGTTGCCTGTTCACTCTTTTGATAGTTCATTTTGCTCTACAGAAGCTCTTTAATTAGATCCCATCTGTCAGTTTTGGTTTTTGTTGCCATTGCTTTGGTGTTTTAGTCATGAAGTCTTTGCCCATGCCTGTGTCCTAAATGGTAATGCCTAGGTTTTCTTCTAGGGCTTTTACGGTTTTAGGTCTTATGTTTAAGTGTTTAATCCATCTTGAATGAATTTTTGTATAAGGTGTAAGGAAAGAGTCCAGTTTCAGTATTCTGCACGTGACTAGCCAGTTTTCCCAACACCATTTATTAAATAGGGAATCCTTTCCCCATTGCTTGTTTTTGTCAGGTTTGTCAAAGATCAGATGGTTGTAGATGTGTGGTGGTATTTCTGAGGCCTCTGCTCTGTTCCATTGGTCTATATATCTGTTTTCGTACCAGTACCATGCTGTTTTGGTTACTGTAGCCTTGTAGTTTGAAGTCAGGTAGTGTGATGCCTCCAACTTTGTTCTTTTTGCTTAGGATTGTCTTGGTTATATGTGCTTTGTTTTGGTTCCATTTGAAATTTAAAGTAGTTTTTTTTTCTAATTATGTGAAGAAAGTCAGTGGTAGCTTGATGGGGATAGCACTGAATCTATAAATTACTTTGGGCAGTATGGCCATTTTTACGATATTGATTCTTCCTATCCATGAGGATGGAATGTTTTTCCATTTGTTTGTGTCCTCTCTTATTTTGTTGAGCAGTGGTTTGTTTTTCTCCTTGAAGAGGTCCTTCACAGCCCTTGTAAGTTGCATTCCTATGTATTTAATTCTGTTTATAACAATCGTGAATGGGAGTTCACTCATGATTTGGCTTTCTGTCTATTATTGGTGTATATGAATGCTTGTGATTTTGATACATTGATTTTGTTTACTGAGACTTTGCTGAATTTGCTTATCAGCTTAAGGAGATTTTGGACTGAGACAATGGGGTTTTCTAAATATACAATCATTTATAGGACTGTATTCTATTTCATGAATTGGTTGATAGTAAATATAGATTATGTTTCTTTTAAACTTACTTTACTTAATATTACTCATTATTTTAAAAATAAAGTTTCAGTAGTATTCAATTGAAGATTTAAAGTTATTTTCCTTGAACACTTTTAAAGATTTCACTGATTACTGGCTTCCATTGTTCTATCAAGAAGTTTGAGATCAGTCTAAATACTTTTTTTTATAGGCATGATACTGTGAAATATACATTTGGTCTTCATCCCTGTTTCCTGACTGACACGTAGCTCCTAAATTCCTTAGAATCTTCCAGAGTAATAAGAGTGTCTTTGGTATGCCAATGAAATGACTGGTGAATGGCAGCTCTTAGGTAACCTCAGGATGGAGGCTGCTCAAAGAAAGGACAAGTCATCATTACAGGGTTAAGACTTTTGGCCTAACCAGAGAGGGGAGGTGGGCTGAATGTTAAGCTAATTACTAATGACTGATGATTTAATCAATCATGCCTACATAATGAAGCTTCCATAAAATCCTCAAAATACAGGGTTTGAAATGAGCTTCCAGAAATCTGAACATGTGGAGATTCCTGGACAGTGGCATGCCCAGAGAGGGCATGGAATCTCCATTTCCCATCCCATATAACCTCACCCTATGCATCTCTTTACCTGTATCACATCTAATAACCTTTATAATATAACTGATACTCATAAGTGTTTCACTTAGTTCTGTGGGCTAGTTTGGGAAATTATTCAAAGCTGGGAGAGAGATTGGGAACCCCAACTTATAGCAGATGGGTTAAAAGCACAGGTTAAACAACCTGTACTTGCAACTGGCATCTGAAGTCAGGGGGCAATTTTATGAGGCTGATCTTCAAACCGTGGATCAGTCTGACATTATCTGATGCTATCTCCAGGCAGATAGTGTGAAAATTGAATTGAATTAGAGAACACCCAGCTGGTGTCTGTGGTAGAACTGATTTGGTTGTTGATGTGTTGGAGAAATTCCCACATACTTTTTGGTAGCCAAAGGTCACAGAAGTTTTCTGTACTGATTGTGTTGTGAGAATATACTGGAAGAAATATTTTTTCCTATATCCTCAATAAGCAATCAATCTTTTATTTCTGACTATTTTAATGGATTTTCTTTACTTTTTTTTTTTCCCAACAGTTTTATTAGTGTATGTCTAGCTGTTGTTTTTATCCTGCCTGGCATTAAATCCTGAATATAATAAATCATGTCTCTCACCAATTTTACAAATTGATCTATCTAACTATCACTTTAATTGGGTTTTTAACATTGTCAGGTCAGTTTAGGACTACACACATATAAGAGAGCGAAAGTTTTGTATATAAATTTTCATTAGATCACAGTTTTGTACTCAGAATACATAGTAGGGAAGAAAATCACATATCACAAAACAAAGGGATACCCAGGAGGAGGAAAAATTTACTTCTGTATTCACCTTTCTCAAGATGGTAGGTCGCTTTCAGGCTATATTCCCTATCATCCGAAGGGATAGAGCACCAACGGTGGAGATAGATTGAGTTTTCTTTCCTCTGAGACAGTCAGGGAAATACATTGCAATCTAAGCTAGGGAGAAAATAACTCATTATTCATAACATAGTGTCATACACTCTGTAGGCTTTCAACAGTATAATTGATGATGATGACGATGTGACAGTCTTATGTGTATTTCTCTTTAGTCCTTGACATTATAGCTTTCATTATTCTGCCTACATGTAACAAAGTAAACTAGAGAGTCAGTCATATAAACTGGAATTTCAGAAAGAAAAAAGATGTCAGATTTCAAAATAATAATTTTTTCCTTCTGGATTTCTCCTTTATTCAAAACCACTTTCCCTGACAGCTTTTCTCTTTATTATTCCTTTATAGAAATCATCCCTGATTGCAATGAGCTCGGTCTCCAATTTTTTGTGACAGGCATCTGAGAATTATGGCACTAGCATTTACCCTCTTGTTCACTTCAAACTGTTCCTTCTGTTCTTGGAATAATTCAGGAGATATGATATTTGAGCAATGCAGGCTTAAAGGACACAGGCAGTTTCCATCGATGTCAGTGGTAGTGACCTCTAGTTCTTAAACGAAAGGCCTTACCCTTTGTAGCATTTCTAATACCAGTAAGGGCCCTCCTTAAAAGCTGAACAAGGAAAGACTCACAGAATTAAGGAATTTCAAAACTCACAGACCTTGAGATTTTATTCCAATCTTTTAATTTTATGTATTAAGAAACCAAGTCTACAAGAATTTCTATGTGCTCAAAGCCACACATTTATTTCATTGCTAAAATTATTCTTCTATACATCATAAAAAAACAAATTACATCAATTTTGTAAACAGTCCTCTTCTTCAGCATAAATCAGTTTGTGTGAAACTGTTTAATACAGACAATTTAATTTAGAGGTTGACTTTTTAAAAAGAGGAATAAAAATGAGCTATTTAGCTTATTGCTGCCAATGGCTTAATTTGGCCAGTGAGTGGTAAGAAGCAGGGTCTGGCGTTGACTCCTACTCAACCATTTCTCTCACAACGTTTGTCCTGGACTTTTCTCAGGGAAACTGAACAATAGATCATAGACTTTGGGATATTGTTTATCACTCTTGTTTATCTGAATGGGTTTTTGAAAGATATAACTTATAAATATGATACAATAATACTTTTTTTAATGATAGCAAATTTAAGGTCTACATATAGTGTATTTCTTTTTCTATTTTATCTGTCATCTATGTCTTACAGATGATCAGTTCCTATATTTTATGAAATAAAAGAATCAGATAAACTTTTTTAATAATAAGAACAAATAATTTATAATCCTAACCTTGGGTATGTTAGTATTTCAAAGGAAGCCTAGATAGAGAAACTTTCTATCTAAATAATAAAACTTCGGATGACAGTATCCTAAGTCTGGCTAATCTGCCTGTAAGGTTATCTGCCTGTAAGGTTACAGGGCAGAGGATTTTATTTTTGCTTCCTATTATTACTAAATAATTGTCAACCTTTGATAAGTCATCATTGATTGTATCCTTGAAACTGTTGCTATGTTTTAGTTTTCTGATATGTCACTTAAAAAGTTAAAATGGCTACCTTCATTTGTGGGACAGTTTATAACACACTTATTACTCCCTCTCACCTTTCAAATGATCAAACACGTTCACTTTGGCTCATTTTTTATATTTTTCAGTTTTAGGCATCAGCTATTCACTTAGTTCTTTAATACTCCCACCATTTACACAAACACTGAACACTGGTATCTCCTCCCCCTTTCTCACAGTACAGCTGGAATTTGGGGTCAGATTAATGTTTAGTGTGTGTATTTTATAAGTATGTAAACACTATTCTCAACCAAGCCATACAATATATAATATTTTTCTTGCACAATTTTTTAATGTTTTAATTTTTACTGTATTAAAATGTTTTTTGGAGGCAGAGTCTCACTCTGTTCCCCAGGCTAGAGTGCAATGGTTACAGTCGTGACTCACTGCAGCCTCGTGTCCTTGGCTCAAGTGATCCTCTCTTCTCAGCTTCCCAAGGAGCTGGTTCCAAATGTGTGAGTCACACTGCCTGGCTGTTTTATATTTTTATTTTTTTGTAGAGATGAGTCTCACTCTGTTGCCCAGGCTCGTCTCAGACCCCTGGACTCAAGTGATCCTCCGAACTCGGGGTTCCAAAGTGTTGGGATTACAGGCATAAACCACCGCACCTGGTCTATTTTTCTTTCCCATTTATACAAAATTACCAATGTGGCTCTCTGTGCTCTTATCATGACTGCATCCCCAAACATTTTAGCAAATATTCACTTAGACTTGACTAGGTGCTAAGTAATTTTCAAGTGCTTTACAAATATTCATAGAAACCTTTGAGCTAGATACTATTATTATCCTCACTACGTAATTAAGAAACACATGGTTAAATATCATGTCTGGGTTAAATTTATGGTTGATAAGGACAATCTGTCAACTGTATTTAAAGCCAAATAAGTCCAAAATTTAGATATTAAATTAACTTTATAGAGAAACAAAATAAAATTTATTATGATTTGGAAAGAAAATGCAAATTTTATCAATGCTTAGTTCTTCATGATTTTGTTACCTTTATTCTACCAGGAAAACTTGAGCAGCTAAATAGAGAGTGAGAAAGTCAGAGAATTGAAGTATTCAATTCCATGGGATATTATCTTTCTCTGGGTATTTGAGGAGTGAAGAAATGAACTTCATACAAGATTAGAGTTTCATCGAATTATTCTTGAATAGCTACATATCTCATCACCTGGGAAATTTATACCGCTATTCTTCTTTCATAGTGAAAGTGACATAAAACTAAACATCTGTTGACTTTTTTTTGAGGAATGAGATCACTCACCCTGTCATCAGTATTGAACTACCAGAGTAGTAGAAATAATATAGCTACAAATCCACTACAAAGATTAAATAGATACTAACAATCTTCTATAGTTATTTCAGATCCCTCTTTTCTCTCACTCTGTATGTCTGTAGCACTTGATGTAAAATTCAACACATGAAGTTGAAATCCAGCTTCTGTATTTTCCAGAACTTTTCATCATCAATTTGAATTTATCCTTCAGTTTGATGTCTTCATATACATAACTATTCTATATTTTATTGTTTTATGTGGGTTTAAAAAATGTGCTATTTTATGGCATGTACAGACTTACAACTTCATTTTATTTGTGCAACATTATGATTTTGAGATTTATTCATTTTGGTTCCTGTACTCTAACTTATGAAAAATAAATCTGTATATATAATATTTCAATTTATGATTAAATTATATTTAACTATTTTCTATTTTGAGAAACATATAGATTGCTTCTACTTTTTTTATATAGGTAGGTATATAAGGGCATAATTTGGCAAAGAAAGAACTAGGTCTTTGGCAAAATCCCATGACAAATAACAAACCCTCCTGTGATATAAAACAAAACATAAATACACACACACGTGCAATCATGGAATAGGATTTCATGTAATAAGATTTCTTCCTTCTTTTATTTGTTCCACAAATATTTGAGAGCCTATCATTTTCAGGCACTATTTTAAGTACTTGGGATATGTCTTATTTAGTATGAGCTTTTGTAACAAATTACTATAGGCTAGGTGGCTTACAAAAAACAGATATTTATTGCTTACAGTTCTAGAGGCTAGAAACTTGACACCAGGATTCCAGCATGATGGGGTTCTGGTGAGGGTCTTCTTCCAGGTTGCAGACTGCCAACTTTTCATTGTGTCCTTACATGGTAGTAAGAGGGCAAGAGAGCTCTGCGAGTTCCCTTCTACAAGGGCACAAATCCTATTAATGAGGGCTTCATCCTCATGACCTAATTATCTGTGAAAAACCCCAAATCCCATACCATTACACCAGGGGTTAGGTTTGCAACATATGAATTGTCAGTGGGTAACAAATTCAGCTTATAATGGGATATATTAGTCAACAATACAAATATCTGGGCTAAAGCCTAACATTAAACTAGGAAGTTCATGTCTTCTTAGGATTTCTGAGCCATGGAAACTCCTTATATTTTGGCCTTCTTGCTCCACTGGTCACTGTTAAGTGTATGGTAGTTTTACATTTTCAAGAAATACAGAAGCTTTATTTATTTTTATACTAAAAGCATACCATTTTGAAATGCCTTTAAATAAAACTATCCAGTGGTGTCTACTGCATAGCAAAGAGGGCATTATGGGTAGATAAAATGGCAATGTTAAAATGGCAAAGGTGACCGAATGTATGTTGTGTCCTGGAAATTCCGAATACTCCAGATTGACTGAAGCCGAGGAGATACATATAAGGTTCTAATTGTAATAAGCTTGCAAGCACAAATTGTGCAGCATTGTACAGTGTTGCTTTGATGATCAGTCTGGAGATTGGCTACTAGTAAAGAACATTCTTCTTCTTCCCCCTCTACCCCCAAAAAACAAGATCTGTCACCCAGGCTGGAGTGCAGTGGCACAATCACAGCTCATCGAAGCTTCCAATCCAGGGCTCAAGCAATCCTCCCACCTCAGTATCCTGAGTAGCTGGGACTACAGACATATGCCACCATACTTGGCCAATTTTTGTATTTCTTCTGTAGAGAGAGATGGGTTTTGGCCATGTTGCCTCAGCTCGTTTTGAACTCTTGGGCTCAAACTATCCACCTGTCTCAGCCTCCCGAAGTGCTGGGATTACAGGCATGAGCCACTGTTCCTGACCTATTTCTTCTTAATAAGGGCTAAAATATTTATATTTATCAGTGTTGCTTAAGCTTTATTTATGTATATATTTTCTGTGTGAATTGTGCAGAGGTAAACATCAGCCTTACACTCTAAGAATTAATAAAATTATGATTTTTGTAAAATAAAATAAAATTTGAGTTCAGTTTATTCTAAAAAGTACATTAAACTGACAAAGATTTATTTCACTTATTTTCATACCAATAAATTTCTTTTTTTCTTTTTTTAAAGTAAAGTTACTTTATTATTAAAGAAAGAAAAATATTTTTAAAACCTTAATCAATTGGGGTACTGAGAGAACATACTTGTCCATGGAGTCCTCTTCATTTGTTTTTATTTTATTTTATTTATTTATTTATTTATTTATTTATTTATTTATTTATTTAAATTATACTTTCAGTTCTAGGGTACATGTGCACAATGTGCAAGTTTGTTACATATGTATACATGTGCCATATTGGTGTGCTGCACCCATTAACTGGTCATTTACATTAGATATATATCCTAATGCTATCCCTCCCCCTCCCCCCAACCCCACATCAGACCCTGGTGTGATGTTTCCCTTCCTGTGTCCAAGTGCTCTTATTGTTCAATTCCCACCTATGAGTGAGTATATGCGGTGTTTGGTTTTTGTCCCTGTGATAGTTTGCTGAGAATGGTTTTCTAGCTTCATCCATGTCCCTACAAAGGACATGAACTCATCTTTTTTTTTATGGCTGCATAGTATTCCATGGTGTATATGTGCCACATTTTCTTAATTCAGTCTATCACTGATGGACATTTGGGCACACCAATACATTTCAAATGTTCCTATCATTCTATATAAAACTGGATTAAGCTATTACCACCAACTTTATATAGAAAAGTAAAACTTTGGGGATAGAATTTTCTTACCCAAATGTGTTCTCTTATGTCTTCCTTCCCAAAAAGAGTGAGAAAAAAGAAACAGAAAATATTAATTACCATTTTGTTGTTTTAGTAAACATTCACTGAGTGGCTGACCAAATTCTATTAAAGCCAATGTAAACATATTATTCCACTTATGGCTGACTCCTTAAGCCTGATTAGGTGGACAAATGTTTATTTTCACATTGACTGTGCTGGACACAAAGGAATCCATTTCAACCATCATAATTAAATAGAAAGTATTTGTGGATTATTGTTGTCATTCATATGGTTTGAACAATATTAATAAGCAAGAGACAGAAGACATTCCTTAAGAGTGGCTGTATTAGTGGTCTGCCTAACCAGAAATGAAACTGTATGTGAAGTTCCTTTAATAACATGTTAGAGTGAAGTCATTAGATATTTCTCTAGGCAGAATCTATATAAAGTATTAGTTTGTTAAGGATCCATCATAACTTGTATTTTCTTATATTCAGTTTGCAGATAGTGAATCCCCCTCTCAAGACTGTAATTGTACTTTCTGCTGACATTATTAAAATTTCTAGAGATGTTCGTAGCAGAGAGGATTATAATCGGTGTGATGCGAACACAGAAAAGACACACAGAACAAACACATCAACGATGCAAGAATGGTTCAAACTACTGTGTGTTGTGAGGGACGATCATAAATTTGAAACATTATACATAAGCTAAAATGAAACAACCTCAATTCACATTTAATTATACAGAAATCATGAATAATTCTTAATCTAATAGACTCTTTGTATTTTGTTTTTGTTTGTGGCTTGGTCTATTTCAATTTGTTTTAGTTTGTTTTTGTTTTTTCATGAATCTTCCTTATACGTAAAAGGTCCTAGTACATCTTTCTCTGCTATTCAAAAACAACTTTATATAGAAGCTTTTCAGGGAAATCTAGTCTCTCTCAAACAGATAATTTTAATAACCTAATTAGATTGTCTGAGTGCTTCACTGTTACAATGATAGGCAATATATAAACACCCAGGCTGTCACCTGAACACTCAGCATAGCCAAATTTACATTTGAATGGTTGCCAGAATGTGCTTTTTTTCTTTTGAATTCACTGCATCATGCATTCTTTTAGTCTTTTGTAGAAGAAAAATTTGCAGCAACATTGCAGAAAGCCTTGTTAATTCATTTTTTAATGAATAACGCCCTTTGGCATTCTCTTTGATAGTCATGGTTTGCTGGAATGAACAGTGTACACTTCTCTTTTTGGATTACTACAGCCCTTTTCAAGCTTGAATATGCCTTGGGGTAAAATAGAGGGTTATCCATTTGTACACAGGAGGGAAAGTACTTAGATGAATACCAAAATAGAGGTATTGGGGTGCATAATAAATTTGCTTAGTGGAGATTGAGGGCTAAATGAGTTTGCCCATGGAATAACATTTTAATAGAATGTATAGATCAAGGTTATGCCTTTACATAAAATGTGAATTAAATAATTCACGCAGTTTTCCATGTAATATAGCACAATGGTAATTTCCAAACTATGTTTATCTTTCATTTTTATATTCTTTTATCAGCCAAACTTTAACTTGTTTTAATAAATATTCACTGAGTGCATACAAAGGTCCAGTTACTACACAAAGAAGTGAGGATACAAGTAACATAAAAAGGAATTTCTTACTTTAGGGTTTATGCCATATGAGAAGAGACAAACAAGTATCTAGCCAACCGTGATGCAATGTAGTAAGTGGCATAATAGGAGACACATAGCAAGTACAATCATAACTAAATGGAAAGAACAATTAATTTTGCATAGAGGGACATCTGGGCAGATTGCACAAAGCATGTGATATTTGAATTGAGAACTGAAACACTAGTTGGCTTGTGGCAGGTGAAAGGGGATGTCGGGGCATTCCAACAAAGAGATCGCTGCAGGCAAAATCACTGAGTCAGGGGAAATCTTTAGGTAATGGCAAAGATGAAGATTAAAAATAAAAATGGTACAGAGAATTACCGGGAAATGGCAAGAGATGAGGCTGGGAAAATAAGATGTCAGAATTAGCTTCTACTTAAACTTGCCTATGTAGAAAAAGCCCATACAATGATATGACAATCTAGGGTCCGTGGTGATTCCAGAAACAATTTATGTGCATTTGTCAATTGTTTTGAAACAGCTGCCAATGAGAATTTGAATCAAAACGTGGCTTAAAATTAATCCCTGATTCTGCTATTTTCTGTCTGTATTTTTATTTGTAGCCTACTCCAACAATGACATCAATAAAAGCCACAAGTATAAAAATTATATAAATACTTTACAAGTGAATGAGATTAATTAATGGAAGATATCAGAGATGCACTATTTACGAAGCACATATTATGTGAACCATGAACCAGTCCTTTGTGTTTTTTCTTGAATCCATTCTTTGCTTCCTCCATGTGGCGCTCTACTTAACAGAAGGCTGATCTAATAGGTTACATTTGCCGGGTCCCTGTGGCAGCAGACTTAGTGTTTGGGTTAAAGCAATAGGAAGCAGTAGTGAGCGATTGAAGGGTAGAAATAAGGAGGAAGCCAGTGTATTTTTCCTCTTTTTTTCTGGCAGGTCCTATATTCCCTCTTGGCTCCAGCTCTGACTAAACAAGCCCTAAGTGGTCACCCTAAATGGGTAAGGCTTTGGCTTACCTATTTTCTAGTTGCCAGTGTTGCCACCTTCATATTTTATGATACACTTAGAGTCTGCAGTGTCTTCTGCTGGTGTTAATACGTTATTATCTCCAGTTTAGTTTCACAGCTCTTCTACTACCCAGATGACAAGTTCTTTCTATCTTAAATATTTTAAGAGAAGTTTTGTTTCCCTGAGTGAACGCTGACTGATCCAACACCATGAAAACTTACTCAAGACATTAGGTTCACACAATTACTTTAGAGGGTTATTACTACTATTATGCATTTCTTACAAATGAACAAAAATATAGGGAAAAGAGGTCTATAATTCTTGTCACTTTTTTTTTGAATTCAAAACCAATGCTGCTCCACACTACAAAAAAAAAAAAAAAAAAAAAAAAAAAAAAAAAAAATGTCATTTTGTGATAACCCTTCCCAGGGGAGAAAAGGGAAGAGAAATATGAATAAAGGAATGCTTGAACTCTCAGCTGCTTTCACTTGTTTCACTCTTTGCCAAGATGCATAGTAAATCTCATCACAACCCAGATGTGACTCTTGCCTTTACAATCTGCCTCAATAGCATTCATTTCCTCTCACCTTCATCCTAGAAATCAGAAGAACGTTTTGTCCTATTAGTACAAGGTTTTAAGATGCCAATCATAACTGCACCCCTGTTGAATCAATATGTAAACATATTTTAGAAACCTGATAAAATGTTGTCATATAACCCAATCTTTCTCCTTATATATGTAAGGGTATGGTAAGAAATAAAGCCAGTTTTAGTGCGGTATATGTTTTCTAGTCTCTTACTGGAGAGCTCTTGTCATTTAGAGCTAATTCCACTGAGGTAACATTAAGTGACTCCGTCTCCTCCTTCTCCAAACTAACTGTATATTTTTATCTTCAATTCTAAACAAAAATTTGAAGTCATTAAGAAATCCTTAGAGAAACTGCTATACTTTGTTTTTACCTAGGTGTTTTACATACTGTTCTCGTTCATTGCTGTTTCCCACTTGTTGCTCAATGACACAATTAAAGCATCAAAATCACTTCTTTTATAATAGACAATATTCCTAGCAAGCTGCATTTAATAGAAATGATATATTTGGTAGATAACACCAAATCTCTTAATTCTTTATATCTCACTCCCCATGTTTAATACTACTGATCCTGTGTTTTCTCTCTTTTCTTTCTCTTTTAGTTTAACAATTTAACAACAATAGTGGTATGTATTTTATTTCTTTTGGTGAATCGGTAGACAAAATACTTTTCACTGACATCAAATCTTGAAGGAGTGACTTTAAGGATACATTTTGAATGGGAGATATTCACTGGAAAAATAACTGTGTTTTAGATAGCCTGACTTTGCCATAAGCATTGATAGACTTTTTATAACTTTATTTTTTTTCGGGGAACAGTAAACTTTAAAAAATAATGTCAAAAATCACTGATTTTAATTAATAAGTCTCTTAAGCATTGAATTGAAAGTCTTATAATTTTCTTAGTTAACAACTAGTTTTCTTCACCTTTACTGTATCCCAAACTATCTTGTGAGAAGTAGATGTACATGAGAGACTAATCAACCATGAAGCAATAATTATTAGGTATGCATACGTATCATTCTGATTTCAGTTAATGCGACTTCAAACATTGGCAAGGGTGGAGTATCAGCAGAAATGATAGTCAAAGAGTGTCTAGTTGAAATTTGAAAAAGGAAAATATGTCAAAATTTGAAAAAGGGAAATGTGTCCAAATTTGATATAATTTCAGCACTTTGAACTACTCTTTCAAACACTCATGTTAAGAAAGAGTCATATGCAAATGAGATTATAGAGAGTGAGGTCAAACAAACCACACTGTATACACAAAGGACCAATCAAGCAATATTACTTGTGGAGTCCTAATAACTTTTATCATAAAAAAAAAAGTCTCAATCAACTTCTCAAAATTACTTTTAAAAATCTGTATATACATGTTTATGTCTTAAAAGTTGATAGGTTCAAATTAAAATCCAATAGTCTACTTTGGCCTCTGAAAAGTTATTAGAAGAAGTGTCTTATTTAGTTGAGATAATGAATTGTAACTCCCACCATAATTACTTCTATAAGCCTGTATTCTGCATACTCAAGTACTTTGCTGTTGTATCTACATAGTACATTTTAGATAATAACTTATTCAATGTGATTCTCCAACCACAGAGGAATTTATCTCATATTCAGCATGGGGTAATGGAAGGATATCATGTTAAATCTACTGAGATCTGAATAGCACCACATACTATATATGTTACATTAATCATTAAGTTTATACTCCTTGAACATATTTTCACTTTGAAGACTGCCTAAAACAACTAACTTCACAACACCATTATAATATTTAAATGTTAATAAAAGTTTTGTTAATCAAAAGACTATCTTAATGACAGGTAATTTTTATTTTTTTAAAATGAGAAATGCAAATCAAAACCACAATGAGATACCATCTCACACCAGTTAGAATGGCAATCATTAAAAAGTCAGGAAACAACAGATGCTGGAGAGGATGTGGAGAAATAGGAACACTTTTACACTGTTGGTGGGATTGTAAACTGGTTCAACCATTGTGGAAAACAGTATGGCAATTCCTCAAGGATCTAGAACTAGAAATACCATATGACCCAGCCATCCCATTACTGGGTATATACCCAAAGGATTATAAATCATGCTGCTATAAAGACACATGCACACGTATGTTTATTGCGGCACTATTCACAATAGCAAAGACTTGGAATCAACCCAAATGTCCATCAGTGACAGACTGTATTAAGAAAATGTGGCACATATACACCATGGAATACACACTATGGAGCCATAAAAAAAAGATGATTTCATGTCCTTTGTAGGCACATGGATGCAGCTGGAAACCATCATTCTTAGCAAACTATTGCAAGAAGAGAAAACCAAACACCGCATGTTCTCACTCATAGGCTGGAATTGAATAATGAGATCACTTGGACTCTGTAAGGGGAACATCATACACCGGGGCCTATTATGGGGAGTGGGGAGGGGGGAGGGATGGCATTGGAAGTTACACCTGATGTAAATGATGAGTTGATGGGTGCTGACGAGTTGATGGGTGCAGCACACCAACATGGCACAAGTATACAAATGTAACAAACCTGCACGTTGCGCACATGTACCCTAGGATTTAAAGTATAATAAAAACAAAATCAAAAAAAAATTCAAATTTTGTCTTCTTCATGCAAAATGTTCTTCAAACACCAACACAAATGGATCTCATGAGGTTCACAGTTTTAAATTATTAGATGTTTCTGAATCACAATAAATAAAATATTATATCAATATTTGTGTAGAAGTAATATTTAACCTAAAAGAAATTATTTTATGAAAACCTATGACAAGACCATTATTTTTCAAAATAATATTATTTTTATATAGTTTATTACATGAATACTTAATGAGTTATTGATGTTGATATAGAGATAAATATTAATTTTACAAAATAAATCTCACAGTCATTTCAGAAAACTGTTACACTTCTTTTTTTATTACACAATATATATATTTATTGAAACATCTAATTGTACTCAAAAAGTATACACACTTATTTGTCAATTAAAACAAAAATAATTTTTTAAAAATGTAGGCATTCTTATGAATCTGAAAGCTACAGTCCGAGGTTGGTATATATAAAACCAAATGGAAACAGGTACTATATTGGTTTATAACTTAATCAAATAATCGCAATTCTCAAAACTTTTATTATTCACAGTGACAGGACAAGTTATAGCCACTAATTACTGGCAAATTAAGAAAATTTTGAATTTCTAGTGCAGAGTATATATGCTTCTTTATGTATTGAGATGATCGTGTGGTTTTTGTCCATTTTATTAATATGTCATATTATGTTGAATGGTTTTTAGTTGTTGAGCCAACTTTGTATTCCTGGATAAATCTCACTTAAAACTGATGTATAATCCATTTTATAAGTTGCTTGAATCAGTTGCTAGAGTTTCGTTGAAGATTTTTGTGTCTTGTGGCTGTCTTACAATTATAGTCATAAGATAACTGAGATGAAATGAAAAAAAGTCATAGAAATATACAAACTGATGGAACTGACTGAAGGAGAAATAGAAGTTTTCATTGACCCTATACTAAGTAAATAGGTTACATTAGTGATTTAATAACTTCTCACAAAGAAAAGCCCAGGCTTAGATCTAAGCCTTCACCATTGAATTGTACAAAACATTTGAAGAAGACTTGATACCAATCAATACCAGGGTTGCACAAATAATTCTTCCAAAATATAGAAGGGGAAAGAACATTTCTTAATTCATTCTAAGAGGCTAGTGTTACCCTGATACCAAAACCAAAGGTCACTAGAAAATACAACTATAGACAAGTATTTCTTATGACTATAATTATACTTACTTCTTATGAGGTATAGATGTTATACATTTCTGTGAAAACAGAGTCTGGAAAAATAATTGTGGGTAAGGCTACTAGAAATGTAATCTGTCAGAAGGATTTCATTAAAGTAAATCAGGTATATTCTATTCAGTTTCCAAGATCTCCTTCAAACTTAAGCCAAGTTGGCCCCAATCTTGAATATACTCCAAAACTAATAAAGAAAACTTGTAAGTGTTGAGGAATTATGGGGAATCATGCAATATCTTTCATATGCAGTATAATAATAACTAAAACGAGAACAATTCGTGGTCATAATAATGAAAGTTATTTTCAGAATTCTCAGCTTCCTGGGTTTGGAAAGCAATCAAAACATCTATTCCTGTTGGAGAAAATGTTCTTTAATCCAAGTGCTGTCTGAGAAGAGACTCTTCACAAACAAACAAAACTGAACTCATCCAAACCATTCTATATCCATGTGTAGAATGATAAATAAAGATAAAAAATAGTTACTGTTTATAGAGTCCACATTACAGAAACTAACTTTAATTATACAGGAACCTTTTTTTTAACTTTATAGTTTGACAAACTAAGTCACTAAGAACTTGATAAGAACCTTCCAGAACTCAAAAACTTAGAAAGTAGAAAAGATAGACTTTAAACTTAAGTTGTCTATAACAAAGTTTCTACAGTTAATCACCTCTCAATACTGTCCTATATTTCATGGAATCTTATTATTAAGTTTAGCCAGAAAGGTTTCCTGTTGATTATTTTAACGTACAAAGATAGGAGAAACTGACCTTAATGATATCTGTGTGTGGTGGAGGAAAACAAGAAAAGGGAAACAATGGACGCTGATAGTTTATTTTTTGACAGAAACTGTGTCTAAATAAACGCAATGATTAAACAGAAGCAATACTTATTTTACTATTTTCATGTAAGTCTACAAATACCAAAGTACCTTTTATATGTATTAAATTGTGCTAGATACGCATGATCAGAGTTCAAGTTAGTTTATGTGTCATTATGACAGGAGATATGCATATGAAATACAACAACTAACAGTACAAAGCAGGGTTAACTATAAATACTCTACAAATGTGGAGAAAGTTACTCTTGCTATGTAGTGATAGAACAGGTATAAATAAAGTAACTATTAACTGAATTCAAAAATGTACTATATTAAAATAGGTAAAGAGGAGAGGAGCAGTATTCTGGATGAGATGGCTATGATCACCAAGGTCCTAAGACAGATCTTAGCTTTAGACACATAGTAGGTATGGAGAAGCAAACTGAAGAGAGATGAAGAGCAATAGGCTAGTATGCAATGCCTGGCACATAAAATCAATCAATAAACATTTATTGAATAAAAGCATCAAATATCTATGCTAAATATTTGAAAGTAGGTTCCACTGGGACGGGCACTAGGTGTGAGCCCATGCATGGTTCCAGCTGACGGGCAAGGAGACCCGAGAAAATATAGGATGTGATCAGTCCTAGAAAAATTATAAAGAAGGCCAAATCAGTATCTTTAACCTGTTGATAATGAAGAACTGCTAATAGTTTAGATCAGATAAATTGAATAATGAATATCATATTTTAAGACAGAATAATTTATGATTAATTTTCTTTTTTCTTTCTTTCTTTTTTTTTTTTTTAGACGGAGTCTTGCTCTGTCACCCAGGCTGCAGTGCAGTGGCACGATCTCTGTTCACTGCAACCTCTGCCTCTCGGATTCAAGCGATTCTCCTGCCTCTGCCTCCCCAGTAGCTGGGATCATAGGCATGCATCACCACGCCTAGCTAATTTTCTATTTTCAATAGAGATGGGGTTTCACCATGTTTGCCAGGCTGGTCTTGAACTCCTGACTTCAGGTGATCTGCCAGCCTCGCTTTCCCAAAGTTCTGGTATTACAGGCGTGAGCCGCCGTATCCGACCACTGCTTAGTTTTCATATTAAGCACTCATTGAGATTTTAGGAGCTTTTTGAAAGCTAAGACACACTTTTCAAAATAACTACAGACATTTTCACAAAAAAATCCTATTAAAATACAGAAGTGTGTGGACATTTATAGCTGAGGTTAGGACAGAGTATACTCGATATGAACTGAGGTAGAGAGATGACATAAGAGGCTGTAGTAATGCAGATATGAGCTGATAAATTATCTATTAGGATTGTAAAAGTATGAATGAACAGACATAAATGAGTGTGAGATTCAAGAAAGAGGGGTCCACAATACCGGGTCTTTTTAGTATTGTTGTTTTTTTAATGAGGTTACATTTTAAATCTAATTCATGTTATTTTTTAGCCATGCATGTTCATCCCATCTATTGAATCTCATATTCACTAACAAGCAGAACTCCAGGTATTATTTGTCTTATCTAACAAATTGAGAAATAGTTCTGGAAGTTTTTTTTTTAAGTATAAGAAAACTGGAGCACATATTAATTTAATTTGTATAATTTCAAAGTTTCTAACACCAAAAATCATGACCTCTCCACTTAAACTCCATTGCCTAATGGCTGACACATCTATTTGGTGCTCAATTAGGCCACATAATTTTTTATTCAAAGAGAATTAGAAAGTTGATATTAGAAACATGTGGTAGAAAGAAAAGATACTGAGTCCACATCATTACACCGACTTAGATTGTGTAGTTTTGAAAACAGGATCAGTTTGGACAATTTTAAAAAGAAATAGATGCATTTTACATCTTATTTTAATATGCTATATGTAACATTTGTATCTTTACAAATATTTATCTTTAATATGCTATACATAATACAATTATCTGTGTAATGATATATACAAAGATACTTTTTAGGTTATTGACACTTTATAAGTTCTGTAAATTTTATCGTTTATGCTAATAATGCAAAATTTCAATTAGTTTCTCTTTTATGGATGATTTATGCTTTTACCTCAAGAAAATCAGAATTGATGCCAGCTATAAATTTTCATCAGTATTATTTCTTAAAATTTAACTGTATTCATTCTCTATTGTTGAGTATCAAATTGCAAAGAAAAAAAAAATAACCTCTGAAAGCAGTGCAAATTTGTTATCTCCAAGTTTTTGTAGGTTACCAATCTAGGCAAGGTGTGGCTTCAGGGTATCATCAGACTTACATCAGGGTGCTGGCTGAGGCTCTAGTCATCTGGGACATGAAGTCCTCTACCAAGCTTATTGGTTATTGGTAGAACAACCAATTCTTTGTGACTATTGGTAGAATAACGATTTCCTGATTTCCTTGTGATTGTAGGATGGGTTTTCATATTCTCAGCAGCTGTAAACAAGGGACAACTCTCAGCTCCTAGAGGCCACCTTCCATTCGTGGCTATAGGCAATTCATAACAGCAGAGCACAGTTGTTTGACATACTCCTCTGTGACCAGACAGAGAAAAACTCCCTGCTTTTAAAGAGCTCATGTAATTAGGTCAGGCCAACCCAGCTAATTTCCCTGTCTTAAAGTCAACTGTTTTGGGATATTACTTTTATCTTCAAAATTCCTTCAAGCAGTACCTAAATTATCATCTGATTGAAAAACGGAGAGAAAAAGTGCCTGGCAGGGCTTGTGAATTCTGGGAAAGGGCTTCTTAGAATGCTGCCTTCTATGCTAATTGAAACAACGACAGCGTAATAAAGTAAATGAAGACGTGTGATAATTTTCTCTAAGGAATCACCTACTAACTAATCTATTAATTAATGCCTGTCTCATTTTAATAAAATTGTTTTCATTCTTTCCCCGATATTAAAAATTAGCTTTATGAGGAGAGCAAGTGGTGTTATATATTAAATATCCTCAATTAACACAATGCCTGGTAGATAAAAGCAGTCAACATAAATTAATGGAAATCAGGCTTGTTACCAACAACTTAAAAATAGTTAAAACACTTAACCAGGCATTTCACTGTGGACAGCCCATCTTTTCTCGAGGAGATGGTTTTACAGAAAGTGTAAAAATCTAAGCATGCAGCAAGTTTTACCCATATTCAATGATATTTGGCATATGAAGAAAATCAGACCCTATACTCTTTGTGTAGTCACTTTGTGGTATTTTGTGCTTTAATTTTAGCATATGATTTTCTGACTAAGGAAGTATTTAGATATGTTTTTTAAAATGTCAACAGTACAAGAGAAAATGTCATGTCTGTTTTTAATGTTTCCCCCTACTTTATTCCTAGCATCTGGAAAAGACCCACAAAAGCAGGCAAGAGATAAAAGGGAGAGGTGGCTTGGAGCCATCTCCATTCTTCACTCTAACATGGGCCTGTCATTGCAACTGCATCAGTGAACATGTTTCAAAATGTTAGTGTGTCAACAGTTCTATCACCATTTGCCCCTAATATTTACCTTTCCTTCACTTGGAAAAGTGGACAAACAAGTGGGAAATGTTGCAACATAAAAACCAACACTTATTAACATCTTCCTTCAATCATCTGTCACTGCATAAAAACATAATTCCAAAGACAGATAAATAATAATTTCTAAAGTGTAGTTGACTAGGCAATACTGAAAATCAGAAAAATTAAGAGAACATTTTGATTTACATTCACCTATTTCCTAACATGATTCTTTTTACCTCTAAGTACAGATAAACAAATATCTCAGTAGAAAACTTGTACAGGTATTTTCTTTCTTCTTCCTGTCCGAAGACTTTTTTAAATATGTATTTTTAACTCCTAGAAATCAAACATCGAATAAAATGAGATCTACTCCAGTTGCCGATAAGAAATTTCACTCTGAACTTGTGGACAGTTTTCAGTCTTACTCTAGTTTTGGGCTAAAAATAAGTCATGACTTTTAAATTTATGTATGTATGTATGTATGTATTTATTTTTATTTTTTTGAGATGGAGTCTCACCGTGTCACTGCCTGGGCTGGAGTGCAGTGGTTTGATCTCAGCTCACTGCAATCTCTGCCTCCTGGGTTCAAGCAATTCTGCCTTAGCCTCTTGAGTAGATGGGATTACATGTGAGCACCACTACACCTGGCTAATAAAGTATGACATTTTAAAATTTCAATTTTTTCCTCAATCTGGTGGGAATTTTAGAAATTTTCCTCAAATAAGTGAAAATAAATAACTCTAAATCTTGAATGTGAAACAATTTCTCAGCCTATTCAAGAAAATACTTTAAAGTTCTGATTAGGATACAACATCCATTTCCATGAAGCAACACTAAGTAAGTTAAAATAATTTGATCCAAAATGCTTGATGATTAAAGTAAAAATGCCATTTATTTTATTTTATTTTATTTTATTTTTAACATGTATTTTTACCCTGTAGTGTATAATAGTTTATCTGTTTTATGTTGTGATTAAAGGTGGAATAATTAATTTTACAATGAGATTAAAGCATTTATAAAAACTAAATAGCATTACATTTCCTAAAAGTAAATATGACTTTTATTTTGAAATGTAGAAACATCACAACCTTCTTTGGCTGTGAATCATTATAAGGTCATAATAACAAGCCCATTTTAAAAGTAGATTAATTTGGAAATAGACACTTTTTCTCTACATCAGAGATATAAATAAACACTTCTGTTGCTACAGTCACAAATCAAGGAGACAAATAGGAACTGTAAAGAAGAAATAACTAAAGGAGAACACTGCAAAGAGTAGGACAATAAATAAGAATGTTTAATATTTTCAAGAGTATGATTGTATATTGCAACAAACCAGATTCTATATTACTTTGGAAATGCCAGAGAGAATGGTGTGGTCTCTTTTGGCCATGCTAATTAGCTGTGTTGATACCTACTCCAGGCAGCTGGCATCCTCTTGCTTGGGGAATAGCCAGCCTCCTCTAATCTAGTAAAGGCTGTAGATGATTCCACTGAATCCTATCTCAGGTGAGTGATTTTTACCTCTTATCTTTGCAGAAGATAAATAAAACAATTCATCCAAAAGCAGCTTCAGTCTGTATGTTCATTCCCTTTCTTATAGTCATACTGACTGGCATCTTCTAACTTTAGCTACAGAGACGGAAAGTGAATGTCAAATTTTAAAAAATCTTAAATGGGTCAAACTGTCTGAGAGGTCCCAGATATTTCTAACTGTATGACCAATTTTAACCAAAAGCTTATGTTTTTTAAACATATGGTGTATACGCTTTGAACAAAGGAGGGAGGAAAAAAAAAACAAACCCTGCACAAATGCCTCATCTTTACAGTCAAATCCCTAATCCAGGTAGACATAGTTGTTATGTATTACTTCAGACTGAAGCTGAAATGGCATAGGCATATCTATCGAACTGGCAAAATTTATACTATTCCCAGTATAACTAACTTTTCCACACTGGGAATTACTAAATGATAGAAGGAAACTTTTTGTAACTTATGACAAAGAAATTACATGATTAAGCTCTTTAAAACAAACTGAAATATTGTTTTTTATTGACATTTTAAAAATGTACAGAAAGCAAAGCTTCATTTTTGGTCAATTTGCTTTTCATATTCTTTCTGATAAATTTTACTTAATTTTTTATATCAGTATCAATTTTATAATTACTACTCTCCAAAAAACATCTCTGAATTTTAATGTTTATCCTGCATAGGTCCACTCCTATTTTCAATAATGTCAAAACCTTAGTTTGCTATTTTTGTCAATCCTTCAAAACCTGCTGTTGTTGTTTTAGAGAAGATAAATAACCTCTAACGCCAGGAATTTCACAGTTCAGTGGAAGAGACAGTGAGTGCTATGGGGATTTGAAGTAAAGGTAAATTAAAAAGCACAATAAATGCATTGAGGAGAAACCCAAAAGTCATGTTAATCCAATTTTGTAACTTCAAGTTAAAATGATTCTTGACTTCCACGTTAGTAATACAATAATATCCACATGCTTTGACATGACATTGAATGACTCCACAATATCCTCGCAATGAAGCAGGCCAGCATCATGCCCGACAGTTTTCTTGCCCACCCATCTTTTATATGCCAAATACACTAATATGGCTATTCTCTGCATAACATACCATGATATTTCTTGTACTTTTACATAGATCATTATATATCCTAAAATGCTTTTATCTACCAGTTGGAGTTAGTGGGTAATTTTGTTAACACCCAGTTCAAATAGTTCTTCTATGATGTTTTCCATGTTTCAAGGCAAGATTTAGCTTAAATAATTATATTATTCCATTTTTCTTATGTGATATATGCATATGTCATATTTTACAAACACACACACACAGAGGCATGTGTTGCTTAATGACAGGGATATGTTCCGAGAAATGCATATTGAGGAAATCTCACGATTGTTTGAACTTCATAGAGTGCAATTACACAATCCTAAATGGTACAGCCAACTACATAGTCAGGCTATATCGTATAGCCTATTGTTCTTAGACTACAAACCTGTACAGCTCGTTATTATACAAAATATTGTAAGCAATTGTAACACAATTCTATGTGTGTATTTAAAGATATCTAAGCATAGAAATGGTACATTAAACATATGATATTATAGTTTGAAGTCAGGTAGTGAGATGCCTCCAGTTTTGTACTTTTTGCTTAGGATTGTATTGGCTATACAGGCTGTTTTTTGGTTCCATATGAAATTTAAAGTAGTTTTTTTCTAATTCTGTGGAGAAAGTCAATAGTAACTTGATGGGGATAGCACTGAATCTATAAATTACTCTGGGTAGTATGGCCATTTTCACGATATTGATTCTTCCTATCCATGAGCATGAGATGTTTTTCCATTTGTTTGTGTCCTATCTTATCTCCTTGATCAGTGGTTTGTAGTTCTCCTTGAAGAGGTCCTTCACATACCTTATAAGTTGTATTCCTAGGTGTTTTATTCTCTTTGTAGTAATTGTGAATGGAAGTTCACTTATAATTTGGCTCTATTTGTTTATTGTTGGTGTATAAGAATACTTGTGATTTTTGCACATTGATTTTGTATCCTGAGACTTTGCTGAAGTTGCTTATCAGCTTAAGGAGATTTTTGAGCTGTGACAATGGGATTTTCTAAATATACAATCATGTCATCTGCAAACAGAGACAATTTGACTTCCTCTCTTCCTATTTGGATATCCTATATTTTTTTCTCTTGCCTGATTGCCAGAACTTTCAATACTATATTGAATAGGAGTGATGAGAGAGGACATTCTTGTATTGTGCAGGTTTTCAAAGGGAATGCTTCCAGCTTTTGCCCATTCAGTATGATATTGGCTGTGGGTTTGTCATAAATAGCTCTTATTATTTTGAGATACAGTCCATCAATACCTAGTTTATTGAGAGTTTTTAGCATGAAGGGGTTTAAATTGTATTGAAGGCCTTTGCTGATTCTGTTGAGATAATCATGTGGTTTTTGTCATTGGTTCCGTTTATTTGAAGGATTACATTTATTGATTTACATACGTTGAACCAGCCTTGCATCTCAGGGATGAAGCTGACTTGATCGTGGTGGATAAGCTTTTGATGTGCTGCTAGATTCAGTTTGTCAGTATTTCATTGAGGATTTTCGCATCGATGTTCATCAGGGATATTGGCCTGAAATTTTCTTTTTCGGTTGTGACTCTGCCAGGTTTTGGTATCAGGATGATGCTGGCCTCAAAAAATATGAACAGATACTTCTCAAAAGAAGACATTTATGTGGACTACAAATATATGAAAAAAAAGCTCATCATCACTGATCATTAGAGAAATGCAAATCAAAATCACAATTAGATGACATTTCATGCCAGTTAGAATGGCAATCATTAAAAAGTTAGGAAACAACAGATGCTGGAGAGAATGTGGAGACATAGGAACATTTTTACACGGTTGGTGGGAGTGTAAATTAGTTCAATCGTTGTGATAGACAGTGTGGCAGTTCATCAAGGATCGAGAAGTAGAAATACAATTTGATCCAGCAATCTCATTACTGGGTATATACCCAAATGACTACAAATCCTTCCACTATAATGACACACGCATATGTATGATCATTGCAGCACTATTCACAATAGCAATGACTTGGAACCAACCCAAATCCCCATCTGTGATAGATTGGATAAATAAAATGTGACACATATACACCACGGATAAAGAAAATGTGGTACATATACACCATGTGGCACATATACACATTGGATAAAGAAAATGTGGCACATATACACCATGCAGCCATAAAAAGGAATAAGTTCATGTCCTTTGCAGGGACATGGATGAAGCTGAAAACCATCATTCCCAGCAAACTATCACAGGAACAGAAAACCAAACACTGCATGTTCTCACTCATAAGTGGAAGTTAAACAATGAGAACACATGGAAATAGGGAGGGGTTATCATACACCAGGGTCTGTTAGCGGGTGGAGGGGGTGGGTGAGGGAGAGTATTAGGAGATATACCTAATGTAGATGATGGGTTGATGGGTTCAGCAAATCGTCATGTCATGTGTATACCTATGTAACAAACCTGCATGCTCTGCTCATGTATCCCAGAACTTAAAGTATAATAATAATAAAAACTGTTATTATAATCTTATGAGACTACTGTTGTATATCTGGCCTGTTGTTGAGCAAAACACCATTCTGTGATGTATGACCGTACATGTGAATAATATACTTTAATAGACCTTGCCATATTGAAAGAAATTGTTGTAGAATTAGACACAGAATTTGAACTGTAAACTTTGTCATTGACCTAAAACACCGTTGCTTAATATGGATTATCTGCTCTGCTAATAATTCACTAATTTTGATGTATCTTTTATTTGGAAGTAATGCATGCTTATATTCAAAGTAGTTTTGAAAAACAGACAAGTAAATGTAAATTATTGAACAACTGTGTGTTTGTGTGTGTGTGTGTTGATTTAAATGTAATCACAACACGACGTATTTTTGTCTCTCCCTTTCGTTTCAAGCTGCTCAGTAGGATAACATTTCTCCTTTCCTCTGAAAACACTTCTACCTTCTCTGGTCACTTACTTCATCACCTCTTATATTCTGTACTCAGCTCTCCAAAACTATGAGGGAGAAATCAGAGAATAATGAAGTTCTTACTTATGTGACGTGCTTCTTATTCCCAAGCTATCTTTGTAGCCTGGACTGGCTGATGTTGAAAGCAGAGCATTGTCATGAGCATTTTCCTGGGTTCTTTAGAGGCTCCCCTGCTGGAATCCCTCAATTGTAAGTTTCCAGAAGTTGCTGCTGGTTTTCAGCAGTTCACCACATACAGAATCTCTCCATTGAACTTTAAAAAAAATGATCCCCAGACTGAAAATTGCTTTGAATAGTTACACTCTGACACCTTGTATTGGAACTTCATATCAGCTGTGTTATGATTCCATGCTGGAAAATTCCAATTAAACATTAAATTATACATAAGAAAGAAAATGAAGTTGATTTCTAGTACCAAATGCCCTACACAGAAATAACAATTGAATATAGGCTTGCACATACTTTACAACCATTTTTAGGTATGTAGAAACATATGTGTAGACACATACATGCACACGCATACATTAGTGCAAATGCTTGTGCATGCATATGCATATGTATTGTGTGTATATATAGATATACATATGTGCAAATATATAATGTATATGCATATATGCAATGGATACATGTGCACACACATCTTCTATGAATATATATGTATGTATGTATGTATTTCCACATATAGACATTTGCAACTTGCTTTAATTGCTTAGAATTTGTGGACATCTTTCCAAGTCTAAATATTAATTTACTTGGACTGGTACCTGTTATAGTTATTTTCTTTCTGCTTTTAAATTTTTTTTGGCAATTTAACCAAGCAAACATTAAAAAGAGACCATCTGTTATTTAGGCAAACCTTGATTGACCTGCTTAACTAGGAATCACCAGAGCCCAGTGGACAGATCATGACAGTTGTGTTAAGGAGCTCTAATGGACTGAGCATGGTGGCTCATGCCTGAAACCACAACACTTTGGAAAACCTAGATGGAAGGATGCCTCGAGGCCAGAAATTTGAGACCAGTCAGGTCAGCATAGCAAGCCTCACCTCAAAACAAAACAAAACAAAACAAAACAAAACAAAACAAAACAAAACAAAACAAGAGGAGCACTAATGAATGATTCTGGCTGCCACTGTCCTTGGCAAGGAAAGGAAACAATATTTAATACAATGTGTATTGCTTCATCTTCTCAGTGCCCCCATTGTTCAGAGATGGTGTTAACAATCACATGCACCATTTTATATCTCTTTAAATTGCTTATGTTGTCATTGCATAGATGTACCATCTGGTTAAAATTAAGAATTTGGTCATTTATATATTACACAAAATTGTATAAAATATCTTCCTATGCATACACACACATACATACTCACGTATGCATATTATATTTTTTATTTTAAAAGCTGATTGCAGGATTTTTCAAAATACACCAATATGTAAGTCATGTAAAAATAATCATTTCCAATAATTTAAATGGTTTTGTTAAGATTTTGATATGTTTTCTTCCTGTGTTAATAGATAAAATTCACACTTTTAATTACTACTTAAATTGGAATTATTTTGGATTTATAACTTTCTGTACCATGTTTAAAATAGCACTGAGCTCTTAGATTGTCTCTTAGGATTGCTATTACAAATAGGGGAATGTCTTCCTCATACTTTTTTGAACTCTGATTTATTTTTCAACATTTAAAAAGTATGTAACTAAACAAAGAAATTTTACTTGCTTTAATTTTGGCATATGTTACTAGATTTAAACAAATTTTATGTCTCTTTGACTTTTCTTACTTCTGAATTTGTGAAGTTCTACTCTGTCTTCCATAGCTTTATGCTTATCTCCCCTATCTTCCGATATTTCCCAGCCCTGTTTTCAGTTAGTCTATTATCTTTGTTTCTATTTTTGTATTCTGTTTTTCTCTTATATTGCTGTTTCTAAGTAGTTGGCAGTTTCTGGGTCTACTGTAATCCCTGCCAAGGAAGAGAGCTTCTTTCATTTGCTTTTAGACTCACTGTCATAATTCATCCTGTATTTTATCCAAGTTTCCAACTATTACCGCATACAAATAAGCAACACACACACACACACACACACACACACACACAGTCATCTAGCCTATTCCACTTAAGCATTCCCTACAATGTACTGTTTCCCTTACTGCTAACATAGGTAACTCTTCCTTCTGCAAACCCCCGGCCACTTCCGTGCCTTCTGCCTCAGGTACTCCATAACCATCAAACCCCCTTTATTCACTTTCTTGGCTTACATGGATCTAGAATCTACTCTCAAGAGATTAGCACTTACTCCCTCACATATTACATATTTTAGGTATAGAAGTTAGGAGTAGTGTCTCTTTGCTTCCCATTGTTGCTTCCAGTCTTTCGTTCATTCATCCATATCTAAACCATGTTCCTTCGGAGCCTCTCTTTCTGACTCTTTCACCTACTCTTTTTCTTTGTTACTTTTAGTCCTTGCAATTGCTTTTTGTTTTCCTCTGCACCACAATAGGTGATTTGATTATCTATGTGAAGAAACCAGCCAATACAAGAGCTTCTCAATTCCTTGACTGATGTGCCTGCACCAAACTAATCACTCTAGCTTCACCTCAGTTACTCACCTCTGAGTAACAAACTCACTTATTGAAGTTTGTTGCACTCTGACAGTACTAAAATCACTAAAAGAAGCACTTCACTCTAAGATACATATATAGATAAAACCATAGAATCCTATTTGTGAAACTAATTTCAAAGACTCCACAATTTATTTTTAGCCCATTGATCTCTAAAATATCCACTTAAGCAATTCATCTGTTATACACATATACTCATAGTACCACATACTACTTTGATTTTTAATTTAGTGAGTAATTTAATTCATTTTCATAAGATTTTGCCAATCTTACTCTTCCTATGTAAACTCCTTTGTAAACCCCATGAAAGCAGGAGTCCCCTGTCTGTCTTGTTCACTTTTGTAGTCAGATGCCCATCAATCAAATAGTCTTGGATATGTTATAGGCACTTATGTATAATTTTGTGAACCAAAAAAAGAGTAACTTTTACCTGTTGTTTCATAGAGAACACATTTCTTTCTTGTTATTAAGGATGCCAGTTTTGTTTTTCTTAAAAAGATTTTAATGAATAATGTTTTGAAAGATTAGTCTAAGGATTTCTTCAATAGACTTGAAGTTGAGTTGTCTTCTCTCTGTTCTTTCTAGAATCAGGAAAGATATATACAGATATAGTATTTATGTGCAGTTTTATGTATGTGTCTGGATTCGTCTTTTTGTTTATTTTGGAAGTCTCTAGGCAGCTCTGCAGCCTGGAAGCAGGTTGAGATGCAGAGCTCTTAGGCTAATTTCTAGGCCCAGAGGATATTAATCAAGTATAATCCTGATAGACAAGACTCTACCACATTGCTTGCTTTTCCTAAAGCTTTGTTCAAATGAAAAAATTCTGCATTGCCCAGAACATTACATGTGCTTTTTCTGATCTTGCTCCTACCAAGGGAAATTTATTTGTGAAAATCTTTTACTCTAAAATGAAGTGTCATTTACACTTCCTTCCTAATTTTATTAGATATTTTAATCTCTGAATGGATTAATAGAGATAAATAGAAGAAAATGATAGTTATTTGCCTTCCTCATAATATAGTATAAGGCATCATGTACCATAGAACAAATTCTTACTTTATAAATATAAAAGGTAACTCACAAATCAAGGAGCAAAAAGCAAACAAACCTAACAGAAAACTGCACAATGTGTCTGAGAAACTATTTCACAGGAAAATAATTAAAATTATTGTTATATAGAAAGACATTTAAAATTTGCAAAGAAAAGCAATATATGTGGCACGATTTAAACTTGTAATATAGTACCAATTTAAACTTTTGGCCTTTCATATTTGCGTGATGTTTCCGTTGGATTTATTATCTATTCTTTTTTTAAATGTCTTTTACCCATCAATCAGGTAAATTAGGAATTATTGCATTTTCTTTTTGGTAGTGTAATATTTTGGAAAGGTACAAAAATGTCTAAAGTCTAATAACACAGAAAATGGAAAAATAATTTGCCCCATCAATTAACTTACAGAAAGTTTTTCCCATTGAGTGCACCCAATAAAATACTAATACTTACATGTGATGATGTTCTTTGTATCATTTTTAACAATTAAAATTTCAACACAAACAGAATATTTACTAATATAAAAGACATTAAATAAAAATTTAAATCATAAAAGACAATGGAATACCAAAATGTTGTGAAAAAGAGTTTGGTGGGCAAAGGATAAGAACAGACACTTCTCAACAGAAGATATTTACGGGGCCAACGAATATGAAAAAAGCTCAAAGTCACTGATCATCAGAGAAATGCAAATCAAAACCATAATGAGATACCATCTCATGCCAGTCAGAATGGCAATTATTAAAAAGTCAGGAAACAATAGATTTGAGGCTGTGGAGAAATAGGAATGCTTTTACACTGCTGGTGGAAATATAGATTAGTTCAACTTTTGTGGAAAACAGTATTGCAATTCCTCAAGAATCTAGAACCAGAAATACCACTTGACCCAGTAATCCCATTACTGGGTATGTACCCAAAGGAATATAAATCATTCTACTATAAAGACATATGCACACATATGTTTATTGCAGCACTATTTACAATAGGAAACATATGGAACCAACCCAAATGCCCATTAATGACAGACTGAATAAAGAAAATGTGGCACATATACACCATGGAATACTATGCAGCCATAAAAAGGAATGAGATCATGTCCTTTGCAGACACATGGATGAAGCTGGAAGTCATCATCCTCAGCAAACTAACACAGGAAAGAAAATCAAACACTACATGTTCTCACTCATAAGTGGGAGTTCAACACATGGACACAGAGATGGAAATAGCACACACCAGGACCTGTTGGGTGGTGGAGGGTGACGGGAGGCAAATTACAAGATGGGTCAATATGTGCAGCAAACCACCATGGCACACATAAAAAAGTAGTTTGATATATACCTATGCTCATAAATAGTGCAAGAATCACAACAGCATATATGGTGTCATTTCAGTTTCTTGAGGAAGAAGTGTGCACATGCACAAATGGAACATTTTCTGGAAATACATACAAGAAAAGATTAGCAGTTTTTACATCTGAACAGCATGGCTTGGTAGGCTGGGAAAAAGGACTGTACTTTTCACTTTCCATGTTTCAGTATTGTTTATGTGTATGTGTGAGTGCACATGCATACATAATAATAAACTTTTAATACTGTTAGAATGAAAACTGTACATACTATAATATATAGAAGAAAAAAGAAAATCAAAATGGTAGCAATTGTGCTAAAGAGACAGGTGCTCGTGTTTTCCTTTTGTTTGTTTGTTTTAGGTAATGTGCACATTGGGAATTTAAGGCTTAGGGAGAACCTTAAATTAGGGTGCCTGGTGAGAACAGGGTGTTAGAACAACAGGGGAGCCCCATTCACCAGTTGTAATATTAAATTCTGTTGTAGATAGAGAATATACTACTTTGATTTTTGTAATTAATTACCTCTCTAATTCAGTTTCCTTTATTAGGTTTTTGACATGTTCTTGTTTTCGTAAATGTTTTAGTGAACACATGGGGCACAGTATTAGGTAGTGCTATCCAGATATCATTTTAAATATAATTCAATAAATGTCTTAAATTAAATATTATTAAATAGTAGGGTTTAGATTAAGAGTAGTTTAAGCTTGTTATTGTAGACACCCTATAATTTGATATATTTAAACATATATTTAGGATTAGGAAGCCAGAGGATGTTCTTGTTTTTTCACCACAGTTCTCACATAATTACCCTTGAATAGGGCAGTTATATTTATATCTTGGCTTCTTAATTTGTAAAAGGAAACAGTAATGCCACTCCTATTAACTTCAGGTGAGATGACACTTTTGAAAATACACAATGCCTTCTACAAGGGCATAGAGATTATTAACAGTGCAAAGCCGGTAATGTCAGAAAGAGTAGTATAGGAATACCACAGTCTCCACTTGTTACATGGATGCTGGCAGCATCCTCTTAAAAGGTATCCTGATTTCCAATGCTGCCTCCTGCAGGCCATTTCCCCCAAAATAATTGACCGATGTATATTTTTTCAAATGAGTTACTTTATATCACTTTTACGCTTACTACCTCCTATTGCTTCCTATCACGGAATTAAATCTCAATTCCACCATAATCTAGATGATTGGATCCAATCTAGACCCTGCCTTACTCCCTAATCACATACCGTATTCCCTTCATGGCTGTCATGGCTCAAAGCAGCTTAATTTACTTCAAGCACAACAACCTTTCTCTGTGTTCTTCTTCTTTCCACTGCCTGGAATATTTTCCTCCGGATATTTGCATTGGTCTTCCCTCACATTATTTACCTCTGCTTAGAGATCACCTTCTCCATAAGTGCTCTATCAAAATAGGACTGCTCATCACACATTATTTATCTTAGGCAATGTTGTATATTTAAGTTTACTTGTTTATTGCCAGAATGATTCTCCCAGCATCTAAGCTCCATTTGGGCAAAGGATCTATTTTCACAAACTTATCCCCAGAGATTAAACAGGCAAATAATAGGTTCATAATACATATTAATTGAAGGAATAGATCAATGATTATTTAAACAAATAAATGATATGTAATAGAACAACTATTTAGCTGTTATATTTTCACTGTATTTTACGCTTTTTAAAATTTTTTTCCATCTAATTATTACAAATAAGGGTTGCATCTCATTTTAATAATCTATAGAATATCACTCTTATAAAGTGGTAATTATTGATTCAGGCTTTAATTGAATTAGAAAACTGAAAATCCATGTTTTTCATCTGATTTCCCATCATGACAGTTGGATATGTATTCATCTATTTTATAAAGTATTTTTTAAAAATATTGATATGGTCAATTTGAAATTTCTCGGTTTCCCACTAATTATTTCTTGCCAGTGGCACAGTGAAATGTACTGATACATGTGTGCTTCCCAGACTAACATGGGTATTTGGGAACACACAATATAGCACTTCCTAATGCATCTATTTGTTGTGTTAAGATAGCAAACAGAGGCTACAGCTATCAGGTCTTTGAAGGTTTTCTCTCATTTTCACTTAACAGTTTTATGTAGGTGCCTGAATATTGGCATCTGAACAATATGTCCCCAAATGAGCTCAGTGCTGTTTTATTAGCTTGGTAGAAATAAATTTGAAATGGTGATTTCTTGTGTCCATTTGGTTTTAGTTTTAGTTTAGCTTAGTTTTGCATTTTATACACACTTGTATAAGTGATACTATATATACCATATCCAAAGTAATACATTCTTATGATGCCTAAGTATTTATTTTACTTAAGAAACATGGGCCTGAATAAATAACATTATAAAACACTGGTGAATTAATGAACACAAATTTATTTAGATAAATAAAATGTATTCAAGCAAATAACTATTTGCTATCTATTTGTCTTTTTAAACACACACCAGGGATTATAGATTGAGTATTCCTTTTCTGAAATGCTTGGAACCAGAGAGTTTTAGATTTTTTAATATTTCTATATATGTAATGAGATATCTTGTAGATAGGATCCAAGTCCGGACACAAAATTCATGTATGTTTTAAATTCATGTATAATTTTATATATATATACACATTCATGTATGTTTTTATATATATAATTCAAGGTATGTACCTTATACACTAGTTGAAGGTAACTTCATGCAATAATTTAAATAATTTTGTTCAAGAAGCAAAATTGGTGTACATGGAAACATTAAAAAGTAAAGGTGTCACTGCCTCAGCTACCTGTGTGAACAATCTGTGGTTGTCTGGCATTACCATTATTCCTGACTCTGAAATTATATGCTACTGATAAGTAACCATTTTTTTACACTTATTCACACATAGTGTTTAACAGTAAAGACAAACAAACAAACAAAAAACATACCATTAATACAGTGAAAAAATAATGTGTCAGTGTAACTAAGCAGCACAGTAGCATCACAGAATACCAGTATCAGCTTTAAATCACAGCAACAAGAAACAATGACAGGCTTTCAGTCTTCCCCTACGATCCTGTGCTTTGATTCAAAGGTTACTGTACTGCACATTTTAATTTTTTAGGTGAGGAAGCATCAGAAGCCATTGAGGGATCAGGAAATAGGTCCCTACTGATAAAAAGGCATTCCACTGGGTGGTGTTTTAAATGTTTCCTCTAGAGTCACCGGCCTCATTAACAACGTTTTTTGTCCTATAAGTATCTCTTTGCATAATGGGGAAGCTGCTGTGGGCAGGTCCAGCCTGCACATGTGCCATTATATTACCCTCCGCGGGGCTGCTTGAATGTGGGCATGTGGGGGAATCTGGGAATGCACAGCAAAAATACATCACAACTAAAGAGAGCTGAGAAGGGCTTTTACCTGGTGACACGGAATGAATTCTGTGTTGTGTATCCGCATTTTGACTGTGACCCACCACAAGAGGTTAGGTGTGGAATTTTTCCCTTATGATGCAATATAGGTGCTCAAAAAGTTTCAAATTTGGGAGATTTTTGGATTTTGGACTTCCATATTAGGGATGCTTGACCTGTATAGGTTAAGTGCTTACAGGTTTTATTTCACTTACTCATGAAAACAACCCTACAGACTGGGTATGGCTATTTTTATTTTACAGGTGAGGTGAGCAGGCCTGAGACAATTCAGATAACTTTGTCCAGTTTACACAACTGATGAATAACAGAGCCAGGCTATGAACTCTTGAATGACGGAAAGCCTGTAGGGTGCTCCCTGTCACCACTGTGTAGTCTTGGAAAAATCACTTAGTTTCTCTGAGCCCAGGGTTACACATCAACACAATGCAGTATTTTTTTTATCTTTCTTAACTATCCCTGTATAAGGTTGGGCACTACAAATCTCGTCCAGCATAGGCTTCTTCCCTCAGCGTGAATCTTACGCAATGTCGTGTTACCTTTTCTTTTTCGTGTGTTTAGGAAAACAATAAAGAAACAATCTCAACACTTAAACACTAAGAAAACTTTAAAAATAAGTGATTTATTACATTCAACTAAAAATATTCTCACAAAACTAAAGGAATACAACATATATCAGGTAGGAGAGACCACTTTAAGGCTCTCACCATTCACATTCTTCTTGGAGTATTTTGACACCTTTGATGACCTGTCATTTTGCATAGAGAAGAATATAACACAGGGAAAAGGATTCTGAAGGTGAAGTGACAGAAGGTACCTGCAGAGTCCCTAATCTGAATAACTGCATGAGTTTTTGTTGTTTCTTTGTTTCTGAAAGCTTCTGAAGCATTGGGAAGCTGCCATATAAAATGACCAGTTGCACATTTGTCAGGTTAAATGTGCTATATGATGGATTATCCAATTGCTAGCAAGCAAGAAAGGGGCAAAGAAGTCAGTGATTGGCCCCATTTCATGTATGGTTTCCATTGTTACACTGATTGACAACTCAAATAAAATAGATGTTTAGATTAAAACTTCAGTTCAAAGGACTGAAGTGTTAAAACAGAAACTTTCATATCTACCTCTAAAGAAACAACTGAAGCAAGCTTGGGTGTTAAACTAAGAAATGGTAAAGACTGTAGTGAACTGAAGTGCATACAGCCTGCCAAATAAGCCACAAATAATTTCCAACTGCTTTTTGTCAGAAAAGAATGTGGATACAGATTTGCCAAATCTTTCTGTTATTCAAGAGAAAGCAAGAATTTGGATATTAATCCAAACACTAATCTGACTTATTTTAATTTTCAAAGGCTAATCACAAATTAAAATACTGTGAAAAATATTGTAAAAGAATTAAAAAGGAAAGAAATTATATCTTCAGTAAAAATTTGGTCTTCCAGTCACTAACTTGAAAATGCTGGGGAAAAAAAAAAAAATGCTGGGGTAAAGAATAAAATATTTTGTCCCTCAATTTTACTAAGATATTTTTTCAATGTCTATTTGGATAAATAACTGTAGCCATTTATCAGAATCAAAGCACAATATATTGGCTCAACGTTGCACAGCAACTTGGGGTTTTAGGATGATGTGTATAACACTGTAAGGCTGGATATGCATGCAGAACCTAAATATATACTACATATCTTGTGGACCTATATATTAATGTACCTGGATTTTGTAAGAATTAAAAAAGATAGTAATTTTAAATCAGCTATTAAATTTATTGTAGCAGAAGCTAGATACATAGAAGTTGCTGTAATATTTCTATAGTCATTTTGTAAAGTATTATAATTATTAACTAAGTCATTGTATTGAATACTTAAAATATTGAATCCTACCTGGAAGACAGGGAGAACAGTTATTATTTTGAGCTGACTTTATCAGATGAAGAAAGAGAGACTTAGGATGTGTGGAAGAAAGATGAGGGAGAGAGAGAAAGACAGACACACACATACACATGAGAGAGAGATTTATTCAGGATTAAAAAAATACACTTTGATCTAGATTATCTGATTCAAGGATTCAGACATTGTTGAAATATTCTTGTGTCAACTCTGACACGTAAAAAGCTAGGAAATTCTCACTTCCAATTTTGGAAAAAAAAAAAAAAAATGCGAATAAAGTGAAGATCAACAACTTTTCATGGACCTGTCAGAGAAGTCAGGTTGCAGGGCAAACCACCAGTGTGAATTCGGAGGGAGAATGAAGTCAGATTCACAACTGAGATCTGCTTATTTGTAGCAGAAGCCAGTGAAGCCAAAACTGGTGGGAACACTTAGATGGTGATTTTGATGAACTTCTGGAGACTACGCATATGCTAGCATGACAGTGAGAAACTCCTGGTGTCCTCAGACTAGAGGGTATCCCAGATAAGACTTTAACCCTCAAAAACCTGAAAACACCTCATGACAAAAATTAAAAGAAGAAAAATAATATTAGAATATGATAGCAATGAAAAATTAAAAAAAATTATGTGGTAGAAGGTGACAGGACCTTGTTCAAATGAGATTTTTTTGTAAAGAATGTACCAGAGATATTAGAAACAAGAGTTTAAGAACGGAACACTTGACATGGAAGTACTGCAGATTTTTTGCAATGTAAAGTCAAACCTCTAACCACAGAGTGGTTGAGATATCATGCAGGACATATTTACTAAAGGAGAGAGGTGGAAAAAAAGGGAGAAGCCATTCAATAAGAAGGATTTTTATATGATATCGAAATTACCCAAATTTATGATAAAGGTAGTATTGGAGAGTGGGACAGTATTTCAGAACACAGATCTTCATAGAATGAAGGGAGATACTTGAGATTTTAGTATATATAGGTGACTGTATACACTAAAAATATTAGAAATATTAAAATAAATGAGCTAAGCATTCAACTTAAGAAGTGCATATGAAGATGGTCAATCTCCAGATAAATATTATGCTAATCCAAACCATTTTATAATCATTCAAGACACATACACACAGACATACACACACACACACACCCCATTACATATAAAGTATGATGTTACCAAGATTGAAAGAAATTTAAACTTACATACACTGCTTATGGGCCTGCAAAACAACACAAACTCTTTGGAGACAAATTTTATTTTAGCTAATCAGTGTGGTGATGTCTTGTCAGACAGGCCCAGCAATTCCACGAGTAAGAATAGTGCCAAGAGCTGCATTTCCCATACTACCTTGGACTTACAAGTTTTGTGGGTAGTCAATTAAAAATAAAGACGTGGAATCAACCTAAATGCCCATCAATGATAGACTGGATAAAGAAAATGTGTTATATATACATGATGGATTACCATGCAGTCATAAAAACAAGATCATGTCTTTTGCAGGGACATGGAAGCAGCTGGTAGACATTATCCTTAACAAACTAACACAGAAACAGAAAAACAAAAACTGCATGTTCTCACTTCTAAGTGGGAACTGAATGATGAGAACACATGAACACATAGGGGACAGCAACAGACATTGGGAACTACCAGAGTGGAGGGTGAGAGGAGAGAGAGGATGGGGAAAATAACTAATGGGTACTAGGCTTAATACCTGGGTGAAGAAATAATCTGCACAACAAACCCCCATGACAAAAGTTTACCTATGAAATAAACCTGTACTTCTACCCTTGAACTCAAAAGCAAAAAGAAAATCAAAACAAAACAAAAAAACAGATGCTTAAAATGTAAAACAAAACAAAACCAAAACCAAAAATTGTCCCAGGCTCCTCTAGGGAGGGTCCTGGGAAAACGTTGTTAGTATTTAAGAATTGACTGGGCATGGTAAATCATGCCTGTAAATCCAGCACTTTGGGAGGCCGAGCCAGGTAGATCACTCAAGGACAGGAGTTCAAGAACAGCCTGGCCAACTTAGTGAAACCCTGTCTCTAACAAATCCCCAAATTAGCCGGGCATGGTGGTAGGTGCCTGTAATCCCAACTGCTCGGGAGGCTGAGGCTTGAGAATCTTTTGATCCCGGGAGGTGGAGGTTGCAGTGAGCTGAGATTGTGCTGCTGCATTCCAGCCTGAGAGACAGGGTAAGACCCTGTCTCAAAAAAAAAAAAAAAAAAAAAAAAAAAGCATTCAAGAACTAAGTAAAAATAAAGCGATTCTTACCACTCAGGCCCCACTGCCATAGAGAAACCCCAGCACATAAGAAAAAAAGCACATCACAATAAGAAAGTGTCAACTGAAATATATGTAAAATAATAAGTACATAAATAGTCATACATTTATATACGGATTATATAAAGTTCTCAAAATGAACAGGTAGATATAACATAAAGGAGTGAATCTCAAAAACAAAATATAGAGCCAAAATAAGAAAGGCTACATGTTCACAAAATGTGATAACAAGAAACATGTCAAATGATACTACATTTTTCCTATAGATGTGTATATAGATAAAAAATGAGAAATTCTCATCATATTCCACATATTCCAGATAGTGTTTATCACGTCTGGGGTATGTTACAAAGAAGAACGGCAATGGAAGCAACCTGTAGAGTTTCAAATCTACCTAAAATATTTTTAGTTCTTTAAATATATCTGAAGACAAATTATTAATACTTCATGAAGATGTGCAATATTTAAAATTTTAAGTTTATATAATTTATATTAAATTGTAGTTTATTTCTACCTAATTATATTTGAACAACTTTATTAACTTTTAAATTGATTAAATAGGATAACTAAAAATTATCTGTGTGAACAATAGCCACATACAGAGCATATACGCTATGATAGTGATGATTTTCATCCTTTGCTTCCAGGAACACTTTCCATATAGTTTTAATACTTTGTTCTCTAAATATAAAAATTAAATAAGCCGGGAGCGGCGTCTCACTCCTGTAATCCCAGCACTTTGGGAGGCTGAGGCAGGCGGATCACGAGGTCAGGAGATCAAGACCACCCTGGCTAACAAGGTGAAACCCAGTCTCTACTAAAATAAATACAAAAAAGTTAGCCGGGCATGGTGTCAGGCACCTGTAGTTCCAGTTACTCCGGAGGCTGAGACAGGAGAATGGCGTGAACCCTAGAGGAGGAGCTTGCAGTGAGCCAAGTTCACACCACTGCACTCCAGCCTGGGAGACTGGTTAGTCTGTAAAAGTCTATAAAATGGTTATTTCTCTTGTAGTCTAAAATAAACATTATAAAATAGGTTCTACGCATAAATCAATAAGTAATCAAAAGTTTGCTATATATGTTTTTAGAATACAGAAAATAAGTTGCAGTGTTTAGAGGAAAACTGGCTACACAACAAATAACATGATATTTATTTTAAAAAAGAGTTAAAAAAATTTTTTCTCCCTAAGTGTTGCCAGAGGGAATTTTTATGACAATTCTTATGCTCCGGATCCAACTGTATGCATCCACTTTTCTGTTAACTTGAGGTTTTTGAAAGCTAGGGTTATTTCCTTTATTCTTGTGACCCCAGAAGCTGCACCTCAGACTGAAACATCCTAGTGGCCCTATAAAGGTGCAAATTGAAGTTATCTCAGATGCAATAAGGGGGAGGAAAGACAAATCAAACAATAACAGTTCACAAAAGAATTCCATATTTTAGTTATTTCATATGCTAATAAACAATAAAATGCTAGAAATCTGAAATAGCAACAAAACTAACCAAAATACACAGGAAAAAAAAACAACCCTGATTGGCTCCTTAGGCTCTGTCTTTACACTGATATTATTAGCACAATATCACAACCAAACATAAAACAAGCCTTCTGCTATTTAAAAATTCTAGGTTATCATTGTCCTTAGGAGTACTTTTAGGCTATCTTTATTATGTTTCAATATATACTCCACACAATATGTGACATGTCTGTTCTTTCCAAAAAATTAAATCTACAACTGGCACTGCAGGGAGAAACATCACACACAAAAATAATAATTCATTGATAAAAAGAAGAAAAATGGAGGACAAGAACTTCCAGACTACAAATGGAAAAAAGTAAGTGAAGTTCTTGAGATCAAATTGCTTTTTCTTATTAATTAAAAATATCATCTCTCTGTCAGAGTAGATTTTCTCAGTGCGGAGAGATGCATGTTTATTGATGTTTTTAGGAATTTCACACACAGAATATTTAGTCACAAGTAGACACTTTATTCAAGGAGACAGTTGGGATTGTATAAAAAGGCAACTAAATTTCTGTAGAGTTTGCTATTAAGACTGTAATATTTGATGTTCTCTTACTATAGGTATTGCAGCACTAAATATCACTTACTTTTGAGTATGCTTTTACTTTCTTCTGTCCAGTAGGTAATGTGCTCTATTAAGAGATAGTCTTTTATCATCTGCTTCCAAAATAAATAGTTAACACTCTCTGCAGTGCAGGTGTTCAACATTCTAAACCATTTCTAGCCAATAGTAGTAAAAATATGAATTTCTTTTGACAAACTTAAAAATTATCTTTTCAGAATGATTTCCTGAAGGCATATCTTTGGGTAATATGAAAATAAAACCTAAAAATATTTTTCATTACCTGGCATATATTCTTCAGCAGTAGATTTATATTACAGAAAATCCTTATTTTTCTTTAAAAATTATGAACAATATATATATACGTTTTGGCTCATCTCAATATTCTAAATTTTGAAACCAATCTCAGAGCAGATCACAAAAAATCGTAGCTAAATCTAAATGAAAGATTGCTGATATATCATCTAATTTCTTTAACAAGATGATAAACATAATGCCCTTTTGTCTGAAAGATGTTCGATGTTTTAGGGATGGTTGATATGTGAAATATCTCATCCTGGTCTGAGATAGTTTGCTGATTTCCATTTGATTCAGTTTCTATATGTATTTGATCTGATTAGTATAGCCTTATTGTATTGATAATGTTCACATTGAATGACTTCTTACTTTTCTCAGGTATTAATATTTGCAATATTGATGCCAGCGCATATGTGTGTGTGTGTGTGTGTTTTCTACATAGCCAACTGCTGGTCTTTAATATTTTTTTCTACAAATGAAGAGTCCCTGAGACATTGATTATAGCTAGTTCTTCCATTTTACAACGCTGTTTGTCAAGTTGACTTGCTACAGTGAAAAGCCTAGACAGACTGAAAAATCCCATTTTTGTGAATCCAAATAACATAGTTGGGAGCAACTCAGGGTCAGTGTATTGTTCTGATAGAATAGATATTTTAAAACTCCATGATATTATAGAGATAACAACCCACAGTGACACTACTCCATGAATAGGGCATGAGACAATCTAAAGTTAGGTCATCTCAAAATGAAATAATTTTGAACTTAACTTTTCATCTCTTTTGGTAGGTAATTCCATATTAGACCTGTTTTCTGTCAAATATTATTTTATACATTATTACATTGCAGTTCATTATACATAAGCGGTCAGTTTCATATAAAAACACAGATACACACACCAAAACCTGACTCTGTTAGAAAGAATCCTTCAAAAATATTGCTGAAAGAAGTAACTAAAACGTATGTCTTCAGATCAAGGAATCACATAGGATATGTTTTCTACAATAAAGATAAATCTAAAAATAATTCTTTAGAAGATAATTATATTTGTTTGTAAATTTTCCCCTGACTACATTACTAATATATGTGTGAGAATGGAGCATACGAATACATCTGCATGGTTGGAAAGATTGGGATCATAATATCAACATTTTTACCAAATTTTTATAGCATTTTCAAAAGCCGTTATGAGCAAATGGTAATTAAAAATAAATTCATACTCTTTAGATGGACAGCATTATAATAATTTAAAGTCATTTATTTCAGTTCTGAGTCTACCAATGTCTAGTAAATTACAGGTCAAAAAATGTTTATAAATGTAATTAAAATTTTCAAGGCATCATGTGCTTATGAACACAAAAGAAGTCACATCAGCAGTAGAACCCGACTTTGACTGACTTATTACTTCTGCTTTTTAATTGAAAGGGCTCCCTTGTTATTGAGAGACTATTTGAAGAGATCTTGTGAATGCAGAAATTCCACAATGCTTACATTGCTCCTCCCAGCAGCATCAATGTTCTGCTGCTCCAAACCAGTCCAGTCTGGTGCTGACCTGCTTTGTGTTGCTTCACCAAATGTAAAGGTTGCTGCCATTATTGTATTAAGGAACATTATTCTGCCCCTCAGTGCAGAAATGTTCTGTGCTAATGACCTCCAAGAGCCATAAAATGGCAATTCTGAGCACTGCTCTGAAAGTCAGAAAATGGTCCTCCTCATGTCATGTTAATGACATGCTTTTTAGGTCTTGTGATTTTTTTTTTGCACATTTCAGTGACACATCTATTTTGATTTTGCTCACAGCATGTTCAAGACTAGATTCAGGTCTATTATAGCTGAAATTTGCTTTAAAGTACTTTGTAGACATATGTGTGTCACATATGTTTCATCTATACCTTTTCAATAGTTTTAAAATTGAACTTCCCTAAACTAACCCAAAGCTCACGTTCTAGAAGGAACTATAAACAGATTTTAGCACTCTTTATTTCTGACCAAGCATAGGTATTACTAATTAACATAATGGATGTTAGAAATTATATTACAGGTTTAAAGATTGGTATTCAAAATGTAGGAATTGAGTATCTTTTGCTGGAAAAAAAATATAACCAATGCTCTTTGGAATGAGTCTGTTAAATTAGGTATCAGGGCAATCCCTTGTACAAACGATTATCGAAGAATTCTGCCTCATGACTCTGAGTTTAAGTTTGGATGTATGGTGCCTGAAGAATATTGATGCACTTGCCTTTAGTGAAACTTTTATTCTGGGTGCTCTCAGAACACCTAGGGATAGGTTGTTGAGGCTTTGCTGAGATTACAGAACAGGTTGTTTGACTATTTCTGTGACTGTTTACTGATAAATGTATGTACAGCGGAATTCAGTCTGTTACTTGGTTCCATTGAACATAGCCAGAAAAGGGAAGGGGATGGAGAAATAGGGTGAGTGCCTACATCGTCCTCATGTACATTTTACAATTCAAGGCTAAAAATATTTTCTAATAAGATTTCCAATAATCCTTAATGTTGAAATCAATGATGGAAATAGTACAGGTCAGTTTGCACAAGGTAACAGTCAACAAACACAGTTCTAAATCTCTCCAAAACTTGGATGTTAAATCTCACTTGTGGTACCCAAGTTCTTATTCTCCTAGAATGAATTATCACAAGGTCAGTTGCACAGTATACATGCAAATTAACCAAAGGTGGCACATTTGACAAATACAAACTTCAACATATATTCAGTGATGTCTGCATTTCTAATTGGACAGCTCGATTGTGTTCTTCTAGTTCCTCTGTACACATTCAAACCATTTATAAAAGGCCTGTTCCACTACTTTTCCACTTGGGGCCAGGCATAAACAAACTCCTAAGAGAATAAGGTCATACCTTCACCATACATGACAAATCTATACACAATAAAATATGAACTACCTGTGATTCAAAACACAGTATTTTTTTCAGTGTGATATTGAGCTACAGACAATTTAGGGATATCATCAGTCAGACTCCTAAGAAATATTGGTGCTTATCAGTTTTGATATCTTAGGATCTGTGCTAATTTCAGTCAATTTAATTGAAAATGAAGTGTTTTGGGCATTTTCACTTTCTAAGATTCATCTGGGTTAGTTATGCAAATAAATAAACTAAACAATTTATTTTTCTAAAAGTCTTGTTTCTTTCTTTGTCTGTGTGAAGACAGAAAAACTTCCTCCCCAATGTTGGTGCTCAGGTTCTATCTTGAGTTGTTAGATAAAACACAGGATGCCAGTTAAATTTGAATTTCATATACACAACAAACAATATTTTAGTGTAAATATGTATGATGCAATGATGGAGATGTAGTTAAGAACTGCTTTTCATCAAAAATCCAAATTTCAGTGGATTTTCTATATTTTTATTTGTTAAATCTGGCAATGCAGATTATATTAATACACACACATACACTCAATTAGAGATTTAGGCAATTTAGGGACTAAATAATTATCTATATTGAAGGGAGTGGTCTTTTATATATCTTTCTAATCTGTATACATTGAGGACTTGTTTATTCTCCTGAAAATTTTGCAGATACATGGTACATATACCCCTTACTCAACTGCACTTTCCATGGATCTTTTAGTTTAAGAATGCTTTGACTTCAAAAGTCAATGAAAACTCAGAAATAAATCCTTCTCCTGGGCATAAATGTGAACTAAACTCCAAACTGACTGATTTGGCGAGTTCAGCTTCCCATCAGCTAGCAAGTCTTTGCTTTCAATTACTTTTTTAATTTTATTTTTATTTTATTTTCTTTCTATATAAAGCGTTTTAGGCCCTTTGCTCTTAATCTTGTTAACTGAATTAGTCACAAGAACTGATTTTTCATTTTGCTTTTCTGGCTTTTATCTGTTCTATAAACTGCAAATATAGACTGTCTGCAAATGAAAATGCTTCTACGTGTTGTACTCCATCTTTTTCTAGTGATTCTCTACTCTATTTCTTTCGCAAATGTGAGATATTCTATTTTCTCATCATTGTGTTAGGGTCCAAAAGAGCCTCAGTGCATTTCTTTATAACAGGTTGCATTTAGACATCTTTCTCTAAGGAACTCAGTAAACATTACTAACATTATCTAATTAGTTCTCACAGCATACATGTAAGGCTTAGTTATCCTACTCTTGTAGCTTCCAAATGATGAAATGACCATAAGGTCACAAACCACATTATCAGAACTTCTCAAATTGTTAAAAGGGGCTTGCAGAACTTACGATAGCTCTCCTAACCCTTCTCTCATTTACAATCTAGACATGTCTTTTTTCTGAGTTCTTCCCACAGGTTTCTCCTTTTCATAGCCCTAGTTCATGCTCTCAGATAATTTATTTTTTAAATAAACAAATATCACCGTGATGTGCTATTTTTAAATAAATATATCACAGTGGCAACAAGGACTGCACTTTACACATTCTTGGTTAACTGTGCTACTATGTGGGCAAGTTGTACAAACTTTCTGAGCCTCAGTTATTTCAAATGTGAAAAATACTTTTTTTTTTTTCCTGAGTTGTGATAGGAATGTAGAGTGCTGAATATAAAGCACTTGATATAGTCTCCACTGGTTAGAAGGCAGTTGGTAATCTTCATTGTTATTAGGCATAAATCCTTCTAAATTTTGCCAAAGAAATTTATGTGCAAGAAAAAACATGGCAGAACAACACATTTAGGTTTGAATTTCTGTTTGATTTGGGGTACATAATTTACTCTTATTAATCTTAGTTTTTTCATCTATAAAATAATTGAGATAGCAATCATATCTTACAGTTGTAAAAATTAAATTACATAAAATTTGAAGATGTGTCCAGCATGGTGTGGATAGATGGGAGGCAATAAATTAATGTTAGTGAAAATATTAAAGAGGAGAATATCTTTAGAAAATTTTAGTGTCAGTCGCTTTAAAGCTCTTACTGTCCTGCAAACTTACTTGTAGATATTTTGAGCATAAAAATTAGTAAACACAAATAATCATTTTTGTTATTAGTGCTTCTTAATTATATAATTTATGTATTTTTTAAAATAGTGGTTATTTGTGGAACAAAATGCAATTCCCTGGAAAAACTTAAGGTCCTGAAAACTTATGCTGCAATTCCAACATAAAGAAGTATGTTCTAAAATAAAATGGGTTCATGCTTTCTTCAGTTTCTCCAATCTGTCTGGTCTTTGGAAACTAACCTATTTGATCATATAGTACATTATACCTAGGGCTATTTATAAGTTTAGTAATGTTAATTTCCTATGCTTACCTCTAGGGGTCATCTTTAAGATTTTGTTCTGACTGCCTATTTTAGTGTTCCCTACAATATTTTACGTATTGGAGATTCACATAGAGACAATAAATACCACTTCCATTTTGATCCGTCACCTTGGATTTTCCATTTCGGTTTTAAAAATAAAAATTAATTTTTATTTTTATCCCAAAGTATGATTTAATATCTTTCTCTGAATTTAGAGTTTATGTTTCATAATTCATATTAGAATGTGATGGTCAAACCACCATTTAAATAAAAATTTAAAAAAAAACTAGAAACTCAGGCAAAAGAGAAAAGAAATGGCATATCATATTTATTTCTGCTTTACAAAATTTAATGTATTAATTATTCTTTGTCTTTTAAAGTGATATAGATAGACTGAATTTTAAAATTAAAATGAACGTATTTGAACATTATAGAGCAGTTTGCTTTTCTGCATTTTTCCCAGCCATTTCTAAACACTCTAAACTTCTTATACTATTTTGGTAAGATTTTTACGTATAATAAAATTTTATTAAAGCTATAAATTTTATATTTGAATAGCACCAGTCATGCTTTAAATTGACCCAATGGAGTGGTTTTACATCATAAACATGAAGGATAAGAGAAAATTCTACTCAACTTAAGTATATGAAAGATGTTTTTAAATCACACCCTTCACTGAAGTTACTGGTAAACCTTAAACTCAACCACAACAAAGATGAGAGCATGGACTCAATTACGCCTGCAGATATTCATGCAAAAACCCTATAGAAATCAACTACTAATTGTTTAGAGTTTTGTATGACTTTTTGAGAGTAGAAATTGGCTAATTCCTGTTTAAATCGCTCCAGTCTTAGCTTGGAATGTGATAGAAAAATTTGTACCTCTCCTTGGGAAAATAAAATCCAAAATTAGTTGAAATGGAAAATATTCTTTTCTTTTACTCCCTTGCATCTTCTGCTGAACTATCTTCTTGAACATATAAATGACTTTATTCTGCACTAACCTAAATTGCTGGCAAACACCCTAATTATACATTTATTTGGCTGGTATTGAATGCGTATAAATTAAATATAATCTTTATAGGCCATAGACAGACCTTGTATAAATTAGATTATACAATCGGAAATAGAAAGTATATAATTCTGACTGTATTTTCTTTCACATGATATAAAATGTAGTAAACCAGTTTATCTGGCTACTCTAAATTGGCAGTGTCCATACAATTATCAGAACTCAACCTTAAGGGGCTTCAAGGACACAGAGATGCATCACCAAATCTCCCCTACGTGGCTGAGGCACAGGTTCCCTCAGCTGACGGGAGTGCTGGCCACAAAACCACATCACATATTGTCTCTGGATTACCCTCAGAGGAAAACAGCTGCCGCTCTAAAGTTTATGGCCTTCTTCTGAGGCAGTGCATATCCAGTGACTATTTGATGAAAGAGGTACAAAACCTGGTTCATTTACCTGAATTTGAGAGAATTCTATAGGCCACCCTAGCTCCAGGGCTTGCCAGTGGATCATCTGAGCCTTCTATTGAAACACTTTATAGTTCAGCTTCTTCCTCTGCTTAATCTTGCTTCCCTTACTTTATGTTGGGCATAGACCCTGAGTGCATTCTCAAACTTAGTTTCTGGGTACGCAAACAATGGCAGAGTAGGTTGTACCTCCATGAAGAACTGGGGTTTCACTCTTTCTCTGTAGCATTACCAGGAGTATATTCCTCAAAATGCTTGATGAGTAATTTATTAGTACACCTATGCAATTTATTAGTAAACCTCTAGGTTCAAACGATTATTCCTTTCTGTCAACAAACCCAGGCCAGGCCTTTCTAGTGTGGCCTACTCCTTACTATTCACGGTTCAGTAACGTTTGTCTTGTGCTTTCAAAGTTCTGAAAAGTAAAATACCCTGTGTCCTATATTTGGGAAGATACATAAGTGAATAAAAGCATCCAGGCATGAACTCATTTATTCATATGAGATGTATACTATTTCTACATCTATTTAGCAAATAAAGAAACTAAAGCACATGCTACTTTAATTTACCCAAAGTCATGCCTCCCATAAGTGGATAAGCTGAGATTTAAACCCCAACTGTCTTGCCATGCAGAATTCAGGAAGGGAGAACGACATTTAAAAGTGTGGATGTGGATGTTGAATTATGCAAAATATATTTCAGAAACAACACATTCAATGGTTCTGTGGAGTATGTGGCTGGAAAAGTTCATTGATGACAAAGCACAAGGCCAAGACGTTTGGTTTTTACTCTATGTGAGTGCAGTCAATGACTACATTGTTTTGAAAAGTAAACTGAGAGGATAACCAGGGTGTGTAAGAAAAGAATATTTAATCTTTTCATAGTGATTATTTTAGAAATTGGCTGGACCTAGAAATCCTTTGACATCTAATAAGTTCTGTTGTAGCATGCTTTGACTCTTCCTTCCTCTCTCTCATTTCTAGGTTAATGAGGGCTCCTCTGAATAGAGCAAAGATGTCTCATTTGAGCCTTTTATTTGTGTGAATTAATTACTTTAATGGAAGTAAATATAAATTTTAGAGGTAGAGAAATGAGGCTGAATTAAATAACTCATTTGGGGGTTTATTTATTCTAGGGTGGCTATTCTTCCTGAACAGGGGACTACCTAAGAATGCATGGCCTGCTGAAAATAATCAAGTACCATGAAACTGAATATTAAAGAAAATATTTAGCAAAGAAATATCTGCAAGGAAAATATGTGAAGATTATGGCTGAATTATATTTTTAAATTTTTTATAATAGACATTTTCTATAAAAGGCATTGCAATGGAAACCCAAATGTAAGATTGGTCTCCTGGGAAACTCCTGAGAATCTTGTGAAAATGAAATATAATTTTTACTCCTGTAGAATATGTCATTTTATTCTTTCTTCTATTTTTCTACTTTAATGATTTCACTAATTTTTCTTTCTTGTCTTAAAATGACCCTTACATTTTCTTCTAAAAGTGTCAATGCCCCAAAACTGATTGATAGTAAAAATGAAAATAAATACACATATAAACTAATAAAAATGCATAACAAACCACATTTGTGGTAAAAATGAATACAAATTGATTGCTCCTGCCCTTAAACTCACTTAACTTTCTTTAATTACAGAGTATTACACAAAGATACAATTCTTCTTTATTTTAACTATGAACATAAAAAATAATTCATTCATAATTGTTTGAATATTCTCTTGAAGCAAAGGATTTTAAAATATATCATAAACATTGAGTTAAATGGTGCAGCTGGATACTTGGATACGTACCAAACTCTGTCAATTTTCACTAATGAGTGTGTCATTACTTTCTGTTTATTATAATAATCTCCTTTCAATACACCATAGAATATACAATAGAGCCAAAATTTTTAACATGTGAAAATGCCTAACCTTATCTATCTCTTTCTGTCCCTTCTAACTTTTATTGCTCCATATGCTTTAATAATTTATTATTTTCATCACTGCAACATTTTATTCCTTACAATAATTAAAAATTTATTTACAAAAATATTATTTTCTCTGGTTTTTATTATGTTGCTCTCCATAAGGTTTTTTTTTTATTGGTCCTATTTAAAAAAAAAAAAAACTTGGTATATTCATCCTTATTTCCTTTCTACTCTAGAAATGTTTTCTTTGTTTCTTTTCTCTTTGCTCTTAAACTCGGCTTAAATATATTAGTCTTTCGTGTTCCCGTTTTCAATTATCAGCCTGTAAATTTTTCTTTAGTTTCCTAAACCAATCTCCTGACTCAAACTCCTCATCAAAACTCATTTATGCAAGAGGAAGCAAAATAATGGAAAATAGCACTAGCGACTGAACAATTAAGAAAGAAATATTAAGTGGTTTGGGGCCAGGCGCGGTGGCTCACGCCCGTAATCCCAGCACTTTGGGAGGCCAAGGCGGGCGGATCACGAGGTCAGGAGGTCCAGACTATCCTGGCTAACATGGTGAAACCCTGTCTCTACTAAAAATACAAAAAAATTAGCCTGGCCTAGTGGCAGGCGCATGTGGTCCCAGCTATTTGGGAGGCTGAGGCAGGAGAATAGCATGAACCTGGGAGGCGGAGCTTGCAGTGAGCCCGAGAGCCCGAGATCGCGCCACTGCACTCCAGCCTGGGCAACAGAGAGAGACTCCGTCAAAAAAAAAAAAAAAAAAAAAAAAAAATAGGTGGTTTCATTATACTATTATACTCAATATTTACTAAACACCTATTATATTGAAAACATGGTAATATAATCAAAATAAATGCTGTACAAAATTGGGGAATCATACAGAAACTTTTCTTCTAATCTCAGTTCTAAAGCAGAATAGTGACATTAACACTAGTATGGTGTATCTTGGAAATGTGAATACAGTTGATTGCTCCAAAAGCAGCCCTATATATTGAGCTTTTCTCTTGATTTTTTGGTCTTAAGTTAATATGTCAAGAGCATGCTTTGGGGAGCAATTTAATGACTGGAGATATTGCCATTATCTATCTGTAAAAGTAGACTAATTTTTTTTTCACGTAAAAATGTAGAATGGGAAGTTCTAATCTCACTAGCATAAATGTCCAATTGACTTAACATTTGTATAAATTAGCAGAGATTCAGGTTATCAAAACTTGACCATTAATACAAAATTTAATATATCCTAGTTGAGTTGAAATATTTTAAACATATTTTAGAAATATTTTTTTTTGCTCGATAAGGGCATTTTATATCAATAATAATGCTAAGACTATGTTCAGTGTTAAGCTTCACTCTTCTAATTTCAAGTTTGTGGATTGTTCTTGACCATTTAAAACATATTAATCTCTAAAGAAGGTCAAACGCCATTGACCCATATAATCTGATCAAATGAAAACAATATTTTCATTGTTTGGATTTTATTTTCTTAAGGTGAAAATTTAAATTATATAGCTGATTCCAAATTTGATATGAACACATTGTTGCTGCAGAGCTTTTATCAAACTCAGGAAATTTCAGTTATGAGATGATAAAAATCCAAGCAATTAAAAATTTCCAATGTGAAAGCTTAAACATCTTTTTTACATTGAATGATATTTACCATTTTACTATTTTCAGATGTGTTATATCTAATTAGCTAATAAATATTACATATGTTGACATCTTTAATTATTCTAGGTAGTTATCTCTTTGATAAATGTAAAGATGTCATTTGATAACATAAAATGTATGTTAATACTAAAGTTTGCATTTAAAACCAAACATTTTCCCAAGTGGCATAATTTAAATCAACATGGTACCATATGTTGATTTGACCCCAACAATTAATAATGGCTTATATTAATGAGTATTTTCTATCTTCAAGAAAGTTTTGTAGGGACTTTTTACATAGATTAACCTAAATAAATTAACCTATTCTAACCACATGATAACTAAAGAAGTTAGGCATTAGGCATTAAGATTATTTTCATTTTATGGTAGAGGATATTGAGGCACAGAACAGTAAAGAAATCTGTCCAAAGTCATAGGGCTATAGAAAGTTACAGAACCAGAATTTGACTATATACGTGTGTGTGTGTATATATGTATATATATGTGTGTGTATATATATATTTCTGAATATTACCTTTTTTCCCTAGATATTGCCCATTTACATGTAGCGGTCTCTTTCCTGCATGTAATTACACTGTGTTTGAAAGAAATTTAGACATTTTTATTTTAAGAGGGACTTGATTCTAACTGTCCTAAAGAATCATGAACTTTTTACTCAATACTACTTGAAGTAGGGAGCCTGACATATACATATATATATATGTCTACGGAATTAATCAACTTGGGTATTCTAACAGAAATTGCAAATAAAAGATATCTAACTCAGAGACACATTTACACAGGCAAAGAAGAAATTCTTGTTCTATAATTTATGAATCCAGTTAATCAAATTTCAGAATTGCTGTAATAATCAGAGAATTTGAGCAATCATCCAATAATCAATGAATATCACTCTTTAGTGTTAAGCACCCTTCCAAGTACCTGGTAAAACAGATAAATAAGACAGCTTTTTACAAAAGAAGGTAACTGTATAATGAAGAACACACACACACACTTAAACAATATATTACATTACTTTGTAAACATTTTCTACAATAGAAGAAGTCACTAGTGCTATAAAAATGCAAATATGATCTGTATGATCCGGCCTGGTGACTCTGGAAGATTTTATTCTTTCCTTCCTCCAAAAATATTGAGAACCTACTTGTATGTCTTATACTGCTGTTAACTGTTAGGGTACAAAGATAACACAGATTTCCTGCACTTAATATTTCATGGTCTAAAAGTCAAGAAAAACAAACAAATATATAGAAAAGGTAATGAATGTTATAATGGAAAGCTATGTAACAAATTTGTGAGATAAACATGAATATTAAAGTGGAAGTTGACCAAAATAAAATATCAGGTAACAGAAAGCAAAGGAACACATATGGAAATAAACAAATTTTAGGAGAATACAATGTACAAAGGAGTGTTTCCTACAGAGCATACCTATAGGAATTAGCCAAGGAGAAAACTGGAGATATGGGCAAGGCCAGATCAGGAGGGCCAATGAAACTATGATTGAGAATTTTGGACTTTTTTTTGGTCATTCTTTATGTTTTTGCTTATGTTTTGTTTTTCTTCACATAAGAAGCAAAGATTCTGATATTTTGGGTTAGAATTATACCTCTCAGGAGAATTTTCTAAGTGATGGGAAGAACTGAAGTTAGAAGATTATTACAGAAGCCAAGATAATAAATGATGGAAACCAAAACCATGACAGTAGTCAAGAAGATAAAAAAAAAAAGTCGTCGATTTAAATAATCAAAAGGTAAAACTAGAGTGCCTGCTGGACGAACTGGTGAAGGAGAACAAAAATAATACAGATAACTTTATTTTTAATCACGTCTCATATTCTTGTGTATTAAATATGGTCATAGAGATTTTCGTTCTGCTTTGCATGAATAGAACAATAGCCTAGTGGTAAATCACAGTTTCTAACCTACTATTGTGAACTGAGTTAGAGACAATTTTATTGGAAAACAATACAAAACAAAACAAAAACGCTTAGGAAGGTTGAGGTGAGCAGATCACCTGAGGTCGGGAGTTCGAGACCAATCTGGCTAACACAGAGAAACCTCATCTCTACTAAAAATACAAAAATTAGCTAGGCCTGGTGGCAGGCACCTATAATCCCAGCTACTAGGGAGGTTGAGGCAGGAGAATGGCTTGAACCCGGGAGGCGGAGGTTGCAGTGAGCCGAGATCGTGCCATTGCACTCCAGCTTGGGCAACAAGAGCAAAATTCTGTTTCAAAAAAAAAACAAGTGCTTTGTAGCATCTCATAAATTTTATTTAACTGTTGTATAGAAAAAGCAAAAATTATATTTACCCAATATTATGGGCCTTAAAATTGGACTAAAAGTTTTGAAAAGTACCTGTCATATTTTGATCACACATTAACAATGCAAAAGCGTGTAGATGACTGCCAAATTTGGAATGCCTCTTCAAATGTGATTAGAGCACTTGGTTAGGATCACAACTGAGGAACGCTAATAGCAATGCTTGATGTAGTTAGACATATAACTGAATTTACAGTTTCCATTACGAAAGGGTTGATTTCCCACTCTCCGTTTACCTCTCATCGAGTTATTTTATACTCCCTCTCATTAATACTGTTAGATCAATTTGAAAATACGTCTACTAGTCAAAGAAGATGTCCAAGATCAACAGTATGAGAAGGATGTGAATGAAAACAGAAAACTACATTAATTGCTTCATTCAATTCATTTAGCATAGGTGTCAAGTTGCCTATTCTTTAATTAAATTAGGATTGTAAATGGCCTCTATTTGGGTCATTCTGGCTCTACTAATAGGACAGGATTTATATAGTTCTTATTTTCTCATGTTATGTATTTCTGAGGACATTTAAGTCATCCATAAATTAATCAAAGAAGCACAAGACCCATGATTAATTTAAAAAAAAGTCAAATTTGGGCCTTGGATAAAAAGTTTAAACTACAGTGCTAGGATTGAAGTTTTTAATTAAATTGGCTCCTGTTTTCTTTCCTCCCATATGTTTGGTTTACATTAAAATTTGACATTTTAATCAGGCTGACTGTGAGTGAACTCCAAATTAAATCTGTACCCAATGTACCTAAGTGATAGGAGATATGAAACATGTCACTTTTTTCAAAAACCTCAAATATCAAAAATTCATCAAGCACTATTTCCTGAATTTATACATACTTGTATTCATCAGATGGGAATCTTGTATAATTTTTGAAAATACTATCACTTCCATGTGATTTGATTTTAAACAATCTACTTTTTGTCTATTTTATTGTTGTAATATTTCTAGCTATGAAATAATTTTGCTTATCATATTATCAGTGTTGGATGACAAAAAATTTCCTTCAGTTAACATTTCAACTCCTCTATGAGGGATTTAAGCTTCCTTTGCTATAATCCAAGAGAAGCCTGAAGTTTTTTTTGTTGTTGTTTGTTTGTTTTGTTTTTGCTTTGTTTCCCACTGCTTCACAATGGGTAGCCTATACTCTACCTAAATTGGAATCTTAATTCTGTGCATGACTGAAAATCACCTCCATGTCTTCAGCCATGTTGTTCTCACCTCTGTTTAAATCCCTTCCTTTGACCATGTTTAAAATTTAACAGTTCCTTTCGCCAAACTTGTTCCCTCCCGTCTTGAACTAACATAGTACCACATGTATTTAAATCACATGGTATTATAAATATTGGAAAAGTTACTTATATGCATACTTATTTTGGGGCTGTCCCATTGTTAATCTCTTCTATTGTACTGTAGGGAAAAAATGTCCCTCAATAAATATTTAAATTTAATTATTCTTCCCTGAAAACGTTAATCTTTTTTCTTTTTCTTTTTGTACTGAGTCACTTCTACTCTTTTTGAATGTATAATTTCCCACTATTTAACTACATAAGTATCTTTTTGTAGTGTTATTAGTAAGTTTTCTAAGATCTGATAATCTATCTTATATATTTTAGATCTGCTCAGATGCATAGCACATTATGGCTCAATAAAATACTAAGGTCGTTAGATTTCATTCCTGTGAAAATTATTCTATTTAAAACTCAAGAATGCCCATTTGATGTATTAAATAGAATCAGTTTCCCTCAGTACATTTAAGACAATGAGGCATTGTTCAAATCATAGGCCCTCAAAGAAATTAGAGTGATTTCAGATAAAACAATATAATGAATATAAATTGTGCAAATAATCAAAATATTATTAATACAATGCTAGAGATTAAACACTAGGGCGCATGATCTGTTTACTCAAGGTATTTACAGTGAAATGCAGCATAGGAAAGAATTCAGAGTGAATTTGCATTACCCTCAAAACAGTGTAAAATGCTGAATTACTAACATGTTTTTGGTGGATTTTAAGTTAAGGATGTCTAAATATAATTCATTTTGTTGATCCCCCACTTTTTTTTTTCCTGTGGGTAAAAAAGAGTGAAATAGTCAATAAAATTCATTTACTTTTATTGTGAGATCCGAAAAGCAAGCAACTGTGAATCTGAATAGTTTCTGGAAGCATCAGATTTATATCTTTTCCTTCTTTGTGTTTTGTTGTTTATTACTTCATTTTTAAGCAATGCATTTTTGACCTACAGCTTGGCAGCCTCAAAGCAGCAACCCTTTTATTCTTTCTTAACCTGCAATGGCCTCACTTCCAGAGCATTGTGACTTTGTTCACAAGCAGGTTTGTTTTAAGACTACAATGAGTCCAACTTCCTGCTCAAAAAATGTGCTAAAGCTTCTGGCTGAGCCTTAAGACATTTTAGAAGCTCCTCTTTGCAGGAGAGAAAAGGCACCAAGCCAGTTACTATGCACATGCATAAATCTGTCAATTATCTAGAATCTGGCACAAAATTCATGTCACTTAGAGGAAAAACACGCTGAGAGATTGCAGTTCCAACACAGAAATTGTTATTTGTTTTGTTGTTGTTGTTGTGATTGCTGTTGTTGTTGGTTTCATGAATGAGGTTTGTAGTTTGGTCCCTTAAAATGGACAGGGGAAAAACAAGAAAGATAAGCAAGCATAAAAAGTATTCACAGAATGTTAATGTGCTCCGGTTTTTAGGGATAGTTTACAATCTCTTGAACATGTGCATAGGAAAAAGGCTTCATTTCTGATATATGAAGATCTATGAATTTTTAGAATGGATGAAAGCAAACAGTGTAGTGAATTCAGCCTTTAGTCTTTTGAACATTCTTAGTTTCTATTATCTTCTTTGGTGGTAATTGTCATTTTGAATTCACTTGGGGTGATTTCACTAATTTAATTACAGAATAGGTATGTAGGTAGAAAATGAGGTGAAGAAGGTGAGGAGCTAGAGCTGAGGAAATCAGAGCAGATATGTTCTACCATGTGAAATAGTTGATGGAGTGCTATTATTGGCACCATTTGTAACTAAAATTGAAGGTGATCACATCCTAATGTAGTCACATGCTTGAGGCACTTAATCAGATAGCTAGAAAAGTGTCTGCACTATAGAAGACCTCAACAGGAGTGCCATGAAACATTCCAGTTCATTGTCTTTGTGCCCAGTTGTGTACCTGCATTTCAAATTCAGAGCTCAATATTTTTATGGAAATGCAACTCCTGAGAGTGCTGAAAGATGCAGGCAGACCATGCTGCTTAAATGAAGAGAAAAGGAAATGTTTCTAAGACAGTCATACTAAATACAGTGAGCACGTAGTGATCAAGAGATGCTTTACAAAGCTTTTAGGTGCAAATCAAATCTCCTTAAATAATAAGCTTGCAAATTATTCAGCATTATACTGGGAAGAATGTATCCCTAAAGCTCAAGTTGAAAACAGTTTTCTCTGACTTTATTTAATTTATCTAAGTTGTAGGACAGTTGTTGATTCATCCTTGGGTATTTGTTCTTGGCAAAACTTCTGACTTGATGGTAATTTCAAAAGTAAGAATAAAAGCACTACTTTAATAGTAAATTTTCAAGTTTCTTACTTAAGCACATTTCATTAAAAATGGTCCAAAGCAAATTTTAATTAAAGGTTAGATGCTGTTTGCCATGCAATACATGACAGAAGTTAAAGCAAATATGTCATTCCTTCCAAATTCTACCTGGTTTAATAAACTATTCTAAAATCAAATGTACTTTAACACATTTTCATTATCAAAATTATTTATTCATCTTTTTGATCAATTAAATCGAATGATACTTATGATCACCACTGAAATATAAAAACTTAAACAAAAGAAATTAAACATAACAAATGTGATTAATAAGAACCAATGATGTGTTTTCCATTTTTAAAATTTTGCCATTACAGGAATATAGGAAGTTTTATATACAGTCAATAGGTTCTTTAAAAAATGCACATTCTTGGCCTGGCACGGTGGCTCACGCCTGTAATCCCAGCACTTTGGGAGGCCGAGGCAGGTGGATCACAAGGTCAGAAGATCAAGACCATCCTAGCCATCACCTAGAGATGGGTGAAATCCCATCTCTACCAAAAATACAAAAAAATTATCCTACCAGCTTCTCGGGAGGCTGAGGCAGGAGAATGGTGTGAACCCAGGAGGCAGAGCTTGCAGTGAGCAGAGGTCGCGCCACTGCACTCCAGCCTGGGCGTCAGAGCGAGACTCGTCTCAAAAAAAAAAAAAAAAAAAAATGCATATTCTGCTAATGCTGAATGGAAGTGGTCTATAAATGTCAATTACATCCTGTGGGGTGATGGTATTGGTCTTCCAAATCTTTGTTGATTTTCTTTCTAGTTAGTCTATCAATTGTTGAGAGAGGGGTGTTGAGGTGTTATACCCAGACCGTTTGCTCCCCAAAGAAGACCACCAGAGTCCAGAGTCAAAGCCAAGCGGCAAGGATCTTTACTACAAGTTCGAACTTGGTCCCTCCATTCTACAGCATACAGGAGGGCCTCGAACAATGCGAGTGCTTGCTTTTTATAGCCCGATGTAAACAGGATATGTAAAGTTACAGGGAACAAGGTAGTTCTCTCGGTTACTGCATTACAATTGGTTAACATTATACATTTAGCATTCCTTATCGGAGATCTCTCAGGTGATGTTTTTCTGAAGTTTGAAAGAAATATGGAGGAATGTGTTTGTGCTGGGCTCAGGAAGTTGGGAGATATATGGGGGATGTGCCTCATTCCTTTCAGAAATCTCCAACTACAGTACTGATTTGTCTGTTTCTCCTTCTAATTCTATCAGTTTATGCTTCAAATTATGCAGTTTTGTTGCTTGTGGTACACACTGAGGATTGTTATGTCTTTCAGGTTGATAATTATTTTTTTGGTAATATCCCCCTGTGTCTCTGATAATTTTTGTTTTGTTTTGAAGTCTACTTTATCTGACACTAACATAGGCACTCTTGTATTCTTGCAATATTTCATGTTATAACTTTTTTCATTATTTTAATTGCCATGTAACTATGTTATTACATTTGAAGTGAATTTCTTATAAATAGCATATGGTTAGGTCACTTTTTAAAATCAACTCTTCCAATGTCTTTTTCTGCATAGGTTTATCTACATCATTTACAGTTAATGTAATAGAAAACAGCATTATTTAATAGTTTAATGGTTTATTTTATTTCATCTTGTTATTTAATTTCAATAGCTTTAGGGGTGCCATTGATTTTTGGTTTCATAAATAAATTATACAGTTATGAAGTCTAGACTTTTAGTGTACTTGTCACCCAAATAGCGTATTTTGCCCCATCTCCTTCCCCTTCTCCCCACTTCTGAGTACCCAAAGTCAATTAAACCACTCTGTATGCCTTTGTGTACCAATAGCTTAGATCTTATTTATAAGTATATTATTAGGCATGCATTTTTTGTGTAGCTATTATAAGTGGGAGTTAGATTGAGTTCTTTTTTTTTTTTTTTTTTTTTTTCCTACTTTTAAGTTCTGGGATACATGTGCAGAACGTGTAGGTTTGTTACATCGATATGCATGTGCCATGGCGGTTTGCTTCACCTATCAACCCATCATCTAGGTGTTAAGCCCCGCATGCATTAAGTACTTGTCCTAATGCTCTCTCTCCCCTTGGTCCCCACCCTCCAACAGGCCCTGGGTGTGTGATGTGCCCCTCCCTGTGTCCGTGTGTTCTCATTGTTCAACTCTCATTTATGAGTGAGAACATGCAGTGTTTGGTTTTCCTGTTCCTGTGTTAGTTTGCTGAGAATGAAGGCGTTATGCCCAGACCGTTTATTCCCCGAAGGAGACCACCAGAGTCCAGAGTCAAAGCTAAGCAGCAAGGATCTTTATTACAGGTTCGAACCTGGAACTCTCACTCGCTCGTGAAACGAGACGGGCAGGAGAGCTCCCCCACTGGGCTCCGAACAGTGTTATATAGTCTAAGAAAAGTGGGCATAGAATTATTATACAAATCAGACGTATGATTGGCTAGTGTTTGAACAAGGTGATTTGGTTAACTATGATTGGTTCCCGCCATTTTGGGTATTTCAGTTCAACATTTGAGACGGAAGAGCAGTTTCTACACAAAGGCAGTTAATCATATTGCGTCAGGTTGCACAACCAGTTTATGGCAGCAGGGGTTTATCTTACTTAAACATGTCTTGTGACCTAAGCCCCGGGAAGAAAAACGTACCTACAGAACTTTCGAAACCTCTGGTACGTGCAGAGATAAGAAAGCAGAAACAGGACAAAGGGTGTAACCATAGGGAGCAAGGGAGCAAGGGGGTAGGTAAGTCTTTGTGTTTTTGTGTCCTTTCAAAGGCTTCCTGCAGGGATTGAGTTCTTGATATTGTTTACAGACTGGCTGTTACTTTCAGCAGTGCTACTGTTTTTTGCACATCTATTTTGTAACCCAAGACTTTATTGAATTCATTTATCAATCTAGGAGACTTTTGAAGGATTCTTTAAGGTTTTCTAGGTATAAGATTATATTAGGTCATTCACACATTGTTATAAAGAAATTCCTGATAATGTGTAATATGTAGAGAAAAGAGGTTAATTGGCTCACAAGAAGCATGATGCCAATTTCTACCTGGTTTCCGGGGAAACTTTAGGAAGCTTAAAATCATGGGGAAGGTGAAAGGAAAGCAGGCATAAAACAGGGCAAAAGCAGGAGCAAGCAAGAGAGAGAAAGAGATGACACACTTTTAAGTGACAAGGTATTGCAATAACTCACTTTTGTGAGGACAGTACCAAGAGGATGGTACTAAACCACTCATGAGAAATTGCCAAATCTGAAGTCCTTCTCACTTAGCAAAATACAGTCATGCCTGTCCAGTAAACCTCCAAAGCCTTAACCCTTACAGCATTAACTCAAATTCCAAAATTCAAAGTCTTATCTGAGACAGGGCTAGTCTCTTCCACCTATGAGTCTGTAAAATAGAAGCAAGTTAGTTAGTTACAATATAAAATGGGGGTGTAGACATTGGGCAAATACTCCCTTTCCAAAAGGGAGAAATTGACCAAAAGAAAGGGGCTACAGACCCAATGCAGTTTGATATCCAGCCAGGCAGTCATTAAGTCTTAAAGCTCCAAAACAACATCCTTTACTCCATGTCCTCCATCCAGGGCATAATGGTGTGAGGTATGGATTCCCAAGGCTTTGAGTCACTCCACCCCTGTGGCTTTGTATAGATTAGCCCCCAGAGCTGCTCTCACAGATTGTTGAGTGCCCATAGCTTTTCCAGGCTCAAGGTGGAAGTTGTCTGTGGATCTAACATTCTGCAGTCAGGAGGATGGTGACTCTCTTCTCACAGCTCTACTAGGCAGTGCCCTGGTGGGAACTCTGTGTGGAATTCCAGCCCCACATTTTCCCTTTATACTGACCTAGTATAAGTTATCTGTGAGGGCTCTGCCCCTGCAGAAAGCTTCTGCCTGGACACTCAGGCTTTTCCATATATCTCTGAAATCCAGGTGGAGGCTTCCAAGTCTCAATTCTTGTATTCTGTGTATCCAATGGCTTATCACAATGTAGAAGCCACCAGGGATTATGGTTTGCATTCTCTGAAGCAGTGGCCTGAGCTGTATCTGGGCCCCTCTGAGTCACTGTCAAAGCTAGAGTGGCCAGGATGCAGGGAGCAATGTCCTGAAGCTGTTTAGGGCAGTGGACACCTAGGCCTGCCCCACAAAGCCATTCTTCCCTCCTTGGTTTTCAGGCCTGTGATGGGAGGGACTGCCCTGAAGGTCTCAAATGCCTCTGAGGCCTTTTCCCATTGTCTTGGCTATCAAACTTGGCTTCCTGTTTATTCAAATATCTAGAACAAGTGGTTGGTCCACAATCTGTTTGAATTCCTCTCCTCAAAAAACTTTTTATTTCTCTGCCACATGGCTAGACTGCAAATTTTCTTATCTTTTTTCTTCTGCTTCCCTTTTACATATAAATTCCAACTTCAAGTCATTCATTTGCTCCTGCGTCTCAGCATAGGTTGTTAGAAGTGGTCAGGTAAACTCTTGAACATTTTGAACACAAATTTCTTTCACCAAATACCCTAAATCAGCACTCTCAAGTTCAGATTTCCATAGACACCCTAGGACATGGACATAATACTGCTAACTTCTTTGGTAAGGCATAGCAAAAGCAACTTTTACTCCATTTCCCAATAAGTATCTGATTTCCATCTGAGACCTTTGCAGACTGAACTTCATTTTCCATATTATGATCAGCATTTTGATCACAACAATTTAACCAGTCTCTAAGAAGTTCTAAACATTCTCTCAGCTTCTTGTTTTCCTCTGAGCCCATCACATGCTTCAAAATTCTACCTGGTACCCATTTTCAAAGCTGCTGCCACATTTTCAGCTATCTTTATAACAGTGTCCCACCTTTCAGATACCATTTTTCTTTATTAGGCCACTCTCACATTGCTATAAAGAAATACCTGAAACTAGTTAATATATAAAGAGAAGAGGCTTAATTGGATAATGGTTCTACAGGCTTTACAGAAAGCATGATGCCAGCAATGTCTACTTGACTTCTTGGAGGCCTGAGGAAGCTTACAATAATGGCAGCAGGTGAAAGAGGAGCAGGCACATCACATGGTAAAGCCAGGAGAAAGAGTGTGAAAGCGGGGAGGTGCCAACCCTTTTAAGCAACCAGATCTCATGAGAACTCACTCACTATCATGACAACAGCAGAAAGAGAATAGTACTAAACTATTCAAGTGAAACTGCCCTCATCATTAAATTACCTCTCACTAAGCCCATATAAAACACTGGGGATTAAAATTTAACATGAGATTTGAATAGGGACACTGATCCAAACCATATCAAAGATCATATTATAAGCAAATTGAGATAGTTTGACTTTCTCTTTTCCAATTTAGATGCTCTTTACTTATTTCTCTTGCTTAATTGCTCTGCCTAGGATTTCCAGTACTATGTTGAATAGAACTGGTGAAAATGGGCATCTTGTCTTGTTTCACTTCTCAGGGGGGATACTTTCTATTTGTACTTATTCAATATTATATTGGTTGTGGCTGATATGATGATGTTGTTTGGCTTTGTGTCCCCATCCAAATCACATTTTGAATTGTATTTCAATAATTTCCACATGTTGTGGGAGGGACCGGTGGGAGATAATTGAATCATGGGAGTGGTTTCTCCCATACTGTTCTTGTGTTAGTGAATAAGTCTCATGAGATCTGATGGTTTGATAAGGGGAGACTCGTTTCACTTGGCTCTCATTCTCTCTCTTGCCATCACCATGTAAGAAGTGCCTTTCACTATGATTGTGAGGCCTCCCTCGTCACATGGAACTGTAAGTCCATTAAACCTCTTTCTTTTATAAACTACCCAGTCTTTGGTATGTCTTTATCAGCAGCATGAAAATTAATTAATACAATAAATTGGTACCAGTAGAGTGGAGCACTACTGAAAAGATACCTGAAAATGTGGAAACAATTTTGGAACTGGGTAACAAGCAGAGATTGGAACAGTTTAAAGGGCTCAGAAAAGACAGGAAAATGTGGGAAAATTTGGGACTTCCTATAGACTTGTTGAATGGCTGTGCCCAAAATACTGATAGTGACATGGACAATAAGGTCTAGGCTGAGATATTCTCAGATGGAAATGAGGAACTTGCTGGGAACTGAAGCAAAGTGACTCTTGTTATGTTTTGGCAAAGAGACTGGTGGCATTTTGTCCCTGCCCTAGAGATTTGTGGAACTTTGAACTTGAGAGAGACAAATTTTGGGTCTCTGGTAGAAAAAATTTCTAAGTTGCAAAGCATTCAAGAGGTGACTTGGGTGCTGTTAAAGGCATTCAGTTTTATAAGGAAAACAGAGCATAAATGTTTGGAAAATTTGCAGCCTGACAATATGATAGAAAAGGAAATCCCATTCTCTGAGGAGAAATTCAAGCCAGCTGCAGAAATTTGCATAAGTAACTAGGATCTGGAAGGCAATCCACAAGACAATGGTGAAAATGTCTCCAGAGCATGTCAGAGGTCTTCAAGCAGCCCCTCCCTTCACAGGCCTGGAGGCCTAGAAGGAAAAATGGTTTTGTGGGCTGGGTCCAAGCTCTCCATACTGTGTGTAGCTTAGGGACTTAGTGCCCACTGTCCCAGCTACTTTAGCCATGGCTGAAAGGGGCCAACATAGAGCCTGGGCTATGGCTTTAGAGGGTGAAAGCCTCAAGCGTCGGCAGCTTTCACATGATGTTAAGCCTGCCAGTGCACAGAAGTCAAGAACTGAGGTTTGGAAACCTCCACCTAGATTTCAGAGGATGTATGGAAATGCCTGGATGGCCAGGCAGAAGTTTGCTGCAGGGACAGGGCTGTAATGGAGAACTTCTGCTAGGGCAGTGTGAAAGGGAAACATGGGGTTGGAGACCCCCACAGAGTCCCTAGTGGGATACCAACTAGTGGAGCTTTGAGAAGAGGGCCACCATCCTCCAGACCCCCAAATGGTAGATCCACTGACAGCTAGCACTGTGCACCTGGAAAAGATGCATATACTCAACATCAGCTCATGAAAGTAGCCAGAAGTGGTGCTATACTCTGCAAAGCCACAGGGGCAGAGCTGCCCAAGACTATGGGAACCTGCCTCTTACATCAGCATGACCTGGATCTGAGACATGGAGTCAAAGGAGATCATTTTGGAGCCTTCAGATTCGACTGACTTGTTGAATTTAGGACTTACATGGGGCCTGCAGCCCCTTTCTTTTGGCCAATTTCTCCCATCTGGAATGGCTATCTTCACTCAGTGCCTATACCTCCATTGTATCTAGGAAGTAACTAATTTGCTTTTAATTTACAGGCTCATAGGTAGAAGGGACTGGCCTTATCTCAGATGAGACTTTGGGCTGTGGACTTTTGAGTTAATGCTGAAATGAGTTGAGAGTTTGGGGGACTGTGGGGAAGGCAGGATTGGTTTTGAAATGTGAAGATGTGAAATTTGGGAGGGGCCAGGCATGGAAAGATATAATTTGGCTCTATATCCCCACTCAAATCTCATCTCATAGCTCCCATAATTTTCAAATATTATGTCAGGGACCTGAAGGGAGATGACTGAATCATGGGGGCAGGTATTTCCCATGCTGTTCTCATGATAATGAATGGGTCTCACGAGATCTGATAGTTTTAAAAAACTCTGCACAAGTTCTTATTTTGCCTGCCACCATCCATGTAAGATGTGACTTGCTCCTCTTTGCCTTCCACCATGATTGTGAGGCCTTTGCAGTCATGTGGAACTGTAAGTGCGTTACAATTTTTTCTTTTGTAAATTGCCCAGTTTCGGGTATATCTTTATTAGCAGTGTGAAAATGAACTAATACATATGGCTTTCATTATCTCAAGGTGTATACCTTCTATGTCTAGTTTATTGAGGGTTTTAATCATGAAAGGATGCTGGATTTTATTAAATGCTTTTTTTGTATCTAGGGAAATAATATGATTTCTGTTTTTAATTCTCTTAGCCTGGGAATCACATTCATTGGCCTGTCTATGTTGAACAGTCTTTGCATCCCTGGGATGAAACCCAGTTGTTTGTGATGAACTATCGTTTTGATGTGCTGTTGGATTCGCTTTGCTAGCATTTTGTGGGAGTTTGTGTGAGAGAAATCTTGTATCTACATTCATCAGGGATAATGGTCTGTAGTTTTCTTTTTTAATTGTGTGCTTTCCTGACTTTGCTCTCAGAGTCATAGTGACTTTGTAGAATGAATTAGTGAGGGATTCCCTCCTTCCTGATTTTTTTTTTTTTTTCTGAATAATTTTAGTAAGATTTGTGTGAATGCTTCTTTTAATATCTGGTAAAATTTGGCAGCAAATCCATCGGATTCTTTGTTTTCTTGTTGGGAGGCTTCTTATTACTAATTTAATATCGTTAGTTGTTACTCATCTGTTCAGGGTTTCTGTTTCTTTCTGATTCAAGTTGGGGGGTTGTATGTTTTCAGAAATTTATCCATTTTTATTAGATTTTCTAGTATGTATGCATAACGATATTCATAATAGTATCAGATTATTTTTTATATTGCTGTAGTATGAATTGTAATGTCTTCATTTTCATTTCTTATCAAGCTTACTTGAATATTCCCTCTTCTTTGCTTGGTATTTTAGCCAGTGGTCTATCAATTTTGATTTTATTTTAAAATATTTTTTTTTAATTGTATTGATCTTTTGTATTGGTCTTTTGCTTTCAATGCTATTTAGTTATGCTTTAATATTTGTTTCTTTTCTCTTGCCACCCTTGGGTTTGGTTTGTTCTTGTTTTCATAGTTCCTTGAGGTATGATATTACATTACCAGTTTGTGATTGTTCTGCCTTTTTGGTGTAGGCATTTGTAACCATAAACTTGCCTTTTGCTACTGCTTGTGTTGTATCCCAGAGATTTTGATAACTTGTGTCACTGTTATCATTCATTTTGATAACTTTAAAATTTTCATCTTATTTTTTCATTGACCCAAAGATGGTTCATGAACAGATTCTTAAAATTTTCATGTAATTGCATAGCTTTGAGAATTCTTTTTTTTTTTTTTTTTTTTTGAGACGGGAGTCTCGCTCTGTCGCCCAAGCTGGAGTGCAGTGGCGCGATCCTGGCTCACTGAAAGCTCCGCCTCCTGGGTTCACACCATTCTCCTGCCTCAGCCTCCCGAGTACCTGAGACTACAGGCGCCCGCCACCGCGCCCGGCTCATTTTTTGTATTTTTAGTAGAGACGGGGTTTCACCGTGGTCTTGATCTCCTGACCTTGTGATCCGCCCGCCTCGGCCTCCCAAAGTGCTGGGATTACAGGCATGAGCCACCGCGCCCGGCCGAGAATTCTTAAAATTGATGTTTAATTTAATTTCACAGTTGTCTAAGAAGATACTTGATATTATTTCTTTTTTCTTTGTATTTATTGAGATTTATTTTGTGACCTATCATATGGTCTATCTTAGAAAATATTCCATGTGCTAAGAAGAATGTATAATTTGTTAGCTTTTGGGTAGTATGTGCTATAAATATATATTAGGTACTTTTTTCTGAAATTCAGTTTGGTGTTTCTTTGTTGACTTTCTGCCTTGACAATCTGTCTAGTGCTCTCAGAGGGATGTTGAGGTCATCACTACTATTGTACTGCTATCTATCACTTTTCTTAGGTCCAGTGGTAGTTAATGAATCTGGGAGCTCTGGTGTTAGGTGCATATCTATTTAAGATTGCTGTATCTCTTGTTGGGTTGATTCCTTTATCAATATATAATGACTTTCTTTTTTTTTTTTTTCTCTTACTCATTTAATGTCTGTTTTTTCTAATATAGGCCTAGATACTCCTGCATGATTTTGGTTTTCAATTGTGTTGAATATTTTTTTCCACCTTTTTACCTTGAGTCTATAAAAGTCTTTATGAGTTAAGTGGGTCTCTTGAAACCAACATTTATTTTGATTCTTAAAAATCCATTCTTACAATTTATTTCTTTAATGAAGGTCATTTAGACTATTTACATTCAAAGTTAATATTCATGTGTTGAGGTACTGTTACAGTCATCAATTTGGTTGTTGTCTATTTACTTTGTTGTCTACATTGTTTTATAAGCCCTGTAAGTTTTATACTTTCAAGTGTTTTCTACTGGTCCATATCAACCTTAATTTCAATGTCTAGAACTCCTTTGAGTGTTTCTTAGAGGATTGGTCTAGAGGTGGGACATTCTCTAAGTATTTGCTTGTAGGGAGAAGACTACTTCTCCTTCATTTATGAAAATTACTTTTGTAGGATATACAATTCTTGGTTGACAGTTGTTTTGTTTGAGGAGAATAAAGATAGGACCTTAATCCCTTCTGGTTTGTAACGTTTCTGCATGAGAAGTCTGCCAGTAGTATAATAAGTTTTCCTTTACAAGTAGTTTGGCGTTTTTGTCTCACTTCAGTTAGGGGAAGTACTCAGATGTCACAGGTGATGAGAGGGGCTGTGGAACTCTCAAAAGTCTCTGTGTTCTGCTACCAAGGCAGGTAAAGGTGAAAAGCTGGGTGAGGGCTGGATCAGACAAGTCTGCAGTCTGGATCCCCAAGTGTGAGCCCATGTGGCAGCCCCAGTGGAACTCAGAGGGCATAAAAGCAGTATTATGGCATGCAAAAATCAAAGATTTAAGAGACTCATGGATATGGGCTTTGTAACCAGTTCTATGTTTACTAGTTGTATCAGTTAGGGCAAATTATTAAGCTAACACACACACACTTCAAGTCTCAAATCTCATATTACCTTTTAGATTTTATATCATAGAGTTTCCTAAGGGTTAAAACGAGTTATCATACCTGCTGTAGCTTATGAAATATATTACCCAATAAATCATATCTAGTAGTAGCATAGCAACAATATATGTTGGAGCACTAACTTATAAATTAAAACTCTCTCACTTATGCAATAAAAATAGTTCAGTTGTTTTATATCCCATGGAAAGAAAACATTTTTTGCACACATTTCATCAAATACAATGTCAAATAATTTACAAATAAATAAAAAATATGCAATGTTAAAAAAACTAATGTTACTTTATTGAACTGAAATTTTTAATGGTTCTACAAGAAGGATAGAGATTCTTACTCTAAGTAATGGAACCTATATAAGGGATTCTCAACTCAACTGTTCACTTTAATGCAGATTCCTGGGTCTCACCCCTGGAAATTCTGAATTAATTCAGCTTGTAGAGAGCCTGGGGATTGTGATTTAAAAAATATTCCCAGATAGTTCTTATGGGCTGTGTAGGTTGAGAATCCCTAGTCTAGATTACTGTTTCTCAAACTTCAGAGCACTTACACATCACTTAGGGATCATATTAAAAATTGTACAATCTGATTCAATAGACACAGGATGAAGCCTAAGATTGTGCATTTCTACTGAGCTCCTATATATTGATGATATTGTTTTACCACATTTTGACTAACAAAGATTTAAGTGATTATATCTGATTGATTCCTGTTAATTGTTAAAGATGGATTCTAAGACTGAAAATGTTTCACATATTAAAAAACTCAAAGGGAAAAATTATCAAATTTGAAAATAGAAACAAATAAACCTAATTCTACTCATGAAATGTACTAAAAGGACAATGAAACTGCAAAACAAGCAGCTGCATTGTCAGTAAAATTATTGTCATATTGAAACTGCATTAGCAATATTGTAGTTAAAGCAAATAAGTAATTATATGAATTGTTATAAAACAAGGTTTTTATGTAAACAAAAAGATATAATATAAAATCAGAACACTTGAATGCAACTTAACTTTTAACATTGTAATATTAAATATGGAAAGGAAATATCAGTGTAAACTCTTGTTTGATATGTATGAAAGAACATACAGACAAAGGCACCCTAGCGGTAATGAGCACCCTCTAGTTCCTAGTGGTTTCTAAATTACCATCATGCATCCACTAAGTTTCTTTAGATACTGGAAGAAACCAAGGCTAATTCCATGTCTAAATCAGGGAAAACATAAGATATGAATCCATTCAAAATGGATCCTAAGAGTTTTTAATGTATTATTCTTGCAACTTTACAAGTTTGAGCATTTTCATAATAAGGTGTAAGGAAGGGATCCATTTTCAGCTTTCTGCATATGACTAGCCAGTTTTACCAATACCATTTATTAAATAGGGAATCCTTTCCCCATTGCTTGTTTTTGTCAGGTTTGTCAAAGATCAGATGGTTGTACATGTGTGGCACCATTTCTGAGGCCTCTGTTCTGTTCCATTGGTCTATATATCTTTTTTGGTACCAGTACTATGCTGTTTTGGTTACTGTAGCCTTGTAGTATAGTTTGAAGTCAGATAGGGTGATGCCTCCAACTTTGTTCTTTTTGCTTAGGATTGTCTTGACTATGTGGGGTTTTCTTGATTAGGTAGGATTAGAATAGCATTTGGTCTTAAACTAATTTTCACCACCAAAGGATAATAATTATTCTACATACTATAACTGATATTGCATGAATTACTATTTTTTTTTCACCCTCAAGAGTGATATCAGGAAATATTCTCACCCCTCTGAGAGTTTGGGACATTTCTCCCTTCAATCCTTTTAGGTAGTTATTTTGCTAGCCTCTGTTAATTTTCTTAAACATGTGCTCTAATAAGTATTTAGTTGAAAGCTCAAAAAAGATTCTGTGAAGTTCCTCAGATATCACTCTCTCTTTCTCCAATTCTCTCTGTTTCTGTCTCTGTCTCTCTCTTTGTTCTCTTCAAACTTCCAGGTTCGTCTCTTCAACTCAGTAAGATTACTAAGCTTCACCTAGACTATCTTCTCTTCTACTGCTCAAAAACTCTCTCTTGGTATTGGCCTGTGCCAATCACAGAACACACACCTCACTTGTTTGCCTTCTTTCAGTTATCATTGTTCTTTGTCGCCTGATGTTCATTTTCTTAGAAACCATCCTTTCATGTGTTTGGTCTGCATTTTTGTTTCAGATGAGAGGTTATATCCCCTCTGATATTCTCATCTTATTCACTAGCAGATATTTTGCTTTTTAGCATTATATAGTTGTTTAGTTTATGTTACCTATATTTAGCCCATTCTACTTCTTATTGCCTTTTGTTTAAACATAAACTCTCAAAAAATATGAAGACTATAGTAAGACTAGATCAATACTGTTTATTTTCATAACATTGGAATAAAGTAGGTTGAGATAATCAGATTAATTAGGAAGCAATAAGGACCCACAGCGATAATTTGGGGATTAAGTAAAAGACCATAGAGGGAGTAGAATAAGTTTTTGTTTTTAAATTAAATGAATGTATTTAGAACTCACATATAGGAAATCACATTGTATTTTAAAGAATGTGGAAAAAGATGACAAATACTGCATGGTGTAATGTACTTTTTTGTTTCTTATTTAATTCTTCCATGAGAAACCTAGATATATTTTTCAGAAAAAAATCATTTTTAAGAATATATAATATATGTTTAGTATATGGTTTCATACTGAGCCACTGTAATACTTGCAAGGATTACTGAAGAATAATTTACTAACTCATGTAGTCAAATTTAAGAAATTCATAGATGTCAACTTAAAGGGTTTAGAGGGAATAAAGTTGGTATTATGCTACATGGATAAATATGTTTTTTAAATATGCTGGATTATGGCTATTACTTTCAATAATAATTATAATTCAGGGATTGTAGAGAGTCATCTATAAGATGTTCCTACTCATTCCCTTTCCCATATTTTCAGAAACAACTAGAAAAAATAGAGACGCACAAATATATTACTTAAAAGATAAGCATGCACAGGCATAGACACACACACATACACACACACACAGAGACACACACAAACACCCTTACAAATATCTGTAGAATGACAAGAAACAGGCTTGCTGATTTTCAATAACAATGTCTTCATCATTGCTCATTTTTAAACATTTAAAAATTATACAAGGTAACAAAGCTGCCCGAGTTGTTTTTTTTTTTTTTTTTAAATAAAATAACTGTTCTGAAGGTCTTGTTAATGATTAACACTTCAGCTTCTAACCAATGGTATTTTTCTGTTTCACTAGTTGAAAACCCTTTGAACTGACAATCTTTTGTGCACTCAAATTCTCAATACTGAAACCAGTGGTAATACCCATGCTTTACTAGAGGGAGAACAAAGAGCAGATTATAATAAGATTTTCCTTGTATAATAATTGAAAAGTAAAGAAAAAAATACTACACCGACAAGAAACTTAGAGCATGTTTTATACTCTCATCAATTGTAAAGCAAGTCTATTAAGGAATATAATAATATATTTATGCAAATAAGGTGGTTTTCTTATTATATAGAAGATGTCTTATTTCAAGATAATATGTTAGGAATGAAAATATACTTTTTTGTAGCTGAGGAAGTGCTTATGAGTGAAGTATCTCATAGAAATACAAGTTATAAATAGGGATATTTATTTACAAACTTTTAATTTCAAGATATATATTTTTATTCTGTAAAAACATGATATCGCATTTATGTTTTACATTATATTATTCCTGCATGTTGCATTGCAATATAAATTGTCACAAATAGCAACCAATTTTTGGATAATTGAAATAGATCTTATTTACTGCAACTTGAAATTTTCACATGAGAGCAATAAAAATTCATTTACCATCACTCAGGGTGTTGATACATATTTAAACATTTTGCCATACTATGCTCTTGAATCTCAAAAAGATGGGCCATCACTATGTTACATATGTTGCTCTATATATTAAAATCTCCCTAATGCTAAATCTAACATATAAGAGGAAATTCAGCCCCTAAATATTGTCAAAGGAGGAAAAAAATGTGTTCCTAAACAATGACCATCTATCAAGTGAAACTGTGCTAAAGTAGTATGTGGTAGCCACATGATAGGATCTCATTTACTGAAATTGAACTGGAAACACTGAATGAATTTCATGTAAGTAAGGGCCTTAATGTGACCATGGAGAGACATATGAAAGAGAAAAGTCACTCAGCTTGCAGATACATTACTTGTATTTTTCTCATTACCCTACCAAGATATTTAATAAGGAAAAAGAAAAGTGAGGGAATAGGGAATCATACAAATGACACTTCATATATATCAACCCATTTGTCTAATTTCTATATAGGTCCTATAGAAATGTTTTATATGTGATAAGCTGGAAAAAACACCTGTGTCAGGTTCACCATAACACACACAGTGAATTCAAAAATGTAAAACAGTATTTGAAACTGATAGGAGCACACTAAGTCTCTAACCATTTTAATGGTTCGACATATAGGCTGATTTTTACCCCTTCAATTTTTCTTTCAGGCTCTATCAACCAAATGATTTAGGTGAATTTTGTGCCCTCTGTATGCCAAATCTATTTTGGTCTCTCTGTTATTTAATATTGGCATCTTGCAGAGAGAGTATTTGAAGTCTTGATGCTTTTTCCATTTGTATATATAAAACAGACTTGTTTTGTTTCTCCCTTATCCAAATATAGAGATAGTCAAGTAATTTTATTCCTTCTAAATTATTGTTACATAAATGCAGTTATCAAAATTGTTATAGTCCAGGCCAACCAGAAGCAAATTAAAAACAAATTATTTGATATAGTAACTGTCTTATATAATAGTTTTCAATGTATGCTGTATCCATTTAATGTAGCAATTGCAATGTTTTGCCTTACGCATTGGTTCTTATTTAGAATTTATGATTGTTGCTTTATTGCCTGAAATTTTATTGAGAAAGAATAAAATATTGTTTGATTTCATTTCACTGACACTATGTTTTGACACCTGCACATGCAAAGCCTACACATTCTTTGGTACTTCTGGTTGAATCACTGACATTTCCTTCAATTCTATCTTTCATAGGCTTTTGTAGTGTCTCCAGTTTATTCATAATGTTAATTTTGATGATATACTTGATATTCACTCTAAAAGGTAAACCCACTTACTCTTCACACAGAAATGTCTTCCTTTTTCCTCCTACCATTCAACACTGATTAAAATTGACTTGTTAGGTATTTCTCCTAACACCTAATGTAGACGATGGGTTGATGGGTGCAGCAAACCACCGTGGCACCTATGTAACAAACCATGTGTATCTATATAACAAATGTGTATGTTTTGCACATGTATCCCATAACTTAAAATATAATAATAAAAAAGTGACTTGTTAATGCTCTTCAAAACACAGCTTCTCCCTCAGGTAAAAATTACAAGTCCTTGATATGCCTTTTATCAACACACCTACTTAGTGTCCAGTATCATGTCTGGCACTATGTAGACAACCAATGAATGTTTGATGAATTAATACATTAACAAATTGATGACTGTTACCTCATCAAAAGATAAATTTGGTGAATTTTATCTTTTTCTTGTCTGTGACAATCTGATGTAAAAATTCTTATTCAGACCGACCGCTGATCATGTCAGAGGCATCTGTCTCTTACTCTAGCTTGGAGGGAGAACAGACAGATCCCACCTCCACTTCTGTCTTCCACATATAGCTATCATATATTGGCTGGGGGCTACACTGCTGATGCTGTCCACAGTGCTCTATGTCCTCAGATACAGTAGGACAGCCCACAAAAGTGTAGCCCATCATGCACAACCCTGAAATGTCAGGAAAGTTAAAACTCCAGGAGCTAAAACTTGACCATTGTGGTATAGGAGTTAATGGGTAAGTAGACAAATTATTCTCCTTTTTTGCTCCTTATAGACACTTGTGAGACACAGTTTATATGGTTTCTCAGGGGTATCGTCTCACATATCAAACCATCAATCACCTGCATGAAAGAAGACAACTTGATAATATATCTTCATGGACTGTCTCTCATTTCTTGATTTGATTTCCTTATTTTTTTATCATTCATTCATGGAACTGTATTATCTCATAAAACAATATACACGAGCTTCATGTCAATGGCTCTGGCTTCTGGAGAACCCAAGTTAAGTGCACTCTTATCAAACTAACCTAAAATTTCCTCTGCCCCTTATTATTTCTGGGTTTTCACATTATAATAGAAATCTCTTATATTTCAAATATTCCCTTCATTAAAGCAAAGTGACCATTAAGTAATGCATTTGTACAACAAAACTTTTATGTTTTTCAATTAAGTCACAGAAACTCTAAGGTAAAAAGACTTGTCTCAAGTTTTAAAGTTCCCAGACTGAGAAGAAACATGCAATAATGCAAGTACGATGTCTTACAGAACAATATACAGTAAGATAGAGTCAATGAGATTCCCAAAGTCCCCAGCTATATAAAATAACTAAGATTCAATTTAAATGGAAGAACATGTATCTCATACATATGTATCAGATTAGTATTTCTTGTCTCTCTACTCTCGGACTCAGTGTCTATTTCTGTAATGGTTCTGCCTGCAGGATAGTGGGAAAATAAAATGAGCATGTGTGCCTCGTTCTCTCTTTGAACTATCTGCTTTCAGACAGAGTATTTATGTTGTAAATATTAGAAGGACAAAACAATTTTGTAGGTGGGACAGAATATGGTTTGCATTGAGGCTTGTGATTGGTGTGTAGACTGCAATAATGGGTGTTTTAGTCTGTTTCCTATTACTGTAATGGAATACCTGGGACTGGGTAATTGATAAAGAATAGAGGTTTATTTAGCTTACAATATCGGGGGTTAGAAAGTCCAATCAGGTGGTTGCATCTAGTAAGACCCTCGTGCTGTTTCATAACATGGAGGAAAAGTGAAAGGAAACGGAGAAAGCTGAGGAAGCCAAAGTTTATTTTATAAGAACACAATCTCATAACTGGCCCATCTCAGTCATCTCTTTAATGCCCCATCTCTTAATACTGTTATATTGGCAATTCAATTTTCAACATATAAAGTTTTGGGGAACATATTCAAAGCATAGCATTCCACCCCTGGTCTCTAAAATTTACGTCATTTCACAATACAAAATGCATATATTCTATCCTAATAGTCCCAAATTCATAATTCTTTCCAGCACCAACTTAAAAGTGCATAAGTCTAGAGTCTTTTCTGAGACTCAAAGCACAATTCATCCTTAGGCCAATTTGCCTCTTTCTGAGATCCTGTGAATTTTTTTTTTTAAGTTACGTTTTGTCATATTATGTTCCAAAATATAATGGTGATACTGGGAATGAATATTCCCATTCAAAATGGAAGTAACATGTACAAAGTAAGTCCAAAACTCAACAGGAAAAAAAAAAAAAAGTCTTAAAGCTAGAGAATAATCTTTCACTCCATGTGTCCCTTCCTGGACACACTTGGGAGAAAGTTGGTACCCCAAGGTTTTGGGCAGTCTTGGCCTCATGACTTTTCTGGTTGCACTCCACATGACTGCTCTCCTGGGGAGAAATCAGTTGCCTGAGGCTTTATTGCATGCTGTCATTGCACACTAGTAGCTCTACAGTTCTTGTGTTCTAGCAGCAGTTCTGCTTATGTGGCTTCAGTGGGCACTGTCCTGGTGGAGATTCTATACAGTATCTCCAACGCCATATATCTGCTCTGCATTGCCCTGGTGGGAACTTTCTGTTGTGACTTTACCCTGTGACAAGTTTCTGCCTGGGTCTGAGAGCTGTTTGATACATCCTTTGAAATCTAGTTGGATTTTGCATCTTGCACACTTTGTAAGCCTGCAAAATTAGCACCTCATGGACATCACAAAATCTTACGATTTGTGGCCTCCGGATTAGTGGAATGAGCCATATCTAGGTTTGCTTCAGTTTTGATGTAGTGATGCCAAGGTTTCCAGGTTTAATGTGTTGGGACAGTGAATCAACCTGTACCTGGGGCCACTGGAGCCAAAGCTATAGTATTGAAGGAGTGCTGCTTCAGGGTGTAGGAAGCAGAGACCCAAGGCAGCCAAGAGCAGTGAACTCTTTCTGCTCTCAAGTCTTAACATTCTCAGCTTGCGATGTAAAGGGCAACCTCCAAGATTTCTGAAATGCTTTCTGGGTCTTCTCCCCTGATGATTAGTACTAATGATTAGCACTTGACTCCATTCCAGCCATATCAATCTCTTTAATAACTGGGCCACATCTTGAGCTCTCTATTCTGAATATGCCTTTTCACTCTTCACATGGCCAGGCTAAAAATTTTCCAAATCTCTCTACTTTGTTTCCCTTTTAGTTATAAGTTCTGTCATCTCTTTGCTCTCCCAAATGATTAGAAGGAGCCAAAGACTGCCATGCAGCTTCTTGAACATTTTGCTGCTTGGATATTTCTTCCACTAAAAATCCCAATTCAGCACTCTTAAATTCTTCCTTCCACAAAGTCCTTAGAAATGGACGGAACTTTGTCAGATTTTATAACAAGGATGGTATTTCTTCCAGCTTCCAACAAGGTATTTCCCATTTCTATCTAAGATCTTACCAGAATGGTTTTTACTATTTATATTTCCATCAAGATTTTGATCACAACCATTTAAGCAATTTCTAAAGAGATTTATGTTTTCCCTTTCCTCTTGTCTTTTACTGAGCCCTCAGCAGAAACATCCTTCATGCTCTGCTTATGAAATTCTAGGTTTTTTGCAGCCTGCCCTTCAAAATTCTTCCAGCCTCCACCAATTGCTCAGTTCTAAAGTAACTCCTGCATTTTCAGGTATTGTTTTGGCACCAACACCACTTCTTGGCACTGACTTTTTGTCTTAGTCTATTTTCTACTGGAATAACAAAATACCTGAGACTGGGTCTTTTATACAGAATAGAGATTTATTTATCTCCCAGTTTTAGAGTCTGGGAAGTCCAATATTTGGTGTCTCCATCTGGTGAGGGCTTTGTGCTGCTTCATAACAATGGCAGAAAAATGGAAGGGATCACATGATGAGAGAAGTAAGAGAAATTTCAGGAAGCCACACTCACTTGTACAACAAACTGCTCTTGTGATAACTAACCCCTCCCCAGGAGAACTAATTTATTCTTGTGAGGACTAACTCAACCCCCAGATGAAAGCATTAATTCATTCAGGAGAGCTTTGCCCTTATGAGTCAGTCACCCTGTAAGTCCCAATGCTTGATACTGTTACATTGGCAATTGAGTTTTTACCACATGGACTTTTAGGGGATACAGTCAAATCCTAGCAATGGGCTTGTAACTGAACTTTCTGCCATAAAATTTCCTAGTTCTTTTCCCCAATGAGGCAAAGTAAAATTTTCAGCCCCTTGATTCTGAGTTCAGCCAAGTTATGTACTTGACAAAAGGGATGTCCCCAGACGTGATCCATGTATAGGATTAAAAATGCATGTGCTTCCACGCTCACTCTTGTTCTCTAATACTGCTATGATCATGGTATTAGCTAGTGTGTGACGAATGAATCACAGGTGTCCCAGTATCCCCTGGTATCCCAGTTGACACTCTACTAAAATTCTGCAAGATGAGTGAGCCAAATTAAAACCTGAAGAGCTACTCATTCTAAATGGTGAAACACAGCCAGATGAGATAAATAAATGCTCATTGGTTGGCATCATTAATGTTTGGAATGATTTGTTATGTACCATAATTGTGGCAGTAGATAACTGATGCAGAAATGGGTTCCAAAAAAGGAGTGCTACCATACAGAAACATAAAATACGTGGCTTTGGCTTTCAGCTGGACGACAGTAGAAAATAAATGTTAGTGCAGACTGAAAAAATATGGAGAAAACTGTTAAAACAGCCTGAAAAAAAAAATGATAAAATGATAAGAAAACTTCTAAAGAAGTCTGAAAAAAAAAAAAGCCACTTGTGCTTTATCTTTGTAATCATCTATTAAGAATGTTGACCCAGGTAACTTGCCTTTTTTTTAAAAGATCTTTTGGATTTGGGAAGATTTATTTAAGCATAAGGTTTCTGTCACCACTACTTAGTGCTACTGTTTTAACTAAACTAGTCATCACCAACACATAAATGAATCAACATGGCTGTGTTCCAATAAAACTTTATTTGATGGCCTGTGCATTGTACTTTGCCAAATTCTGATTTATCTCAAAATATAGTGCTTGAGAATAAAAGCACATTGTCAAATAATGGCATTCTGTTACTTTTGGAATGAAGCACTTATATAACATCAATCAAAATAAACATGGAATACAGAGTAAATTTACATTTGAATATTTGTGGGATTCTTTTGTCAGTTATTAGGTGGATGGCACATCTATAGTTACAAATTAGGACCCATGATAAAATGGCTATAAAGATTTTATGTAGAAATACTATTGCTCCATGCTGCTCTAACTTATTACACATAGAGAAAATTACAGTCTCCCTAAATGCATTCTTATTTGTATTTTTCCCACATTTTATTTTGGAGATTTCTGTCTCCCTAAATGCAATGTATAAACCAAAAAACATCAATATACCATAAAACTAAATTATGAGAATTGATATTTCAAAATATACATTGTTGTGCATACTGACAGAGAAAAATCATTCACCTTAAGAAATAAGTATGTGCATAATGAATAAATCAATCTCCAAATTATTTTGTCTCCCTAAATGCAATGTGTCCACCCAAAATATCAATATACCATAAAACTAAATTATGGGAATTGATATTTCAAAGTATACATTATTGAGACAGAAAAAAATTGTTCACCTTAAGAAATAAATATGCACATAAGAGAAAACTACCTAATTTTAGGGTTAGTACTAATTCTAATTCTTCCCACCATAATCTATTCTGTTTCAAGTAGGAAAGCAAGACATCTGCCAGGTGTGACACCCATTGAAATACAATATGTCATTAATATTGTTATTAGAGGAAACTTCATATAGATACTAGATGTATATTGGTGCCTGAATTGTTTTTGGTATAAACATAAATTGAATCTTTTTCTGGGTTTTAGTAAAAGTTGGAAAATAAGATTAAAAATGGAATATGATCCAGTTTTCGATGGGGTTGTTTGTTTTTTTCTTGTAAATTTGTTTGAGTTCTTTGTAGGTTCTGGATATTAGCCCTTTGTCAGATGAGTAGATTGCAAAAATTTTCTCCCATTCTGTAGGTTGCCTGCTCACTCTGATGGTAGTTTGTTTTGCTGTGCAGAAGCTCTTTAGTTTAATTAGATCGCATTTGTCAATTTTGGCTTTTGTTGCCGTTGCTTTTGGTGTTTTAGACATGAAGTCCTTGCCCATGCCTATGTCCTGAATGGTATTACCTAGGTTTTCTTCTAGGGTTTTTATGGTATTAGGTCTAACACTATGCAGCCATAAAAACGGATGAGTTTGTGTCCTTTGTAGGGACATGGATGCAGCTGGAAACCATCATTCTCAGCAAATTATCGCAAGAACAGAAAACCAAACACCGCATGTTCTCACTCATAGGTGGGAACTGAACAATGAGATCACTTGGACTCGGGAAGGGGAACATCACACACCGGGGCCTATCATGGGGAGGGGGGAAGGGGGAGGGATTGCATTGGGAGTTATACCTGATGTAAATGACGAGTTGATGGGTGCTGACGAGTTGATGGGTGCAGCACGCCAACATGGCACAGGTATACCTATGTAACAAACCTGCACGTTATCCACATGTACCCTAGAACTTAAAGTATAATTTAAAAAAATAATAAAAAAATATTTTTTTAAAAAAGGAGTATGAGTAAGATGTTATTGTAGACTAAAGTTTTAAATATATTTTGGTTATTAGAATACTTTGTTTTATAAAATTTTTATATATATATATTTTTATCCATGTATTGTAAACAATAAAATCATTCTACTCTTTCTTCTGTCAAAAGTAAGGGGAATTAAAGATTTCTCAGTAGCTATTAGCCAATTATTATGATAACTATCTGGATTAGAAATAGAGAGTTAGATATTCAGAGACACATATATTCTATGATCAGCTGACAATTTATGCCTTACTTAGCATCCCATTTATATTGACTAATTTAATCTTTAATCATATAATTTAATATTACTTGAGGATCTGCTATGTTTTATACAATCTGCTATTGACAAGACAGATTTCTTGAACTCACACAGATTACAATCTACCAGGAAGGGTAGATTTTAAACAAATAAATTTGAATGTACGTGGCATCAAGGAAAATACCATGTATAATAGAAACATTAGAATACTCACCAAATTTTTTATGACCAAGAAAAGAAAGCTCTTCTAAGTATATTACTTTACTGCCTAGATCTGAGGCATGAGCAGGAATTAGACACTACAAGGGTTGTGTGAGCAGAATTTTAAGCAGAGGGAATAATAGAATATAAGGGACTTATGAGAAATAAAAGTTGGGATACTTCAGGTTAAAAGGTCAATGGGGCCAAAGCATGATAATACAGAAAAATTATGTTAGAAAGTAAGTTTGGAAAGTTATATTAAAGTGAATTACTGAGGCTTTGTGATTTTTTAAGAGTTTTAGATTTCAACCAAGAAATGATGGACATTCATCAAAGGGTTTTAAAAAGGAAAGAAGTATAATTAGAGCCTTATTTAAGAACTGTTACATATTTTTTTGTATGAAAGTATCAAAAGTGAATATTAAGAGATTGCTATTGCCTAGAAGAAAGAGCGGAGGTGGCACATGTCCTATTAATGACGATGCAAGTGAGAGAATTATGGACATTTGTGAATTATGTAAGTGATACAATTAAGTGGAATTTGTGGTTTTATTGAAACAGTGGATAATGAGAAAGAGGACATTGACTAGGATGATTTCCAGATTGTTGATATGAGCCACGGCCAAATGCCATTTACTGAAAAAGAAGGCCATAAAATCCATGATACCAAAGCAAGACTTATTCACTTTCTTCTAGGTATAAAATGAAGTATTCTCACTATCAGGATCTTCTGTTTATACTGTGATATAATAATATCGTAATACAATATACTATGTAACAATACATTTGTAATTTGACTTTTGAGACCATTTCCCAGCAGAAAGCTCCTAAGTCCTTCCAATATCCTGAGTGATAGGGGTGAGATAAGTATCTTTTGCTATAATATTTGATCTTAGTTTCCAGGTCCTGACATAACAGTTTCTAAGGCTCTTGGAATTTCCAGAGTAATAAGAGTATCTTTTGTATGCTATTAAGATGACTAGTGGCTTGGGATCCCTCTGTAGCTTTAGAAAGGGGCATTTTCACCAGAGATATCAATACATGACTAGGGGTTTAGAACTTGTGGCTCTAGCCCTAGACCACTGGGGAGAGGAGAGTGGCTAGACATTGATTCAATCACCAGTGGCCAGTGATTTAATCAATAATGCCTACACAATGGAGCCTTGATAAAAACTCTACACAATGAGGTTTGAGGAGCTTCTGGGTCGGTGAACCCTATCTTCAAAGCTCTTGAGCTCAGGACCTTTTTGGACCTCGCTCTATGTACCTTTTCATCTGCTGTTCATTTGCATATTTTTGTTGTATCCTTTAAAATAAAGTGGTAATAGTAAGTAAATTGTTTTTCCTGAGTTCTGTGAGTTGCCAAATCATTAAACACGAAGAGGGGGTAGTGAGAATCTCTGATTTACAGCCAATCAGTAGGAAATACAGAAGGCTTGGCAATGAGCCCTTCATCAGTGTGGTCTAGTACTACTTCCAGGTAGTTAGTGTCGGAACTGAATTTAATTGTTAGACTTCTACTTGGTGTCTGGAGAGTTGGCGAATTCGTCACTGATGTGAAGAAACCCCCAAACATCAGGTATCAGAAGTATTCTGTGGGTAGAAACATCATAGTACCTACATATACTGAATCCACATTTAACAGAGAATGCATTACTCTTTCTTTGGGTCTGAAGCAGTGTGCCATTGTTGTAATCCACCAAATACATCAGCTTCACAAAGAATGGTGTTCTCAGTTGTGGGTGGGCCCTCTGAGCCACAAATGATGACACAAGCATTCTTCTCTGGCTTTTCCCTTCTTTGGTTACGTTCGAATAGTGCAATCTCAAAAGTGGTACAGATCATTTTACTTTTTTTCTTTCTTAAGACAGAGTGTAGAGATCACGAATGACAATGCTCTATGTCACTACATATGTGAGATAGAAGAAAATCATCCAGCACTTTACAAATGCAGATTTATCTTTTTATGCCATAAATAGACCTTTCAAGAAAGTGTTTTATAAATAGGAATGAAATTCTCAGTGATTCATACTAATGAATAAAGGGCTCAAGAAATTCTGCAATAGTGTTTATCATTAATTCTAAAGAAATGCTTTTCAAATCATTAACAGTAATTCTTCACAGATGCAAAGTAAAATGACTAAATTTTATATTTAGTAAGAGAAATGCTAATTTTAAATGTTAAATTATCTTGAGAGAATATTTCTTTATAAGATTTATACTAAATCTTATAAAACACTGTTTATACTAAAACAGTAACTTATTTCATTGCAATTCTACATATTTGTTTAATGCCTTCAGGAATGATTATAACAATCATTTACTGAGACCTTATTAGGTACTGGTTAAGCATTTTACATGTATTAACTTCAATAACACCCATAAATTATGAAGTTGGCATCATCTGCATCACCACTGTACATATGGAAAGCTGACATACTGAGAGAGCGAGTCTAATTTGTCAAAGGACACCCAGCCAGTAATTTGAGAAGCTTGAATCAGAGCCCAGGCAACCTGAGATAAGCTCCCTATTTACCCATTAAGCTGTACACAACAGGGAACTCAGACCTCATATTCATGATCAGAATAAATCCAAATTTTTTAAATATTAAAACTAATTACCCCAGTTAATCCTCACCAATACAATAGGAATCTGGCATACTATGACTATTATCTTTAGAAGTTGCTTCAGAATGCATCATCATTGCATTGGTTGTGAATTTATGCACTTTGCCTCATTGTCTCTGGATGCATTCCCATTGTTTTTAACAAATCATTCTCCATTTTGTATGGTTCCTTTTAAAGATGCTTTTCTCAGACTTTGTGTTGCTGCTCCCCAGTACCACCCTCAGTTTCAATACTTTTCTAAGAAAACTCACAGAATTCATCAAAACTGCTATACTCATGATTATGGCTCATTAGAGCAGAAAAACACAAACTCCAATCAGCAAAGGAACAAGGTACAGAGAGCGGAATCCAGGAGAAACAAGACACAAGCTTCCAGTTTTTCCCTCTCAGTGGAGTTGCATGGACAACACTTAATTCTCCAAGCAATAACGTGTAATAATATGTATGAAGTATTGCCAACCGGGGAAGCTCAGCAGAGACTTGATATCCTGGAGTTCTGTTGAGGGTCAATCACACAGGCATGGAGCACCCCTGTGGTTGACCTTAGTTATTCAATCTTCAGCCCCTCCAGATATAGATACATGAAGCTGATACAGCCTGGTTCAAGGTCCTCACCATGAATCTCATATTTAGTTTAAATAGTCTGGTGTGGCCTAAGGCCCCAGGTGTACAAAATACTTTTATTTGATATTCCAAGGTCTTAAAGGTTATCTCCAAGAAGCCAGTCAACAATCAGTTATTTGGAATGTATAGTGTTTGAACACCTAAAACATGCTGAGTTTCTCCTTTCCTGCACAGAATATCTGCTTCATTCTTTTCTACTTGCTTGGCTCCCTAGACACCCACAGCATTTCAATGCCTCCTCTGATTCTTTTAAATAATAATTTCAAGAAGACTTCCCCTCTACTGTTGCTTCAGTTTTTATTCAAAGAACCTCAAGATCTGCATAACTGGTATAATTATTGCTTTTTAAAAATAGTATGACTGTGAAATCAGGAAAAAAAAATGTGTCACTTTGCAAAAATAATGAAAAACTGTAAACAAATACGCTATTATAATTTGAATCACATTTGTAAAACTTCTAGATATTCATGCTAACGCCACCACATCTTTTTGTAAATATGTGACTTACTGCCTTTAATTTGTCTTGTACTTTCAAAAATTGGAAAAACATTGCTCACGTAATATTTTTTATTTTTTAAGTTGAAGTATTTATAATGATGTTATTTGCTTTTACATTGTGATAAAATATATGAAATATAAAATTTACCATTTTAACTATTTTTAAAATACAATTCAGTGGCAAAAACTTTTCTGTTTTCCCAGCACATGGTACAGACTATTCTACTTTCTGCCTTTATAAATTTTACTTTAGGTATATTATAAAAGTGGAATTATGCAATTCTACTCATTGGGAAAAAATTTCCAATTTTTATCTTTTTTACTTAATATTATAGAGAGAGATATATAATATATATAATATAAAATAATTATATTATTTTAATCTTTTATCTTTCTAACTTAATGATATATCTATTTAACTTAATGTTATGTTCTCAAGGTTTATCCATGTTGTAGCTTGTATCAGAATTTCATTTCGTTTCATTTAAGAGTGAATACCACTTAAATATATATATGTATACACACACACACACACACTACACACATAGATAAATGGATATATAGATGAAAGGATAAACAAAATGTACTCTCTCTGTATATATATTTGTTTTCTTTGGTTTATTCATTCATCTGTTGATGGACATTTGGGTTACTTCCACATTTTTACTCTTCTGAATAATGTTGTTATAGACATTGGTGTTTAGATACCTGTTCAAGTTTCCGCTTTGAATTCTTCAGAGGGTATGCGTAAGAATGGAATTGCTTGGTCACATGGCAATAACATTTAATTTTTTGAGAAACCACGATCACATTTTCTAGAGTGGCTGCACTATTTTACTTTTCAACCATTAATGCACAAGTGTTTCAATTTCTCTACCTCCTGACCAATACTTGTTATTTTCTATTTTCATGATAAAAGCCTTCCTAGTGACTGTAAAGTGGTGTCTCCTTATGAGTTTGATTTGCATTTCCCAATAAGCAATTTTGAGCATATTCTCATATGTCTACTTGCCTTTAGTGTATCTTCTGTGGAGGGCATGTCTATTCAAATTATTTGCCCAATTATTCATTGAGTTGTATTTTTTTTGTTGAGGTGTCAATGTTCTTTACATAATCTGGCTACTAATCCCTTACCAGATATGTGATTTGGAAATACCTTCTTCCATTCCGTGGGTTGCTTCTCACTTTCTTGATAGTGTTCTTTATATCCAAAATTTATAAATTTTGCTGAAGTCCAATTGCTATGCTTTGAAAATGTTCCCCCAAGAGCATCTGTTGGTAACTTAATCCCCAGTGCAACAGGGTTGAAGGGTTAGGCCTAATGAGAGGTGTTTAGGTAATGAGGGCTTCACCCTCATAAATGGATTAATTCCAGTTATAAAAGAGTTTAAGTCTTCAAGTTTGATATCTTGCTCTTTCTTGTCCTTTCTTTGTCCTTCTACCATGGGACAGTGTCTGGAGTTTGTTCCTTCCAGTGGATTCGTGGTCTCACTTACCTCAAGAATGAAGCTGCAGACCTTCCCGGTGAGTGTTAACAGCTCTTAAAGGTGGCACGCACCCAAAGAGTGAGCAGCAGTAAGATTTAGAATCATGAATCAACAAATATCTGTTTCTTATAAGTTACCCAATATCAGGTATTATGTTACAGCAGTACTGACCTCAAGAATGAAGCTGCAGACCTTCCCGGTGAGTGTTAACAGCTCTTAAAGGTGGCACGCACCCAAAGAGTGAGCAGCAGTAAGATTTAGAATCATGAATCAACAAATATCTGTTTCTTATAAGTTACCCAATATCAGGTATTATGTTACAGCAGTACTGAATGAACTAAGAAATCTATTTTTTTCTTGTTTGCCTGTGCCCTTGGTGTCAAATAAATAAACTATTACCATCTTTATTGTCATGAAGTTTTTCTCTGTTTTCTTCTAAGAGTAGAAAATGCTTCTAGAAAAAGTAAGAATTTGAGTAGCTTTGGACTTCTAAAAATTAATATAGAATATAAATTAAATTTTTTCAACATTTTAGGGATAGGTGATTAGCAACTATGAATATATATGAAACCATATTTTTAAGTATGATAAAGAGTAAAATAAATATTTATATATTATAAAAAACTATATAGCGAGTTTATTAGGTATACTCACAAAAGTATATTTGTAGCATATGATATGTCCTTATATATACCCTCCTTTCAAAGCCTACTGGAAAATATGTTTCATTAAGTGAAAATGAAAAAAAAAAAAAAGAAGGTGGAAGACATGGTATCCAGGAAACATGGAAAATAGTGAAGGGAATCCATAGGATGATGGTGGGGGAACTCCCAGGATGAAAGCAGAGCAAGTAGCCATATAAATTTAGAGGGGTAAGGTTAGTGCTTTCAGAAAGTTAGCTACAAACATATTAAAGGAACTGATCAAAGAGCTGATGAGATTAAAGACAGTGCAAGAGTGAGCACAATTTTGTCAGTTTGGGAGACATTGATAATAATTTTGGTAGCCATTAATAACTCAAGAGAAACAAAAGAAACGCTAGCCCAGGGCTGGAGTAGAGTATGAGATCGTAACACACTGCATCCCTGAACTCCTGTGTTCAAGTGTTTTTCCTTCCTCAGCCTCCCTAGCAGTTGGGACCACAGTTGCAGCACCACGCGTGGCTACATTTTTTGGAGACAGAATCTTGCTGTGTTGCCCAGGATAGAACATGTTTTTCTTTAAGTCTTAAAGAAGTATGTGAGATTTAAAAACCTGTGAATACTTTGCTTTGATAAAAGTAATAATTTAGTTTAATTTGACATGAATAGTCCATCATACTTTTCTGACTTGCAATATCTGAAAAAATTTTTTTACTTGTTTTAGTGAGTTTGCCCCCAAGCAGCCCTGATCTTGCTACTTATTATTTAAATATACCTTTTAACACTAAATTAAAACCAATGGTGGTAGTAGGCTTGAGTTTTACTTATATCAAATTATGTAATACTATTTCAGCATATGTGTCTATAACTACTGAATTCAGGTGATTTATACACTTGTGTATTATAATTTTAAATATTCATCTTGAACCATATTCAAACATCTAAAAAGAATATTCAAATTCTCAAAATCCAAACTTTGTTTATTTTGCCTCATGTAATCTTATTTTAATACTTATTATTTAGGTTATTCCTTCTTCAATTTTCAGAAGAAAATAAAATCCTAAAATATTGGTAGTGGGTATAATCCAGAAGAAAGCTACCAAATTTCCCAGAGAGATATTACTTGATGACGTCACTTGTTACTTTGTAATAAGCACCATCCTTAATTTCATGGCATCTTCCATATTTACATAAATTATTTTTCAAATCAATTCTAAACATTCTATATAAGCAGATTCCGTGGTATTTAATTCTTTTCATGATGTCAGGATTTGAAACAAAGTAAACAGTAAGGAAAAGTCAGTTTAAAAAAAAATGGTAAACTTGTTGGTACCTAATGACTATGGAGCTATTTACAATATTAGTTGTACAGACATGTTAAAACAATCATGTAATGATCCAAGGATTTGTTAGTATGCCTGGATTAATACATGCAATTGAAGACTGAAACATTTGTATTGGCTTAATTTTACAAATTAGAAAATATTATGGAAATGTTGTTGGAAACAGAACTATTCTTGACATTCCTATTTAGAAATTAAGATTTCTCACTTTGATTACTTTGACTCAGAAATAGAAGATGATTAATAAATTTGTTTCAACCTCAAAATCTTCAAAGTAGCAACTATTTCTATGATCTTGAGTTGACCACATAAAATTTAGTTTATGTTTTTACTGTATTTTTTTCAGTAAGATAGATTATTGGATTTATAAGTCGTAGTCATAAGGAAACTTTCATTTCTAAGAGTAAATTTGTAAATAATCTGGATTTCTGCTATAACAATATGCAAGAATGTGAAGTGGAAGTCTCCTCTCCTACTAACGGCCGTTTGGCGGGAACAGAATAAAGATACTGAGTATTGGTCAGCAGGGTGTGTTTGCCATCGTGCATATTCAACAGCTAAGGAAGTCATTTTTAGGCCTAACTGAATGCTGTAGACTTCCCATAAGAAAAATACTTTTGATAGGTCCCAAAATAAACAAGTCATGGAATAGGGAAATTTAGAAAACAGTATGTATGACCAGTAACATACATCTTAAGGGAAGAGAAAACTGCAAATAAAAAGAGCTTCATGTACTTAAGAGACTTGAAAGGGATGAATGCTACTACTGTTATTTCTATTTTCTTAAAGTAACAATGGTCTATTCAAGCTTTAATGAGTGTTTTGAGAAGTGAAGTATGTTTTTGTCCTTCTTCCCTTAATTTTTCTAGTTAGCGCGAAGACTCACTGCAAGATTCTATTTCATAACCCTTAGTAGCCCAATCTTTGAAAATTGTGGTCATTTCTAACACATTCTATTTCTTAAATGAGTATGAGAGGATTGGAAAGAGGGAGAATTTTTATTATAATTAGTTTATCTAGTGCATAAGACTATGTTGTAAAAATTCTGGCATTTAGAATGATTCAATGTGAGAATATTTGGATCACATACAGGTAAACATTTGCCTTAGTTTAGTTTTACTAAAAATCATTAATACTGTCAGGAATATCAAATAGTAAGGGCAAACCAAGGACAGAAATAAAATCTCCAGGCTGATGATCATAAAGTTACAGTGCTACCCTTTCCAAAATAAATTGCAACACCTGTGTGTATCAATGGGCGAGAGAAATCAATACTTGTTAGCATTCTCAGTGGGGAACAAGGCTTTGCTACTATTTATCTGTGAACGCATATTGTATAATCATCAGTCATGGGACTGTTTCCTAATATATGTGTGCTGGAGGTTCAGCTCTGTATCTGCATTTTCGAATTAGTCCCAGCATGACAGAAAATCCCTGCAATTTGGGGGTAAGAAGGAAACAAATGCAGGTAGGGCAAACATTACTGGAATAAAAATATATCTTTTCCCCCAATGGTGAAAAAAATTACCATGCAAGATTTAAAGTACTCTGTACACTTGCCTATTGTGGTTATTTTTGTTTTTAACATCTATTGGGAGTTATGGATGAGCAACAGTACCTGCAACTGTAGAGATATTCCAATCCTCACAGCTGTCAGTAAAGCCTACACTAATGTGTCCTGAAAGAGTGATTAATAGGTTTTGACAATATCATTGCATTGCATATTTAATCAGATTATACATCTGTTAGAAAAGGTTTGCTTCTAACATCTGCAGTCAAAATCCACAATCGGTATTCAGATCATTTCTTTAGCAGACACATGAAACGACTATCTATGTCAGTGTTCCTGGTGACAAGTTAAAACTGCATGCCAGAAAAAGATGAATCATGACATTTTCTTCAACTATTTAGTTTTTTCCCAACATTTCCTAGAAGTTTACCTGTGCTTAAATTAATGCTCATTAACAAGAAAGAAGACAAATATATACATATAAATTATTATATATACATACACACACATGTGCACACACACACGCACACACACACACACGTGTATATATATAATTGTAAACTACAATCTCAAGCAAGACATACACAGAGGCTTGATGCCATCCTAAAGGTGATACTACTTGGTTATAATATCAAAACATATTTCAAATGATAATGCTGATCTAAGAAGACAGATATTATGAGACAGATTTTCAGATTATAAAGTTCAATATGACAACTTGTATTTTATTGTGATTAAGTGTAATATAAAACACGGAAGAAAGTTATTCAATTACATAAGTAAGATTTAGACTTAAATCCTATTTTCCTCTCAGTATTTATTCCTTTCCTGTATGTAGTTGGAAAATATTCCTTTTACAAAATACACCATCTCAACACTAGTCACCTTATCTTAGTTCCAAAAGACACCTTGCCATAAACAAGTGTCTTCCTCGATCTTCCACAACCTTGTCTCCAGCATTCCAACAGGCAAGCCACAAATCCTTCCTATATGCTATTATTAACATCTACTCTTCAAAATCTGTGATCTGCTTAGAAATGACCAGTGTAATAAAACTTTCCTTGACAAAGTTATCAATGGTAACTACTTAAAAACTCAAATGATCACTTTCTAGACCTTATCTTACTTGATCTCATTTTACGGTTTGGCAATGCTACCTCCATTCTCAAAACGCTGTCCACATTTTTTTATCTCTGTGATCTATGCATGCCTTGTTGTCTTTCAAGCTCAGGACATTTCTTCTTAGTTTGGAGACATTCTCTTCCTGTGACTTTCTTAATTATGACATTCTAAGTACTTTCATTGATTGTCTTTTCAATTATGAATGAGACCGTTCAAATTAAAAAATTTTCATTCCCCTTCTCTTTTCTCTGTCTTTGAATCTGATTGCATATATGCTAGAATTTATAACCTAAGGCCAATGAAGCTCTTTTCATTGACTTTATTCTTTTTTCTATGTCTTTCATATTAGATAGTCTCTATTGTTATATTTTCAAGTTTTGTGATCCTTTCCTCTCCAATGGCTAATCAACTGTTAATTTCATCAAATGAAAATGTCAAATTCTGTATTTTATTATTTATCTCTAGTAGCTCTAGTTCTCTTTCTAAAATGCATCTCCCAATTTCGTCTTTTCAGTATTCATACATCTCTTTATACTGCATGCATTTCTTATACTTTTATAATGTATAGAATAGCCCCCTTTAAAGTCTATGTTGATATTCTACCACCTGTATACTTCCCTGTTTTTTTTTTAATCAATTTTTTTCCTTTGATTTATGGGTTACATTTTTTCCTAGTTCTCTGTATGTGTAGTGAAATTTGATTAGATACCAGGCATTCACAATTTACTCTCTTGAGGGATGGATATTATATTACTAAAAAAGGTGTTGTATTTTGTATTTTGTACCAGTCATATTACTTGTGGCTAAAGACTTCCTGAAATCAACATTGTTATCAAAGTCCAAAAATCCCATCTTGTTTGTAAAATTAGTATATTATCCTTTGCTAGTGTCATACTAAAATTTTTCTAATTTTAAATAATCTGTCTGAAAATATAAGGTTAAAATAATTTAAATTATGTCCTACTTACTCAATAATTTGTGATATTGATCTATGTAGGTCTTCCTGCACATATGTACTCCTATTTTCTTACTGAGATATCAGTACACTCCATTTATCAATTTTAATTATCTCTGTAACCTCAAACATGTTGTTGTTGTTGTTGTTGTTGTTGTTGTTCTTATTATATTTCTTTTGAGACAGGGTCTTGCTCTTTCTCCCAGGCTGGAATGCAGTGGTGTAATCTCAGCTCACTGCACTTGATATCCTAGGCTCAAGCAATCCTCCTACCTCAGCCTCCTGAGTAGCGGGTATTAGAGGTGCATGCCACCATGCCTGGCTAATTTTCGTAATTTTTGTAGAGGTGGAGTTTGGCCATGTTGCCCACACTTGTCTTGAGCTCGTAGACTCAAGTACTCTGCATAATTGCTCTCAAAAAGTGCTAGAATTACAGGCATGAGCCACTGTGACCAGCTTAAACATATTATTTTAATTGAAATAAATAAGATTATTCGGATGAATCTATACTGATGATATATAGTAATCTAACTGGTAAAAATCTTATAAAGGACATTATATGCACATCCTATAACTAACATTGTTTATTGATTTCTGTACTAACTAAATTGCTACCCAGTTTCACACAGTTACATAGCCTTCATCTCAGTCTCTTTTCAATAGAAGAGGTTAATGACAATATCTAGCTTCAAACCTGCATCTTACAAATAATGTATTAGAAGTTACAATGGTAGGCCGGGTGCGGTGACTCATGCATGTAATCTCAGAACTTTGGGAAACCGAGGCTGGTGGATACAAGGTCAGTAGTTCAAGACCAGCCTGGCCAATATGGTGAAACTCTGTCTCCACTAAAAATAGAAAAATTAGCCGGGCATGGTGGCGCATGCCTGTAGTCCCAGCTACTCTGGTGACTGAGGCGAAAGAATCGCTTTGACCTGGGAGGCGGAGGTGGTAGTGAGCCAAGATCGTGCCACTGCTCTCCAGTGTAGGCGACAGAGTGAGACTCCGTCTCAAATAAACAAACAAACAAAAAGTTACAATGGCAAAATGTACTTTAAAAACAGTAATCCAAAATGCTTAATAGAGTACAAATATTGATGATAGAGTCGATTCGCAGCATGCCCTAATTTTGTAATTAACAATGAATCAGAAGAAGCTATTAAGCTTCTGTGGCATGTCTATTCTTAATAAACCTCATGCTGCTTAATGCTTAAAATTCTATTGTCCTCTTAATATGTTTATAGATTTTTATGGAATCAAATATAATAGTATGTTTGAGGGATAATTATTTTCAGAAGCATTTATAAAGAATTATTTCAACATTTACCTCTCCTTCTTACCCATTATAACTATTTAACTTTCTGAATTTCTTGAATTTTTTATAGAATAAAAATATTGTACAGTAATAATGGAACAATTTCAATGTGTATCTTCCTTCTCAATATGCTGATCTATTCAATATATGTTCAAATTATCTAGGTTTTTGTTCACAGACATATCTGGACAATGTTTAATTTTGGCAAACTTCATTAGTTTTTCATTGTGCTTACATTTTTGTTAGAAACATATACATTTCCAAGGTAAGCATTTTCAACCTTTCAATAAAAACATTGCTTTGTTAAATTCATTCTATCATTTATTGAAATACAAATGCTGACACCTCATAATGTGGTAACAGTTTCTTGCTAAGAAAATGGTAGATATTTTGTTTTAAACATATTTTGTTCAAGTGGCCTACTTTAAAAGAAGGGAAAAAAAAGATTATACCCATTTTATTGTCCTCTAAATTAGGGAAAAGTGATAACTTCAGATATATGGCATATTATCTTTAAATTGGTACATTCGTACACTTTTGGGGGCTTTCACAAACATTACAAGAACAGAAAGCAATGTGAAATGCATAGAAATAAGCATATACCTCACCTTATTTTTTAACCGAGGAGTTCTACTCTCAGAAATACAAGTTACAAGAATAACTGCTCCAAAACCAAAACAAAAAGAAAAGGAAAGACAGAAACAAGACCTTTCACTTATGAAAATACACATGTAGCATTTTTTTTTTAACCATTTATTTAAAAACCTAAAAAGGAATACTGTGGTACACTTTCGATGTCACTAGTCAGCCATTATGCTTTGTGATTATTTAGATTATTTACTAACTAATTTTAAAATAATATAGTACTAAAGGAAACATAAAACAAAAAAGGCATGTGCAAATGAGCTCAAATACCTCCAACTGAGCAGTTACATAGATTAAGATTGGATGGTGATATGCAAAGCTAGAAATAGATGTATTAAATTGAAAATATTATGATTATTTTAAGCTATATGTTTAAAATTCTTATTAATATTTTGATACTGTATTATTTTTCATTAGTTAAATGGGGTTTTCATGGAAATGCTGTGAACATACTCGTTCATGTGAGTGATTTCTATGCCTCATATTTTATTTCATTTATTTATTTTTTTAAGATAGAGTCTCCCTTTGTTGCCCAGGCTGGAGTGCAGTGGCACAATCTCAACTCACTGCAACCTCGGCCTCCAGAGTTCAAGCAATTCTCCTGCCTCAGTCTCCTGAATAGCTGAGATTACAGGCATGTGCCACTGTGCCAGGCCACTTTTTGTATTTTTAGTAAAGACGGGGTTTCACTATGTTGTTCAGGATATTCTAACAAGAGATGACATAACTGCATATCATAAAACAATTATTGCTGTAATCACAGTACAAAAATTATTAATTATTCAAATTAAATTAATATAAAATATATTTCATGTTATAGTTTTCACATTTCAGAAAAATATTTTAAATAAAATTATACAGTTTAAGGTATAAACTCCATATAAACAATACTTTTTTGTAAATAAAAATAAAACATTACAGTTTTTTAATGCACATATTTTCATGGTTTTTTTTTTCCATTTTGCTGTGTTTGAAGTTGTTCTAATACCTTTCTATCAAAACATGATTATAATTTTTATAACATTTTTCACAATAACCAAGATGTGAAATCAAATGAAATGTCTATCTTTGAATTAGTAGATTTAAAAATATGGTATGTTCTCTAAAAATAATTTTAATCATCTATAAAAGTTAGGACATCCTGCCACATGCAACACTATAGATAAACTTTGAGAATGTTAAGTGAAATAAGCCAGTCATAGATACCAAATATTGTATGATACCACTTTTAAGAGGTACCTAAAATCATCAAATTTACAGAAGCCTCTAGACAGTAGAATGTTGGTTGCCTGGGCCTGGGAGTAAGGGGGAAATAGGGAATCACTGTTCAATAGATAGTTAGGCACGATAAGTACATTCTAGAGAGTTGCTGTACTACCTTGTGTCTATAGATACAATACAGCATTATACACCTGAAAATTGGTAAGAGGGTAGATCTCAAGTTAAGTGTTCTTAGCGAGATATGCAGTTATGCAGAGGATTGGTTATTGGTTGAGTATTCCATATTGCAGTTGTACAGTTCAGGTGTTCAATTTTTGTACAATATTAAATATTGCTTGAAATATTTCACATTATAATAGACTAATAATGATTCCATTAATTTTCCTCTCCACAGTATACTTCAGATTTTTGATGATTAATATTAGTGCCTTTTTGAATATATAAATATATTTATCATGCTGTGGATATTATTGATGGAAATTTGCAATAAAAGGCTAGTTTTAGTAATCCTTGTCTTACTTGGAGTCTCCTGCTCTAATTAATATTTGAATATTCCCAACACAAAGCGGTAATAAGTGTTTGAGGTGATGGATATGCTAATTACTCTGATTTGATCATTATACATGTACACATGTATCCATGTATCCAAAATTCACACTGTACCTTACAAATATGTTATAATTATTATATATCCATTAAAAACAATAACACTAAAAGTAGCAAAAAAATCAACAGCAATAACTCCAAGATTCACTACCATGACCAGAACCATGAACACCACCAATGCCACCTCTTTCCTGCGGCAGATATTATAGCAAGGCAGTATGTTTGTATGTTTCTTAAAACCTTTCCAATAACTATGTGTTCAATAATATTATATCTATGCTCAAAGAAATGCTACCCCAAAATGAACAGTGAAAAACATGTCAGTGGACACCATGAATATTTTCAGACTGCCCTGCAGAATGGGACAAAGACTAAAGCACTAATTCAAACATTCTACTCTGGCTAGGCTGTTTGTTATACATTTATTTGTATCTAAAAATTATCCACATTGAAATTAGATGATAAACATCCTAAACTAAGAAGATTTCCCTGTTATTCTTTGTGACCCCATGAATCTCATAAAGTGTTATTAAGGGATAAGAAATTTCCAAATTGCTGGTCAATGTGGTGCACACCTGTAGTCCCAGATATTCACAAAGATGAGGCAGGAGAGTTGCTTGATCTTAGAATTCAAGACCAGCTAGTGCTGCTCTAGCACAATTGCATCTCTTAAAAAAATAAAGAAAAAGAAAAACAATGAAATATCTAAATATTATATGACATATTTATTGTATGACATATGCAAGAATAACAGGTACATTTATAAAGAAGCCAATCTTATTGTTGTAAGAAGAAAAAAAGAAAAAAAAATGTGACTTATTGTAAGAGTGTTACATAGTTTGTAAAATATGGTTGGATGTTAGACCTTTGTCAGATGGATAGATTGCAAAAGTTTTCTCCCATTCTGTTGGTTGCCTGCTCAGACTGATGATAGCTTCGCTTGTTGAGCAGAAGCTCTTTAGTTAAATTAGATCTCACTTGTCAATTTTGGCTTCTGTTGCAATTGCTTTTGGTGTTTTAGTGATGAAGTCTTTGCCCATACCTATGTCCTGAATGGTATTGCCTAGATTTTCTTCTAGGGTTTTTATGCTTTAGGTTTTACGTTTTAGTCTTTAATCTATCTTGAGTTAACTTTTGTATAAAGTGTAAGGAAGGGGGCCAGTTTCTGTTTTCTGCATTGCTAGCCAGTTTCTCAGTACCATTTATTAAATAGGAAATCCTTTCCTCATTGCTTACTGTTGTCTCGTGTGTAGAAGATTAGATGGTTGTAGATGTGTGACGTTATTTCTGAGGCCCCTGTTCTGTTCCATTGATCTATATATCTGTTTTGGTACCAGTACCATGCTGTTTTGATTACTGTAGCCTTGCAGTATAGTTTGAAGTCCAGTAGCCTGATGCCTCCAGCTGTGTTCTTTTTCTTAGGATTGTCTTGGCTATATGGGGTCTTCCATATGAAACTTAAAGTAGTTTTTTTTTTGTTTGTTTTTTTTTTTTTTTTTTTTTTTTTTTTTTTTCCCTAGTTCTGTGAAAAAAGTCAATGGAAGCTTGATGGGAATAGCATTGAATCTTTAAATTATTTTGTGAAGTATGGCCATTTTCATGACATTGATTATTCTTATCCATGAGCATGGAATGTTTTTCCATTTGTTTCTGTCCTGTCTTATTTTCTATAAAGAACATAAACAAATTTACAAGAAGAAAAATCCAGACCCATTAAAAAGTGGGCTAAGGATATAAACAGACAATTCTCAAAAGAAGACATTTTTGCGGTCAACAGACATGTGCAAAAAAGCTCTTCATCACTAGTCATTAGAGAAATGCAAATCAATACCACAATGAGATATAATCTCACACTAGTTAGAATGGCGATCATTAAAAAGTCTGGAAACAGCAGATGCAACAGAGGATGCAGAGAAATAGGAATGCTTTTACACTGTTGGTAGGAGCGTAAATTAGTTCAACCATTGTGGAAGACAGTGGGGTGATTCCTCAAGGATCTAGAACCAGAAATACTATTTCACCCAGCAATCCCATTATTGGGTTTACCCAAAGTGTTATAAATCATTCTAATATAAACATACATGCACATATATGTTTATTGCAGCACTATTCACAATAGCAAAGACTTGGAACCAACCCAAATGCCCATCAATGGTAGACTGGATAAATAAAATATGGCACATATACACCCTGGAATACTATGCAGCCATAAAAAAAAAAAAAAAGAATGAATTCATGTCCTTTGCAGGGACATGGATGAAGCTGGAAACCATCATCCTCAGCAAACTAACACAGAAACACAAAACCAAACACCACATATTCTCACTCATAAGTGGGAGCTGAAAAATCAGAACACATGGAAACACGGAGGGGAACGTCACACACTGGGGCCTGTCAGGGGTGGTGGGGGAAAGGTGAGAGAGAGCATTAGGACAAATACCGAATGCATGTGGGGCTTAAAATAGGTTGATAGGTGGAGCAAACCACCATGGCACATGTATGCCTATGAAGCAAACCTGCACATTGAGCACATGTATCCCAGAACTTAAAGTAAAATTTAAAAAAATATACATATATGTATACATATATATGTGTATATATATTTATAAAATATGTGTGTGTGTGTGTGTGTGTGTATGTGTGTATATATATTTGGATGAACTGAAGAAACCTGTTCTCTACTGATCTTCCAGGAAAGATATCCAAATTTCCACTGTAGTTTTGTGCTGCCAAGATTGTGGCTACCTCTAGAACCACCAGGAAGCTGTAGAATCAGGAAGTTGCCATCATGGCTTTATGTTCCTCTGTCACTACCAGGAAGCCTTGTTCTAAAATGGAAATTTCTCAGTCCAGAGGTATGCCTTTTCTCTTCCAACGTGCAGCTGCAAAATTAAGGTTAAACCATGCCTCTTGATGCTCTTAAAACCATGGAATGGGCACTAAGACCTCTGAAATAGCAGCTGGGCAGGACAGGGGAGAGGCAATGGAGACAAATGCTGTCACTCCTGCACTTGCCAGAGGAAACAGCAGAAGCAGCAGATGTTACGCAGTATTCTACCTTGCAGTGTTCTATTTCTGCTTTCCAAATATTTTACAGATGAATCTGATAGGTGGAACTTCAAACATATCTGTAAACTGAGTCTTACATATTCTAGCATCTGGCCTCCGTTGTATAGAAATGCACACTAGGAGAAGGTTGGAATGGATGTGGAGTTGACAGATGGACAGTATCTGGAAAAGAAGGTTGCTGAGAGTTTGCTTTTAATTGTTCCTGATGGCAGGCTCTGAGATAATTTGTAGGCACAGGGTTGAAAATTTTATATTTTATAATTACCAAGCATAGAAGGCACCTGACTAGTTTCATCATTTAGGGATCATTATTCACTATATGACCATCTCAGCAAACTATGATTAATGATTGTTATTTTCCTCAAGATATGACAAAATACTGTTTTGTTTGTTTTTTGTTTTTTGTTTTTTTTTGCAAGAATCACTTTACTAGACTATACTAAATGAATGTCAGGTATTGGAAAGTATGCTATTTAAAAAATACTAACCCAGTGTATGGATCTTTTAAGGGTCCATAGTTTATTCATTCATTACACAAATAGTGCTATAGTATTATATATATTCTATAAATATACATAATCTCAGAATGTAATAAATTACAAGAGAAAGAGAATAGGATTATACTACTGTACCTAAATCATATTTTTCATTTTATGACACGCATTAACTTACTTTAGTATCTCTGGAACAGGTATGTAACTTAAATACATTTCATGAAAGCAGCATTTATGATATAGATGCCTTTGTCTCCATGTGCATAAAGACAGTTATTTTAACAATTATTTTCACCTCATTTGAGTTGTATGCAATACTATGTTACCTCAATTTTTAAATTTAATTGCCACTCAAAATATCTTTTCACATTGTCTAGAAATTTGATATATATTCATATTTTAAACGTGATCATGGTTCTATGATTATATATTAAATATCTTGAAGATATACTTGAGAGATACACACTGAACCTTACATGCATAATGAACTATAAATAAATTACATTATATCATGGCATACATTTGTTTTAAGTAATTCAGTGGAAGAGGAGAGAAATTAATGGGGGTAAAAATAAATAATAATTATAAAAGTTGAATGCAAAACCAAAACCCGAAATGTAGGGCTTTTCTCCCCAAGACAATTTCCTTTGTATTATGTATACTTTGATTATATATTCCTTTGTATATATGTGTGTTTAAATTTTTCCATAATTAAAATCTTTACAAATTAAAAGTATGATTTGACATTGAAAAACTTTTATTGCATTTGCAGAATGAAACCAAATTAAAATAATGATGACCAAAAGGTAAAGCATATGATACAATTGATGTCTATTTAATTATAAAAGTTATCTGAATACATAAAAAACAAAAACAAATTAATTAAAACAACAAATAAATTTAAAGGATAGAAAATAATTGTGTCATAGTTTGACTGGTGGCATTTTATTCTTTCCTAGTGGTACCTAAAATAATGGTGTCTTACAGTACATAAAATAAGTAAATGGACATAATTTAATTTTGTAATATAGCTTTACAACCTAGTACAATACTAGCTCTTTAGACTAAATTTAATATACTGGGCTATTATAATAAAAACGTAGTGCTAATACTACATTATTGTTTTATATTTTTAGGCAAACTTATTTTATAGAATCTTTCAACCTCAAAATATATGTAGTCTGGAACTCTTATCATCCTTTTACATATATTTTTGGGCTGAAGTAGAAGCCCAATGACCTTCTAGAAGTTACACAATAATTTTGAATTTCAACTGGGATTGAGACATTTGAACTCAAACTCTTTTGAAGATATTGAAGGATTTTACTTAACTATGTATAATAGGTTTACTCTAGAATTGTGTTTTCTACATTTTCTAACAATTTAGTCTATTTTATATTTTTTTACCTTCTTATTACATCATGAAGTATTGGAATTTCAATTGTTTTGGAGAAAGAAACATTTGCTTTGTTTGGTTGTTATTAATTTATTTACATTATTAACATCAGCTGTTACCTTAATACAGTTATAAGTTGAATATACATATTCACTACTAATTTTATTGCTTTAAAAAATCTTATTGTAGAGTCTTACTGTTTATATGAGAAGCAGAAATGCATGCACCCACTTTATAGAAGATACAATTTAAAAGAAACTATTAAAAGAGAAAAATGTTGGACAAAGTTAATAAAAAAGATAAATAAAAGAAAACCAGGTTTTTGACCATACATACATTTAGGCTATATTAATGTTCTCATAGGAGAACAGATCAAGGTCCCATTTTCATTTACAAAGGACTAGCCTTTGGGTTGTAAATAAAGTATTTTGAATCACATCTTCATTCTCCTTTATTAACATTATTGGTGGTTTATGTATATTGTTTATATTATTTGTGTAGCTTTGTGTGCTTTGCTTAATTGAAGGTTATTAACTGACTTTGGGAATGGATATTTAGTTATGCTTTTATATCATCTGCATATTCTTTAGAAAACTAATACTATTACTAATTATATCACTTTCTAAAATATGAAAAAAGTTACATATCAGGAAAACTGGGTGGGTATGTGCACAAAATACTCTTTGCTTTGTCACTAGACTAGAACAGGTGCTGTAAAGATATGAGAACACACAGGACTGAGAGGAATTCAGGAGATCATACTATTATCCTTATTGTCCTCAAGTAAAGCCACGTAACCATTTAAAGTAAATGAATTGAACATGAAATCATGACCAAGACTTGCCGAGAATGGAATACATCTCCTGAGTAAACAAGTTACACTTTTGTGACCCTTACTTTTAACTCATGGAAACTTCCTTTTCTCCTAACTAAATCTCCTTCTACAACTTCTCAATTGTATTAGTTCTTTCATGGAACTCAAAAATCATTTCTCATTATCTGTTGCAAAACGATGCGTTTTTATAGATGACAATGATTTCTAATCCATTTCTTATTCTCTTCAACTTAAAGTGATGTTATTTATATTCTTTCAAATCTATATTTTCTGAAGTTTTAATTTGACTCTTATCTTTTCAGTTTTTTTAGATCTTTACAGAATATAACACAAAGATGAGAAAATTTGGAAAACTTTATATTCTATCACAGTAATGAAATAGTTGCCTTCAGTAAACTTTCTAGCCAGGTTTTCAGGAAAGGCTATTCAGATTAGATGACTGTTTATTATTATTATTATTAGACGTTTAGATGATTCCTTTCAAAGTGAATAATGAAAGCAAAATTACATAAAGACTAAAGTTAAAGACTGCTAAATAATATAATATTATGCCCTCTCAATTCCCCACATCCCCTATATTCTTCACAGCCTCTGGCAACCATTATTCTGTTCTCGATGTGTGTAACTTTTTTTGTGCTCCCACATATGAGTGAGAACATGAAATATCTATCTTTCTGTGCCTGGCTTATTTAACTTAATATAATGTCCTCCAGTTCCATCCCTGTTATTGCAAATGACAAGATTTCATTAATTTGTAATGACTGGATAATATTAAATTATCCTTTAATCCCATGTTGGGCAATTGGTTCAATCCACAGCTTGGCTATTGTGATTAGTGCTGTCAAAAGCATGAAAGTTAGATAGAGTGGGTAAGATCTAGTATCTGTTAGCACAATATCATTAATTTATCATACATTTTAAAGTAAATAAAAGAGAGGAAGTGGATTTTTTCTAACACAAGGATGCCCAAATTACCCCGGTTGATCATTACATCATTACGAAACATTACATCATTACATCATTACCAAAACATTACATGTACCCCATAAATATGTGCCATATGTGTAATGCTATATGGACCCATAAAAATGAAAAATAAACAACTAAACACAAATAATAATATATTTTACAAAATAAGATTTAACTTTAAGTCTTAAATTGGAAATTTGTGATATGAAGAATCAGATCTAGATCCTTAAATTGTCTTTCACCACAAAAGGACATTTGGATTCCAGGCCACTAAGACTCAACTATAATCTCATTTAATGCATTAAGATAGCTAGAATTTTTGTTGAAATTAAAAATTTAAAAGAAAGGAAAGTTACCCAGAAAGGTACTAATAATTTCACATTGAAGCATTGTTCAGTAGAGCAGTGGTTCTTTTGCAGACTGAAATTTTATTCTTTTACCCCATCAGCAAGGCGATGCCCATTGAGAAGCATTATGTGCCTTTAAACCTCTAGATTTTTACATAACATTATGTTCTGTTTGGAAAACAATGCTTTCTTCTCTCTTCCAATAGCTTCTTAATCAGATTCATTTCTTTCAAGAATATGATACATTGTTATTAACTATAGTCACTATGATATATGTAGATCTCTTGAAATTTTTTCCTCTATCTAACTGAAATTTTGTATCCTTTGACCAATATCCCTCCCCAAAACTTCAATCTCAGGTAATCATCATTTTACTCTCTGTTTTTATGAGTTTAACTTTTAAGATTTCACATGTAAGAGTGATAGCATGCAGTATTTGTCTTCTGTGCCAGGTTTGTTTCACTTCACATAATATTCTTTAGGTTTATCCATGCCATCACAAATAATTGGCTGCTTTTTAATGACTGAATAGTATTCCATTGTGTATATATAACACATTATTTTATGTCCATTTTCAGATCTATCTTTGAAGACATATATCTAAAATGTTTCTAGATATCCTTTTGTGGGTTATACTCTTGATTTATTTTCAAGTCTTAGTCTTTTATTTCCCATTAGAATGGTAACTCTGTGATAAGAAAACCCAGGTTAGACAAATTCTGATACCATATTTTCTAGTTCACAGAGCACAAGGGTATTCTGTGAGGCTGTAACAACCATACTGAAGGATGGCATTTCTGTGACCTTAGACTGATGGAAACAAGATTGTGAAACACATTGTCTATGATATTGAAATTCAACATCATCTCAATTTTCAACTGACTTTATTTTCATGGTTATAATTGGAGCGATTATCACAAAAAGTGAAACTATAGCATTGGAAAGGAGGTATTTGGGAAGTCTAAGTGGCTCACCATCACTATCACTACCTTCTACTGTTTTATTGCATTCACACTGTGCTTATTTTCTGAAATTATCAAAGCCTAAGTAGACAGATATTTGGTTTCTTTTTTCTGCTTATTTTTACTATATCCACAGCAGTGCTCTATCTACAGCAGTAGGAGCCATGCCAATCAATACTTGATAAGACCTGAATAACAATGGAATAGATAAACATATGAAAGACTAGAAACAAACTAAGTTCTTGCTGTAAAAAGTACAAAACATGTCCCATTGGACCATGTTTCATTGGAGACACTTCTCACTGCTTTTATTTCTTTTCTTCATCATCTTCGTTTTTATTATTTTAACACACTGAATCTTTAAAAAGCGTGTTCATGACTAGGGTTCAAATATTCCATGATTCATGACCGGAGTCCAAGTATTCCATGTCCCTGATGGAGCTAAGCTTAATCAATTCACATTAAAATATCCAAGAATCGCACAGGTAATATTGATAAATGTCTGGAGATATTATATCAATATGTATTTATAGATGATTATCCAGAAGGCACAAAGTATAATTGCAATTCTTGCTGAATTGGCTGCTTAGGGAACACCTCATAATATGTTGATATAATAATATGTTTAAAAATATCTAGGTAGCAGACTTTTGGTCTAGTAGTAGACTGAGGCAAACTTAGACACTGAATTTACCCATTCAAGTGGATATTTAAAATGCATAGGAAGACATTCAAAGATTGTAGAATAATTAGACAAGGTATATATTTCATGTCCAAATTTTGTCTCTGATATTCCTGTCAGTACTGGAAAGCCTATTCCTTTGTCCAGTGGCAATTGATAAGGAAGGCCCCTTATTGGTTAAAATGGGCAATACCACACTTTCTCAAAAGATAGAAGGATCTCAAGAATAAAGGATAAATCAAGGGTGGCATAGCCCAACTGGCAGCTACTTAAGGATTCAGAATTCCTGACAAATAATATTCCATATAGTTTATATTCATTGACTTTACATATTTTATCATGTATTTAGATTAATAACAAAAATCCCTTTGTTTTGTAGTTTATGACCAAAATATAAATGCTAAAATCAGTTAACTTCTTCAACAGATTAAAATGCCCTAGTGTCTTAGAGCCACTATTTTTTTCAAAATATTCCAATTGATAAGGGCATGTTAATGTTTAGCTACATCATTTCAAAAGCTAATCAGAAAACTGTATTGGTCATTGTTTAACCAATAGTCAATAAAAGAAGAAACTTTCATGTTTATGGTGAAAATATGTTTGTAGTGTAACTTGGGCTCTGAGACAGATCCTTCTCAAACGTATCTCTTTAACACTTAAAATTCAATAAGCAAAAATTTATCTCTGAACCTTAAAAGTTGGTTTTTTTTTCTTATGATCCTTTCTTGCAATGCAAATGCCTCTAAAATGGTAAATGCACTATATTTATTACACTTTGGTATACAATGATTTTTAAGAAAAGTGAAGCAAATTAAACTGGGTATAAATCAACATAGCAAAAAAATTACAGGGCTCTCCATCCAAACCTATGTGCTTCATACTTATTACATTAATTTAATCTTGGATGAAAGTCTAGAACAACATGAGTAGACATATGAGGACACATGACACATTAGACACGTGAGACACATGAGGATAGTGTGTCCTGATGAGAAGGGAGGGAAAAATACACATGGGATGACGTCACAGAAAATTTGCTCCATGTTTTCCCTCTATTTTCCCACATATCGGTTTTGCCTGAAATCTGTCATTAGACACAATTGAAATTTACAAATATCTTTTTATTTTTAAAAGTTGAGTGGGTAGGAGAGAAGTTAAATGAGAAATGGCAGTATTAGAGATATAATATGAGTTTACAAGGATGTTACAAATTTACTTTTTATTAAAAAATGGCAAGGTTTTTAATTATCAAAAGGACATTAGAAAATCCTCAGTTATTGGAGAAATCTCCACTTGGTGACAGTTCAGTGGGAAAAAGAAATGCCTCAAATATCACATTATTTCATAAAGACCAAAGACTTGAATTAAATTTTTATTCCAAATGTAGCATTTTAAATTATTTGCATGATCATGTCTATTCTTAATGTCAATTAGGAGTCACAATACGTATTCACGCTTGGAGTTCAGACTAAATGTTGTTTCGTGCTAACAGTAGGCACACAATTGAGATATTAAGTTTTGACACTTAACATATATTTGATGTGTTATTACAACACAAAATGAGCCAGTATTTTACTCTATGTAACTGAGAGGCAATTCTAAATGATCAACTTTATAAATATAATTTGAAAATTTTGGAGGAGTTTATAGTTCCATTTAAAATTTAAAAAGTTGTCATTACTACAGCTTTTCTGTGACTTGCCAATAAAACAAACAATAATTAAGCGTGTAGTAATTATACGATTGCAATGACTTTTTGTTCTGTTCAATATTTTGATATGATTTTATTTTATGCGGTGTTCCCTGGAAACTAACTGAAAGGATAAATTTTATGTGAGTTTATTAGAGAATTTTCTCTGGAGACACACTTGTGAAGAAATGAAATCAATATTTGAAAGAGGGAGAAGCTGACCTGAATGTAGTGGAAACTGAGCCTTCAACTAATCCTGCAGCCTGGGATCTTTTCACCTGCAGCTGATATCTATTCTGAAGAGTGGCCAAGAGGAAAATTGCCAGGGTGTCTCTTGAGGCTCCTAGTTTAAACAATAAACAGGCACAAAAGAGTGTGGTTAGAAAAAAACTTAGTAACCCGTTGCTCATTAGTCTTGGTCATCCCATCAGTTGCTAGCTGAGCATCAGAAGAATCTGAGTAGATGGCGAATAATGAGGAATAAATAGTATTTGTTTCAGCTTTTAGTTCAACTGCAGCAGTGAAGGCTTTAATTCATGCCAGTAACCTTTTACTTTTAAGTTTCCCAGGAAGCATGAACAAACAAGATCCTGAGAGAAGCTGTAGTTCTACTATAAGAGGGAAGTCGATCTCGGCAAATCAAATAGGAGACCAGAAGACTATGGTGGGTTATCTGGTGCTCCACCCAGACCTGAAATGCATATACCTATCTCCAGAACAGAATCACCTATGAGCTCCTCTTCTTGCATATAATGCTTTGGTTGGAGACTGTAACAAAGAAGAGTTTGCAGCAGTAATGGAAAAATAATGTTAGTCTATTGACCATATAGGAGAATCTTGTTATTTCTAGGTTTAGCTTGTAAATTTGCAGTTTTCTTTCTTTCTTTCTTTCTTTCTTTCTTTCTTTCTTTCTTTCTTTCTTTCTTTCTTTCTTTCTTTCTTTCTTTCTTCTTTCTTTCTTCTCTCTCTCTCTCTCTTTCTCTTTCTTTCTTTCTTTCTTTTCTATTTTTTTTTTTTTTTTGACATAGTTCTTTCTCTGTCACCCAGCCTGGAGTACAGTGGCATGATCTTGGCTCACTGTAAACTTCACCTCCTGGGTTTAAGCAATTCTCTGTCTCAGCCTCCTGAGTAGCTGGGATTACAAGCATGGTGCCACCACAACCGGTTAATTTTTTTTTTTTTTTTTTTTTTTTTTTGTATTTTTAGAAGAGACGGGGTTTTGCCATTTTTACCAGGCTAGTCTTGAACTCCTGACCTCGTGATCCACTGCCTCAGCCTCCCAAATTGCTGGGATTATAGGAATGAGCCACCGCACCCGGCCTCTCCTTTTTATTTTATAAATATCAAATTCCTTTTTATTGATGTGATAGAAGCTGAGATGTTTTATTTTTGTTTCACACCTGAAAAAATGAAAAGTTGCCATGCATATTTTGCAAAGAAGCACATATACTAAATATTGAACAAGTAACCAAATTCCTTAGATATACAGGAATGATCAGAAGAAACCAGCAAGTTTTTGAATTTCATCCCTCCAGGTATTTTGAGTAGATAACAAGCTCTCATTCACTGCTTGTTTTATGGCAATTTCTATACTGGCACTTTAAGTGTGTTACTCTGAAATAGTCTCGTAACAGACTGATGAAGGAGGTATTGAAAATTTGTGTCTTCTAAAATTTTAATAGTTGAGGCACGTTGGATGTCACTCAGATAATTGTTACAGGGACAGTCTCTGTACCAATCTCCTGTGCATCCAATTGTGCTTCATGACATCATTGTTTATCAATCATTGCATTGAAAGTTTTAGTATGTTCCCTGTTATAATAATTCCACCTATTATAAGTTATTTAATGGGAAAATAAAAATGAAGACTTTCAATTAACAAAATGAAACAGTTTAAGTATAATATAATTATGTAAAAATCTGGTACATAGAAAATAAAACAGCTAGTAGATATTTGTGTGTTTATTTGGTTCAACCCTCTTTTACAATAAGTGAGGACACTAGATGCAGGAAAATGAAATAACAAGGGCATATGTAAAATTGCAGAACTTAGGCAAGAATCTCGATTATTTGCTTCGTAACCCAGTGTCCCTACCTCCAAATATTCCTAAGAAGAAAGAAATTCTATTCAAAATAATGGAAAATTACTATAATAGTAAAATGTTAAAAGGGAAAAAATCAAGTTAAACTGCAGTAAAATTGTATTATTTTCCTATCTACACATATATGATAACTTCAATGAATGTATTTTTATTGGCTTTCTTATTTCTTTTTCTGTATATTTATAATATCAATTGACACATTCTCATAATAGAAAGATTACATGTGGAACTCATTTCATATGTATTACATTTGACTGCTTTATATTGGACAATATTAGAAATAACAATAATTTTAACCTCTTAGAAATTATCAGCCTTTATAGTTACAGTGATAACATAGCTATTGTCTTTCTCATAATTTAACATTTAATGACTATTCTTACAGAAACATAAACAAGTGAAATCAAAATGCAAAGAGAATGTGTTGGTTTTTTAAATGTAGTCATGCATTGTGCAGTGATGTTTTGTTCAACAGAGGAGTGCATATACAAAGGCAGTCTCATAAGCTTACAATGGAGCTAAAAAATTCCTATCACTTAGTAATGTCCTGATGAGACTAACCCCATATAGGCCTAGGCGAATGTGTATGCACAGATATATGTGTCTTAGTTTCTAACAAAAAAAATCTTAAAAAAAAATGAAAATCATAAAATAAGAAAAAGCTTATAGAATAAGAATATAAAGAAAAATATATTTTGTACACCTCTGCAATGTGTGTTGTAAGCTGTGTTATTACAAAATAGTAAATAAATTAAAAAGTTAAAAGTTTTTAAAAGGAAACAAATTATATAGCCAAGGTCAAGGAAAGATATAATCTTTATACATTTAATATAGCCTGTTTACAGTGCTTATAAAGTTTGCAGCAGTGTGCAGTAATGTCTTAGGCCTTTGTATTCACTCAGTACTACTCACTGACTCATCCAGAGCAACTTCCAGCCCTGCAAGATATACTCATGAGAAGTGCCCTATATAGGTATACTATTTTTAATCATTTATATCATATTTATACTATACTTTTTCTATGTTTAAATACACAAATATCATCATGTGTTCCAACAATTGCCAACAATATTCGTGCTGTATCGGTTTGTAATCTAGGAGCAATAGGCTATATCATATATTTTTCTTTTATTGTCTTGAGGGTGACTCTTCCTCACTAAATCCTTTGTCTTGGAAACATATTTTGTGATTTCTGAAAATTTGCATTGGTTCCTGAATGATGAGTTGCTGTAAGCAGTAATTCTTAAATTCATCCCTTTTTTCTCTGTGCATCCAAACCTTTCTGCACAGCAGACTGCCTCGCAATGTACAAGGTTTAGTAAGTTGCCCCCTTTGGTACTACAGTATTCCAGTGCTGTGATTTTCTTTTTGGGTTTTAATAGTAGGGAGCAGGCTAATAATTTGTCAAGATATGGATCAATAACCTAATTTTGAATTCAAGGCTAAAATACAGTTTGTTTTTACTTTACTTATTTAAAAAATGCACTCATTAAATTAAATTAAATATGGCCTAAAGCTGCCTCCATATCTTGAATTTATCTGCAGCAAACTGCAGCCAACTTAAAAGTTCATTATCCTAACAAGTAGCGGAGTCTCAGACGTACACAGCAGCCAAGCTTTAGCCAATCACAGACTGCCAACTGAGCAGACCATGGCCAAAGAAGGCAAATGCTGACCTGTCAATCAAGCTGTTTCTGTATGTCATTTCATTTTTCTGTCTATAAATACTATGAGTTCACTTTGCTGCACTGAGTTCTCTGAACCTCTCTGGGTTCTGAGTGATACATAATTAATGAATTATTCGTTGCTTAGGTAAACTCTATTAAATTTAATTTAAAAGAAGTTTTTCTCTTAACATATGCATTACAAAAGTGTTGCTTGGTTGAATCTTTGCTTAGCTAGCTAGGAAATTCCTAGCTAGTTGTACTGTCAAAGAAGAATGTTCACCTTACTCAGGATTCCAGAATGCTAAATCATTAAGGCATTTGTTGCTGAAAAAGACTAAAATGGTGAAAATAGCAATTCAGTATCTTATTGTTTATCAATTAGCAAAGGTGTCATATGTCAGGCACACACAGAGAGAGACAGAGAGAGAAAGAAATTGAGAAAAATCTTTGTGCCACTGTACAATAAAAGTGAAGAAATTTCAAATTTCTCCAACTAACATTTGAATTGTATATCACTGTCCAGCATTCCCCAGAGAGAGGGAACCAACAGAATAAATAAGATATATAAGAGGGAATTTATTAGGGGAATTAGCTCATGCAATTATGGAGGCTGAGAAGTCCCACGATAGACCATATGCAAGTTTCAGACCCTGGGATGCCAGTCGCAAGACTCTGTCCAAGTCCAAAAGCCTCAGAACCAGGGAAGCCAATGGTGTAATTCTCAGTCCAAGGCCAAAGGCCTAAAAACCCTGAGGACCGCTGGTGTGAGTCCTGGAGTCTAAAGAATGGAAAGCCTGGAGTTCTGATGTCCGAGGGAAGGAAAAGAAGAGTGTCTCAACCCCAAGAGAAAGAAAATCATCTTTTCTCTGCCTTTGTTCTATTCAGACCCCTGGCTAATTGGATGGGATCTTCCCACATTGAGGGTGAATCTTCCCCACTAAGTCCCCTGACTCCCATGCCAATCTCCTTTGGAAACACCCTCACAGACATACCCAGAAGTCATGCTGCTTTACCCTTTCTCTGGGTATTCTTTCAGCCAGTCAAGTTGACACCTAAAATTAACCATCACAATCGCTTTGTGAGATATGCTGTTGAAAGCAATAATAAAATGTGTAGATACCACTAAGGTAACTGTTCTGCTTATGTCTTTGCAGAAAGCATATTTTTCTCCAGAGGTTTTTGTAAATAAAAAATTTCACTTTGCCAGCAAAGTAACAGCTTCAGTCAATTTCTCTTTTAGCTTATGTAAGAGATACTGATTAAAATAAAGATGATTCACAGATGGAACATGAAGCATGCTGCTCCCTTGGATATTAAAGGACAAACAAACAAGGTCTCTTCAGACTTCAATTTTCTGTCAGAATGATCAGAGAACAGTAACTGAATGGCATCCATTAGGGAGAATTCAAGGCCAACACGGCAATAGGTTTTGGTAACTGCCTGAAAGTATCTCATGGGAACTATAAGACTCTGACAAAACAAGGCTCTCTTCCTGTCATGACAGGCGTCTAAATGATGCCCTTTATTTGGGACTGACATTTGGGTGATTAACTGTATTTTGCACTTTTGTACTTGTTCTTTTGTCATATTCTTATTCTTAGTCAAAGAGTGGTACTACCTTGCCTCTTTGATATGATGTGCAGCAATTTGAACATCTGTTTCAGACTTTCTTGACTACACCTGATTCTGGTTGATCCAACATTCTAGACATTTTATCCAAATTCTGACTTTCAGTGTTGATCAATTGCCAAGTCTTATCGCCACTACATTCTAAAACTTTTCAAATCTGTCTCTTTGTCTGTCTACCTCTCATTCCCATGGAATGGTTTTAGTTCATAATCACATGTGATCTGAATTGCCTCAGGGTGCTTCCCCTGTATGATATTTCCACATGACAGAGAGTTGTCACACAGAATTTCCACTTTGATTGTGTTACCCCAATACTTGAAAAGCTTCGATGAATTTGCATTATTTTTAACTTATAGACTTAATTCACTCAAATAATGTAAAAATTGCCCATTTAATGGTTCATGTTTGCATCTCCAATGTTATTTCCTCCCTGCTTTACCTGTTGCCCTACTTACTGATGTGCAATTCCTCAAAAACAATGCAACCTCTGTCATCATCTTTCATTTACCTATGGCAGTACCTCTAATTTCAATTTCTTTCTGCTGGGATAACTCTCCTCCACTTCAGTTTTATTTTTATATATTATTTTCTTAGGGATGTTGTTGCTTATTTCCCTAAGACTAGATGGGATGACTCTGATCTGGCTACCCAAGCCTGTATGTACCCCTATAGTGGCAATTCTCAAATTGTGTTGTAATTACTTGCTTTCTTGCCTCATCTTCTATACAACAAAGTCACAACAGGAACCCACTATTGCTACCTGTTGCATGCCTAAATCCTTGAATAGTTAGTGGATGCATAATATTTATTGAATAAGTAGGTAAATACAGTTAATATGCTATCACATACTCCTGCATTGAGATGATATTTTTCCAATAATCGATTTTTTACAGTATTTAACATTTTTAAGTGTATAAGAGTTTAACTACAATCTTGAGAAGATTGGGGAACAGGGGACCGCTTATGAACTAGAATAGTCAGAGAAAGAGCTTTTGCAATCCTAAAATAAACTGCAATCTTGAAAATGTACTAAACTGTAGAGAAAATCTAAGTTTCTGGCACACACAAATGACAGGCAAAAATGAGTGACAGTAAATGTACAACCTGATCTATTTGGTTCATTTTTGACAGATTTCAGAAATGAGTACTGATGAGACCTCAGATTATTTCATAAGGTAACTCTGTGAAGATATGAAATCTATTCATGTATGATGTATGTGAGACATGTTAATTGTCAAGTGCTTGAATAATGTAAAAAGGCTTAAAAAAATTCCTAGATCCTGAGAATCCACCACCACCCCTAGATACTGAATACTGAGTATCAATATATCTCCTTATACTAAGAAGTTGCAAGAGAATGGGAAACTGGTCAGGTATGGTTTTAGGGCCTCTCCAGGAAGGCAGTTATGGAATCCTGTTGTAAACGATATACCTGGAATCAATTATTTAACTATTTTATGTGAAACTATAGCAGTCACTCCTGAAATCTATTCCTACACATTAAGATCAACCTGTCTAGGGATTACCGGGTTTTCATGGAAGGAAAAGGAAATGTGGTAAGAGAAAGACGAATCATTCCTATGACTTAAGTATTTGGGTAAATATTACAAACTTGTGACACAATAGAAAGAAAGCTGAACTTGAATAGAGGATACTTATATTGGAAAGGCATAATTTCTTCTACAGGATCTCCTATTTGGCTGTTGCTCTATAAAGTTACAAAAACATAAATAAAATGGTAGATATGAAAATTTAGATCACTTAAAAAAAAAAAAAGCAAATTAGCAGAATGGGCATCAGGATAGAAAATGCTTAAGGGCAAATTAATAGTGAGCCAATGAGGTCCAAAAAGCCGGTTCTCTATTTGAAATTCCAGCAGATAATAGAAAGCATGTAGGGTGGGAAATTACCCCAAAAATAATAAAGAAAGCTTTCTCCAATAGAAATTAGACATGATTGTTCAGAACTGAATGAAGCAAGCTATATTAAGTCTCTACCCGTCATCAGGTACTGAGGTTTGTTCTAGATCACAGATTTAAAACAAAACAAAACAAAAACCAATGTCCCTGTCATTTTGGAATTTAAATCATAGTGGAAAAGAAGTCTAAAATAAAAATTCATAAGCATGTAATAAATTAGGCAATAATAACGATGAAGAAAATATGGTACAGTAAGAATAATAATGAAAATGGGAACTGTGAACACGATAGTCCAAGAGGAAAGGTTTCAGGTAAATGTGTGCAAAGACCTAAAACGAGGTTACTGGCAATGAGGTTGTTCCAATTCTGTTGGAGCTGAGTGACAGGGAGTATGACTGAAAATGGGGTTGTATTTGTAGCAGGTGGACGTTCATAAATGGTATTGTATGCCACGGAGATTATTTCAGGTGTTACAGAAGCCACTGCAGAGTTTCAAGTAGGAGATATATTGGAACAACAGATAGGCATCTGGAAGTCAGCAATGTAGAAACCAGTAACATTAATAAATTAATTGAAATATTTTATTCCCACTAAGTTTTTTTTCCTTTGGATCCCTGTAATTTATATTATTTTGAAATATTTTTCCTAATACCCAAAAAATTTTATCATAGAACAATGTTAATTTAATTTTATTTTAAAATATGGTATCTATGCTTGAAAATGTGAATTCTATAGTTATTGAAGGTAGGGTTCTATAACACGGTAATTATGTCCTGTTAATGATGCATTGGAACTCTCTAGAAAATGACATTTTTTCTGTTTCTTCTAGTAATTCCTGAAAAAAGAATTAACTTTCGCCATGATTGTAAAAAATTTGTATTGATTTTGGGGGATTACATTGTTAGAGGTATCGAAAGATTTATTTTTTGAGATGACTCTTTTAAACTTTTATTGATCAATGTTTTCAAATTCACATAAGTAATTGTATTTATACTGCCTTTCGTTACTTTTAATTTTATGAATTCTCATAATCTATGTAAGATTTTTGTAAACATATATAGTGTGAATATTTTTAATACAATATGAAAATTTTTATTTTATTACTAGAAAATTTAGGCCAATCATATTTAGGAAGATAACACATTCCTTTTTGAACCTATAAATTTAATTTGTGATGTTTTGTGTCTTATTTGTAATTTTAATATTTGTTATCATTGCCTTGTTTTATAATTACAGAATTTTTGATCTATTCCCTTTATGACCTTTATATTTTTCAGAAGCTATGCACATTCTTTCACTTTCTTTTTCTTTTTATTTTTATATACTTTAAGTTCTAGGGTACATGTGAACAATGTGTAGGTTTGTTACATATGTGTACATGTGCCATGTTGGTGTGCTGCACCCATTAACTCATTATTTACATTAGGTATATCTCCTAATGCTATCCCTCCCTCCTTCCCCCTCCCCACAATAGGACCTGGTGTGTGATGTTCCCCTTCCTGTGTCCAAGTGATCTCATTGTTCAGTTCCCACATATGAGTGAGAACATGCGGTATTTGGTTTTCTGTTCCTGCGATAGTTTGCTGAGAATGATGGTGTCCAGCTGCATCCATGTCCCAACAAAGGACACGAACTCATCATTTTTTATGGCTGCATAGTATTCCATGGTGTATATGTGCCACATTTTCTTAATCCAGTCTGTCACTGATGGACATTTGGGTTGATTTCAAGTCTTTGCTATTGTGAATAGTGCCACAATAAACATACGTGTGCATGTGTCTTTATAGCAGCATAACTTATAATCCTTTGGGTATATACCCAGTAATAGGATGGCTGGGTCAAATGGTGTTTCTAGTTCTAGATCCTTGAGGAATCGCCACGCTGTTTTCCATAATGGTTGAACTAGTTTAAAGTCCCAACAACAGTGTAAAAGTGTTCTTATTTCTCCACATCCTCTTCAGCACCTGTTGTTTCCTGATTTTTTAAATGACTGCCCTTCTAACTGGTGTGAGATGGTATCTCATTGTGGTTTTGATTTGCATTTCTCTGATGGCCAATGATGATGAGCATTTTTTCATGTGTCTGTTGGCTGCACACATGTCTTCTTTTGAGAAGTGTCTGTTCATAACCTTTGCCAAATTTTTAATGGGGTTATTTTTTTCTTGTAAATTTGTTTGAGTTCTTTGTAGGTTCTTGATATTATCTCTGTCAGATGAGCAGATTGCAAAAATTTTCTCCCATCCTGTAGGTTGCCTGTGCACTCTGATGGTAGTTTCTTTTGCTGTGCAGAAGCTCTTTAGTTTAATTAGATCACATTTGTCAATTTTGGCTTTTGTTACCATTGCTTTTGGTGTTTTAGACATGAAGTCCTTGCCCATGCTTATGTCCTGAATGGTATTACCTAGGTTTTCTTCTAGGGTTTTTATGGTTTCAGTTCTAACATTTAAGTCTCTAATCCACCTTGACTTAATTTTCATATAAGGAGTAAGGAAAGGGTCCACTTTCAGCTTTCTACTTATGGCTAGCCAATTTTCCCAGTACCATTTATTAAATAGGGAATCCTGTCCCCATTTCCTGTTTTTGTCAGGTTTGTCAAAAATCACATGACTGTAGATGTGTGGTATTATTTCTGAGTGCTCTGTTCTGTTCCATTGGTCTATATCTCTGTTTTGGTACCATTACCATGTTGCTTTAGTTTGGTTACTGTAGCCTTGTAGTATAGTTTGAAGTCAGGTAGCGTGATGCCTCCACTTTTGTTCTTTTGGCTTAGGATTGTCTTGGCAATGCAGGCTCTTTTTTGGTTCCATATGAACTTTAAAGCAGTTTTTTTCCCAATTCTGTGAAGAAAGTCATTGGTAGCATAATGGGGATGGTATTGAATCTATAAATTACCTTGGACAGTATGGCCATGTTCACAATATTGATTCTTCCCATCTATGAGCATGGTATGTTCTTCCATTTTTTTGTGTCCTCTTTTATTTCACTGAGCAGTGGTTTGTAGTTCTTCTTGGAGAGGTCCTTTACATCCCTTGTAAGTTGGATTCCTAGGTATTTTATTCTCCTTGAAGCAATTGTGAATGGTAGTTCATTCATGATTTGGCCCTCTGTATGTTACTGGTGTATAAGAATGCTTGTTATTTTTCTACATTGATTTTGTATCTTGAGACTTTGCTACAGTTGCTTATCAGCTTAAGGAGATTTTGGGCTGAGACAATGGGTTTTTCTATATATACAATCATGTCATCTGCAAACAGGGACAGTTTGACTTCTTCTTTTCCTAACTGAATACCCTTTATTTCTTTCTCTTGCCTGATTACCCTAGCCAGAACTTCCAACACTATGTTGAATAGGAGTGATGAGAGAGGGCATCCCTGTCTTGTGCCAGTTTTCAAAGGGAATGCTTCCAGTTTTTGCCCATTCAGTATGATATTGGCTGTGGGTTTATCGTAAATAGCTCATATAATTTTGAGATACGTTCCATCAATACTGAATTTATTGAGAGTTTTTAGCATGAAGGGCTGTTGAATTTTCTCAAAGGCCTTTTTTGCATCTATTGAGATAATCATGTGTTTTTTTTCTTTGGTTCTGTTTATATGCTGGATTACATTTATTGATTTGCATATGTTGAACCAGTCTTTCATGCCAGGGATGAGGCCCACTTGATCATGGTGGATAAGCTTTTTGATATGCTGCTGAATTCGTTTGCCAGTATTTTATTGAGGAATTTTGCATCGATGTTCATCAGGGATATTGGTCTAAAATTCTCTCTTTGTTTTTTTGTATCTCTGTCAGGCTTTAGCATCAGGATGACATAGGCCTCATAAAATGAGTTAGGAAGGGTTCCCTCTTTTTCTATTGATTTGAATAGTTTCAGAAGGAATGGTGCCAACTCCTCCTTGTACCTCTGGTAGAATTCAGCTGTGAATCTGTCTGGTCCTGAACTTTTTTTGGTTGGTAAGCTATTAATTATTGGATTCAACTTCTTCCTGGTTTAGTCTTGGGAGAGTGTTAGTGTCCAGGAAATTATCCATTTCTTCTAGGTTTTCTAGTTTATTTGCATAGAGGTGTTTATAGTATTCTCTGATGGTAGTTTGTATTTCTGTGGGGTCGGTGGTGAATTCCCATTTTTTATTATGTCTATTTGATTCTTCTCTCTTTTCTTCTTTATTAATCTTGCTAGCGGTCTATCAATTGTGTTGATCTTCTCAAAAAACAAGCTCCGGGATTCATTGATTTTTTTGAAGGGTTTTTTGTCTCTATCTCCTTCAGTTCTGCTCTGATCTTAGTTATTTCTTGCCTTCTGCTAGCTTTCGAATGTGTTTGCTCTTGCTTCTCTAGTTCATTTAATTGTGATGTTAGGGTGTCAATTTTAGATCTTTCCTGTTTTCTCTTGTGGACATTTAGTGCTATAAATTCCCCTCTACACACTACTTTAAATATGTACCAGAGATTCTGGTATGTTGTATCTTTGTTCCGTTGGTTTCAAAGAACATCTTTATTTCTGCCTTCATTTCATTATGTACCCAGTAGTCATTCAGGAGCAGGTTGTTCAGTTTCCATGTAGTTGAGTGGTTTTGATTGAGTTTCTTAGTCCTGAGTTCTAGTTTGATTGCACTGTGGTCTGAGAGACAGTTTGTTATAATTTCTGTTCTTTTACATTTACTGAGGTGTGCTTTACTTCCAACTGTGTGGTCAACTTTGGAATAAGTGTGATGTGATTCTGAGAAGAATGTATATTCCATTGATTTGGGGTTCTGTAGATGTCTATTAGGTCCACTTGGTGCAGAGTTGAGTTCAATTCCTTGATATCCTTGTTAAATTTCTGTCCGTTGATCTGTCTAATATTGACAGCGGGGTGTTAAAGTCTCCCATTATTATTGTATGGGAGTCTAAGTCTCTTTGTAAGTCTCTAAGGACTTGCTTTATGAATCTGGGTGCTCCTGTCTTGGGTGCATATATATTTAGGATAGTTAGCTCTTTCTGATGAATTGATCCCTTTACCATTGTGTAATGGCCTTCTTTGTCTCTTTTGATCTTTGATAGTTTAAAGTCTGTTTTATCAGAGACTAGGATTGCAACCTCTGCCTTATTTTGTTCTCCATTTGCTTGGTAGATCTTCCTCCTTGCCTTTATTTGGAGTCTCTGTTTGTCTCTGCATGTGAGATGGGTCTCCTGAATACAGCAAACTGATGGGTCTTGACTCTTTATCCAATTTGCCATTCTATGTCTTTTAATTGGACCATTTAGTCCATTTACATTTAAGGTTAATATTGTTATGTGTGAACTTGATCCTGTCATTGTGATATTAGCTTGTTATTTTGCTCGCTAGTTGATGCAGTTTCTTACTAGCATTGATGGACTTTACATTTTGACATGTTTTTGCAATGGCTGGTACCTGTTGTTCCTTTCCATGTTTAGTACTTCCTTCAGGATCTCTTGTAGGGCAGGCCTGGTGGTGACAAAATCTCTAAGCATTTGCTTGTCTGTAAAGGATTTTCTTTCTCCTTCACTTATGAAACTTAGTTTGGCTGGATATGAAATTCTGGGTTTAAAATTATTTTCTTTAAGAATGTTGAATATTGGCCCCCACTCTCTTCTGGCTTGTAGAGTTTCTGCCGAGAGATCTGCTGTTAGTCTGATGGGCCTCCCTTTGTGTAACCCGACCTTTTTATCTGGCTACCCTTAACATTTTTTCCTTCATTTCAACTTTGGTGAATCTGACAATTATGTGTCTTGGAATTGCTCTTCTCGAGGAGTATCTTTGTGTTGTTCTCTGTATTTCCTGAATTTGAATGTTGGCCTGCCTTACTAGGTTGGGGAAGTTCTCCTGGATGACATCCTGCAGAGTTTTTCCAACTTGGTTCCATTTTCCCTGTCACTTTCAGGCATACTAATCAGACTTAGATTTGGTCTTTTCACATAATCCCATATTTCTTGGAGGCTTTGTCCATTTATTTTTATTCTTTTTTCTCTACACTTCTCTTCTCACTTCATTTCATTCATTTGATCTTAATCACTGATACTCTTTCTTCCAGTTGATCAAGTCAGTTGCTGAAGCTTGTGCATTTGTCACGTAGTTCTTGTGTTATGGTTTTCATCTCTATCAGTTCTTTTAAGGTCTTCTCTACATTGATTATTCTAGTTATCCATTCATCCATTCTTTTTTTCAAGGTTTTTAGTTTCTTTGCACTGGTTACATAGTTCCTCCTTTAGTTCTGAGAAGTTTGATCAACTAAAGCCTTCTTCTCTCAACTTCTCAAAGTCATTCTCCGTCCAGCTTTGTTCCATTGCTGACAATGAGCTGTGTTCCTTTGGAGGGGTAGATGCACTCTCAATTTTTGACTTTCCAGCTTTTCTGCTCTGCTTTTTCCCCATCTTTGTGGTTTTATCTGCCTTTGGTCTTTGATGATGGTGATGTACTGATGGGGTTTTGGTGTGGGTGTCCTTTCTGTTTGTTAGTTTTCCTTCTAACAGTCAAGACCCTTAGCTGTAGTTCTGTTGGAGATTGCTTGAGGTCCACTCCAGACCCTGTTTGCCTGAGTATCAGCAGCGGAGGCTGCAGAAGATAGAATATTGCTGAACAGTGAGTGTACCTGTCTGATTCTTGCTCTGGAAGCTTTGTCTCAGGGGTGTACTCCGCCGTATGAGGTGTGAGGTTTCCGTCTGCACCTAGTGGGGGATGTCTCCCAGTTAGGCTACTCAGGGGTCAGGTACCCACTTGAGCAGGCAGTCTGTCCATTCTCAGATCTCAACCTCTGTGCTGGGAGATCCACTGCTCTCTTCAAAGCTGTCAGACAGGGGCATTTATCTCTGCTGAGGTTTCTGCTGCTTTTCGTTTAGCTATGCCCTGTCCCCAGAGGAGGAGTCTACAGAGGCAGGCTGGCTTCCTTGAGCTGTGGTGGGCTCCACCCAATTCAAGCTTCCTGGTGTCTTTGTTTACCAACTTAAGCCTCAGCAATGGCAGGCGGCCCTCCCCCAGCCTTGCTGCCACCTTTCAGTTAGATCTCAGACAGCTGTGCTAGCAATGAGGGAGGCTCCATGGGTGTGAGACCCTCTGGTCCCGAAGTGCGATATAATCTCCTGGTGTGCCATTTGCTACGACCCTTGGTAAAGCATAGTATTAGGGTGATAGTTACCCGATTTTCCAGGTGTTGTGTGTCTCAATTTCCTCTGGCTAGGAAAAGGAATTCCCTTCCTCCTTGTGCTTCCCAGGTGAGGAGATTCCTTGCCCTGCTTCAGCTCTCACTGGTTGGGTTGCACCCATGGACCAGCGCTAACTGTCCGACCTGCCCCAGTGAGATGAACCCGGTACCTCAGTTGAAAATGCAGAAATCATCCATCTTCTGTGTCACTCATGCTAGGACCTGGAGGCCGGAGCTGTTCCTATTCGGCCATCTTGGGTGCACCGCACTTTCTTTTTCTTATATTGATTTCCTTTTAACTTTCAAAATGCATCTTTGAATTCCTAAGTCTAATGTTACTTGCCTCATTTACTATTCTTATGGGTGGTGATATAAAGCTCGAAAAGTTTACTATCCTTTATGTCCTGTTGACATATGCATTATTGTTTTTCCATGCTGTATATTAATTATAAAATTATAGATTACAATTACTGCTGATTAAAATAAATTCATATTAAAATTTATTTAGAACACTGTCACATCTAAATTTTATATAGATATTATAAAAAATAATAAATAAATATAAAAATAAACACTATGCCCAATTATTATTATTTTATACAATTAGTGGAATCACCCACATATTTAATATGTGCTCTTTCTTTATCCTCTTAATCCTTACTGCATGTGTAAAGATGCTTTTGTTTCTCCTATTTTTTTGAAAAATATTTTTGCTAGTTAGAAACTTCCAGGTTGACAGTTATATTGTTTTGACACATTGGCTATGTCATTTGACCATTATCTTTCTTCCTATATTTGTGTTGAAAACTTAGCTGTACATGTAATACAAAATCTTTGTAATTATTTACTTTTTAAGTTTTTTATATTGCCTATCCACTTCTGAAGTTTCACTTTAACAAGTCGGTTTTTGGTATTTTTAAGAAATTTTAGATTAGTATTTGCTGCACTTCATGAATTTTTTCCTAATGTATTTAAAAATGTGTAAACTGTTCAGCCTTTATTTTTATTAATACTGCCTCATTACATTCTCTCTGCTGTCCCCTGAGACTCCAGTGATATGTTTGATAAACTTTCTCACTCTGTCCTCTATATCTCTGACTCTACCATCTTTCTATTCTCCAGATTTCTGTCCTCTAAGCTTAATTCTGGGCAGTAGCTTCTGTCATAACTTCTAGTTTACTAGTCCAATTTTCATCTTCTTATAAAACCATCTACTGAGAAAACGTAACTTTCTGGCTAAAAAGCTTAAGAATTTCAGTGTTTAACATTTTATTTATTATTTAATTGGCGTATAATAATTGTACATATATATGAAGTACACTGTGAAGTTTTGATACATACAAGATTATAGTGATCAGATCAGGGTAGTTAGTGTATTCATTATCCCAAACATTTAAGATTTATTTGGGTTTGGAATATTCAACATCCTCTCTTCTAACTGTTGAAAATATATGACATATTATTTTTGACTATATTCATCCTACAGTGCTATAGAACACTAGAAATTATTTTACCTACCTAGTGGCCATGTTTTATCCCTTAATAAATCTCTCCCTATGCTCCCTTCCCCTGACCCTTCCCAACTTCTGGTAACTTCTGTCTACAATAATTCTATGATATCAAATATTTTAGCTTTCACATATTAATGAGAATGTGTTGTGTACGCTGTGTTTAATTTTCTATTCGTGGTTTATTTCACTTAACATAAATTCCTCCAGCCTTATCCATGTTGCTGAAAATGACAGGATTTCATTATTTTTTATGGCAAAATAGTACTCCATTGGTATATGTACCTCATTTTCTTTATTATTTTATTTGTTGTTGGACACTTGGGTTAACTTAACATTGAAGCAATTGCGAATAGTGCTGACAGATACCGAAACCAGACAAGGACACAAAGACCATAAATAGATTTGCAGAATAATATCCATGATGAACATAGATTCTAAAATTCATAATAAAATACTAGCTGACAAAATCCAACAGCACATCAAAAAGATCATACACCATGATCAAGACGAATTTCTCTCAAGGATGCAAGACGTTTCAACATATTCAAACAAAACATGATACATCACATCAATAGAATAAAGAGCAAAAAAATGATAATCTCAAAAGATGCAGAAATGGTATTTGATAATATTCAACATTTTTTCATGATAAAAATTCTCAATAAATTAAGTATAGAAGGAAAGTACCTCAAAACAATAAAGGTTTTATATGACAAACCCACAGCTAACATCATATTACACAGGGAAAAGCTTTGTTTTTCTTCTGGGAACTGGAACAAAAGGAAGCCCACTCTTACCAATTCTGTTACACATAGCATTGAAGTCCTAGTCAGAGTATTTAGGCAAGAAAAAGAAATAAGGGCATCCAAATTGAATAGGAGACAAATTGTTATTGTTTTCAGATGATGTTGCCTTATATATAGAGAAACCTAAAGACGCAACTAAGAAATCTCTTAGAACTGAAAAACAAATTCACTAAAGTTGCTGGATAGAAAATCAACATAAAATATTCAGTAGCATTTCTATACAAGAACAATGAACTAGCTGAAAAAGAACTCAACAAAGGAATCCCATTTACAATTGCTGTGAAAATTAAAAATACTAGGAATAAATTTAACCAATAAGGTGACAGTGTGTTCTACAAGGAAAACTATAAAACACTGATGAAAGAAATTGATTAAGACACATAGAAAATGGAACACAATCTCAAGTTTATGGACTGAAAATACCAATATTGTTAAAATGACTATACTACCCAAAATGATCTACAGACTCAACACAATCCCTATTAAAATACAAATACCGTTTTTCACATAAATAGAAGAACGATTCTAAAATTCATATGGAACCACAAAAGATGCTGAATAGCCAAAGCTATTCTGAGCAAAAATAACAAAACTGGAAGCATTATATTACCTGACTTCTAATTATACTATAGAGGTATAGTAGACAAAGCAGCATGGTAGTGTCCTAAAAACAGACCCACAGACCAATGGAACAGAATAGATAACCCATAAATTATTTTATGCATCTACAACCAACTGATTTTTAACAAAGGCATCAAGAACATCTATTAGGGGGAAAGAACAGTCTCTTCAATAAATGGAGCCAAGAAAACTGGATAGCCATTTGAAGAACAACAAAACAAGTCTCCAATCTCTCACCCTATACAAAACCCAAAGTTTAGAGTTCCTCTCACAATCCAGAAACAATTTATTTAAATATCTGTAATCCTAACATAAGGCTTTATTTAAATATTTGATTCTTTTTTTCTGCTGGTTCTGCTCATACCATATTTTTACCTATGTTTTTATTATGTGTACTTTCTTCTAGAAGTGGTACTTGAAATAATATTTATAAAAATAATTGGACAAACAATATGTTATCTTCCCCCAGAGAATCTATCTGTGTGTGTTTTTATTCTTGAAAAAGATAGTCTAGGTATAAGGAGACAGGATCCAAAATCTGCCCTGGCTTCAGACTCCCATGCTACTCAGGAACTCATATGAATCATATGAATAATATTGTCATATACATATGCAGGACCTGTAACAGTCATGTCAGTTTCAAGAGTCATTGGGTTTAGGGAAACCCAAGGTTCAGAGTTCTTCTTACAAACCAGAAACAATTTATAAATAATGGACCATTGTTATATAAATAATCTTGCTTGGTAATATAATTGATATTTTACATATCCCAGGTGTTTGGGGGAACAATGCAAGAAAGTTGACCAAATGTTGAATACTCTTTCATCAGAGGCAAAATTTTGTTACTTCCTCCAGGACTACTAGCTCATGTTGTTTAGATCTTAAAAGCCCATAAGCAGTAGAAGTGTATCTTACCCGGAGCTTTCCGAATACCATTTGCTCATTTTATTCAAACATATTTTTGAGCACCTGCTATTTGCCAGGACCTGTTCTAGGTTAGAGGAATAGTCAAGGATTAAAATGTCACATTCTTTAGGAACACATAATGGAAGAATGTTGAGAGATAAATAAGGTGAGATGTCTAGAATAGATAATTTGTACTTGCTAATTAAATACAGAGGTCTTATGTTGATTTTCAGCAGCAAGATGTAAAATCAGAGTCTATGGAAACTGATAAAAGAAGGAGATAATATGTCCTACGAGTAGACAAGAGAATGATGTGGCTGATTGCGAGGTGCTAACGGGGGCTTTCTTGTATCTTGGTCCCTACTGTAAGAATTAGGGCAGATCAATCCTGACTAAAGAGCTGCAAACGAATGACAGACACACAAGCACCATTCATACAAGGCTAGATGTAAGCAATCTTCCTCAGCTAACCACTTATACATACATGGACTTGAATAGTAAATTCATTACACTCCAGGCACAAAATACAACTTCTTCCTCAAAGAAGTACAATTCAGGATTCTAAAGATCCAAACTGTTTGACTAAGGAAAGTCATAAACATATATATATATATATGTGTTATATATATATAATATTCAAATATATATATTTGAAAAATTGCTTCTAAATAATAATGAACTCTCATAGAAGATTAAAGTAAAATATAATTTTCATTTTTCTGCAAAACTGTCATTAAATATATAGAATCTATAAGTATGTGATTTCTTTCTAAGGAAATCAATGGAATTCTGCAAAGAAAATGCTTACATATCAATAAGACTATATATTATATATTTTTACAGTTTTCACAGATTTCTATAAAAGGAAAAATACAGCTGAACTATTAGAAAACTAAAGAAGTTGGTATAATTGAGACAGAAGGTCTTTATATTCTAAAGATACAGAGCAAATCAATGTTATACACAGAGTCTGACTTCTGTTGTAGTCACAATTTGAATGACAGTTCAGAACACGAAATGGGTGTTAAAAGATTTGACCTTCATTCTATAGGCCAAGGACAGCCACGAGATGTTTCAAGCTGTTGAACAAACAATGCATTTTTGAAAGATCACTCTGTCAGCAGTGTGAAAGAAGAGGAGGGGACAAGACTACAGAATAGGACACCAATTATGTATATTTAGCAATCCATTGGGAAATGTGGAGTGAGGTTTTGAGCTAAGATGCAAACTATCTAGACAAAATTGCTTGTGAGGTAATAAGATGATTTTTTTAAAAGGAAAATCTATTAGAGTTTCATGCAGGACTCAGTCATCCATTGGATCTGGCAAGGGAGTAAGTTTGGCACCCAAACGTGGAAAAAAAATAAGATGATTTTTGGATAGCTTCAATAGTGAGATTTGGCAGTGTAGGTGCAGAATAAGTGCAATGGGACTAGAATGAAGTGACTGAAATGAAATAGCTGAAGCACAGTACCTTTAAGGATGTAATGAAATTGTTCAAAATGAAAATAAAACCCAAGAGCTGTAGGAGATTTGGGCTCAAGGAAAAGTTACATAACTGAAGGTCTCCAAGATGTTGAAAAATAAGATGTTCACTAAATAAGAGAATGAAATATTTAGAAAGATGGAAAAAAGATGACAACTCAAGTGTTAACAGTGGCCTCCTAATAATATAAAACAAGTATTTACTCATATTGTTACTAATGATGTTCTTTATATCCACAAAGAACAATGTAGGCTCACCACCATTCTTTAAAAATATGTATATACACACACATATATATGTGTATACATATATGCCACATATATGTTGCACTATATGTATGATGTATATAGTGTGAATTCACACACACACACACACACACAAGCTATAGAAAAAGTAGAAATGCAAGTATACTGATGGACACTTTATTCTGCCCCCCTGAGGAAACAACAAGTGGAAGTGGAGAGATGATAGTGGGCTGCACAGGGTGTGCAATATCTAAAGGATGCAACATGTATTAAGATTCAGTCTATTGCTGCCATGGAAACATCATATAGTGCAGAGACTTAGAGCATGGACTCTGCATCCAGCAACTTAGCTCTGTCACTTATCAGGACCATAACCTCTGGCAAATCACTGAACTCCTCTGTCTCGGTTTCTTTGTCATTAAAAAGAAAATTATAATTATATTTCCTCCCTGATAGTGTATGGCTACAAAACTTCTTAATTCATTGCAAGCTCTTTGAAACGGACCTGGTACACAGTGGATACTTATTAAAGGTTAGCCATCATTACTGGTAAGGCAAATACAGTGTTTCTGTTGTTATTGTCCATTGAAATCCAATAAAATATCGATTTTATTAGTGTCTATTCATTTTTTATTCTTATATATCAAATTCCCCCTTTAGCTGCCTTCTGGCCATCAGTTTGAGACTCTGAGGCAGAGACTGTTTTATTAGGATAAACAGCTTTGTTGGCAAATGGTACCTTCTTGTGAGCCATCTCTGAAATGCTTATAGGGGTTGCTTGAATTACTCTAGTGGGAAAGATAGCATACTAACTCAGAAGATGCAAAAAAGTGTTTGAAAATCATCATATAAAATTTCAAAAGTTGTTGAAGATCAGTTAATGGTAGGTATGTCTGGATTTATTTCTGTGTTCCCTATTATGTTCCATTGATCTACAGGTCTACTTTTATAAAAGTACTATGCTGTTTTGGTTACTATAGACTTGTGGTATAATATATACTGGGGAAATCACATCCTAGTCAATAAATGGTGCTAGAAAGACTGGATAGTCATATGCAGAACAATGAAACTGGATGCAAGTCTCTCACCACATAAAAAATTAACTGACTATCAGTGAAAGACTTAAATATAAGAACCAGAAATATAAAACTTTAGAAAAAAACCCATGAAAAACTCTTCCACGCATTGGTCTCGGCAAATAACTTATGACAAAGTTCTCAAAAGCAAATGCAACAAAAACAAATATAAACAAATGGGACTTAAACTGAAAATCTTTCATACGGTAAAATAAATAATCAACAAAATAAACAGATAGCCTAAAATTTGGAGAAAATATTTGCAAATCATGCATCTCATAAATGGTTAATATATACAATCTACAAGAAACTCAAACAACTCAACAAAGAAAAAAAACTAAATAATCCCATTAAAAAGTGGGCAAATAACATAAAAAAATTACACAAAAGAAGACATGCAATCAGCCAACAAAAATGAAAGTTTGCTTAAATCTCTAATCATCAGAAAAATTAAAAATTAAAATCACAAGACACTATCGTACACGAGAAGGAATTGCTATTATTAAAAAGTCAAAAATCAACAGATGTTGGTGAGGATGTGGAGAAAAGGGAATTCTTATACACTGTTGGTGGTAATGTGAATTAGTGCAATCTTTATAAGAAACAGTATGGAGATTTCTCAAAAAGCTAATAATAGAACTACTATTCAGTCTAGCAATCCCACTACTGAGTACCTATCTAATTGAAAATAAGTCATTATATCAAAATGACATCTGCACCTGTATGCTTATCGCAGCACTATTCAAAATAAGTAAGACATGAAATCCCCTAAATATTCAACAGAAACAGAGGTTTGGATAAATAAAATGTGACATATATATGTGTAATACCTATATAAAAGCATATGTATACACACACACGTATATATATATACATTTCACATTATATGTATATATGTATATGATGTATATACATATATAACATTTTATTTATCCAATCCTCTGTTGATGATTGGATAAATAAAAAGTATCCTATAGTGTGTGTGTGTGTGTGTATGCATGTGCATATATGTATGTGTGTATACTACCGAACCATAAAAAAGAACAAAATCATGTATTTTGCAGCAACATGGATGGAACTGGAGGCCATTATCCTCATTGAAATAACTCTGAAACAGAAGCTGAATACTACATATTCTCACTTATAAGTGGGACATAATCAATGGGTATACATGGACATACAAGTAAAATAATAGATACTGGAGTCTTCAAAAGGGTGGGGGAAGTGAGTAGGATGAGGGAAGAAAAGTTATCTATTGGGAACATTGTAAACTATTTAGGTAATAGGAACACTGAAAGTGCAGACCTCACCACTATGCAATATATGCTTGTAACAAAACTGCACTTATATTTGCTAAATCTATAAAATTAAAATAAATAAATTTTAAAATTTGAAGTTTTGTAGCTACAATAAAGTTCAGATTTTAGCAATTGGATTCATCTGATAAAGTTACTTACGAGTAATATTTCAATGAAATTTAGGACCAAATTTTATTTATCTTCTATCTGGAAGTAGAAGTTACACATGATACTGAGTTATCTTTTTAATCAGCATTTTTGCATGTATATGCACATATGAGTCTGTGTGTGAGGGGGTGATGTTTGTGTTATGGGGTAAATTGTAAAAGACTGTTAAAATGTAAATAAATTTGACTTCCAGAATGATGCATATTTAATAGCAATATCAGACATATAACATAGAAACACATGAACTGAAAAAACAATGACTTCTGGTTAGCAAACTCGTTGGTGAATGTGGTGGAAATGGGAAGGAAGGAAAGCCTTCAGTTTGTGTTTCCTTACTGTTGTATTCACTGGTCAACTACGATGAATGGTCATGTTTCCAATGATCTTCAGAAAGGTTTCTCCCATCCAGTCTGTAAATTCTTTGAGAAACATATTACAAATATATTGGCATATGAAATCAGGAGGAAATTACTTCAGACTTACAGTCGTTTGATATATGAGTTGAGTTTAAGGAGATTAATGATTATTTATCTTTATTTGTGATAGTTTTTATTTTCCCTGGATATTTGTCCCGTTTTTTAATAGATTCAAGTCACCACCAAGTATGGTACTCTAATATTGCAATTACAACTGTACAGAATCTAAAATAATATACAAAATTATTTTAATTTTAATCCACTCAAATCAATATTATTTCTTCATTAAATATTTAAATATGTTCAGCTAATATGTATTTAAAAGTATACACTTTTGTAACACATTTTTCCACAATTGTTGAAGCATTATAGAGATTTTGAAGCTAGTGTGCTGTATACCACTAACTGGCCATATTGATTGAAGTGCCAAGGAATATAATACCTTTTCCTTAAGTTAAATATCCAATTACTACTGGAGACCCGCTGTTTCAAAGCAATAACATAAGCATTACTATTTTAATTTGATTGTCTTTTACTTTAAACTTTAACACAGAAAATAGGAATTTGTTAACTTACATTAGAAAAAAATATTTTGTGGTATTTATTTTTTTCTAAATTAAATGCAAATTAAATTTTCCAAAATCTTTCTGTTTTTTTCTTCTGTAGATTAAATTTGTTCTCTTAACCCTGTTTTCCAACAAAACTTCTCTTTTTAGAAATTGTGATTGTTTGTTAAATTTAAATCACCTACCTATACAATAGCAACACAAATATATCAGAGTCATACCTAAAAATAATATTTCGATCATAAGAACATCTGATACATATTGAATCTTATTTTATGATTTGAGTAGTGTGGAGATTTCTATCGTGCCCTTTTTCTGTATGTTTCAACATGTTAGAATGAAAATTTATTTCTATTTTGAGGAAACTCAGCCTTATATGAGGAAGCAAGAAAGCACATATTTATGGCGAAGGTAAAGCTTTTCATGAAACAAATATTTTCCATGCAGCTAGGAATCAAGTTGGAACTGCATTACCAAGCATAAGTTATGTAGTTGCTAGATGATGATTAATAGAGAGTAATGGTGCCAGACTCTAACTGCTACATCTTGAAAACCAGCTATGGTAAAAAGATGGAATGGGTTTTGTCTGGTGGAAGTATGGCAAAACAGACGTAGTTTTTATTTAAAAGAAACTCATTCATGAGAACCAATGAGACACTTTCATGGACCAACAGAAATGCTGAAAAGTGTTTTGTTAAGAAGGGAGGATGCAGTATGAAATATTAAGTATATTTGAATATTAGGTTGATATGGCCTCATTTGACCCTGGAGAATATCAGTTATGAATGACATAAACTTTTTTTTTTTCTTTAAATTTTTCATCTTGCTTCAGGTAATGCTGTCAATGTTTCCTACTAAATTAAGATGCATTTTAGGCATTTTTTCCCATTTAATTAAATGTTCTTCTAAAACATTACGTAAGGATTGTATTATGTTCCGTTGAATACTCAAAACGAACATCAAGTTTTCTTTTACTGTCAGAAATTAGATTGTTCTGCCTCTTGATATACCATAATCCAACATCATGAAAAAAATTCTTCAGAATGTATTTGTAAAAGTGTAATTACTGTTCCAAATGTTAGTATGTATCTAATGTTTTTTGATTCATGTTAATTTCTTTCTTTCTATATATATTGGGCAATTTATACTCCCACACATAGAAAATCAAAATGACTTTGCTACCATTCTACCACTAATAATGGAGTATTTTGTTTATATATGTGTGTGTGTGTGTGTGTGGATATGTGTGTATTGCCAAAGTATTAAATTTTAAAAATTATCTCATTTGTTTTTATTTCTGAATAAAATTGATGTGAAATTTTTTATATTGGTGGTCTTTGGTATTTTCTTTTGCACACTTGTAGATGCAGCTTTCATTTTGATTGGGTTGTTGAAAATGTATTTATTAAAACTATTAATTGTTTTCATGACTTGTGTTTGGTGTTTTTTCTTCCTCTTTGCCCTTTAATTTTAAGTCTATATAGAAACTTGCTACTTTATACAATTAAACATACATTTTATTATTTTATACTTTATGTTTTAAAAATCTTTTACCTAAATTATATTGTACTTTGTACTTCATTTTAATCTATAATACATCTGAAATTTAATTTTGTGTGTGGATTAAAATAGGCCTTTATTTTATTTATAATTTTTCAGAGTTAACTACTTTCTTAGAACTACAAGGTGCCTGTAAGTCTGACTTTCCTATATAGTTGGAAAATGGAGAACAGGATAAGGGTGAACGGTATTAGTTTCTCAAACATTCATTCATTCATTAAAACATCTTTTTACCTGTTCTTGGAGAGGAGAGAATAATTCCAAAGTTTAGTTTATGTGAAAATCAATACAGCTCTCTTGTTATTCTGACACAGCCATGATTGTGGTCAAGTGCAAAATCTTGTGACTATATAGTAAACACACTCACATAAAAAAGAGAAAATGTGTAGAAATAAGAAAGACATGCATGATTTGCATATATATGTATGTGCATTACGTATATGATATATATATGTGTGTGTATATATATATATAATGACATTTCACGTCAATGGGGAAAAGGCCCGTTTAGCATTTCTGACATGCTTTTCCCATTGCTGAAATGTACGAATTTTATATTAATACTATTTTTATTCAGGATAATCATAAAAGTTATTTTAAAATAATCATTTACATGCAGACTAAAATATCACTTTAGAAGAATCTCGAATCTAAAGTTATGCATCTGATTTATCTAATTTTTACTGCTATGTTGATAACAGCTTATTTATAAGAGAAAGCATCATTTTTTGAAACACCAACAGTTGTGTCCGTTGTTACAGAATATCACATTAATATTTGGACATGCTGTGTATTGCATGTAATTTTTAGTTGCCTGATGATTTCCTGGAGGGAACTGAGCCACTAAAATATTTGTTTTAAAATGCATGTACAACGGATTGCAAAACAAATATATATGCATACACATATAAACAAATGTGTATTCATGCATGCACACACACACACAAATACGAATATTTCAGTAATGTTAACCTGGGCAACACTTTTCTGTCTGGGCAATGTATTGTGACTACGAATCTAATATGTGCACAAAGGCATATATACTTTTATATTATTTTTGTATTGCATATATATGTTAATTAGAGATGTTAGAAAAAAAATTGGGATTTGTGTGTTTTAATCATTAACTGGTAATTTTTAAGACCATAAGCGAGGTAAAAGTTCAGTTAATTTTTCCATTGCCAAATATTTATAATATCGAAACATTAAAATATGTTTCAAATGATGTTAGATAGACGAGAGAGATGAGGATAAGCAAATACACGTAAACAGATTGCACAAAATAAATAAGGACAATATGGGAATTTTCATAGAACACTAAGATGTGACACTAATCCATACATTTATGTAAGGTAGATTAAATATTATCTTAGTTTCTGAAACTTCCTAAAAATTCACACTTTTTAACTTTTGTGTACATTGAAAGAGTTTTTTTAGTATAAAGATAAGAAGCAGGAAGACCGAATGTGGGCTGCCCAGCTGATTTTAGAAACTAATTTCAGAAAGCTAACGCCTTGTATTTTTCAATAGGCCCACATATAAATGAACTACAACAAAAGTAGTAGCTTATTATAGAATGCATATTACAAAACTAAATGCTAAGTGAAAATACATTCAAAATGTTATGGACTATGGAAAAATGTTGAAATTATGATGATAAAGGAATGCCTTCTTAGAATACTTAAGCCAGTAATTGGTATAGAGAGAACACATAAATTCTGGCCAGACATTTCTAAAAACTAAAGTAATGCAAATAAATGAATATCAATAATACCATTTAATACTTTAACTAAACTTATTTAAAGAAAAATATTAACACAATGCTATGCTGCATTACTAGTAACAGAATTTATAAATATGAAATTAAAGTAATTTCAAACTTATGTCTTGTGGCATGCTCCAATACTTAGAGTTACATGATTTCAAAAAGGCCTCTCTACATAATTTGCCCATTGCTAAATTATACTCTGGTATTTTACTTAAATTACTTTAACAAAATGTATTCATGATGTATTGTAATAGAACTGTAGATGCAGGAAACTGCATGAATTAGCATTATGGTTTTGTCTCTATTCATCACCAATTTAGTCTTTTATAAACTGAAGAAAAATAGGAAAATGAGAGAGAAAGCTCTTAGGCCTGTCAAGATTAATTACACTGCCAGTGTTGTTAATCTCTCTATATTCAAAAGAGTACAAAAATAAAACTCCTAAAACAAAACACAGATGAAAATGTCATCAAGAATCCCAAAAGTACTCATAGAATTATTGATGAAGCCCTAATACCCACTCTTCAGGAACAATTATTTAACATTTAAACTTCAGAGTTCCCTGAGAGGAGGCTTTTTTGGAAGCAAGCTGTGGACATCTGGAGTCAGTGTTTTGCATTAACAGTGTTTGTTGAAGTGTGGGTGGATGTTAGCATCTCTTTTCTTTAGAAACGTTTTGGAACACTACTGTACAATACTCTACAGAACAGGCAGATTCCTGTAATTATATCACATAAGCCCTCCCATTGCAGGCAGCAGAGATTTTACACACAGAGCAAGTGAAAGGCTCTATTTTCAGGGACTATTTCTTTAGTGAATAACAAGAGTGGTGAAATAATAGAGTCTTTTATTTATAGAGTTCCTTAATTCAACGAACTCAAAGGAAGCAGTAGTCATGATCTCATTAACACACAAAATAGCTCTGAGAAAACATAGTACCAATAACCACATTCTGCATATAGAGGAACTTGGGCCTAGAAAGTTGTGTGTAAGACCCAATTATCTTTATGGTCTTATGTGATGGGAATAACGCTGGGAATACAGCACTGTGAGACCACCACTGCACAAAGCAATAATGCTCAACTGCCTCCCAGGCAGCCCTCTGGGGGTTGCTGATTACACAACGTGGCTGAAGTTGGCTTTTGATTCCACAGCCAATTTCCCAACCCCTACAAATCCATAGACGTTTTCTTACATAAGATGAAAGTCATCATCATGATACATTTTCTAAATGTGATTTCCAGAAAGGCTTAAATATCATCTTTTCATTAAGGTGGTGTTTTATTTGTTTTATGTATTGCCTAATGTAAGGTAATGTCATGATTTGACTGAGTCAACAAAAGAGCAGTAATATTTTGCTATAATTATAATAAACTTCAGGTTAATAGAAAATCAATGCACTGGGGAAAAGATTTAGAGAGGTATCTAGAAAGGGTTGCAGGAGGTACCTAATTGCAAATGCCAAGTTCATTCATTTTCTGCGTATATGACCAAAAAAAAAAAAAAAAAAAAAAAGTGAAACCCTAAGTTACTGGTACCCATGAAGTCCTAGAGACAAGAATCAAAGACAAAGGGTATGGATAGGAAATTACATTTTATTAGCCTAAGAAAGGAATTAGATACTGCCTCCGGAATAGATTACCCCAGGCCAAATTTTCCTATCACTTAATATACATTCTCCTGAACTGATTTTCACAAAGTAGTAATGATTGGGTCCTGCTCCTTCAACATCCATGGATGTGCTCCTGGAGAATCCTGAAGCCCATAACCATTTAAGCATTCTAAATGCCTGATACTCACACCTAAGAGATATGTTGACTGCCTTGAAGATCTGTGTTTAAATAATACTATTTTTTCACTTAGAATGCTTAAGAATAATTTCTATGTTCATGATTCAAAATTTAATTTTCAAAACTTAGGATTTAAAAATGTTTAAGACAAGAGAACTTTAACTTTTAATAAATATATATTAATGGATATCATTAAGCACAAATGCTTAGATGGCACAGCTAAGTTATGACACTAATTTTAGGGCTCTCTATTCCAAGAAAATTCACAGCATTTCTGAAGTTTTCTTAAACTGTAAAATGAACATATTTATTAAGGTTACTTCATTAAGCTAGTGGAGTGATCATTTAAATACTAGCACTCAATGCTTCAATAATTTCTAGTTTCTATGGAGAAAGCAGAACAATGATTGGTTCACAACAAGTTTGGAAAGGAAAATATTTAAGTAACTTCTATCAGTGATGTTAATACAATTCAGATAATCAATTATATGCTAAGCTAAAAATGGCCTAAATGATGAACTTGTCTAATCCCTTTCTACTTTACTATACTTGCAAACCACTGAATCAGACACCAGAGTGTCATACAGCAGAGGACAAATGATTCATTTGTGGCCACATGCCTCCAGATATCAGAATGTGGAATTCGATTCAATCCTCTGCGGTGCCCATCCAGAACTGTATAATTAATGTGTCATATAAAGTTCAGAAAATTATTTAAATTGTGTTGCAACTAAGAATCTTAAGCATTGCCTAAAATCTAGCTACTTTATTTTTCTTCCTTTTGGGAGATGTCAGAATGATGTCTTTTTTTTTTTTTAATTTTGTTTTTGTTTTTCACTTTCATAAAATAATTTAAGGTCTCTACATCACAAAATCTGTTTATAGGTTACTGTATCTGATTACTGTCAGTAGTCACTTTAATCCTCTAGAAATAAAAATCTTGCATAAAGTGGTAGAATGATGACCCTGATTCTCTATTTATTCTCTCAAGTCAAATAATGATAGGTTTGAAAGTCGGAACTGTATGATGCAATGTATCCTTAAATTCAAACTTACTTTTCCTCAAAAACTATTCTTAATATTAAATGAGATGATTTATGCAAATATCTAACACATAACAAATACTAAAAAAGTTAGGTTGTCTTCTCTTTTACTTATGTATAGGAAAACCTGGCATAGTGAATAACAGCCTGACGTTTGTAGTTTATTTTCAAAATGACAGTCCCATAAAATAACAAATTTTATTACTGAAGTGTATTTGTATACAAAACTTTAACTGGAATTTGAATTAATTATGTTTAGTTAGAAGATACGAATGGAGGTATAACCTAGATTGTTTCATATAAAATAAAACCTAATATTTATACCCTACGACTCTAAGTGAAGTACATAGTGAAAGTTATGCTACCCAAAGTGATAACATTTTGGACTGAATTAAATTGAAAAGGCTTAAATATACACACATCCTTAATATAAAATATTTCTAGGGGCTATTGGTGTTAGCATTGAGCAAACACACCAGATCCCCTAGGGAAACAATTTCACGTGTCTTTGTATACAGATTTGAGTGAATACCCTCTTACATTTGTTATCTATTGCTGTATAACAAATTGCCACATGAGCACTTAAGGCAACACATATATACAAATTTATTATCCCATAACTTCTTTCTGTGGATCAGGAATCTGCATATTGCTAAGCTGGGTCCTCTACTTTGCACTCACAAGGTTGCAATAAAGGTATTGGCTTATGGTCTGTACTTCCATCTGAAGCCTCAAGTGTCGAAGGCTGTACTTTTTTGCTCACTCAATAGTGGTTGGCTGCATTCACTCCCTCACAGTTCTTTATGATGTGGACCTCTGCAAACTGATAGAGGGCTTTATCAAAGTCAGCAAGAGTCTTCTAAAGAGAGGAAGTCAAAATGTTTTGTAATCTTATCAGAGAAGAGGCAGTCAATCACATTTGTTTTATTCTATTGGTTAGAAGTAACTAGATCCAGCCCCACACAAGCACATGAAAACCAGGTCGTAAGGATCATGGAGAGACAACTTGAAACCTGCCTACCAGCCTTCTTTAATGTGATACTTTAAACATTTACTTTATATCCAGAAAATCAGGTGAGACTTAAGAATTTGTGTTAGATTTAAAAGAATATAAAAACTGCAGAGTAATCCAGAAAATTATTCCACTGCGTTAAATAAGTAGCTAAGGCATTTGTGACTTAATTCAGATTCTTATGAATTAAACTAGAGGAACATCTCCAGCTTCCAGCTCCAAGCTTGAGCAACACAGAAAACGGGTGATTTCTGCATTTTCAACTGAGGTTCCGGGTTCATCTCACTGGGGCATGTTGGACAGTCAGTGTTGGTCAGTGAGTGCAGCCCAACAAGTGAGAGCTGAAGGAGGGCAAGGCATTGCCTCACCTGGAAAGTACTAGGTGGAAGGGAATTGCTTTTCCTAGCCGAGGGAAACTGAGACACACAACACCTGGAAAATCGGGTAACTCTCACCCTAATACTGCACTTTACCAAGTGCCTTAGCAAACAGCACGCCAGGAGGTTATGTAGCACGCCGACCCCAACGGTCCCATGCCCACGGAACCTCCCTCATTGCTAGCACAGCAGTCTGAGGTCTAACTTCAAGGTGGCAGCAAGGCTGGGGGAGGGGAACCTGCCATTGCTGAGGCTTAAGTAGGTAAACAAAACCACACGAAAACTTCAACTCGGTGGAACCAACCTCAGCTCAAGGAGGCCTGCCTCCCTCTATAGACTCCACCTCTAGGGACAGGGCATAGCTAAACATAAAGCAGCAGTAACCTCTGCAGATGTAAATGTCCCTGTCTGACAGCTTTGAAGAGAGCAGTGGTTCCCCTAGCACAGAGGCTGAGATCTGAAAACAGACAGACTGCCTGCTCAAGTGGGTCCCAGACCCCCAAGTTGTGTAACTGGGAGACATCCCCCACTAGGTGCAAACTGACACCTCACACTGCACACGACTGTGTACATATCTGAGACAAAGCTTCCAGAGCAAGAAACAGACAGCAACACTTGCTGTTCAGCAATATTCTATCTTCTGCAGCCTCTGCTGCTGATACCCAGGCAAACAGGGCATGGAGTGGACTTCAAGCAAACTACAACAGACCTGCAGCTGAGGGTCCTGACTGTTAGAATGAAAACTAACAAACAGGAAGGACACCCACACCAAAACCCCATCAGTAAGTCACCATCATCAAAGACCAAAGGCAGATAAAACCACAAAGATGGGGAAAAAGCAGTTCAGAAAAGCTGGAAATTCAAAAAATCAGAGCGCATCTCCCCACAAAAGGAACGCAGCTCATTGCCAGCAACAGAACAAAGCTGGACGGAGAATGACTTTGATGAGCTGAGAGAAGAAGGCTTCAGTCAATCAAACTTCTCAGAGTTAAAGAAGGAAATACGCAACCAGCGCAAAGAAACTAAAAACCTTGAAAAAAGAATGGATGAATGGATGACTAGAATAACCAAAGCAGAGAAGTCCATAAATGAACTGATAGAGATGAAAACCATGACACGAGAACCACGTGACAAATGCACAAGCTTCAGTAACCGACTCGATCAACTGGAAGAAAGAGTATCAGTGATTGAAAATCAAATGAATGAAATGAAGCAAGAAGAGAAGTTTAGAGAAAAAAGAGTAAAAAGAAATGAACAAAGCCTCCAAGAAATATGGGATCTGTGAAAAGACCAAATCTACGTCTGATTGGTGTGCCTGAAAGTGACGGGGAGAATGGAACCAAGTTGGAAAACACTCTGCAGTATAGTATCCAGGAGAACTTCCCTAACCTAGTAGGGCAGGCCAACATTCAAATTCAGGAAATACAGAGAATGCCACAAAGATACTCCTCGAGAAGAGCAACTCCAAGACACATAATTGTCAGATTCACCAAAGTTGAAATGAAGGAAAAAATGTTAAGGGCAGCGAGAGAAAGGTCGGGTTACCCATGAAGGGAAGCCCATCAGACTAACAGTAGATCTCTGGACAGAAACTCTCTAAGCCAGAAGAGAGTGGGGGCCAATATTCAACATTCTTAAAGAAAAGAATTTTCAACGCAGAATTTCATATCCAGCCAAACTAAGTTTCATAAGTGAAGGAGAAATAAAATCCTTTACAGACAAGTAAATGCTTAGAGATTTTGTCACCACCAGGCCTGCCCTACAAGAGATCCTGAAGGAAGTACTAAACATGGAAAGGAACAACAGGTACCAGCCATTGCAAAAACATGTCAAAATGTAAAGTCCATCAACGCTTGGAAGAAACAGCATCAACTAACGAGCAAAATAACCAGCTAATATCATAATGACAGGATCAAGTTCACAAGTAGGCTAAAAAAAAAAAAGGGATGGAGAAAGATCTACCAAGCAAATGGAAAACAAAAGAAGGCAGGGTTTGCAATCATAGTCTCTGATAAAACAGACTTTAAACCAACAAAGATCAAAAGAGACAAAGACGGCCATCACATAATGGTAAAGAGATGAATTCAACAAGATGAGCTAACTATCCTAAATATATATGCACGCAATATAGGAGCATCCAGATTCATAAAGCAAGGCCTTAGAGACTTACAAAGAGACTTAGACTCCCATACAATAATAATGGGAGACTTTAACACCCCACTGTCAACGTTAGACAGATCAGCGAGACAGAAAGTTAACAAGGATATCCGGGAATTGAACTCATCTCTGCATCAAGCGAACCTAATAGACATCTACAGAACTCTCCATCCCAAATCAATGGAGTATACTTTCTTCTAAGCACCACATCACACTTATTCCAAAATTGACCACATAGTTGGAAGTAAAGCACACTTCAGCAAATGTAAAAGAACAGAAATTATAATAAACTGTCTCTCAGACCACAGTGCAATCAAACTAGAACTCAGGACTAAGAAACTCAATCAAAACCACTCAAATACATGGAAACTAAACAACTTGCTCCTGAATGACTGCTGGGTACATAATGAAATGAAGAAAGAAATAAAGATATTCTTTGAAACCAATGAGAACCAAGATACAACATACCAGAATCTCTGGGATACATTTAAAGCAGTGTGTAGAGGGAAATTTATAGCATTAAATGCCCATAAACGAAAGCAGGAAAGATCTAAAATTGACACCCTAACGTAACAATTAAATGAACTAGAGAAGTAAGAGCAAACACATTCAAAAGTTAGCAGAAGGCAGGAAATAACTAAGATCAGAGCAGAACTGAAGGAGATAGAGATACAAAAATCCCTCCAAAAAATTCAATGAATCCAGGAGCTAGTTCTTTGAGAAGATCAACAAAATTGATAGACCGCTAGCAAGACTAATAAAGAAGAAAAGAGAGAGGAGTCAAATAGACTCAATAAAAAATGATATGGGGGATATCACTACCAACCCCACAGAAATACAAACTACCATCAGAGAATACTATAAACACTTCTATGTAAATAAACTAGAAAGCCTAGAAGAAATGGATAAATTCCTGGACACATACACCCTCCTAAGACTAAACCAGGAAGAAGATGAATCCCTGAATAGATCAATAGCAGCCTCTGAAATTGAAGCAATAATTAATAGCCTACCAACCAAAAAAAGTCCAAGACCAGACGGATTCACAGCTGAATTCTACTAGAGGTACAAGGAAGAACTGGTATCATTCCTTCTGAGACTATTCCAATCAACAGAAAAAGAGGAAGTCCTCCCTAATTCATTTTATGAGGTCAGCATCATCCTGATACCAATGCCTGGCAGAGACACAACAAAAAAATAATTCTAGACCAATATCCCTGATGAACATCGATGCAAAAATCCTCAATAAAATACTGGCAAACCGAATACAGCAGCACATCAAAAAGCTTATCCATCATGATCAAGTGGGCTTCATCCCTGGGATGCAAGGATGGTTCAACACATAGAAATCAGGAAGCGTAATCCAGCATATAAACAGAACAAAAGACAAAAACCACATGATTATCTCAATAGATGCAGAAAAGACCTTTGACAAAATTCAACAGCCCTTCATGCTAAATACTCTCCATAAATTCAGTATTGATGGAACGTATCTCAAAATAATATGAACTATTTATGACAAACCCACAGCCAATATCATACTAAATGGGCAAAAACTAGAAGCATTCTCTTTGAAAACTGGCACAAGACAGGGATGTCCTCTCTCACTATGCCTATTCAACATAGTGTTGGAAGTTCTGGCTATGGCAATCAGACAAGAGAAAGGAATAAATGGTAATTAATTAGTAGAAGAGGAAGCCAAATTGTCCCTCTTTGCAGATGACATGATTGTATATTTAGAAAACCGGATCATCTCAGCCCAAAATCTCCTTAAGTTGATAAGCAACTTCAGCAAAGTCTCAGGATACAAAAACAACGTGCAAAAATCACAAGCATTCTTATACGCCAATAACAGACAAACAGAGGGCCAAATCATGAATGAACTCCCATTCACAATTGCTTCAAAGAGAATAAAATACCTAGGAATCCAACTTATAAGGGATGTGAAGGATCTCTTCAAGGAGAACTACAAAACACTGCTCAATGAAGTAAAAGAGGATACAAACAAATGGAAGAACATACCATGCTCATGGATAGGAAGAATCAATATCGTGAAAATGGCCAAACTGTCCAAGGTAATTCATAGATTCAATGCCATCCCCATTAAGCTACCAATGACTTTTTTCACAGATTTAGAAAAAAAAAAATGCTTTAAAGTTCATATGAAACCGAAAAAGAGCCTGCATTGCCAAGACAATCCTAAGCCAAAAGAACAAAGCTGGAGTCATCACGCTACCTGACTTCAAACTATACTACAAGGCTACAGTAACCAAAACAGCATGGTACTGGTACCAAAACAGAGATGTAGACCAATGGAACAGCACAGAACCCTCAGAAATAATACCACACATCTACAGCCATCTGATCTTTCACAAACCTGAAAAAAACAAGAAATGGAGAAAGGATTCCCTATTTAATAAATGGTGCTGGGAAAATTGGCTAGCCATAAGTAGAAAGCTGAAACTGGATCCTTTCCTTACTCCTTATATGAAAATTAATTCAAGATGGATTAGAGACTTAAATGTTTTACCTAAAACCATAAAAATCCTAGAAGAAAACCTAGGTAATATCATTTAGGACATAGGCATGGGCAAGGACTTCATGTCTAAAACACCAAAAGCAATGGTAACAAAAGCCAAAATTGACAAATGGGTGCTAATTAAACTAAAGAGCTTCTGCACAGCAAAAGAAACTACCATCAGAGTGAACAGGCAACTTACAGGATGGGAGAAAATTTTTGCAATCTGCTCATCTGACAAAGAGCTAATATCCAGAATCTACAAAGAACTCAAACAAATTTATAAGAAAAAAACAATCCCATTAAAAAGTGGGCAAAGGTTACGAACAGACACTTCTCAAAAGAAGATATTTATACAGCCAACAGACACATGAAAAAATGCTCATCATCACTCACCATCAGAGAAATGCAAATCAAAACCACAATGAGATACCATCTCACACTAGTCAGGATGGCAATCATTAAAAAGTCAGGAAACAACAGGTGCCAGAGAGGATGTGGAGAAATAGGAACACTTTTACACTGTTGGTGGGACTTTAAACTACTTCAACCACTGTGGAAAACAGTGTGGCGATTCCTCAAGGATCTAGAACTAGAAATACCATTTGACCTAGCCATCCCATTTCTAGGTATATACCCAAAGGAATGTAAATCATGCTGCTATAAAGACACATGCACACGTATGTTTATTGTGGCACTATTCACAATAGCAAAGACTTGGAATCAACCCAAATGTCCATCAGTGACAGACTGGATTAAGAAAATGTGGCACATACACACCATGGAATACTACGCAGACATAAAAGAAAGAATGAGTCCGTGTCCTTTGTAGGGACCTGGATGCAGTTGGAAACCATCATTCTCAGCAAACAGAAAACCAAATACCACATGTTCTCACTCATATGGGGGAATTGAACGATGAGATCACTTGGACACAGGAAGAGGAACATCACACACCGGGTCCTATTGTGGGGAGAGAGGAGTGAGGACGGATAGCATTAGGAGATATACCTAATGTAAATGATGAGTTAATGGGTGCAGCGCACCAACATGGCACATGTACACATATGCAACAAAACTGCATGTTGTGCACATGTACCCTAGAACTTAAAGCATAATAAAAAAAAAAAAAAAAGAAAGAGAGTAGAACTTAGTAAACATCATGATAAAGTGTAAAAAAAAAAAATAGCTAAATCAGATAAAGAGTGTAAGACTTGAGTGGGATGCTTTAGTGCCTGTTGAAATTTACACATTGAGGACTTTTTTTGAAAAGGGGGAAAATATATGATTAAAATTTATTTCAGTTCCTTTTTTCTAATTTCTGTAGATAAATCCATGTATTTAACCATATCTGCCTATGCATGCTTTGCTATCTTCTCATATTTATATTTGTTTCCTTTTCTATCGTTTATATGCCTTAGCCAAGTGTTTCATATCATTTTGCCTCAGTTTCCTCATCTTTCAAATTAGATTATAAGGATATTTAAAACTAGATAATACACAAAATCCATATTTTGTAAATAACAGCTTTTATATTTTTCATATCTCAGGTAATTCTTAAGTTGGTGGACTAATTCGTTTATGTATTTATCCAGTCAACAGCAAAGATTTATTAGCTATTGATGCAATCCACAGTTGTTTAAATGCTCGTATGTACTGTGGGTATTAGAGATGACAACATTAACATTTTTAGCATCATTGTGTTTGCTGTTCTAGAGGTAGAAATGGGATGCTGTGGGAGCATAGAAAAGGGCATCTAATAGCTTAAGGTCTTAGTGAAGGTGACTTATCTAAAGTGATGAGGAATCCAGTGAATTTAAAAAAAAAAAAAGTTTTTTCCAAAAGATAAAATTGCACATGAAATGGTTTCAAGGTTTGTGAGGTATACTGAATGCTTCCAATTTCATGTTGCCTTGGAATTCATTTTAACTGTTGGTTTAGCTTTCTCCTGCCAGAGGCAGGACTCAGTTACCCTTGACAGAGTTTGCAGCTCTACATCACATCCAAATGGCGTTAGCTGGTGGCCAGAGATAAGAACTTAGAGACATCTCTCTTGCCTAGCAGACTGGGCTCCTCTCTTTCCTGATGTTTTCTTTAAAAGGACGAATAGGGAATCTAACTGTGAACTTAAAGTAACCCACACCCTATTCTGCAGTATATACTAACAATTGCCATGCTCTCCTCTTTTTTTCTCTGCCTGCGCTCCCTGACCTTTCTGTGGCCTCTAGGAATGCCATGTACCTCCCATGATCTGCAAGTACTAAAGCTCTTAAACATTCACATTGTGGTGGTGTCATGGAAGTCCTCCCACAATCTGATCACTGATGGGGAGGCTGCTTGATGGGACCTATGCAAAGGGATTCCTTGCTGGTGTGTTTTGTCTGGGCCTCAAGTGGCTGCTGTTAACAGTAACTACCAGCTAAGTTGATAGAGAAACTGAAAAGTTTGACTCAATACAAGAACTGTAATTCATTCAGTAAAAGTAAATTTATTCTTAAAACTCATAAAAGAGTATATGTGGAGAGCCCATAGCAGGTGAATCTGGAAGGGTAGGAATAATGAAACTCATGAAGGGCTTTGTGTGCTTATCAAGAAATTACAGATTTCATCTAAAGAAAAAATAGTAAAAATTGATGCTTTCTTTAAGAATAAAAAAAAGTACATTATTATGTTTGATTTATTTAAAGTAAAACTTTGAATATTATAGTATGTGTGTTTAAGAATTTTTAACTACTCTGAACTGAGATTGGCTCTAGTCGGACTGAGGTTTTTATATTTCAAATAGAAGTTTTAGATACCTAAGAGGTAAGTATATAGGATAGATAGAGGAAATGAGAAATGTTGGGTATTCTCAACCTTTTGCAATTTTTTGGAATGTATGCTGAGCTAGTTTTTGATCTATAAAAAGTGATCAATTGAAAGAAGATAATTCTAAATATTTACAATTATTTTTAAATATTAAGTATTTTCATTAAGAATCCAAAGCATAACAAAAAAAATCATTGAGAGGAAAATATGAATTCGGGTCTTAGCAATGAATGATAAACTAAATGAATCAGAAGAGATTTTAATTTACAGAGAAACAAGAAATAAGTAAATATAAAAAAAAAATTTACTTTTGTAATAACAGTGGTATAAAAACTCTATAATAAGTATAATGTCTACACACAATGTATAGGGTACTCAGAAGTATCTAGGAGTTCTGGGAATTAACTTTACAAAGGAGTAAATGTTATAATATGTAAATTACATTTTAATAAATTTTTTCAAAAATGTGTTTAAAAATGAATAAAATTAATACACATTACTCCTATTTCCCCCATATTCAAAAGGGAACAAGGATATACTTTTAGAAAATGACTCGAAATTAAAAATAAGAGTGGGGAGACTGTGCCCTTACGAATCAATATGGTATCTATAGATCGTAGAAAATCAGAGAGATAGCAAGAGATAAGAGGGAGATAGAGAACCAAAATATGCAAAATATGGCAACAATTTGTATGTGAATACATTCTGATGCCAACAGTTTAATTTTTCAAACCTGACAACTGATGGTATGAATGTTATCATTTAGTTGGATATATTTTTTCCTTTATATTTAACTAATATGTTTTCAATTCTCTTCTATATACCAAAGAGATTCATTCACGACAACAGAAATTTCTGTAATGATTTACAGACCTTACGACTGCTATTAATATACATTAGATAATTTATATTTAATAATTTAAGAGGTTGTGACAATATAGATAATTCAATTGTTTTGACAAAAAAAAAAAAAAATCCAAGCCATGATATAAATAGATATATTCTGTAATTAATACGATTCCTGTTTTACTTCATCACTAATCAAATAAAGAGCATATGAATTCTAGAATTATCCACTCTTCCTTACTTTTCAGCACCAGCCATCCAGAGCCCAAAGAATGGTTAAAATTTTGAAGAAAAGAGATACTAAGTACTAATGTCAGAGAACTGTGATTTCGCCTTAGGCAACATTCCCTCTTAGGTAAAAACATGAACCATCATAGACATTGGCTTCCCAGACATTTCCATGTGAGCGCCACTAATGGTAACATAGATAAATCCACATTTTTAGGATTCTGAAGAAATAACTTAAGGGGGCTTTTTAAAAATTAATAATGCAAACTTTTTATTCTATCAACTCTGTTATTATAACATAACATAATCAAATATAAAAACATAACACAACATAGCAAAACCTAACCTAATATATATTTAAATTACTCAATCTTAGACATGAATAATTTTCTTGCTGTTTATTAGGTTAATATTAAATTCTGTTATATTTCTAGATTTTAGAATGTTTGTTTCAATTAAAAAGGATTGTTACGCTATCAAGTCCAACAACTGGGAAATTTCTCAGTCTTGCTATCATGTTTCAGAGATACAAACTCACCAAATAAGTAGACACAAATGACAAGTATTTCTCCCACTACTTTTTGATCTGTATCAAGAGAATTTCTAAGAAGACATGCACAGAGTGATGCCAAAGAGTTGGCATTTGGGCATACTTTCATATTAGTTTTGATAGAAACCTCAAAAAGTATATTTTCTTCCTGTGAGGCAAAAAACCTCTCAGTCACAGCTTGGTTTCTCAAGGAAACAGTTCCTAATTTTTTTTTTTTTCTAAAAAAAATGAACTACTAATGGGATGTATTTAACTTAAGATAAAAAATTTTTCAGCTCAAAAAATGAACAAATTTCTTTCCGTTTTTATAACGTGGTTATATGAAGATGTATTACCCAGAAAATAGTTTGCATTCTATTGACAGACAAACCTGCCTAATCTGGATGAAAGTATTCTTATTTGTTATCTTCATATTCAATATTGTGAAGTTTACTTGTATTCAGAAATATCATTATTCTAACTACATGCGAGATCAATAAAACGGCTATGTTACTTGATCTCATTAAACTCAAAGGAACAAGTTGAATATAGTCTACTCAATCAATTGGTTAAGCCTAGTATTAGTCAAATAAGTGCAGATACCTTCAACATAGCCAAAATATCTTTATTAATTTGAAATAGATTTTTTTAACTATTAAGTTGTGGAGTACATGCACAGGATATGCAGTTTGTTACATAGGTAAACGTGTCATGGGTGTTGGTTGTATTAATTATTTCCTCACCCAGGTATTTAGCCTAGTATTCACTAGTGTTTTCCTGACCCTCCCAAAGTCAGAAATACCATTCAATCCTGCAATCCCATTACTAGGTATATACCCAAAGGAATCAAAGGAACATATATCATTCTATTCTAAAGACACATGAACATGAATGTTCATTGCAGCACTATTCACAATAGCAAAGACATAGACTCAACCTAAATGCACATCAATGATACACCGGACAAAGAAAATGTGGTATATATACAAAATGGAATACTATGAAGAAGGAATGAGATCACGTTCTTTTCAGGGACATGGATGGAGCTGGAGGCCATTATCCTTAGCAAACTAATGCAGGAACATGACACCAACTACCACACGCTCTCACTTATAAATGGGAGCTAAATGGTGAGAACACATGAAAACATGGAGGGGAACAACACACAGGGGCCTATCAGAGAGTGGAGATTGGGAGGAGGGAGAGGATCAGGAAAACTATCTCATGGATAAAGTATATATTTTAATGCTGTGATTGTCTTGATAGAGGATGTACAGTTAAGGACACTGGTGAAATTAGGATAAACTTGCTGTGTGACTTGTCGTTTTGCTTCTTCTCACTCCTAATATTTTTCAAAGGTAATTTTATCAGATTTTGTTACGGTTAATATTGAGTTATTTTATATATATATAAATAAATATATTTTATAAATATATATTTTATATATATAATATATATAAAATATGGTCAACTTGATTGTGTTGAAGGATGCAAAATATTGTTCCTGGGTGTGTCTGCGAGGGTGTTGCAAATGGAGATTTAGAAAGGGAGAGCCACCCTCAATCTGGGTGGGCATAATCTAATCAGCTGCTAGGCTGGCTAGAATAAAAGCAGGCAGAAAAGCATGGAAAGACTAGACCAGTTTAATCATCGAGTCTATGTCTTTCTCCTGTGTTGGATGCTTCCTGCCCTCGAACATCAGACTCCAAGTTATTCAACTTTGGCACTTGGACTGGCTTCCTTGCTCCTCTACTTGCAGATGGCCCATTGTGGGACCTCACCTTGTTATTGTGTGGGTCAATATTCCTTTATAAACTCCCCTGTAGGCTGAGTGCAGTGGCTCGTGCTTGTAATCCTAGCACTTTGGGAGGCCGAGGCAGGTGGATCACCTGAGGTCAGGAGTTCGAGACCAGCCTTGCCAATATGGTGCAATCCCATCTTCACTAAAAATACAAAAATTAGCTGGGCATGGTGGCACAAGACTGTAGTCCCAGCTATTCGGGATGCTGAGGCAAGAGAATTCCTGAACATGGGAGGCAGAGGTTGCAGTGAGCCAAGATTAAACCACTGCACTCCAGCCTGGACTAAAAAGTGAGACTGCGTCTCAAAAAATAAATAAATAAGAAATAAACTCCCCTTTATATATACATCTATCCTATTAGTTCTGTGCCTTTAGAGAACTCTGACTAACACAGATTTCCCAATAGAAAAAAAAAAGGTATTGAAATGTTCCATCATTTCAGTTTTGTAAATTTTTTAAAAAATATTTTATATCCACATAAAATATTATATATATTTATATGTATATGTATATATATATTTTTTGACAGAGTTTTGCTCTTGTGCCTAGGCTGAAGTGCAATGGCACGATCTTGGCTCACTGCAACTTCTGACTCCCAGGTTCAAGTAATTCTCCTGCCTCAGCCTCTTGAGTAGCTGGGATTACAGCCACGTGCCAGTACACTCAGCTAATTTTTTGTGTTTAGTAGAGACAGGGTTTCACCATGTTTTTAAGTCTGGTCTTGAACTCCTGACCTCAGGTTTTCCACCCACCTCGGCCTCCCAAACTACTGGGATTACAGGCAAGCACCACCATGCCCAGTGGGGATGCTTTTTAAGAGGATAAAAGTTCAAATATTTTAACTGAATTTCAGGGTACAATCAGTGTTCCAAGAAGATACATCAATTTTTATTCTTTGGCTTTGGACACTCACTGGCAAATCAATGTCTTCCTCCAGTTAAGATGCACAGCCTGAGGTTATGTTGAACTTTTTATTTTTGGAAAAGCAAATATTAAGAGTTCCCATGACAAAGGTATTTTAGTTATACATTAGCAAATATTTAGGGACTAGACACAACTTAGCAATTATGAATGATATTAATGCAAGTTTTGAAGTGGAAAATATGCAGTGACAAAATAGAATTGCCAATTCCAGAATTATGTACTGATCAATAATTGCAATAAAAACAGAAGTTTGTTTTGGTGTCTGTAGTTATTGAGCTATATTAGGAAGAGTTCCAACAGTGTCATAAATTGCTCTAAACATAACTCTAGAATTGCTGTTAAGTCATCGAGCCAATTGACCTGCCTCTTAATCAGTGAATGAATTATCTTGTGGGTTTGGAATATCTGTCATTATATACATAGGGAGGTTTCAGTAGAGAGGAAATATTATATCATAAAATATAGTACAAAATATGAGTCAACTAAAGGTTATAAAGCTATATTCTTTAAAATATAATAACTCATGAACTTTTTGGTTGTTAGTTTACTGAGTTTTTTGTTGTTGTTGTTCCTTTTAATTTCAGCTTTTATTTTAGATACAGGTGGTATATGTGTAGAGTCGCTACATGGGTATACTGGACCCAGGCAGTGAGCATAGTACTCAACAGGTAATCTTTCAACCCATGATCCCCTTCCTCCTTCCCCCATCTTGTAGTCCACAGTGTCTATTGTTCCTATATCCAGGCCCATGTGTTCTCAAGGTTTAGATCCCATTATAAGTGAGGACATGTGGTATTCGGTTTTCTGTTCTTGCGTTAATTCACTTAAGATAATGTCCTGCAGTTCCACCCAGGTTGCTGTAAAGGACGTGATTTCACATCTTACAGCTGCATAATATTCCATGATGTATATGTACCACATGCACCACATTTTCTCTATCCAGTCTACCATTGATGGGCAACTAGGTTGATTCCATGTCTTCGATACTGTGAATAGCATGGCAGTGAACGTTCAAGTGCAAGTGCCCTTTTGATACAATGATCTATATTTCTTAGAGTACATAACCAGCAATGAAAATGCTGGGTAGAATGGTAGCTGTGTTTTATGGTCTTTGAGAAATCTCCAAACTGCTTTCCATAATGGCTAAATGAATTTATTAAAACATTTATACCAGCACTGTGTAAGTTGTCCCTTTTCTCTGCAGCCTCAGCTACTGTTTTTTTGTCTTTTTAGTAATAGTCATTCTACTGCTGTGAGATGATATATCACTGTAGTTTTGAGATGCATTTCTCTGATGATTAGCGATGATGAGCAATTTTTCCTGTCTCTTGGCCACATGTACACCTGTTCTTGAGAAGTGTCTGTTCATGTCTTTTGCCCACTTTTTAATGGAGTTGTTTTTTGCTTGTTGATTTAAGTTCCTTGTAGATTCTGGATATGAGATCTTTGTCCGATGCATAGTTTGTTAATACTTTTTCCCATTCTGTAGGCAGTTAGTTTACTCTTTTGTTGGTTCCTTTTGCTTTTGTTTAGTTTAATTAGGTTCCATTTTTTAATTTTTGTTTTTGTTGAAATTGCTTTTTGCAACGTGGCCATAAATTATTTGCCAAGGTGATGTTGAGAATGGTATTTCCTAGGTTTTCTTGTAGAATTTTTATAGTTTGAGGTCTTACATTTAAATCTATTTTGATTTAGTTTTTGTATATGGTGAAAGGTAGGGATCTAGTTTCATTTTTCCTCATATGGCTGGCCAGTTATTCCAACACCATTTACCGAATAAGGAGTATTTTCCCCCTTGCTTGTTTTTGTTTGCCTTGTGGAAAATCAGATTGTTATAGGTGTGCAGCTGTATTTCTGTGTTTTCTATTCTGTTCCATTGATCTCTGTCTGTTTTTGTACCAGTACCATGTTGTTTTGGCTACTATACCCATATAATACAGTTTTGAATTTGCATAGTGTGATGCCTCCTGTTTTGATCTTTTTGCTTAAGATTGTTTTGGCTATTAAAGCTCTTTTTTGGTTCCATATGAATTTTAGAATAGCTTTTTTCTAAGTGTCTGAAGAATGATATTGGTAGTTTGATAGGAATAGTGTTGAATATGTAAATTGCATTGGGTAGTATGGCCATTTTAGTGATATTAATCATTTCAGTATATGAACATGGATTTTATTTTGTTTTGTTTATTTGTGTCATCTCTAATTTCTTTCAGCACTATTTTGTAGTTTTTCTTGTAGAGATCTTTCACCTCCTTGGTTAGCTATATTGCTAGATATTTCCTTTTTTGTGTGTGTGCCTATTGTAAATGGAATTGTGTTCTCAATTTTACTCTCAGCTTCAATGTTATTGTTGTATAGACATGCCACTGATTTTTATACATTGATTTTGTATTTTGAAACCTTACTAAAGTTGTTTGTCAGTTCTAGTAGCGGTTTGGCAAAGTGTTTAGGGTTTTCTAAGTATAAAATCACATCTTCAGTGAAGAGAGATAGCTTGACTTCTTCTTTTCCTTTTTGGATGTCTTTCTTTCCCTTGCCTGATTGCTCGGGCTGGGAATTACACTATTATGTTGAACAGGAGTGGTAAGAGTGGGCATTCTTGCCTTGTTCCAGTTCTCAAGCCTAACCCACGACTTTTCATACTTTTGTGTGATTCTGATTTCCTTTAACAGCTATTAGGCTTATAACTTTCAGGTTTTTAGAAGTGACTGCCAGATAGAAAGAGGAAAAATGAAAAGCAGTCAAAAAAGTTCCTGGAAGAAACCTGGATTGATTTTTTTCCACATATTTGGAAATTAGTTGTTGTTGTTGTTGTTGTTGTTGTTTTGGAAATTACAGGCAAAAACATGGGCAAATTTCCTTACAAAATCATTTGAAAGCTAATTTTACATATTTTTTCCTCTCTAGTGGAAAAACCTTTTGTTTTAAATTAATCTCATACCTAACTAGATGACTGCATGTTCATATAAAGTAAAACTACACTTAATGCACATGTTGAAAATATCCAATAGCTCTTATCGTACTTTCTTCCCATTGATTGACCTCTTATCAGATTGAATTTCTAGATTTAACTACCAACTTAGTGAAATAGAGAAGACCAAAGAAAATGTAAATAAAAAAGGAAACGAAACAAAATTAGTAAAATCTGGACTACAGAAAATCCTACAGGGAAATCAAATAAAGGAAAATAATTGTAAGAAGAAAAAAGAGATGAAAATAAAAATTACAGGTTAAAAAAACCTAATAAATGGAAAAAAATTGTAATACATGGGTTGTTCTTTGTTTCTGATTTGTACAAACAAATGCTTAAAGAAAAAACACGAAGTTATATAAAAACCAAGTAGGCATTTTTAAATTTTAAAATACTGTTTTTAATGTCGTGTTTATGCTTTTAAATAGTTATTGTGTAGAGGTATATATATAAATATTTATGGATGCAATAATGTGCTGTCTGAAACTTACTTAGACAAAAATCTGATTATTTGGGGGATACAGTTAACAGACCATACAAAGGTGAAACGAATACATCATAGTTCCCTATAGTAGTTTCTCTACTTTGTTATGTATGTAACATTTTCCATAACAAAAATTAGAAAAAAAAAGGGAAAAAAACTGAGTTTTGGGGATAGACACCGAATTCAGCCAGTTTTCCAGGAATCAAAATTTTGAGGGTCATAGGTAATTTATTTTTGATAAAAATATAATGAATGGAGAAATGACTAATTTTTGAGGCATACTGTATAAAAGTTAGGTAATGTAACTTTTTCAGTATATATATGAAAAGCAATATTATAATAAAAATATTTGTAGGACCAGGCGCGGTGGCTCACGCCTGTAATCCAAGCACTTTGGGAGGCCGAGGCTGGCAGATCACGAGGTCAGGAGTTTTAGACCAGCCTGGCCAACATGGTGAAACCTCGTCTCTACTAAAGATACAAAAATTAGATGGGTGTAGTGGTGTGTGCCTGGCTCCATCTCAAAAGTAAAAATATAAATAAATTGCATCTTCTATAATGAAAACATACGAAAATCTTTTGGTAGAAGTGGTAGTTAAGGGTTATGGGAAACTTCTGAAAGGTTCTGTAGAACATAATCTAGCATTTCTGCTTGTTTCTCTCTCAGCAGACATGTTGCTCCTCAGCGGGTTAGAAGATTGCACTCTGTCTGACCCCAAACATACTTTTCTCAGTGAACAGACCAACACTTGGCCAATCTTTTACTTTCTAAAAGAAGTTGGCTGTCTTATTGTTTCCAGACACGTGTCTTGTGGGCAGTTTTTATTTATATAAATCCCTTATGTTCAGTATTGAAAAAGCAGTAGTTACAGAACTTTATCAAAAAGAGTCTATTTTAAATACATTGTGGGCCAGCAAAAATTGTTAAAATCATTGCTGTGATGTCTTAGCTTTATAACTAAATTAGAAAATCCCTTGTGACTCTAGCTGTAATATCTGCAGCATCAGAATCACAGGAATATTGTCTTTTTAAATTTAGTCTCAAGCCTTTGGTGATGCCAGATTTCACTCCCTAAGAAGTGATCAAAGTCCCAGTATCTCACTTATTTTATTACTGAATAAATCACTGAAGATGAGGCTAATTATGAAAGAGATTGCTACTATTTATGGCCAAATATATTTGTGATCTCAGCAGACTGGATATAAAGAAGTTTTAATCAGTGAGTACTAAAAATATGTGACAAGTAAATAGACAATTTGTTAATGCATTTTCTCCTGGGGTTTCCTCTGAATGTTATTAAAGTTGTGTAAGGGAAAATTCATACATTTCCTAAGGGATACAATTCCAAAATTTAGGACTAATCTTATTATTAGTAATGTGATCATTGCATTTCATATTAAGATAGGTTTAAGTCATTTTGCTTTAATGTCAGCCCATCAATTTCTTTAGCACCATGTAAGCATTATGTAATTACAGTGAATTATACAATTATGTGATATGAGATGGCTTGGTGGGTTTTACATCTAAAAATGGAATGATTTAATTTGAATTGATTGTTGTTTATATACCATTTAACTACATGCATGAGCTGTTCACATCATAAAGGAGAAGTGCTTGTCACAGTGGCAGCAAACGAAGAACATTTAGTTTGATATCCAAGGAATAATATGCCAAATTTAAAATTCTGTCCTTTAATCTAATATTCATAAAGTGTATCTTGACTTTATGCCTCAGTTTCTCTATTTAAATGAGGACAAAACATTGATGATACTGACATGTCATATAAAACATGAATGAGCATATACAGAAGAGATAAATTTTGCTGGTACAGATATAAATTCTAGAAATACTATTTTTCTGCTAATTTGCTGCTTTTGAATATACTCTCACTGTTGTCTCAAAGGTCACTAATCACATTCTCATCACCGAATTCAATGATATTTTCCTATTGATTTTCTTAGCATCCTCTCTGCTAGAATTTGCAATGTAGGCTTTCACTCATGGAATTATTTTTTCCTATGGATTTACATTTATTTCTGTTTTTAACTCTCTGTTTGCGTCTTCATTTTACTTCATCTGAAGTGCCTTGAACACATATGACAATGCTCCACAGATTCACACGTTCACTGTATTGTATGAGATTTGAAATAATGTTCCTTAAGTCACTACACAGAGTAAGGGATGGAGTCAAGAACACATCTTTGTGGAAAATACTGCTTTCACTCTTTCCTTTCTTGCTTTCACTCTTTGGATGTGTGACTTCCTCAGGTTTATGTTTTTGACTCCACTTTTTGCTTTCTAGGACTTTCACATAATCTTACAATATTGACTATTACATCCACAAAACCGATTCCCTAAAGTTCTATCTTTAAGCTTGACTTTTCATCTAAACTTTTACTTCATTTTCAATTATGTATAAGACATTTCCAGCTGAAATTTTTTCTAGTACCCTCAAGTACAGCACATCCACAATAAAATTCATCGTGTACTTCCAAACTCATACCTATTCTGATATTCCAAATATAATACATATGAGTCAGTCATTCAGATTTGAAAACTTTAAATAGTTCAAATCATTACCTTTCATCTTCCATAGCAAATAAAATATAATAAACCTGTGTATGTTCTGTTTTGTCATTCATAATTATTTCTGACTTTCAATTCTTGGTGTTACAAATTTGGCTCAGGACTCTCACACTTTATGCATTCAGCTTATTGCAGTAGCTCTCAAGGTTATTTTCTTGTTCTGGTATTACTTTGTTACCAACCCATTGTGAAGATAGTTTTTAGAAAATGATTTTGTGAGATGGGCAGATTGCAAAAATTTTCTTGGTTCATTCTGATGATAGTTTCTTTTGCCATGCAAATCTCTTTAGTTTAATTAGATCCTATTTGTCAATTTTGGCTTTTGTTGCAATTGTTTTTGGTGTTTCTGTCATAAAGTCTTTGTCCATGCCTATGTCCTGCATGGTATTGCCTAAGTTTTCTTATAGAGTTTTTATGGCTTTGGATTTTACATAAGTCTTTAATCCATTTTGAGATAATTTTTTGTATAAGGTGTAAGCAAGGGGTCCAGTTTCAGGTTTCCACCTACATCTAGCCATTTTTCCCAGCACCATTTACTGAATAGGAGATCCTCTCCTTATTGCTCATTTTTGTCAGACTTGTCGAAGATCAGATGGTTATAGATGTGTGGTGTTATTTCTGAGGTCTCTGTTCTGCTCCATTGGTCTATATGTCTGTTTTAAGTACCAGTACCATGCTGTTTAGGTTACCATAGGCTTGTAATATAGTTTGAAGTCAGGTAGCGTGATGCCTCCAGATTTGTTCTTTATGCTTAGTATTGTCTTGGCTATACGGGGTCTTCTTTGATCCCATATGAAATTAAACATAGTTTTTTGTGAAGTATATCAATGGTAGTTTCATGGAAATAGCAATTGAATCTATAAATTACTTTGGGAAGTATGGCCATTTTCATGATATTGATTCTCCCTATCCATGAAGATAGAATGTGTTTCCATATGCTTCTGTCCTCTCTTATTTCCTTGAGCAGTGGTTTGCAGCTCTCTTTGAAAAGGTCTTTCACATCCCTTTTAGCTGTATTCTTAGGTATTTTATTCTCTTTGTAGCATTTGTGACTGGGAGTTCATTCATGATTTGGCTCTCTACTTGTCTATTGTTGGCATAAGGAATGCTTGTAATTTTTGCACATGGATTTTGTATCCTGAGACTCTGCTGAAGTTTCTTATCAGTTCAAGAAGTTTTGTGATTGACATCATGGGGTTTTCTAAATATAAAATCATGTCATCTGCAGAGACAACTTGACTTCCTCTCTTCCTATTTGAATGCACTTTATTTCATTCTCTTCCCTGATTGCCCTCACGAGAACTTCCAATACTATGTTGAATATAAGCAGTGAGAGAGGGCATCCTTGTCTTGTACCGGTTTTCAAAGGGGAATGCTTCCAGCTCTTGCTCATTCAATATGATATTGGCTTTGTGTTTGTCTTACATAGCTCTTATTATTTTGAGATATGTTCCATCACTACCTCGTATATTGAGAGTTAACATGAAGAGATGTTGAATTTTATATCAAAGGCTTTTTCCGCATCTATTGAGATAATTGTGTGGTTTTTGTCTTTGTTTATGTGATGGATTACATCTATTGATTTGTGTATGTTGAACATGGTGTAATATACAGAATTTACAATGAACTTATTCATACTACAATGAAAAAAGACATCAAAAAGCGGGCAAAGGATATGAACAAATACTTCCCAAAAGAAGACATTTACATGGCCAAAAAAAAAAAACATGAAAAAAAGATCAACATCACTGATCATCAGAGAAATGCAAATTAAAACCACAATGAGATACCATCTCATGCCAATCAGAATGCTGATTTTTAAAGAGTCAGTAAACAATAGATGCTGGCAAGGCTGTGGAGAAATAGGAATACTTTTACACTGTTGGTGGGAGTGTAAATTAGTTCGACCATTGTGGAAGACAGTGTAGTGATTCCTCAAGATTCTAGAACCAGAAATACAATATAACCCAGCAATACCATTACTGAGTATATACCCAAAGGAATCTAAGTCATTCTACTATAAAGTTACATGTGCTTATGTGTTTATCACAGAACTATTTACAATAGCAAAGACATGGAAGAAACTCAAATGCCCATCAATGATAGATTGGATAAAGAAAATGTGGTACATACACACTATAGGATACTATGCAGCCATAAAAAGGAATGACATCATGTCCTTTACAAGGATATGGATGAACCTGGAAACCATCATCCTCAGCAAACTAACACAGGAACAGAAAACCAAACACCACATGTTCTTATTTATAAATGAGAGTTGAACACTGAGAACACATGGACACAGAGAGGGGAACAACACACAACAGGGAATGTTGGGGGATCTGGGGGGAAGGAGAGGGAACTTAGAGGACAGGTCGATAGGTGCAAGAAACCACCATGGAACACATATACCTATGTAACAAACCTGCACATTCTATACATACATCCCATTTTTTTTTAGAAGAAATCAAGAATAAAGGGAAAATGACTTTGTATTGCTTTCATATGTTTAAAAGCTTCAGTAGATATTCCATTGCTTTAGTAATAAACCTTGTCTCCTACACTCTTAAAATTCTACCTTGCTTATAGAAAACCTCTTCCTTTAAAATATCATAGCCACTCCCAACATAATTTCATTAGTCTCTACTAGATAAAAAACAATGTTTAAGCAAAAAGAGCAAAAGTTTAGATATTGTATAAACCATGGATCAAAGTGGTCATATGGTAACTAAGGGATAAATATGAAAATGTAAATGAGAAATAATCTATATAGGGCCTTGAATGCAAGTACACATTTCATTTATAATATTTACAGACCAAGAATTTGGACCTGACAAATACTCAAGAGCAAGAGAAATCCAACCTCTAAAAGTAATGACCTTAAACAATACTTAGAAATTCTAGTTGTGGTAGACACAAGTTGATTGAACAACACTCGTCCAAAATAAATGTAAAATTTTAGTCAAGTAGCTACAGAGAATTGAGGACATCATGAAACAAGAACATGACCAAGGTAATTAAAGGAAAAGAAAGCATGTGTGAGTCAGGTTGATATGGCTGAATACAGACATGGAAGTGTGTCTGAAAATTAGGACCAGCTAGTCAATGAACTAAACAAAATGAATAGATGAACAGAAACAATAATGTAAACTTACATAGGTTAAAAAATATAATATTTAGGCCTGGCATGGTGGCTCACCCCTGTAATCCCAGCACTTTGGGAGGCCAAGGTGGGCGGATCATGAGGCCAGGAGATCAAGACCATCCCTGCTAACATGGTGAAACCCCGTCTCTACTGAAAATACAAAAATTAGCCGAGCGTACTGGCGGAAGCCTGTAGTCCCAGCTACTCGGGAAGCTGAGACAGGAGAATGGCGCGAACCACGGAGGCGGAGCTTGGAGTGAGCCCAGATCACGCCACTGCAGTGCAGCCTGGGTGACAGAGCGAGACTCTGTCTCAAAATAAATAAATTAATTAATTAAATAATAATATTTAAGTGAGAGAGAACATATTTAAATGTGCTTATACTACTGTTTTGTGTCATACATTGCTTTTCACATCAATAAAAGTATGGTTTCGAATTCAATTTATCCTACTTACTATTCATAGGAACTTTGTGCCCTGCATGTAAAGTGCTTATCAGAGGTCTTGGCATATGCTAAGCAGTCAGTAAGTTGGAGTTATAAACATTATTTTTTCCTATATTTCCTCATAGGAAAATTTTAACTTTAATGTACAATTTTATCTTGCAGCTGTATCATTTTGCCCCACAGAAACAGTCATAAAACTATGTGTCAAATGTTTTAAATTAAAATTATGTGAGAGTAATTTATCTATAATTTTGGTTCTATTTTAAATAAATGATGACATAATATGATTATCCTTCAACTATGAAAACTACTTCCATTATGAAAGGTAACTTCCTTCTTTCTACCTTACCTGAAATGATAAATTCCTCAATGTCTGTAAGCATGTGTGAACTGATTGATTGTGTGAAAAAAGTCATAGGACTTGCCTCTTGGACCTTATCAAATTCAGCTGTGGTGACTGTTAGAAGACCATGGATGTGGTAAGCTCATTATAGTTTAATTAGCTTTAACATTATAACATTATAGCTTAATTATTCTTAACAAAGGTTTTAAATAAATAAAGTATTTTTTCTTTTAAGCTTTATAACGTATTACAAATAGAACATAGGCAAGCAAATCATAAATAGAAATGAGCTCAGTGTTTAAAGATGTATACTTAAAATAGCTTGATGCTACGTCCTAAAATTTAACACTGAGCCCTAACTTAAGTTTATGCAGAATCTTCCCTTATTTTCCTTTTTACATAATCACCAATTTTTATCTGATAAGCGAAGATCTGATGTGGCAACAGTATATTTAAAAGATATACTTTTTAAATTTTTTTTTTCATATTTTTAGGTCAATTAAATAACATGCTTACTAATGAAGCTATTGCAAGTCTCGTTTCTTGTTTTTCAATATTCCTGAATAAATGAATATCCAAGATATAAAAGAAAAAATATTTCAATTATCACAAAGAGTAAAATAACACAAGACTTATTGCCCTTCTTTCCCAATAAAAAGCATATCCAAGCTGACCACCCATAAACTGATTCTGTTTCACATCCATTCTTTTTCATTCATTTCTTCAGTGATTGATTCATTCTTTTATTCATGTAATCTCATCTAAATGTTTTAAACATATCATTATAATATTTGGCTATTTCTGGCTTATCTTGAAATTTTGTTCAATATGCACATAATTTAAAAATAACAAGGAAACATGTAACTATCAGACCAATAGATACAAAAGAATAAAAATCTAACTTGTAATTACTCCAACCTCACAAAAAATGTAAGGAGAAAAGAAAATATAATTGAAGAACACAAATTAAATAGAAAAAAAGAAAGTATAATATGTATTAAAATATTCACCATGAAACTGTAGAGTTAGTAATTCTGCCAAATTTTACTTTACTTACTTTATATAATTTTATTTTACACACTTACATAATATAAATATGTATAGATAGGTAAATAGATGATAAATATAATCCAGATAGATATAAATATAATTTATATCATAACAGTAAATATATTTTATACTGGCAATCATAATTAAAATAAAAGTAAACTAATATTACTAATTTAAATACCTAGATTTGCAGATGAGATAAATTAAAAATAATGAATATAAGCTCTTTACAACACAACTAAAATATAAGTTATAAGAAACAAATATAAGAAACTTTAAAGGTAAAAAATGGGCAAAATTAATCCAGTAAAATAGAAAACTTTTACCCAAAGAATGGTTATTTATATGGATTCATGCCATAATATTCTATCTATCTAGAGTACATTTATCATCTACTTACCAATCTATCCATATTTGCATTATTTGTAATTTTATAAAAATATGCTCTGTATAATAACAAGAAAGAATACAAGAATATTTAGGAATTCTAAACTTGTCTACTATTTAAAAAATAGTCCTAATATATATAAAGTCAAATTTGGCAGAATCACTACTCATCAGTTTCATAGGCATATTTTAACACATATCTCTTAGTAATTTATAACATCATGAAATTATTATGTAATGATTTAAACACCACAGTAAATTAGCTTTATTAAACATCATACAGAGAATTCTATAGCTTACAATTAAAAAACACATTTTCACAAATGGACTTGAAAAATTTAAAAAATTGACATTTACCAAGCCAAACTGAGCAAGTTTGAACAAATTTGATATAATCAGTATTACGTAGAATATTTTCTTTAAGAAGTTAGGAATAAATAAGCATAAAAATGGAAACACTAGAATATTTAAGAACACCCTTATCAATAACATACCGATTATAAATAAAAGTCTCCACATGGAACAAACAATTTATAAAGATGGGACTAAGATATTCTGTTGAAGCAGAAGGTAAGTTATGACAAACTACTGGATTTTTTTAAAAAGCCCGAGGATAAAAATTATTACTGGCTGAAGATGAGGGAAATGAAACATAAAGGTAATAACTAAAATGTATTGAAATACATTAGCAACATTAAAATCATGTGTTTATGATGATACCAAAAATCCACTTGGTGACTTTTAGAGGACACTAACAACAAACTGTATCAAGCATATTTACTGTAAGTTTATGATGAAATTTAAACTACAAAATTTTCCGTTGATTCAAAACCAATAGGAAACAGCTTCAGGGAGAACTTCATAACTAATGGATCAGGCAGATAAAACCTAAACTTACTAATAGAAGTTAATGTCTCTATATTTGGAGCACATAAACATTATTGCCTTCTGTTGAAGCTACTAAGACATATACAGAATAGTCTATGGAGCATTTTTTGCCTCAAATATAAACTTGTCTAAAAGTTAACTTAGTCTCTAGGTGTAACAAATAGTTTAGAAAAAAACATGAGCAAAGAATAAGTTGACTGATAACATGAGGAGCCAGTGAAATATGGAACAGAAATTTTAGAGATAAAGATACTGGTTTCCTACACAAATACATAGTGTAAAATTGTGAGGGAACGGTATAGATTACATAAGCCTTGATTATATCAACCAAATGAAATATGTGAACCATATTGAGATTCTACTTTGGACAAATTAAAAATTTTGAAAGAATTTAGAAAATTTATATCTGAATTCAGTATTAGATGTTAATAAATTGCTATTATTTCACTAGATATGAATATAACATTACATGTTTAGAAAAACAACCCATATATTATATAATTATTTATTGAAAAAATACTATATATGGAATTTGTTTTAATAAACAGAAAAAAAGAAAAAAATGGAGAGAAGATTAAGTAGACCACATTATTTTCAAAGTTAGAGATAGCTACCTGAGAGGGTTCTTGATGTTACACTTTAATATGTAAACAATCTTTTGAATGAAAGATCAACCATATGTAAAACAATGACTCAATTTTACTCAATGCATTTACCATTTGAATAATCAACTATATAAACCTAATCAGTTCAATTGTTGGCTTGAAATTAGGAGTAACATTCATTTTCATATTTTCTATTTCTTGTCTTTTGGCATATGACTTTGTTTTAAACTGATATGGTAATTCTTTTTAGAGATTTGTAAAAATCTATGTAGTAGATTCCAAGTAGATATGGAAATGTGCCCAATAAAGACAATTAACCCTGAAATGTTTCAGGAGGCAATCAAAGCATATCAAATACACCCATGACATCCTGGTGATAAAACTTCTGTTAAATCATTATTGAGCACTGTGATAATGAAAGCAGGAGAAATGCTTTTATAAGGTTGGACAGAAATACAGATGGCATCTCACCAGGTCATTTTGTACTTCTCACTAGTCTATCTAGTCAACCAGTATTTCATGTAGAGCTAACACAAGTAATTAATCATTTTTATATTTGAATTTATTACCACTTGGAGATGGTGGAGTTAATGATGCAATAATAACAAAACTGCTTTTATTATAAAATTTTTCAAAAAATAAATTTAAAGTCACTTAATACCATTGTTGCTACAAACATATTTCATGAAGTTGTAACAGTCTGGTAACTTGACCAGACTAGAAGATAGTGTAGGATACCTGAAAGCCTAAAATCTTTTCATCTGAATTTGAATCATGCAGATTAGTTTTTTCCCTCCAAAATGATCTGCTTAGTGCCTATAAACTTAACAATATACGATGGTGAAATATTTTAGGACGAATGAGCAAAGTTCTCCAAGTAAACAACGATGACTCTTGATATCTTTCCTTTTAAAAGTCTTATAACAATTTAATTTACTTATATGGATGCAACATACATTGTATTTTAAAATAATAATGCTATACTGATTATTTTTATATCATTTTATTTTACTAATCAATATGTTATCAATATTGTTCTATATTATTATGTAGCCTAGTCTACATAACTTTGATGACTATTGCATATTTTCATAGTAAACAGTATTTTCTATATTTGCAATTAAAAATAAATACTATGTCTAACCCATACTTTGTGTAACTCAGCGGTAATATCTTTCAACTCTTTTTCCATAATGTTATTTTAGTGTCCTGTGGAGACTGCTTGATGCTTACCCCAATATGTGTTCTCACCATCTTGTGACTTACCCTTAGTTAGGTCTACTGCCAAAAGAATAAAAACAAACCTATCTTGCCTACAAGACATTATTTAGCTAAAATTTGGTTTATGGGAAATAAATAGAAATGTATGTTCTAATTTAGAGAGAAGACTTTAATGAGAATAGAGACATCCCTCTTCTGCATGTTTCATTTTCTTGTAGTTAGTTCTTGAATATTAGAGGCTATCTTAGACCATAATTTGAAAGAGTCAGACCTAGACTCACAGAACAGCACAGAGCAGGGGCCTGCAGAAGCAGAAAATAAAAGGAGCCATGCTCTAACACAAAGTCTGTCCATAAACATTATCATGTGAGAGGGAAAAAAGCGTCTGTTTCCATTGTCACCGTAACTTTCCCTCATTCTTCAAAGTTGACTCAAATGTTAACTCATACATTAACATTACTGAAAGAACTGGACATAAAATATTAATACTACTCTTTCTTGATTATCAAATTTGGCACTCCCATATGAGAAATTTAGCTGATACATTTAAATAATAAAAATATCATTTCCACTTTTCAACTCTGCAGATTTTGTCAGAAATTTTTGAAATCTTAGCTTTTTTCTAGTAATCATATTTATTATTTTGAATAATATTCTAATCTTTTGAATAATTTAGCAACTGAAAATGTATCTAGATAATCTCACATAAAATGGTAAAGCAATGAATACTTCCGTTTCTACTTTACTCCTCATCACATAGTTCTTTAATTTGCAGCTAAATAACATTTTTATTCTTGCATTTTACTTTGTAACTATATGAAATTTTATATTCTTTGTATTTAATTTGTATGAACATGAAAAACCTAAAGGAATAATAAATGTAAATGCAAATATTAATAAAATAAATATAAATCATAAGACAAGAGCCAAAATTTGACTCTTCAATAACACTGACACAATTGATAAACACTAAACAAGACTGATTGATACAATAAGAAGACAAAGAAAATTAATGAATATTATGGGTGCTAGTAATATAATATCACTACAAATCTTCACAGATCAAAAGAAATTTAGAGATGACATTCTGAAAAACTGTATGACAAAAATTTGACAATGTGAATAAAATAGACAAATTCCTGGGGAGATATAACTTAGTAAAGATGACAAAAGAAGAAATTAAATATTAGAATTGTCGGATATCTATTAAGGAATCAAATTTGTCACTTAAAACCCTTCACTGAAAGGAAAGAGGGAAAAGAAACTGAAACCTACAGGCACAGATGGATTCAATTATAGATTTTTCCAGACAAATGAGCAGTTCAAATTTTCTTGGAGTGATAGGGGAAGAGTTTGAGTTGCTTACTTTATGAGTTAGAAAACAGTTATATGAGTAATAACCAAGGGAGGAAGTATTCTGTAGTCTTTATATATGTAATTTTGTTATGACAATTTTCCATAAATTCTTACTACACTACAATATGTTCTCTAAAAAAAAATAGAGGAAGCTAGTCTTTCTATGTTCAAAATGAGAAAGCAAAATTGTAATATGATATCTCTGTTGAGCATTCAGTTGAAGCAGGCAGGTCACCTCAAGGGAGAAAGGGAGGTAACCAGACTGTTTCCAGAAAATGTGACAATAGATGAATTTATTTCTTTCTGCTTTCTATATATAGAAGAGAGTGGGAGATGAAGAGGCTTTTACAATCTTTTACAACTTCAAGGCAAAAAAAAAAAATAAAAAAAATAAAAAAAACAGATCTGAAAATCCATTGCAGTGAATATCTGGTTAAAATCCAATGCTATCTTAAGTAGAAAATAGTTTTTGCAAAAGCTTTCTAATTGATATCTCTCCTTTGGTTTTCTAAACCTTTTAGCCACTGGCTTATGAGAAGCTTTAAATTAATTTGGGATCTAGAGAGTATATTTACATAAAAATTTGCTTAAAATAGGAAAGAGATGTGGCTTGAACAAAGGTCATAGTAATGGAGATGGACAATAAATACAGGTGGAAGATGTGTTGTGGAGAATAAAACAGTATATTTAACTGGAAATTTAGATGTGGTGTTTGTAGGCAGCAGAGAAAACCCGAATTCTAAATTTTTGACTTTTCTATTCTCTTTCACCTCATCCATCTGTGTCTGTTCATGCATTGTCTCTCTGTATCAGTCAGTGTTTTTTGAAGCAAGCAACAGAAAACAACACTATCTCATTTACACAGAATACAAATGTAATGAATGAGTATTTAGTGGCTAGTGGTATGGCAGGAAAAATTGTGAACCAAGTTTGAGAATGGTCAGACACAAGGGAAGCCAGGCAGCAGCCAAACTGGTAAAAATCAAATTCCAGAACCAGGCTAGTGAGGACAGAGCTGTCCTGCTAAGCTGGCTCTATTTTAGTTGCTGCTGCAGGACAATTGATGCTTCTACTGCTGAGCCTGGAACCTGGATGCTACACTACCACTTCACCATCAATACCGAGATGTTTTCTCTACTGTCCCTTTTCTTTTGAAATGAACCCCTGATTCAAAGTTCAGAAATAGGATGGGTGGAATCTGACCAGTAAATCTACGTCATGTGGTAGTACCCTTGCTCTAAGGAAGGCTACAGAAATCTGTATCTGGTCCTTTGACTTCTACCATGGCAGATGAGCTCTGCCTCCTTTCAAGACTCGTATGATGAAAATTTTCACAGTAATAGGTACATCTTCTTCTATGAGGCCTGCATTCCTCAAAGAAAACAACAGCGTGCTTATCTACATGTTTACAGTGCTTATTTCTTGAATGTTTAATGGCAATAAATACCATATTTTTATTTATGAATGTATCTCACCACTTGTATTATTCTGTGAATTCCCTTTTTGTTGACAAATTATATGTATGATGATGTATATATGTTTTGTGTGCAGAGTGATATTATAATTTCTGAAAACAGTGTGTAATGGTTAAATAAAGCTTAACATATTCATTATCCAAAATACTTAATTTTTTTGATAAAAGCATTTGAAATTTACTTTCTTAACAAAATTTAACTGTACAATATTCTGTTATTAGCTATATTCACCATGCCATATGATTATTCTAAAAAAAGTGTATATTCCTACTGTCTGAGGCTTTGTACCTTTATGCCCTTTGACTATCTTCTCCCTATTTCCCTCACATCCCAGTCTCTGGATACCAGCCTTCTACTCTCTGCTTCTATGAATTCAATTGGTTTAGATTCTACATATAAGTGAGAACATCTGGTATTTGTCTATGTTTGACATGTTTCTTTTCATGAATGGAATTGGAGAATATTTTGCTAATGTTCTATGATGTCACAAATGACAGAATTTTTTCTTAGGGCTGAATAGTATTCCATTGTGATTATATGCAATGAATTATTTATTCATCCTTCCCTTAAAGAAAATTTAGGTTGAATTCATAGGCTGGCCACTGTATATAGTACTGCAATGAACACGGGAGTGTTAACATCTCTTTGACATACTGGTTTCAAATCTTTTAGGTAAATGCCCAGAAGTAGGATTGCTGGATCATATAGTAATTTATTTTTTAGTTTTTTGAGGAAAATTTAGAGACTATTTTACATATGATTATACTAATTTATATTCTTACAAGCAACATATAAGAAATCTGTTTTCTTCATATCCTTACCAGGATTGGTTATCTTGTGCCTTTTTAGTAATAGCCATTCTAATTGGTGTGGGTCATATCTGATGTGGTTTTAATTTATATCTCCTTAATGATTAGCATTATTGAGCATTTTTCATATATGTGTTAGCCATTTGGATGTCTTGTTTCATTCATTAATGCTTCATAGTTTTTAGTGTAAAACTCATTTTAATTTTTTTGTAGCCATTGTAAATTTGATTATTCCCTTGGATTTATTTTTCAGAAATTTTATTGTTGGGGTAGAGAAACACTGCGGATTTTTACATGTTGATTTTTTGTCCTGCAACTTTCCTGAAATCATTTACCAATTCTATTATTTTTGTTGAAATCTTTAGTGTTTTCTATATGTAAAATTATATAGTCTGGAAACAGACAACTTAACTTGTCTCTTTCCAAGTTGAATGTCTTTTCTGTCACTCTCCTGCCTAATTGTTCTGGCTAGGACTTCTTGTACTACATTGAACAGGCGTGTAGAGAGTGGGCATCCTTGCCCTGTTCCTGATCTTAGAAGAAAAGCTTTCAACTTTTCTCCTTTGAGTATAATGTGATCTATGTGTTTGTAATACATATTTTTTATTGTGTTGATGTACTTTTCTTGTATATCTAATTTGTTGAGAGAGTTGTTATAAGAAAGGATATTGAACTTTATCAAATGTTTAATAAGCATCTTATGAGATGGTCATATGATTTTTGTCCTTCATTTTGTTTATGCTGTAAATCACATCTATTGATTTGCAAATGTTGAACTATCCTTGAATCCCAGGGATAAATCTCACTTGATCATAACAAATGATCCTTTTAATATGTTATTGCATTTAGTGTGCTTGTGTTTTCTTGATGATTTTTGCATCTCTGTTTCTCAAAAATATTGGCTTGTAGTTTTCTTTTCTAGCGATGTCCTTGTCTGGTTTTGCTATCAGGTTAATGCTAGCCTAGTGAAAAGGGTTTGACTGTTCCCACCCCTTCAATTATGTGAAGTCATTTATGACAAATTGGTATTAGTTTTTTAAATGTTTGGTAGAATTCAGCAGTGAAATCATCAAGTCCCAGGCCTTTTTTGATGGGATACATTTTATTACTGATTCAATCTTTTTTTATTATTATTATGCTTTAAGTTCTAGGGTACATGTGCATAACGTGCAGGTTTGTTACATATGTATACTTGTGCCATGTTGGCATGCTGCACCCATCAACTCGTCAGCACCCATCAACTCATCATTTACATCAGGAGAAGAAAACCTAGGTAATACCATTCAGGACATAGGCATGGACAAGGACTTCATGTCTAAAACACCAAAAGCAATGGCAGCAAAAGCTAAAATTGACAAATGGGATCTAATTAAACTAAAGAGCTTCTGCACAGCAAAAGAAACTACCATCAGAGTGAACAGGAAACCTACAGAATGGGAGAAAATTTTTGCAATCTACTCATCTCACAAAGGGCTGATATCCAGAACCTACAAAGAACTCAAACAAATTTACATGATTCAATCTTTACACTCAGTATTGATCTGTCTAGATTTTCTATTTCTTTATAATTCAGGCTTGGTAGGTTATGTCTAATAATTTATCAATTTCTTTTAGGTTATCCACATTTTTGACATATAATTATTCATAATACTCTCTTATGACTGTTTGTATTTCTGAGGTGTCAGTTCTGATGTTCCTTCTTTCATTTCTGATTTTATTCCTTTGAGTCTTTTCTCTTTTACCCTTGGTTAATCTTGCTAAACGTTTGTCAATTTTATTAATCTTTTCAGAAAACCAGCTCTTAGTTTTGTTGCTCTTTTGCATAATTTTTCTAGTTGCTGTTTTATTTTTTTCTGTTTTCATTTCTTTTTCCCCCTTTTGCTAACATGGATTGTAATTTTTTTCCTTTTCTATTATCTTGGGTTGTAACATCAAGTTGTTTGCAATCTTCCTTCTTTTCAGATGTAGGCATTGTTGCTATAAAGTTTCCTTGGAAAACTTCCTTACTTCTTTCCATACATTCTAGTGTATTTTGTTTCCATTTTATGTCTCAAGCTATTTATGCATTTTCTTTTAATTTCTTCATTGATTTATTGATTGTATGTTGATTCATTTTCATGTATTTGTGAATTTTCTGAAATTCCTATAGTTATTGATTTCTGATTTTATACCTTTAGGGTTGAAAAAGGTACTTGATATAATTTCAACACTTTTCAATTTGCTAATACTTGTTTTGTGGCCTCATATATGATCTATCCTGAAAATTATGTCATATATGTCTGAGAAGAATATATGTTCTTCTGTAAAGCATTGTTCAAGTTCAATATTTTCTTATTAATTTTTGGTATCAATTAACTGTTCAATATTAAAAGTGGTGTATTGAAGTCTCCTACTATTGTTGTATTACAACTTATCTTTCTTTTCATATCCTTTAATATTTGCCTTATATATTTAGATACTCTACTGTTGAGTTCATACAAATTTATAATTGTTATATTATCTTCATGAATTAACTCTTCTATCAATTTTTCAATGTCCTTCTTTTTCTCCTTTATTCTTCTTTATTTAAAATCTATTTTATCCAAATTTTTTCACCTGCTCCTTTATGATTTACATTTGTGTGAAATATCTTCTTCCGTCCTTCAATTTTAGACTATGTGTGCCCATAAAAGTAAATTTCGTCTTTTATAAGAAGCATATAGTTGGGTCTTATTTTTCCTAATTTGTTTACTCATTATATATGTTTTTATTTTATAATATAATCTACTTACATCTAAGGCAATTATTGATAGGTAAGGACTTAATTCTGTCATTTTTTGTTTTCTGGATTTTTTGTAAATAACCTTTTTGTTCTTTATTCCTCTCATACTGTCTTCCTTTGTGGCTTGATGGTTTTCTGTAGCAATATATTTTGAATGTTTTTTATACTTGTTTTGTGCATATCATATAGATTTTTGCTTTCTGGTTATTGTGAGGCTTACAAAGAATATCTTGCATTTAGAATAGTCTATTTGAAGCTGATAATGTTGATGTAAAGCTGATAATGTTGATTGCATACAATAAACTATACACTTCTTTCTCCTCTTTCCATTTAGGTTTTAGCTGCCCAAATTTGCCTGAGACCTTCTATTTTGCCATCTTGTTGATGTTAATTTCTATAAGGTCAGATTTTTGTGGGAATAACCAAGGTATCCAACATACACCTTTGGACAGAATCCAGCTCCTCAGATTCTGAAAAAAAAAAATGTATTTAGATATTTATAAAACAAAAGGAACAAATTAATTAATGAAAAAACCTTGAAAACTTTATAACAATAATGAAAACCTATCAATTTATTACAGTAGACCATTGGAATTAGGTTTTATTGAGAAGCTGATGGTAAGATAAAATTAATAGGGCAAAAGGATTATTAAAGCTGAAGCTTGTAAAAGGAGAAAGGGATGCAGTATGATCAGAGGGTATAGTCAGACCAAGATAGAGACCTAACAGAGTAGCAACCCAATCATGAACTCTAAAGAAATATCCTGTTAAGAGTTAAGTATTGGATAGAATGGCTATGTCGCTACCTCCTACTTGCTCAGCTACCATATGGGTGCCAACTTAAGAAGAGCTTGACTTTACCTACCACTGACTTGCTCTATCATTGGCTAGAAGCTTCTCCTGGAGAAGATCAGCCTCATCTTGAGTACTGAAGCAGATCCTGAAAAGGAATTAAAACCTAGTGACTGTTTGCTAAGCACATTCATTGTAGCTGAGCAGCAAACTCTTAATTGTACAACATAGATCCAATTTTTAAGCAGTCCCTTTTGAATGGGCTATTCTCCCTGAAGGAAGAATTAGAAGGGAGTATTATTAGTGGGGTAAACTTCAGTACTCATCACTGAATTTGATTTTAGAGTCTTAAAAGCTATTCATCATCTTTCTATTATTTATTTTAAATTTTGTTTACCCTCAGATACCATCTTTGGTTTACTTGGTGGTGTGAAATAAATCTTTATTCCTGAGGTTTTGAAACTACTGACTACTGTCAATATGTCCATATATATTCTATTCTCAAAGTACTTTGCCTAGTACACAAAGTAGAAGAACAGACGCACTTTCTAAAGCATCACCTATTGGTAAAAACTTTGTCCTTCAGGACCATTTATGTGCAAAGCTATCATACAGTCATTCTGCATTTTAAGCTTACATTTACTTCCTGAGAAGCTCATCCATAAACCAAGCTCAGAATTTTTTTAATCCTATGCATGTGATCATTTGGAAAAAAATATCCTTCTTGTGAGCTGAAGAAGGAAAACAAGTAAAATTCTATTGAACAAGGAGGGATCAGATGGAGTAAATGGAACATGAGGCAACACCTGCTCATGTGTCTTACTTATAACCCCCGTTTCTGCTTATACTTAGTTTTAAACATACAATTTGCATCTTGCAAAGGATTATTGCAGGATAAACCAGATTTATTTATGACTTGATGGGTGTCAAAAGTCTGAGATCATGTTAGGCAGTTTCACATCCATGCTCGCATGGTGTCCAATGGGTTAAGAATTCCATCTCTACCAGAGTTTGGTCACATGTGAGTGATGCTTTTTAGTAAATACATAATTATTTGCTACAGATAGCATAGTCTTGTTCTAGGACTGAGTGCGCTGTTTTGAGTTTTCCTCTAGGACTCGCCGCAAGCTCCTCGCAACATGTTTTTTTTTTTTTTTTTTCTTCTCTACTAATAAGTCTTTCATCATAATATTATGCTCTGCTGGAGCATATGGCCCATAGGGTAATAATGATTACCTCACAACATGTACACCCCACAAAGTCTTTCAGGTTACCTTTTTATGGGTCACAGAAGCATCCTATGCGTTAAATTGTACTTTAGTAATGAGCATAGTTTTTTAGGCATTGTACCTATTTTGTAGTAGAACATATAAGATACTTAAATTTATTTGTTAATTTAGGAACAATATCTAGTATGCTTCTAATAAGTCTATAAATATTTTTACTGAAATGGTCTCTGAATCTTCATAGGGCTTAATCTTCACTCTCTGAATTGAATGTCTCACAAGTTTTCCAATACTGTAGCTACTTCCTGATCTTTCAATAAAATGAATAGAAGACATTAATACAGTGGAGCAATGTGATGTTTTATGCAATGGCCACATAATCCAGATTTTTTTGATACTAAAGTAATTTCTTCTTTATTTGATCATCAAATTACTAATGACTGTGTGACTTTAGTAACAGAAGTTAATTTTCTTACATTGCTGAGGACTGGAGGTCCAAGTTCAGAATGGTTTCTTCTTAGGTCTACTTCTTTGACTGTCTTCATATACACAGGGTCACTCTCTATGAGTGTCTGTGTCTTAATCTCCTCTTCTTATGAGGGCACCAGTCATATTAGGGCTCATCTGAATAACTAATTTTAACTTCATTACCTTTTTTGAAGGGGGGATATTATGGGATGTTTGAATTTTTTATATGTGTGTGTGTGTGTGGGTATGTGTGTGTGTGTGTTTCTCCTAAATAAAACAAAACAGGATACATGTGCCAAACGTGCAGGTTTGTTACATAGGTATAGATGTGCTATGGTGGTTTGCTGGTTTGTTGCACCTATTGACCTGACCTCTAAGTTCCCTCCCTTCACTACCCACTACACAACAGATCCTGGTGTGTGTTGTTCCCTTCTCTGTGTCCATGCATTCTCAGTGTTCAACTCCCATTTATAAGTGAGAACATGCAGTGTTTGGTTTTCTGTTCCTATGTTAGTTTGTTGACGATTATGGCTTCCAACTTCATTCATGTCACTACAAAGGACATGACCTCATTCCTTTTTATGGCTGCATAGTATTCCATGGGGTATATGTACCACATTTTCTTTATCCAGTCTATCATTGCTGGGCATTTGGGTTGGTTCCATGTCTTTGCTATTATAAATAGTTCTTCAATAAACATACAAGTGAATGTGTCTTTATAGTATAATAATTTATTATTTTCTTTTGGGTATATACTAGTAATGGAGTTGCTGGGTCAAATGGTATTTCTGGTTCTAGATCCTTCAGGAAGCTTCTACTGTCTTCCACAATGGTTGAACTAATTTACATTCCCACCAACAGTGTAAAAGTGTTCCATTTCTCCACAGCCTCACCAGAATCTGTTGTTTCCTGACTTTTTAATAATTGCCATTTTGACTGGCATGAGATGATATCTCATTGCGGTTTCGATTTGCATTTCTCAGATGATCAGTGATGTTGAGCTTTTTATTTTTTTCATATGTTTGTTGGCTGTGTAAATGTCTTCTTTTCAGAAGTGTCAGTTCATATCCTTTGCCCACTTTCTGATGTGGTTGTTTGTTTTTTTCTTGCAAATATGTTTAAGTTTCTTGTAAAATCTGGATTATAGACTTTTGTCAGATGGGTAGATTGCAAAAATGTTCTCCCAGTCTATAGATTGCCTGTTCATTCTTATGATATTTTATTTTGCTCTGCAAAAGTTCCTTAGAGTTCCTTAGTTTAATTAGATCCCATCTGTCAATTTTGGCTTTTGTTGCAATTGCTTTTGGCATTTTTGACATGAAGTCTTTGCCCATGCTTTGTTCTTCTTGCTTAGGATTGTCTTGGCTATACAGGCTCTTTTTTGATACCATATGAAATTTAAAGTAGTTTTTTTTTTTTTTTTTTTCCAATTCTGTGAAGAATGTCAATGATAGTTTGATGGGAATAGCATTGAATCTATAAATTACTTTGGGCAGTATGGCCATTTTCACGAAATTGATTCTTCCTATCCATGAGGATGGATGAGTTTCCATTTGTTTGTATCCTCTCTAATTTCCTTGAGTGGTGGTTTGTAGTTCTATTTGAAGAGGCTCTTCACATGCCTTGTTAGCTGTATTCCAAGGTATTTTATTCTCTTTGTAGCCATTGTAAATGGGAGTTCATTCATGATATGGCTTTCTGCTTGCCTATTGTTAGCATAAAGGAATGCTTGTGATTTTTGCACATTGATTTTGTATCCTGAGACTTTGCTGAAGTTGCTTATCAGTTCAAGAAATTTGTGGGTTGATATGATGGGGTTTTTTAAACATAAAATCATGTCATCTGCAAAGAGAGACAGCTTGACTTCCTCTTTTCCCATTTTAATATCCCTTTTTTCTTTCTCTTGCCTGATTGTCCTGGTCAGAACTTCCAATACTATTTTGAATAGGAGTAATGAGAGAGGATATCCATGTCTTGTACAGGTTTTCAAAGGGAATGCTTCCAGTTTTTGCCAATTCAGTATGATATGGGCTATGAGTTTGTTATAAATAGCTCTTATTACTTTGAGATATATTCCATCAATACCTAGTACACTGAGAGTTTTTAGCATGAAGGAATGTTGAATTTTATCAAAGGAGTTTTCTGCATCTATTGAGCTAATTATGTGTTTTTTGTCTTTGGTTCTGTTTATGTAATGGATTATGTTTATTGATTTGTGCATGTTGAACCAGTCTTGCATCTGAGTGATGAAGCCGACTTGATCATGGTCGATAAGTTTTTTGATGTGCTGCTGGATTCAGTTTGCAGTATTTTGTTGAGGATTTTTGCTTCAATGTTAATCAGTAATATTGGCCTGATTTTTTTCTTTTTTTGTGTGTCTCTTCCCGGTTTTGGTATCAGGATGATGCTGACTTCATAAGTTGAGTTAGGGAAGAGTCCCTCCTTTTCCCTATAAATTTTCCTCTTAAAACGGCTTTAGCTGTGTCCCAGAAATTCTGGTACGTTGTCTCTTTGTTCTCATTTGTTTCAAAGAACTTCTTGATTTCTACCCTTATTTCATTATTTACCCAGGAGTCATTCAGCAGCAGGTTTTTCAATTTTCATAAAATCATGTGGTTTTAAGTGAGTTTCTTAATCCTGAGTTCTCATTTGACTGCACTGTTGTCTGAGAGACTGTTTGCTATGGTTTCAGGTATTTTGCATTTGTTGAACATTTTTTTACTTCCAATTTTGTGGTTGATTTTAGAATAAGTGCCATGTATCACTGAGAAAAATGTATATTCTGTTGATTTGGGGTACAGAGTTCTGTAGAAGTCTGCCAGGTCCACTTGATCCAGAGCTGGAAACCACAGCAAAATAAAGGAGTGGAGGATATCCTTGTTAATTTTCTGTCTCATTGATCTGTCTAATACTGACAGTGGGGTGTTAAAGTCTCCCACTATTATTGGGTGGGAGTCTAAGTCTCTTTGTAGGTGTCTAAGAACTTGTTTTATGAATCTGGGTGCTCCTGTATTGGGTGCATATACATTTAGAAAAGTTAGTTCTTCTTGTTGAATTGTCCCTTTTACTGTTATGTAATGCCCTTCATTGTCTGTTTTGATCTTTGTTGGTTTGAAGTCTGTTTTGTCAGAGACTAGGCAACCCCAGCTTTTTTTTTTCTTTCTTTCTTTCCATTTGCTTGGTAAATTTTCCTCCATTCCTTTATTTTGAGCCCGTGTGCATCTTTGCACCTAAGATGCGTCTCTTGAGTACAGTACACCAATGGGTCTTGACTCCTTATCCAATTTTCTAGTCTGTGTCTTTTAATTGGGGCATTTAGCCCATTTACATTTAATGTTAGTATCGTTATGTGTGAATTTGATCCTGTCATCATGATGCTATTTGGTTATTTTGCACACTAGCTGATGCAGTTTCTTTGTAGTGTCATTGGTCTTTATATTTTGGTGTGTTTTTGCAGTGGCTGGTGCCGGTTTTTCCTTTTCATATTTAATACTTCTTTCAGTAGCTCTTGTAGGGCAGGCTTGTTGGTAACAAAATCCCTCATCATTTGCTTGTCTGGAAAAAAAATTATTTCTCCTTCGCTTATGAAGCTTAGTTTGGCTGGATATGAAATTCTGATTTGAAAATTCTATTATTTAAGAATTTCGAATATTGGCCATCAATCCCTCCTGGTTTTTGGCGTTTCTGCTGAGAGGTCCACTGTTAGTCTGATGGGCTTCCTTTTGTAGGTGACCTTGCCTTTCTTTCTGGCTGAACTTAACAGTTTTTCCTTTATTTTGACCTTAGAGAATCTGATGATTATGTGTCCTGGGATTGATCTTCTTGTGGAGGATCTTAATGGTGTTCTCCATATTTGCTGAATTTGCATGTTGGTCTGTCTTGCTAGGTTGGGGAAATTCTTCTGGGAAATATCCTGTAGTGTGATTTTTAGCTTGTTTCCATTTTCCCCATCTCCTTGTGTTACACTAGTCAGTTGTAGGTTCAGTCCTTTTATGAAGTCCCATATTTCTTGGAGGCTTTGTTCCTTCCTTTTCCTTCTTTTTTCTCTATTCTTGTCTGCATGTCTTATTTCAGTAAGGTGGTTTTCAAACTATGATATACTTTCTTCAGCTTGGTCAGCTCAGCTGTTGATACTTGTCCATACTTCACAAAGTTTTCGTCTGTGTTTTTCAGCTCCATCAGGTTGTTTATGTACCCCTCTAAGCTGGTTATTCAAGTCAGCAATTCCTCTAACCTTTTATCAAGGTTCTTAGCTTTTTTGCATTGGGTTGGAACAAGCTCCTTTAGCTCAACGTAATTTTTTTACCCATCTTCCAAACCCCACTTCTGTCAGTTAGTTCATCTTATCCTCTGTCCAGTTCTGGGCCCCTGATTGGGAGACTTTATGATCATTTGGAGGAGAAGAGGCACTCTGGCCTTTTGGGTTTTCAGCATTTTTTTTTGTTGTTGTTGTTGAATCTTTTTTTCTTTTAGACAGAGTCTCCCTCTGTCGTGCCAGCGTGGAGTGCAGTGGCGTGGTCTCAGCTCACTTCAAGCTCCACCCGGGGCTTACGCCATTCTTCTGAGTCAGCCTCCCCAGTAGCTGGGAATACAGGCACCCGCCACCATGCCCAGCTAATTTTTCTTTTTCTTTTTCTTTCTTTTTTTTTTTTTTTTTTTTTTTTCTTTCAGTAGAGACGAGGTTTCAGCATGTTAGCCAGAATGGTCTCGATCTCCTGACCTCATGATGCGCCCTACTCGGCCTCCCAAAGTGCTGGGATTACTGGCGTGAGCCACTGCACCCAGCCTTTTTGTTCTTGGTTCTTTCTCATCTTTGTGAGTTTGTCTGGTTTCAGTCTTTGAGACTTCTGACCCTTGACTGGGGTTTTGGTGGGGGTCTTTTTGTTGTTGATGCGGTCGCTTTTGCTTTCTGCTTATTTTTATTTCAATAATCCGGTCCCTCTTCTACGGGGCGGTGCCAGTTTGCTGAGGGTTCACTTCAGGCCCTATTCATCTGATTCACTCCCATGCCTGGAGATGTCATTCAAGGAGGCTGGAGAGCAGCAAAGATGGGTCCCTGCTTCTTCTTCTAGGACCTCTGATCTCAAAGGGCACCAACTTGATGCCAGTAGGATCGTTCCTTTATAGAATGTCTGACAACCCTGTTGAAGGGTCTCACCCAGTTGGATGACACCGCGAACAGGACCTGTTTACCAAAGCACTTTGTCCCTTGGTGGGGAGGGTGTGTTTCACTGGGGAGAAACCCACTCATCTGGTCTACATGGATTCCTCAGAACTACCAGAAGGAGAGCCAAAGTCGCCTGGTCTGCAGAGACTGCCGCCAACCCTCTCCCTAAGGGCTCAGGCCCAGGGATATCCAAAAATTCTGTTCAGGAGCCTCTGGTTGGAGTTACTGGAGATCCAGCAAGGAAGCCCCGCCCATTGAAGAAGGATGGGCCAGGGTTAGAACTGAAGAGGCACTCTGGCCCCAGACTGCCACAGTGTGTGTGTTGGGCTGTCAGGACAAGTCTTGGGACAAAGCCATCCAGTCTCCCTGGCTCCAGCAGGGGAAAAGCACAGCCTGTAGCTATAGAAATGGTTGCTGCCCTTCCCCTACCCAGGGAGTTTAGTGCGTTAGGCAGTTGGGAGTCCCAGTGCTGGCTGCTGCCCTTCCCTCAAGGAGTTCAAATGGCTTAGACTGCAGGCAGCATCAGCAGGTACTGGTCAGCCCTCCCCCCAGGAATTCAGTAGGCTTAAGCAGATTCTAGCTCAAAGACTATAAGAATCTGTGTGTTCAGGAATTGGGACACAAGCCCCGGTGGCATAGGTTCACTAGTGAGATCTTCTGATCCATGGGTTGTACAGTTCCGTGGAAAAAGCACAGTTTCCTTGGCTGGGTAGTGCTCTCACTCACTGCCTCCCTTGACCCAGGGGAGGGAGTTTCCCTTCCCTGTGTGGCTCTCAGGTGGGCCATTGCACCACACTGCTCTTCCTTCTCTCCGTGGGTCAAGTCAGTCTTCTAGTCAATTTTGATGAGAGAACCTGGATACCTTGGCCGCTGGTGAAGGATGCACAATCTTACTATGCATTTTTTCGATGAGAGCCTTTGAACACCGAGGCTTCTACTCAACCATCTTGCCCCCTCCTACCCGATTTTTTCAAATGTGAATTGACCTTGTTTATCAGCTTGCTGTTTAGAAGAGGTGGTGGGATTTCCTCATGAGAGGGGAATCCTGTTACCTCACTGTGAAACAATATCTGTATTATTTTCCACAGAGACAAATGCTAGCTTTTATGGGGTCGAGTGAAAGTACATGACATCAAAATCATTGGGTCCATTCACAAAGTAATTGCTATTCAAGGAACTCAGGTTTTCCAACTTAGAAACTTGACCTTGGCCTAATAGAGTTGCTTAGGTTCACCATTTAATCATCTTCTAAGTTTAGCACTCTGAATATTAAATCCTGGAGTTGATGTTCAATATTTTCTTCTGATCCACTTCATGAAATGTGGATTTCTCTGTAGATTATTAAACAGACTCTCTGATTCTGACATTTTGTTTCCATTACTTGTTAATTGCCTCGAGAATTTTTATCCACATGTGGGAAATAAATGTCTTTTTCTCTAAACCTAAACTTGAATTAGAAGTAAGAACATAGTATCTATATCAACATAGTTTGTGTTCAGGGGGAAATTGAAAGATTGTGCAACAACGAAAAAGGCTTTCAATAAAATTTTTTTAAAATTGTTATTTTTTTTGACAAAATTATTATCAAAGAATGTTGCATTTATTTTACAAAATGTTTTCACTTAGCACAAATCTTTTACTAAGCATAGCATAAGAGATATATATATATATATATTTACCAGAGAGCAGTATGTAAATGTATTAAAAGAGTCATATTCTAAATGTGTGAATTGAAGGATTCAACATTAACAGAAAAATATACGCTGGTGAAAATTATTATTATTATTATTTTACAAAACATTCTTTAAAATTCAGGACAATTTTACAAGCACTTCTTGCCTCTGCCTCTCTTACTGCCCAATGAATTTTTTTTTTATTTTTTATTTTTTATTTTTTTTATCATGGGTACCTAATTAGTGCAAGGTTTATTTAGGAAGTGGTTATGTCTGAGAATACTTAACTTCTACTCCTCTGTCTTTGATGAAGAGGCTCTAAGTGGATTTTAAAACTACTGGTGGGCACTTTTTATTCTCAGTGCATTCAGTAAAATATATCAGCAAATTAGCCCCTGTCTCCTGGTTGGCCTAGGACTACATAATAAAAGCATTTTACTACAAAGCTAAAATTGACTTTATATAGAACTTTTTCTACTTAAGAAAATTAGAACCTAACATTAAATTCAAAGTTCGCTATAGGTTCAGATAGGTTAAATATAAGCTACCTTTGCTTTTGAAATGGATTTTCTTATGACCAAAATTTAGGTTAATATGTTACATGAATATTTGCATGTATAATCATTTTTATTCTGCATTTCTTCTATTAACCTGCTGACATTGAGAAGTAGTAGCATTGTCTTGATTTTTCCAGTTCAAAAATCCACGTTGTACTGAGGCTCATTAGTTGCAAACTCATTCAGCACATTGGGATTAGACCTAAAAAGAGGATGCACAACATGCAAACAAACATCTTTCTTAGTTGGCTCTTTTATCTTTTATATAACTATGCAAATCAGTAGCCATTAAGACTACTTTCTATTACATTTGGACTTTATCACTTTTTTTAACTCACTTCAGAAACTATTTGAAATCATCTTAATAGTTATAGAGTTTGTTATGCCAACAAACTTATTTCAGTAGTGACTATGGTACTACTGCCCATAGTTAGTTATCACTGCCGTTTTGCTGGCAACCTGAGGTCTGTAAACCCTTGAAATAATGGAGCACTGATTTGTTTAAATAGTAGATTTTTTTAAGTTGGCCTAAGACCATGAATAACAATGAATTCTCTAAATTTATTGGACGTTTTATTTATTTTTGAACTTAATTTTTTGATCATATACTTTCTAAGAACAAAAACCCGCTCATTTTAGTTTTATTTATCTTTGTTTAAACATGGATTTATCCTGATATAAAATGCCATTGTTTTTTCTTAAGCCACCTTTGTTTCCTTTGTCCTTTAAGACATCAATTGCCTGGGGAGAACAGAGTGTTTCAATTTACAGATAACTTTATTGCTTTAGTAGAAACGAATATCAGAACATGATATAAAGCCAATTTCTCCATAAGTTTAACTTAAATGATTTGCAACCATAGTGCATCCTCTAGGTTCCAGGTTACACCAGATACCTTACGTATACATATTCTCTGTTTTTTATAGAAAGGTTTACTGTGAAAAACAGTATGAAGGTTTCTCAAAAAATCAAAGATAGAACTACCATATGATCCAGCAATCACACTCCTCAGTATATATTGAAAACGAATGAAATCAGTATGTGAAGAAATAGTCACACTCGCATGTTCATTGTAGCATTACTCCATAGCCAAAATATGGAAACAAATAAAATGTCAATCAATAGACAATTTAATAAAGAAAATGTGGTTGATACATGCAAGGGAATATATTTCATCTTTAAAAAGAAAAAAAAAATGATTGCCACCATGGAGAGTCTGGGTAGATGTTAAGTGAAATAATTCTGTCACAGAGTGACAAATACTGCAAGATTCCACTTTTATGAGGTATCTAAAGTAGTCAAACTAATATAAGAAGAAGTAGAATGGTGGTTGTCAGAAAATTAAGGAGGGTGAATGGAAAGGTGTTATTTAATGATTTTATAGTTATACGGAATAAATACATTTTAGTTATCTGTTGTACGACATGATGCCTATATTTGACAATACAGTGTTGAGAACTGAAAAATTTACTGAAAGGGAATGCTTCCAGGTTTGCCCATTCAGTGTGATCTTGACTGTGGGTTTTTAGTAGATGACTCTTATTATTTTGAAGTATGTTCCTTCAATGTTTTGTTTTGGGAGGGGTTTTAACATGAAGATACGTTGAATTTTACCAAAGCTCTTTTTGCATCTGTTAAGATGGTCATGTGGTTTTTGTTTTTAGTTTTGTTTATGTGGTGAATAACATTAATTGATTTGCACATGTTGAATCATCCTTGCATTTCATGAATGATGCCCACATGATTGTGATGGATAAGCTTTTTGATGTGCTGCTGGATTTACTTTGTTAGTATTTTGTTGAGGATTTTTGCTACAATGTTCACGAAGGATATTGTCTTGAAGTTTTGTTTTGTTTTGTTTTTTTGTTTTTCTTGTTTTTGTTGTGTCTCTGCTAGGTTTTCATACCACAATGATACTGGCCTCATATAATGAGTTAGGAAAGAGTTCCTCCTCCTCAATTTTTTGCAATAGTTTCCATAGAAATGGTACCAGCACTCCTTTACACATCTGGTAGAATTCTGTTGTGAATCCATCTGATCCTGGGCTTTTTCTGATTGGTAGGTTTTCTATTACTGATTCAATTTTGGAAATCATTCTTGATCTGTTCAGGGATTCAATCTCTTCCTTGCTCAATCCTGGGAGGAATTACGTTTCAAGGAATGTATCCATTTTTTTTTTTTTTTTTATAGCTCGTATACCTTTTATGTAAAGAGCTGTTCAGAATAGTCTCTGAGTGTTTTCTTTTGTTTTTTTTTGTTTTGTTTTGTTTTGTTTTTTGTTTTTTGTTTTTTTGTATTTCTTTTGATTAGGGTCAGTGGTAATGTCCCCATTGTCATTTCTGAATGTGTTTATTTGGATTTTCTCAAATTTTTTCTTTATGTATCTAGCTGGTAGTATATCTATCATATTAACTCTTTCAAAGGACTATCTACTAAGTTCATTGATCTTTTGTATATTTTTTCGTGTCTCAATTTCTTTCAGTTAGCCTAGTATTTGGATTATTTCTCATATTCTGTTAGCTTTGGGATTAATTTGCTCTTACTCATCCAGTTCCTTTAGTTGTAATGTTAGGTTGTTAATTTGAGATCTTTCTAACTTTCTGATTTGAGCATGCTATGCTATGAATTTTTCTCCTAAAAATGATTTGGCTGTAACCCAGAGATTTTGGTATGTTGTATCTTTTTTCACATTCATTTCAAAGAATGTATTAATTTCTGCCTAATTTCATTATTTTTTCCAGAAATCGTTAAGAAGCAAGTTGCTTAATTTCTATTTCATAGTATTTCTTTTTTCTTAACTTTGATTTACGTTTTTATTGCATTGTGGTCTGAGACTGTGGTTGGTATGATTTCAGCTTTTCTTGAAATTGCTAAGGATTGTTTTATGTCCAATTGGTGGTTGATTATAGAGTATGTGTCATATGCACCTGAGAAGAGTATATATTCTGTTGTTTGGGGGTGGAGAGTTGTGCAAATGTTTATTAGGTCCATTTCCCCAATTGTTGAGTTAAGGTTTTGAATATCTTTGTTAGTTTTCTGCCTTGATGATCTGTCTAATACTGTCAATGGGTTGCTAAAGTTTCCCACTATTATTGTGTGGTTATCTAAATCTCTTTATAGATCTCTAAGAACTTGCTTTATTAATCCAGGTGCTCCTGTGTTGGGTGCATGTATATTCAGGACAGTTAGGTCTTCTTGTTGAATTGAACTCTTTACCATAATGTAATGCCCTTCTTTGTCTTTTGTGAACTTTGTTTTTTTTTTTTTTTTTTTTTTTTTTTTTTTTTTTTTTTTTTTTTTTTAAAGTCTGTTTTGTCTGAAATTAGAATAGCAACCCCTGCTTTTTCTGTTTTATATTGTTTGGTAGATGTTTCTCTATTCCTTTACTTTGAGCCTATGGGTGCCAATGCATGTTAGATGAGTCTCTTGAAGACAATATACCATTGAGTTTTGCTTCTTTATTCAACTTTACACTCTTTGCCTTTTGATTGGGGCATTTAGCTCATTTGCATTCAATGTTCATATTGATATGTATGCATTTGATCCTGTCATGTTGTTAGCTGGTTATGCAGATTTGTTTGTATGGTTGCTTTATAATGTCATGGGTCTACCTACTTAAGTGTGTCAATCAAGCATGAAAAAGAAATAAAAGGCATCTAAATAGCAAAAGAGAAGGTCAAACTGTTGTTATTTGCAGACAATATGATTATACTAGAAAACTCCATGGTCTTTGCTCAAAAGCTCCTTGATGTAACACAACTCTTAACAAACATTCAGAATGCAAAATCAATGTACTGAAGTCAGTAGCATTCCCATACATCAACAAGATCCAAGCTGAGAGCAAATAAGAAACACAATCTCATTTACAATAGCCACAAAAAGTAAAATACATAGGAATAGAGCTAAACAAGTGGATGAAACACCTCTGTAAAGGGAATTACAAACACTGCTTAAAGAAATCAGAGATGACAAAAATAAATTGAAAAATATTGTTGAAAATGGCCACACTGGCCTAAGCAATTTACAGATTCAGTGTTAATCCCATCATAATACCAATGGCAGTTTTTCATGGAATTAGAAAATCTATTTTAAAATTCATATGGAATCAAAAACAATCTGAATACCTACAACAATTATAAGTAAAAAGAAGAATGCTGAAGTCATCACACTACCCAGCCTCAAACTATACTACATGGCTACAGTAACCAAAACATTATGGTACTGATACAAAAACAGACACATAGACCAATGGAAGAGAATAGAGAGCCCAGAAACAATGCCGTGGATCCTACAGCCATTGGATCTTCAAGAAAATCAGCTAAAACAAACAATGAGGAAAGGAACACCAATTCAATAAATAATGTTAGCATAACTGACTAGTCATGTGCAGAAGATAAAAATTGGACCCTTTCCTTACACTATATACAAAAATTAACTCAATATTGATTAAAAACTTAAACCTAAACCCAAAACTATAAAAACCTTGGAAGATAACCTAGAAAATACCATTCTGGTCATAGGACCTGGCAAAGACTTCATGACAAATAAGTCAAAAGCAATTGAAACAGAAACAAAAATTGACCTATGAGACCTAATTAAACTAAAGAGCCTCTCCACAGCAAGTGAAACGATCAACCAAGTCCACAAAAACATACAGAATGGGAGAATATATTTGCAAGCTATGCATCAGACAAAGGTCTATGTACTAATCCATTCTAATGCTACTAATAAAGATATACCCAAGACTGGGTAATTTATAAGGAAAAGAGGTTTAATTGACTCATGGTTCCACCTTGCTGGGGAGGCCTCAGGAAACTTACAATCTTTGGGGAAGGTACCTCCTCACAGGATGGTAGAAGACAGAATGAGTGCCAAGCGAAGGGAGAAACCCCTTATAAAGCCGTCAGATCTTGTGAAAACTCATTCACTACCATGAGAACAGCATGGCGGAAACTGCCCCCACTATTTAATTATCTCCACTGGTCCTGCCCTTGATATGTGGGGATTATCACAATGGAAGGTGAGATTTGGATGGGGACACAGAGCCATACCATATTATTCTGCCCCTGCCACCTCCCAAATTGCATATCCTCACATTTCGAAATACAATCTTGCCCTTCCAATAATCCCCCAAAGTCTTAACTCATTTCAGTATTAACCCAAAAGTTCAAGTTCAGAGTCTCATCTCAGACTAGGCAAGTCCCTTCCACCTCTGAGCCTGTGAAATCAAAAGCCGGTTACTTCCTAGATACAATGAGGGTGGAGGCACTGGGTAAATATATCTATTCCAAATTGGAGAAATTAGCCAAAACAAAGGGGCCACAGGCCCCATGCAAGTCCAAAATCCAATAAAGCAGTCATTAAACCTTAAAGTACCAAAATGGTCTCCTTTTACTCCATGTCGCACATCTAGGTAATCTTGATGCAAGGGGTAGGCTCCCATGGCCTTGGGCTGCTCCGTCCCTGTGGCTTTGCAGTCCACAGCCCCTCTCCTGACTGCTTTCATGGCTAGCATTGAGTGTCTGTGGCTTTTTCAGGCTCTGTGGTGCAAGCTGTCGTTGTATTTACCATCTGGGGTCTGGAGGACAGTGGCCTTCTTTTCACAGTTCCACTAGGCAGTCCTCCAGCAGGAACTCAGTGTGGGGGCTTTGACCCCACAATTCCATTCCCCACTGGCGTAGCATAGGTGCCCCATGAGGGCTTCATCGCTGCCGCAAAATTCTGCCTGTACACCCAGGTGTTTCCATACATCCTCAGGAATCTAGGTGGATGTTTCTTAACCTCATTCTTGTGTATTGTGCACTCACAGGCCTAACACCACGTGTAAACCACCAAGGCTTGGGACTTGCAGTCTATGAACCAACAACCAGAAATGTACATTGGCCCCATTTAGCCATGGCTGAAGCTGAAGCATCTAGGATGCAGGGCACTATGTCCCAAGGCTGCACAGAGTAGGTGGGTCATGGGCCCAGCCCACAAAACCACTTTTCCATCCTAAGACTCCCAGCCTGTGATGGGAGGCGCTGCCATGAAGGTGTCTGATATTCCCTAAAGACATTTTTGTTATCATCGTGGTGATTAACATTTGGCTTCTCATTACTTATGCCAATTTGTTCAGTAGCTAGAATTTCTCCCAGAAAATGGAGTTTTCTTTTGGATCATATTGTCAGGCGCAAATTTTCCAAACATTTTTGCTGTGCTTACTCTAGAACGCTTTGGCACTTAGAAATTTCTTCTGCCAGAAAACCTAAATCATCTCTCTCAAGTTCACTGTTTCAAAGATCTCTAGGGCTGGGGCAAAATGCCACAGTCTATTCGTTTAAAGCACAGGAAGAGTAGCCTTTGCTCCACTTTTCAACAAGTTCCTCATCTCCATCTGAGACTGCCTCAGCCTGGACATCATTGTTCATATTGTTATCAGCATTTTGGTCAAAGCCACTCAACAAGTATCTGGGAAGATCCGAACTTTCCCACATTTTCCTGTCTTCTTCTGAGCCCTCCAAATTGTTCCAAACTGTGTTTGTTATTCAGTTCCAAAGTTACTTCCACATTTTTGGGTTTCCTTGTAGCAGTGCTCCACTCTCCTAGCACCAATTTATTGTATTAGTCCATTCTCACACTACTAATAAGACATATCTGAGACTGGGTAATTTATAAAGAAGTTTAATTGACTCACTGTTTCACATTGCTGGGGAAGCCTTAGGAAACCTACAATAATGGTGGAAGACACCTCTTTGCAGGGTGGTAGGAGGGAGAATATGTGCCAAGTGAAAAAAGAGGCCCCTTATAAAACCATCTGATCTTGTGAGATCTCACTCACTATCACAAGAATGACATGGGTGGAACCGCCCTCCCACAATTCAATTATCTCCACCAGGTTCTGACCTTGACATGTGGAGACTCTTACAATTCCAGGAGAGATTTGGGTAGGGGGACAGAGCCAAAGCATATCAGTTTAATATCCAGCATCTAGGAAAAACAAACATTTCCGTTAAAAAATAGGCAAAGGACGTGAACACTTTTCAAAAAAAGAAAAAAAAGAGATGTGGCCAAGAAGCATAGGAAAAAATAGTTAACATCACTCGTCATTAGAAACATGCAAATCAAAACCACAATGAGATACTATCTCACACCATTCACAATGTCTATTACTAAAAACTGAAAACAAACAAACAAACAGAAAACAGATACTGGAGAGTTTGTAAAGGGTCTACTTATGCACTGCTAGTGGGAATGTAAATTAATTAGTTCAGCTCTTGTGGAAAGTAGTTTGGCATTTTCTCAAAGTCTCAAAGAACTTAAAACAGAATTACCATATTACTCAGCAATCCATTGTCGGGTATATAACCAAAGGGAATATAAGCATTCTTGTACATGAACAATAGACAAGCAATGATCCAAATCATGAATGAACTCCCATTCACAATTGCTACAAAGAATAAAATACCCAAAAATACAGCTAACAAGGGATGCAAAGGACATCTTCAAGGAGAGCTACAAATCACTGCTCAAGGAAATAAGAGAGGACAAAAACAAATGAAAACAAAAAAATCCATCCTCATGGATAGGAAGATTGAATATTGTGAAAATGGCCCGACGGACCAAAATAATTTTTAGATTCAATGCTATTGCCATTAAACTACCATTGACATTATTCACAGAATAATGTTACAACTGTAACAACTGGAAGGAACAAATTCACAGAATTTGTAAACGTTTTTACCATCTGTAAAAAATAAAATTTACTAATTTTTAATGATATTATATGTCAAATCAAAATTAATCCTTTCTTTCATAGAATTTGTTTCAAGTCTTTTTAAGAATGGCAGTATGAACTGACAAAATGATTTAAATTGTTGCTGTATGCTTTCCATATAATACTTTATATAACGTGTAATATATCAAAACATATTTGGCATTCTAGAGATATGAAAGACATATAGTGCTTAAAGTATATCTCAGGGTATGTTTCTGGAAATAGCATATATTATTTTTCAGTGGTGAAAGGATGACATTAAAGTCAGACAATCCTGGAATTTTATCTCTGCCATTTACTAAGGTTGAGATCTAAAATGAATTATCTCATTCACTAAACTTCATATCCTGGCCTATAAAATGATATCTGTAACATTTACTTTACAGACAATTTTGGAAAACTCATGAAATAATATATGTATCATGTCTAACACACAGCACTTATTTCATGGTAACTATTATTTTATTAATAAGTACTTTATCATAAAGGCAGAATGGTGTAGAAAAAAGGATAGTGGATATGTTTTTGATTTTCTGTTTCTTGGTGTACAGAGGTTACCATTTTGCATGCACAATGACCCTGTCCTGAATAAAATGAAGAATGTGTTCTTAAGGTTTCATTCAATGCCACGCTAAATAATTGATGGCCTATCATTTTAGATATAAATTTTTTCATGTTTCACAAGATCTGAAACCAGAAATAGAATCCCAGAAAGAACAATAACTTGGTCAGGTGCAGTGGCTCAGCCTGTAATCCCAGAACTTTTGGAGGCTGAGGCAAGTGGATCACTTGAAAATAGGAGTTCAAGACCAGCCTGGTCAACATAAGACCCCATCTCTACTAAAAATACAAAAATTAGTGGGGCGTGGTGGTAGGCGCCAGTAATCCCAGCTACTTGAGAGGCTGGGGCAGGAGAATCACTTGAACCCGGGAGGTGGAGGTTGCAGTGAACTGAGATTGTGTGCCACTGCACTCCTGCCTGGTCGACAGAAGGAGACTCCATCTAAAAAAAAAAAGGGAAAACAACAACAACAACAACAACAAAAACAAAACAGTTACTTGATAGATTCGATAGATTCATCCTGTTGATTTTCAGCCTAAGCAAATGACAGATATGTGACAGCCTGGGAGAGGTAATTCATACATTTGATTAAGTGTAATATTCATCACTGATTTTTTTCACTCCAATAATAGAGTGGAGGAAGAAGAAAAAAAAACCAGATTAATTCATGAAGTTATTTATCATTTGGATTTGGATCACAATCTGGCTACACAACAATAGGAAACACAGTCCTATAAAAAAAGCAATTCTTCCTGTCTTGGTTCTTCTAGTATTCATATACACGTTCAACACACATATTTTAATGGATATTATGTAAAAGGAACTAATATGAGAAGTTTTACTTGAACAAAACAGATGAAACTCTTATGGGGCTTACACTTCATAGCCTCAAACCACATATAGCAACACTGAAGGAAACCATGCTATGGTGTGGTGGCTGACCTACTCATAAAGAGAAAAACAATTGAGTATAGAGTAAAAATGTAAAGATTTGATACCTTATTATTCTCCTTTTTAGCTAAAATAATTTAAAAGACAATAAATTATCAGCCTCTGATGACTTTGGGCCTTTTCTGTCTTTGTTGTCATAGATATATATTATATAGAGACGTCAGCAACAGCTGTTGCACAGATTTAAATTTATAATCAAAACAACATCATCCTAAACAATTGTAAAAAACAAATAGGTATTTGAAAAATTTATAAGGAAGTACAATTTCAAAATCCAGTATCTTCGATAGGGCTTCATCTTTTTTTAATCTTGATTATCACAATAATCTACTAACCAGTCTCCTGTCACCTGTTGGGATTATCTACTTTTAATCAATAATTTAATGAAAAATTCTACTATCACTGAAACAATCATCATTATGTCAGCTTTTACATAAAATCCTACATGAGCTTCCTTGAATCACATTAATAAATCAAACATTCCTACCTTTGGCTTACCCCTTGCCATTTTCTAATCAAATTAATGTCTTGCTAGAAATCTTAGATCAAGCCTTGCTGGTGGACTCTCCACACTCTATATTTTCTCTCACCAAATCTAATTTGTACATAGACTCAGTTTGGATTTCAAATCTTATACGCAGTTTTTCCTATTTGCATAGCACCTCCTCATTATCCCTTGTCCCACAGGCTAGAGGCTTTCTAACCCTCACATTGTTTTCCTCTATCTAGTACTTGCCCTAGTTAAATGCATTTCTGTAATTTCAGTAAATTACAGAGGACACAAAATCAACATAAAAATCAGTAACATTTCTATATACCAACAGTGAACAATTTGAAAAAGAAACTTAAAAGTTTTCTCATTGACAAGAGACACAGATAAAATACCTAGGAATTAACTTAACCAAAGATGTGAAAGATTTCTACAATGAAAACTACGTAACACTGAAAGAAATTGAAGAGGACACAAAAAGTCAAAAGGTATTCCATGTTCATGAATTGGAAGAATCAATAGTGTTAAAATATCCATAGGTACCCAAAGTAATCTACAGATTCAATGTAATTCCATCAAAAATGCCTATAATATTCTTCAGAAAAATTTAAAAAATCTGAAATTTATATAGAACTACAAAAGACTCAGAATAGCCAAAGCCTTCATGAGCAAAAAGGACAAAACTGGAGGAATCACATTACCTGATTTCCAGTTGTACGACAGAGTTATGATAAACAAAACAGCATGGTACTGGCATAAAAACAGACATATAGACCAAAGGAACAGAGAACAGAAGCCAGAAATAAATCCATACATCTATGGGGAACTCATTTTGACAACAGTGCCAAAAACATAAATGGAAGAAAGGGCAGTCTCTTCAATAATTGTGCTGGGAAAATTGAATATCCATATGCAGAAGAATTAAACTAGACATTTGTCTCCTGTCATATTACAAAAAATCAAATCAAAATGGATTAGAGACTTATAACTAAAACCTGAACCTATGAAATTACTAAAAGAATATACTGGGGAGACTCTGCAGGTCATGGGTCTGAGTAAAAATTAATTTTACTTCTTTATTTCTTAATTTAAATTATTATTATTAATATTAATTTTTTTTCAAATAGAGATATATCTCTCTGTTGCCCAGGCTGGATTGCAGTGGTGCCATCATAGCTCATTGCATCCTCAAACTCCTGGACACAAGTGATTCTCCTGACTCAGCTTCCCAAGTATCTAGGACTATAGAAGCATACCACCACAACTAGCTAATTTAAAAAAAAAAAAAAAAAAAAAAAAAAAAAAGTATAGATGAGGTATCACTGTGTTGCCCAGGATGGTCTCAAACTCCTTGCCTCAAGCAATTATCCTGTCTTGGGGTCGCTAAGTGCTGGGATTACTGGTGTGAGACACTGCACCAGGCCTGGGCAAAAGTTTCTTAAGTAATCCCTCAAGAACACAAACAACCAAAGCAAAAATGGACAAATGAGAGCACATCAAGTTAAAAAGTTTCTGCTCAGCAAAAGAAATAATCAATAAAGTTAAGAAACAATCCACAGAATAGGAGAAAATATTTGTAAACCCTCTATCTGACAAGGGATTAACAACCAGAATATATTAAAACATCTAAAAAAAGTCAATAGGAAAAAAAAATTGAATAATGCATTTTTTTTAAATAGGCAAATAATTTGAAAGGACATTTTTAAAAACAAGACATGCAAATGGCCAACAGGTATATGGAAAAGTGCTTAATATAATTAATCATCAGATAAATGCCAATCAAAACTACAATGAGACATCATCTCACCCAAATTAAAAGGACTTGCATTCAAAAGACCAGGGAAATTGAATGCTGGTGAGGATGTAGAGAAAGGGAAACCCTTATACACTGTTGGTGGAAATGTAAATTACTACAACCACTATGCAGAACAGTATGGAGGTTTCTCAAAAAATTAAAAATGGAACTACCATATGATCCAGTAATTCCACTGCTAGGTATACCTTAAAGAAAGGAAATCAATATATCAAAGAGATATTTGCACTCTTGTTATTTTTGCAGCATGATTCACACTAGACAAGATTAGGAATCAACCTAAGTGTTTCTCAACCAAGAATAGATAAAGAAATCTGTACATAAACGCAATAGAATATTATTCAGCAATAGAAAAGAATGAAACTTTGTCATTTGCATCAACATGGATAGAACTGTTAAGTGAAATAAGCCAGGCACAGAAGGACAAATTTTCCATGTTCTGATTCATACGTTGGTACTTAAAAATTAAAATAACTGAAGTCATAGAGCTAGAGTGTAATGATGATTACCAGAAGTGGGGAAGGGTAGTTAGTAGGGACAGAGAGTGAGGATGGTTTATGGTTACAAAAATATATTTAGATAGAATGAATAAGATCTAGTATTTGACGGAACAATAGGGTTACTATAGTCAACAACACTTTATTACGTATTTTAAAATAACAAAAGAGTGGAGTTGGAAAGATTCTATTATAACACAAAGAAATGAAAAAAGCTTGAGGTAATGCTTGGTGTAATTGTTGCACATTGTATACCTGTAACAAAACATCACATGTACCCCTCAAACATATACACCCACTAGGTACCCACTAAAATTAAAAATTAAATAAAAAACATATTTGGCATAAAATACATATTTTTTGAATAAGTGAATTAATGTATGAAAAAAACAAACAAATATCAATATATAATTCCACTAGCAATACTCAGGCACACAATTCTGTATCGAACACCTTTAGCCTCAGAATTGTTTCAGAATTCAGAACTGTTTAGACAGATACTATGTTCAGAAAAGTAAATGGTACAAATGCTACAGGTTATATAAACATTCAGGGCATGCTGGGATAAAAGTAGTAAAATAGGTTAATATTCTAGTACTAACCTAGTAATTACCATGTTTCATATGTTTTAAGTATGTTAATTTCCTATGTGAAAGATATATCTCAAAGTTTCCAACCTTGTGTACTCTTCTAAGAAAAAGATACATTTTTCTTTAGGAATGACAAGACCTCTTGAATTTTTTCTTTACTAAGTTATCCAATAGTAAATTTATGTTTTCCTTCAAATTTTTAGTGATATTTTTGTATATGGTAATGATATTAATCACCCTGCTTATTAAACAGAAGTATTTTAAAATATGTTCCTCCTTTAATTTTATTGTTATTTTAATATTTAACACACTTTATCTTTAAAAATGATCTTTTAAAGTTATATGTATGTGTAATAAATGTATACAAGTAGACTGTTTCTATTTTTCTGAGACCAATATTTCAAAACCAGATTCTGGAATTTCTTTTGAATAGATCTCAATTTTCTCCCATACGTGTTACTCTTTCAATTCATTCCTTTTATTCATTTACTCATTGATTGTATTAAATGGAAGGTGATTTGTTGGACACACAAATGCTTCTGACACAGACCACTTACTTGGAACAGTTCCTTTTACGTGGCACATTCACAGTGAAACTGTGAGTCATTTTAATATCTTTATGCTTATTACAATTACATTTAGTCACTAGAACCCTGATAGCCAACTTATAGAAAGGACAGATGTTGTGTGTTTGTGAGTGTTGTAGGTTACATCAGTGCTACTACGATATGGTCTTTAAAACTTTTTACCATAATGACATTCTTTTAGTCCATTTGCTTCGCTCTAAATGAACACCTGAGGCTAAGTAACATATAAAGAAAAAAAGGTGGCTTTTTTTTTTTTTTTTTTTTTTTTTTTTGGCTCACAGTTCTGCAAGCTGTGAGAGAAACATGGCTTCTGCTCCTGGTGAGGCCTCAGGAAGTTTACAATCACGGCAGAAGGCAAAAGGGAGCCAGCACATCACACGGCGAGAGGACCAAGAGAGAGAGAAGGGAAAGGTCCCAGACTCTTTTAAACAACCAGATCTCGTGTGAACTAATTAAGGGAGAACTCACTCATCACCAACAGGATGATGCTAAACCATTCATGAGGGATCCACCCCGATAATACAATCACCCCTCACCAAGTCCCACCTCCAACATTGAGAATAGCATTTCAACTTGAGATTTGGATGGAGCAAACATCCAAACTATATTAGACATGAAAATTGTTCTTAAATTCAAAGAGATTACAGCCTGTGTTAAGCCCCTGCTACAAGAGACTAGAGGAAAGGAATTAAGCTGATTCTGCTCTCTCTCACTACCTGGTTGCAGAACAGCAGTCTTACAGCCTGGCTTTATACATATTGCAATTTGATATAGTAGTTGAGAAGTGGCCAGCTGACAGGGAATTGCAGTAATCAAGTTGTTGGGGAAAAAAATCGATGTACTGAACAGACTTGCAATCTTATTATAAGAGCAACACAAGTAGACAAGCAATGGTCCTCTTCTGCCAGCATCAATGTGGAGAGAGAGGAGTGGAAAAAAATGACTTCAAACTGCCAAAGGAAAAGATATCATTCAAAAGGCCACTAAGAATCTGAATTCTAAAACCATAAAAAATGGAATTTGATCAAATGCCATTTTTGTCAAAATTAAATAAAATGACTTAATTAGGAAGTCACTTATATGAGTTAATAGAACATTTTTATTGTTTGTGTGAGCTAAATTACAAGAAATTTGATCATAACCAGTGTTACAAATTTATGTATAATGTAGGAAAAGCAGCATGTTGTGCTAATGTTTAAATATAGGCGAATGTTAATGAGTTACCATAAATGGCTCAGTTACACAAACTTTCTCAGATATGAGTATCCGGAGTAGTATAGATATTACGAATTAAACCAAATCATATTTGGAGTCTTTATTTTGTTCACAAACATACTTTGCTTCTAGGAGAATAGAGGAAGGAAGAATTAGGTGAGGGAGGATAAGAAGAGGTAGAAAAATTAATGAAGAAAAGAAAAGAAGAATTACACACAAACCAGTGGACTCCTCTCTTGGGGGCAGCTGAGGCCTAAATCAATCTGAGCCTGCTCTTGAAATGCAGGCATACGTTTCCAAGCATTATATTAAAATTTCATGATCAATAACGCTGAAAGCAGCAGAACATACAAGCAAAATAAGTGCTGACAATTCACTAGCATATGAATTTAATAAAATGTCATCCTCCAGCCTCAGCAGTAGTGCCAGGAGGAGATGACCATCTTGATTAGAATCTGTCAAATGAATCTCTGTTTGTCAGGTAGTAATAAACTCAGGATAGTACCTTTTGTTCCAGGTTTTGTTTACTCTTCAAAATACAGCAGTCAATTCATATTCTTTTATAATTTTACTATTTTCACACTGAGTAAACAAATCAAACATAGACCTTTTTATAATAGAGGAAAATCCAATATTATTTACCTACTTTTGTTCTGTATATAGATAACATCAAGACATGAGGGTTAGTCTTCTCTGTATGTGTACTCACATAAGAATTTGTATATGTACTCACACAACAGTCACCTATTTTTCAATGCAGTTGCATCATCTTTGGAGACTTACTTGTTATTTGTTAAGGACATTGAGAATGTTGCCTTTCATCCTTACTGAAAAATTCAATAGAACTTTACCTAAGGTATTCTGCATGGAACCAGGCACTAAATGGTAAATACTGACAAAAATAATGAGTTTTGTCTTAAAGGAAACTCCAGTCTATCTGAAGGTCACTGATAATGCCAGGTAAAAGCTGTGAAAAGCATGGTGATCAGGTATATATCATATCTGAGTGACTGACCAGAAATATGATTTATTCTGTTCTTCCTGTTATTAAATGAGTGATTTGTGAGAGAGCAAAAAAAGAAAAAAAAAATACTTGGAGAGTTTAAAAAATCCTTTCTTCACAGAAATGATATACTACTATGTTTTTTATCTATTGCCAAATATTGATATCACTTTATAATTACTCTTTTTTTTTTTTTTTTTTCTGAGACGGAGTCTCGCTCTGTAACCCAGGCTGGAGTGCAGTGGCGCAATCTCGGCTCACTGCAAGCTCCGCCTCCCGGGTTCACGCCATTCTCCTGCCTCAGCCTCCCAAGTAGCTGGGACTACAGGCGCCCGCCACTGCGCCCGGCTTATAATTACTCTTAAAACAGCATGTGGGAATAGTCTGAGAGTCATTCTTAAATGCTGAAAGTTGCTCTTAAAAGTCTACTTACCAATTCCCCATCTTGTTTCTAATTATCATTCTATTAAAGCATCTATTCAGGGACTGATTCAGTTATTTATTCATTTATTTCATTCATTTAATCAAAATTCATTTTAACAACCTACTATGTATCAGTCTTTAAACTTAGCAACTGAAGTGTCTCTTGCATAGACCACTACTGAAAATTCTCTGATCTGCTCTATTTCCTATGAGTTTGGGTGACACTATGAACCTACCCATTTTTGATGTTTTGGCTGTCTACTATTGTGTCCACTATTGGAGTTTGTCTAGAAAATCAGTTTCTGAATTTGCAAGGGTGTTTAACTGCTTCAGATAATTTAAAACAGATTCAAGCACGTGGTTAAAGATTGCTGAGAAAAGTTTCAACTTTGAAAGCTCTGGTTTTATGAAAAGAGAGTTTTATGTAATAATGTGATCCAATTTTTTCTTGATTATAGAGTTGGCTTAGTATTATTTGCTCTCCATCAATAGTATATATATTTTAAATGTTTGAATCTATCTCCAGAATGAGAAGTGGTTTTACAGTTTCTAAAAAAACAGTTATATACAAGGAATACTGAATAAGCTCTAGGCAGGTGAAGTATTAGAATGCGTTGCATGGAGTATTTACTAAGAATAACTGGTTATAATGGTCTATAGTTTCCGGGTACTTGGGAGGATAATACAGGATAATTGGTTGAGCCCAGGAGTTTGAGGTCAGACTGGACAACATAGTGAGCTCCCATCTCTTAAAAAATTTAAAAACAAAAAAACTTACTAAGATAGTAAATTGAAAGGAGATGAAAATATTCTATAACTAATGAAGAGAATGAAAGCAAAAAATGAAAAGTCACTGAAAGTATACTCAAATTGAAACATATTCCTTTCTTTTACCAAAATATGCTCTATTCCATTCAAGAGTGTTTCAGGCATGGCATTTTGACATTTTCCCTCTGGAGTATAACCAAGTCATGAGTAATGAAGCATAGTATATTAGATAAAAGAAAACTGTAACTGTATTTTATAAGAGTGGTGCTTGACCTTATGCTAGTTTAAGAACAGTCTTAATATGGAAATTATAAGTTGACTTATTATTCATAATCTGCTAAGTCAATCAGCAAGTTGAACATTTTGGTGGTTGTTTTTGCAACACAATTAATATATAATTAACCCCTTTATGTATATTTCCCTACAATTTTTCCTGTACTATTGATAGTAAGCCACAGGCATAGGAATTGAATTACAACTATAGAAACTCTTCTTGCTATCTCTTACTTTTTTCATTACTTATTGCAGGAGAAATGAAAAGCAAGTCCATAACTGTAAATTTGTCATTTGTTCTCCCCTAGTCTTCACAAAACCTCATATTTACTGCCTCTTTCAGAAGAGTGGCTATCATTAGTGACTAACAGAATAGAATAATAATACTTTTTTTTCACCAACTCTTTCTACAGATGACCCTCTGAAAGTTTGTTGGTCACAAATTGAAAGACTTGCTCCTTGAATGTAAATGTCCTGATTTCAAAAAATGTATCGGGGGGACTTTGAGTATTACACTAGAAAGAGTGGTTTAAAACCCTGCAATTTATGAACATTATAATTTGGGAAACTTAGTTTATTTAGGTAAAATAAAGTTTACTTACATTTAAATATGTAAACTTAATTTTCATGGTTAGACAATGGAAAAATAAAAGACAACAGGGACAGGTCACTTTGTACCTTAGACATTTCTTGATCTGTTTGTCTTTGTCTTTTTTCTAATCATACATTTTTGTGAATAAGGAGTTAATGCTATATGTTTCTCTTATTGTTCTATCTGTAGCAATGTGTATACATTTCCTAGCTTTTATACTGAGAACAGCAAAGTTATATTAATAGTGGAATCTGTAAATATAGGTCATGAAATTCATACAGTTTGGTTGAAATCAGTAGCTTTTTAGTTATAATAACTACATGCATGGCATACTCTTCTGGATTTATATAAAAGTATACCTCGCTGGTTGCCACATGTAATTTAATAACCTTGCCACATCATATGTATTAATCTGTATGAAAATATGGTACTTGTAATCCAAAAGTCTATTTTTAAAGTGAATTTTTACGTATACTATTAATAACAAAAGGTAGAAGTTTAGGCAGAAGTGTGGACTACCTTTATAAAACATATGAGCATATACTTATGTTTCCAAGTCAAATTAGCAGGTCCCAAGAGAAATATAGATTGCTCTGCCAAAAACAAAGCAAATGTTTGATTTCTTGACAAAACTAGGAAAATTCCGTGTATTAAATCCATGTGTGTATGTGTGCATGTATGTTATCGTCTCAAAACCTCTAAAGTCAAAGCATGTTTATTGAGAGAAATGCCAGAAATAGTGAAAAGTGGATGGTAAAATAATCAATCTTGAGAAAGTATATATTTTCTTGAAAAGAATTCTCAAAAGGAATCACAATATATTTAAGATTCAATAAAAATACAGAATAATTAGAAGTAGAAATAGATTCATATCTTCAGATAAAAATTCCTTAAACTGAAAAATGAAATGAATAGTTGTGATGTTAATGACACCTATGGTTTCCATCTGTGTATATTGTTCCTCATAGTCCTAATTCATTTGCTAATTGTGTGATAAGATGGTTTTGCTCTTCTTTTCATTTCCTCTTTTATTCAAAAATGTTTCTGGCTTCATCCTAAACTGTCAGTTCACAAAGCTATTTTCCTATTTATTATATTTGTGAGGAGAAACATTCATTTAGAGAAAACTTCTCTTTTTTGAAGCATAATTGTTCTTTCAGACAGGTTTCTTTGGTTAGTTCTGTGTTTTTCTTTAGGATTTCTAATTTTATTTTCATTTGCTGTAGTATCATTGCATCATTGCCACACCATTTCACTCGACATATCTCTGACATAGGTAGTCATATATAGCCGTCATTTCTGGCTAGATACGTATGTGTCTGTTCTTTGATATCTTTTCCGCTTCATGTTAGCCGTGCCTGTATCTTACCTTTAGAACATCTGTTTAAATACTACTTATCGGTAGCCTTGGTCATTGGAAGATAACCTTGTTTTCTATCTGCTTTACTACTGCTAGGTGATATTGGAATATGGAAAGTCATAAATTGGTGGGGTTTATTCTCTCTACTTTAATTGTTTTAAGAATAATTCTGGATTTTATTATTCACAGTGCACAGTATGTGATATTTGTATAGAAATTGCCTCTCAATTTTGAGTAAATTTTTACCCAAAATTCATTATGAATCATCAGGCTCCAGTTACTGACAAGGTGTAGGCGGGATAATGCCACTGATGGAGTATAATCACTTATAGTAAAATTTATTTTCCATAAGTGATGAAAACTTGACATGGGACTTTTGTTCATCTCCTGCTTCCTTCATTATGACCTTGGAGATACTTGTTTTATTTTTTATTTTTTTAATTTTTATTATTTTCTCCTCCGTATATGTATTTCTGAAATACATGTAAATAATATCGGTGTATTCAACCTGTGTGCCCTTTCTTTTTTTTTTTTTTTTTTGAGACGGAGTCTCGCTCTGTCCCCCAGGTTGGGGTTCAGTGGCCAGATCTCAGCTCACTGCAAGCTCCGCCTCCCGGGTTTACGCCATTCTCCTGCCTCAGCCTTCCCGAGTAGCTGGTACTACAGGCGCCCGCCACCTCGCCTGGCTAGTTTTTTATATTTTTTAGTAGAGACGGGGTTTCACTGTGTTAGCCAGGATGGTCTCGATCTCCTGACCTCGTGATCCGCCCGCCTCGGCCTCCCAAAGTGCTGGGATTACAGGCTTGAGCCACCACGTCCAGCCCTTTCTTAACTTTTTTTCTGCCAGAGACAATTTATAGTAGAGGCCCTTTATTTAGTTTGAAATTTTCTAGTACATTTTCCATATATATATATATATATATATATATATATATATATATATATATCAGTTTTAATAGAAGGAGGCTTTGTGCTCTTGTTTCTAATCTTCCCTCTTTCGTCTAAAGAGACAATTTCAATGCACATGGCCAGTCACTGCCTTACCTGGAAGTCTGAAATAACTGATGGCAATAGGTAGTGTATTAGACAAGAATCAGTTATTATGAAAGGATGGTTAGAGTCATATGATAGTCAGCATCTTAATTTCAACTGCGACACATTTACTGCCAGTGTCATAAGAGCTATAATTAAATGTTTCTGTTCGGTCACCATTTTACATGACTGAATTCTAAGCACTGTCTCAAGAAAGATGACAAATATATTGTTCTGTTTCTAACTGACCATCACCTGCTAAAACTATGAAATACTATTTCTAGTTTCCACTGTGACATATAAGGAGCTTAGGAGTAATCACTCCATCCTAAGAATAAGTAAATAAAAAACTCAAAATCAACAATTCTTTCAGTATCTGTTTGAAAAATGAGGTCACAAACTGCTTGCCCCCCAAATTCAAGAGACACACATATAATAGGAAAAATCACAACTTAATGGAAAAGGGATCCATGAGCAGAAACCTCCACATAAAAACCAGTACTAGGGTAGAAAAACCGCAACTGTAATTGACAAACTGCTGGAGGCTCAGTGTAGACAAGTCTAAGATTTAAAAACTCCAGAGAAAGCCAGTCTTATGAAAAACCTAACACTTTTGTGAGTTTTAGGTCCAAGAGTCTTAGGTTCCTCGTGACGAGAAAGCCATTAGAAATATGCCCAGAGCAGAATTCTCAGAACATTCTGTTCTTCTTAATAAGGTCTACCCTTAAGAGAAATGATTTTTACCAAAACCCAGCTGACCTAAGGAAAAGGACATACTAAATTCCAGGCCCATCCAGCCTTCCTGTCTCACTTAAGGAGGGGGAGGGACTGAGAAGCATTTGTGAAGTTCACAGTCCGGGGACACAGACTTCCTAAGAGACTGAGACCTAATTATAGGACTACAGACACTTTCCCTTTCACACATCTTAGCACAACATCACTAAAGGTCTACCTGTCATTGTTCCTTTGATTTCATACATCATTGTACAGTTTTTCACAATATTGCAAAGGGTACTAAAAGGCATAAAGTGCAATTTGAAGACACAGAGCAAACATCAGAACCAGACGCAAGTATAGCAGGAATGCTAGAATTATCAGACCAGGAAAAAAAGAACTATGATTAATATGCTAAGGGGTGCAGTCTAAAGCAGATAACATTCAAGAACAGATAGATCATGTAAGTAGAAAAATCAAAATTCTAAGAATTAAAAGAGATGCTAGCATTTTAAAACACTGTAATAACAATGAAGAATGCCTTTGATGAGCACATTAATAGACTCGACCTGGCTGAAGCAAGATTTAGTCACCTTGAGGTTATGTCAGTAGAAACTTCCAAAAGTAAAAAGCAAAGAGAAAAGAAACTGTGATAAAAAAAAATGAAGCTGAATATCCAAAAACTTTGGAACAACTACAAGACGTATAACATACATTAAATGGTGATACCAGAAGTAGATGAGAAAAAGGAACAAAAGATAATGTTGAAGCAATGATGGCTCAAATTTATTCAAATTAATGTCAGGCATCAAATCAAAGATCCAGGAAGCTCAGAAAATACTAAGTAGAACAAATGCTTAAAAAAAATAAATAAAGACAAAACCCTGCACCTAATTATACTAAATGCCTAGAATTACATAGGACTTCTCAGAAACAATGCAAGCAAGTAAAGAGTGGAGATAGAGTGGAATAAAATACCTAAATATTGAGATGGTGGTGGGGGGAGAGAGGAACTACCAACCTTGAATTCTGTATACAGTAAAATTATCCTTCAAAGGTGAAAGAAAACTTTTCTCAAACAAAAAATGGGCCATGGCCAGGCACAGTGGCTCACACCTCTAATCCCAGTTCTTTGCGAAGCCAAGATAGGCAGATCACTTGAGGTCAGGAGTTCAAGACTAGCCTGACCAACATGGTAAAACCCCATCTCTACTAAATATACAAAATTGGCTGGCTGCTGGGCTGCGTGCCTGTGGTCCCAGCTAGTCAGGAGACTGAGGAACGAGAATCACTTGAACCTGTAAGGTAGAGGTTGTGTTTTGGTGATCCAATACCATGCTACTACACTCCAGCTTGGGCAACAGGGCAAGACTCTGTCTAAAAACAAAAAGGAAAAGAAAGAAAAAAAAACCAGGTGTGGTGGCTCACACCTACATTCCCAGAACTTTATGAGGCCAAGATGGGCAGATTACTTGAGCCCAGGAGTTCAAAATCAGTTTGGGCAACAGGGAGAAATGCCATCTGTGCAAACAATAAAAATTAGCTGGGCATGATGTCAGACTCCTATGGTCCCAGCTACTTGGGAGGCTGAGGTGGGAGGATTGCTTCAGCCGTGGAGACAAAGGTTTCAGTAAGCTGAGATGGTGCCACTGCACTCCAGCCTGGGCTACAGAGTGAGATTCCATCTCAAGAAAAGCAGGGAGTGAATTTGTTGCCCACAGACTTGCCTTTCAAGAAATGTTAAAAGATCTTCTTCAGAGATAGAGAAAAGGACATAGATTAGAAATTTGTATCTAAATAAAGAAAGGAAGATATTAAAGAAGGAATAAGTGAAAATAAAATAAAATGATGAGCTATGCAGCCATCAGTTCTGTTTTATAAATCATCTAAATTCATACAGATTCTTAGGGTGGAGGAGATTTGCAGTATGAAGGAAGATCTTGACATGATTTGTAAAAATCCAAATCATAGATGAAGACATAAGAAAACGATATATTTAATTTTATATGTCAATGTGACTAGGCTGTGGTGACTAATGTTTGACCAGTTATTATTATAGATGTTTCTGTAAAGGTGCTTTTTAGCTAAGATTGACATTTAATTCTGTAGACTCTGAGTAAAGGAGATGACACTCCATAATGTGAGTGGGCCTCATCAAATAAGTGGAAGGCTTTAATAGAATAAGACTCACCTCTCTGGAAGAAGAAAGAATTCCACTGGAAGATCACTCTTGGACTGACTCTGTAATGCTTTCTTTGGTCTCTAGTCAGCTGGCCTACCCCACAGATTTTAACCTTGACTCTGTGTGTGTGTGTGTGTGTGTACATATATACACACACACACACACAAAGCTGGCCTACTCTGCAGATTTTAACCTTGACTGTGTGGGTGTGTATATATATACACATAAATAAATATATACAGTGAGAGAAGGATCTATATATATATACACTATATATATACACACGCACTATATATATACAAACACATATATCTGTATATGTATGTATGTATGGATGGAGAGATATATATATATATTTATATATATATCTCGATGTATCTTGTTCATTTTGTTTCTTGGGTGAATCTAAACTAATACACCAGGAAAACACTTTTGGCTCAATTTGCCATTATCTCTATCTATGCTCCTCTAGTGCACATATCATTAGGTTAAGAAAATCAATTCGTATAAAAATTCCGCAATTTGTCTATAAATACAAAAAGTAAAGAGGGAATGGATATCAACTTTTAGCATCTCTGAATATTTTCTTTTAGACATACGTTTTTTCCTCTTATTTAAACAATCTTTGTCCGTCCTTTTCCTCTTTGGTCTCTAGATGTACACATTTTTAATTTCTCAGTTTCTTGTGTGTAATAAAGATTGGCTAAATTTTTTTCAGAGACAAAAACAAGTGTTCAAATTTTAATTAAACTTAAAGTTTCTTCAACATAACTATCAGCATTTCCAGAAATATTGGTAATACAATTCTTTAGATATACTAACACGTATTAAAGACTTATTCAGTTAACATGAGTAATTACTTAATTCTTATAGCTGAATTTAAATTTCACCATCTGCAATCTAAAGTAAATTTATGATAGTTTCAAAAATTTCAATCAATTGCTTAACATATACTTCTACATAGCTCTAGTAAGATAATCTTGGATTTTATGAGCCAACATAAGCTAGAATACAATAATTTAATACCTCATTATTTATTTATTTATTTAATAAATATTTATTTAGCCAGCCAAACACAAGAAATCCAATGGAAATTAAGAAAGTAAGATTGCTGCATTCAATTGGTTTATAGTGTAATAGGAAATACAGCAAAAAAGAATTGTTGAATAAATGGTAACACATATGACAGGTAAATCCAGAGTACTGTAGGAGAAAATGAGGGTAGACCGCCAAAGTTTTGGACAGGAGTCAATGACAATCTACATGTCAAAATTTAATTCTTATAGATAAGAAAAAGGAGGCATAGAAGAAAAAGGTGGAACAGAAGCACTGCATTAAGAAAGCAGAATGTGTATGCAGAGATTCAAAGATAATACAAATCTTAAGTTCAGGTTTCTAAATAGTTCATTAAAAGTGAATAATATATAGAAGAGAATTGTGGGTTGTCTTTGTTTTGTACTGCATGAAGAAATACCTGAAACTGGATAACTTATCAAGAAAAGATGTCTAAATTTGGCCCATGGTTTTGCAGGCTCTACAAGAAGCATGGCCCCAGCACCTGCTTCTGGTAAGGCCTCAGGAAGCATTCAGTTGTGGAGGAAGGCAAAGGAGGAGCAGTTGTGCTATATAGCAAAAGAGGAGGAGGCAGGAAAAGGAGGATGAGGTACCCAGTTTACTATATTAGTTATGGGAGCAGACATTTTATAACTAATGGAGTGATAACCCACTCATTACTGCCAGAAATGCAAGAAGGCATTCATGAGGGATCTGTCCCTACAACACAAAGTCCTCCCACTCCTCCTATTGTGGGCTACCTAAAAATGGAACATATTAACTTCCAAAATATTTGGGTGTACAGATATTAAAAATAAAATAAGTTGCCACACACTATTGCACAAATGTCTTCCATTAATGTCTTAGGTTACAATATTCTTTATTTGTGGTTAAAGTTAAATATTCTCAGTCTTCTTGTTAAGAGGATAGAAGTTTAGCATAATAATTAGCACATAGACTAAGACCAGATCGGGTTGTTACTTGCCAGCTTTGGACAATTTGCATAAATGTTCTTAGCTTCAGTATCCTTTCAGTAAACAATAATGTTAATAATAGTTCCTATTTCATAAGTTTGTTGTGAAGATAAAAGTGTTATTAAGATATGACATCAATTTCTGATATATGCTAAGCACATTAAGACCTTGATAAGTATAAATTATTTTTTATCTGTGTAAGAATATATGATTAGAGACCTATGATCTTCTATTTTTTCACTGAGTTCTCAAATTTGTGTTTCAATTTTTCTTGGACAATAAAGGATTTATTTTACATGTATGCATACTAACCTGCTAGAATATAGCAAGAATATTTTTCACAATATAAGTATTAGTAGTGAAAAAAAGAACACAGAACATATATACATATAATTGACCCCTCCTATGATACCTCCATCCTAAACTAGAACCTGTGACTATGTAACCTTACATGGCAAAATAGACTTTGCAGATGTAATTAAATTAATGACCTTGAGGTGGAGAGATAACACTGGATTATCTTAGTGAACCCAATGTAATCACTAGTTTCCAAGAAAGTGAAGAGGGAGAAATAAGAGAATAGTGAGGCAATGTAAGAACTCAAATCACCACTGCCAACTGAAGGTGGAGCAAGGGGGTTACAAGTCAAAGAACGCAGGCACCCTGTAGAAGTGGGAAAAAGGGAGAAAATGGATTTTTCCCTAAAAAACACTGAGAACCAAACTTTCATTGGTGAATGATGCTCTAGTCAAAATGAGGGTCTATAAAGTCATCGATTAGGGCAATATAAGAGAAGACCATCAATATGGAACATATTCAATACCAAGACTTCTTGAGTGTGCTATGGAAAAAAAAGTATAATTTGCCAACACAAATGATAAAAATGATCTATATTTATTTAACATTTAATATCTTAATATGCTTCAGAGTTAATTTAATTAAAATCTACTAATATTCAGGGAAATTAAAATTAAAACCACAAAGAGATACCACCTTACCCTAGCCAGAATGGCACTTATTAAAAAGTAAAAAAAAGATAGATGTTGGTATGGATGTGCTGAAAAGATATTGCTTATATATGCTATTGAGAATGTAAATTATTATAACTTCTATGGAAAACAGTATGGAGATTTTTCAAAGAACTGAAAGTAGATCTACCAGTTGATCCAGCAATCCCACTACTGGGTATGTACACAAAATAAAATAGGTAATTATATCAAAAAGACATCTGTATGCATATGTTATTGCAGCACAATACACAGAACAATTCACAATTGTAAAAATATGAAACCAACCTAAGTGCCCATCAACCAATCAGTGGATAAAGAAAATGTGGTATATATACACCACAGAATTCTACTTAGACATAAAAATGAATAAAATAATGTCTTTTGCAGCAACTTGAATGGAACTGGAGACCATCATTCTAAATGAAGTGACTCAGGAATGGAAAAACCAAACACCATGTTCTCTCTTATAAATGGGAGCTGAACTGTGGGTACACAGAGGCTTACAGAATGGTATAATGGACATTAGAGACTCAGAAAGAGGGATGGTGGAAATGGACTGAGGGATAAAAAACTACTTATTGGGTACAATGTACACTATTTGAGTGACAGATACTCTAAAATGTCTGACTTCACCATTACACAATTCATTTATATACCCAAAAACCATAGGCAAACTTAAAGCTATTGAAATAAAATAAATTAACAAATAAAAATGAAATGAACAAACAAAAGATATGGAAACAATCTAAAAGTTCATTGATAGATGAAGGGATAAAGAAAATGTGTTACATATGTACAACAGAATATTATTCAGACAAAAAAGGAAATTCTGCCATATGCAACAATGTAGATGAACCTGTAGGATATTAGGGTAAGTGAAATAAGGCAGTCATTAACAAATATTACATGATTCTATGTATAGGAGTTATCTTAAATGGTCAAAATTATAGATGTGGAGAGTAGAATTGTGGTTTCCAGAGACTGGTGAAGAGGGAAAGTTGAAGTTGTTGTTCAACAGTATAATAATTTGTTATGCAAGATGAATAAATTCTAGAAACCTGCTGTACAGCATAGTGCCTGTAGTTAATAATTCTGTATTGTTCAGCCTATTTAGAAATGATTCTAACTAGCAACTCCCTAAATCTGACTTTTTGCCTTTGTAATGTGATGAGAAAACTGAGAAAACTAACAACAACAACAAAAAAAAAAATAGAGAAAGAAAAGAAAAGGAAGAAAGAACCCCAAACATAGTAATTTGTATACATGATATTTTATTTATATTAAACTAAATATGATCATACCGTTTGTTCAACCACTAACAGTGTAATAGAAAAAAAAAAAGATAGAATTATTGAAGGAAAATTTTAAAGGAATCACATTTTCAGAATTTATTTGGGAAGAAAGTAACTTGACCAAGTCAAATAATACTAAGTCTTTAAAGTAGCAACAGTGTAGGAATTAAGCAGAAAGTAAATTGTTCTTTTCTGAGGAGTAGCTTGACATATATATGACTGAAGAAAAATAAATTTTATAACTACGTCATAATGGACTGCAATGGGACACTCAATAGCACTCAGTATGGATGACAACTTTACAACATAGTTAGCAGATTGTAATGAGTTCTGGGATGTTTCTTTACTTTCAAGTTGTCTAAGACATTTCAAATAATTGACTAGAAAATGAGTTAGCAAAGCCTCTCATGTCTTTTGAGTACTGGAAATATTTATCTGGGACTCTTGGTGAGCTCATCATCTGATTCCTGCTATAATTATTCAGGCCTAGTATCCTTTTTTATTCCCTCTCAAGTAGCTATAGAGTAATATGGTATTGCAGGGCTTTCACTGTTTCTGCTCTTCCTTGTAATTGAAAGCTCAGTAGAAGTTTAAGGACATATCATAGTCTCCAGGGAGCAGAAGGAGTTGTATTCATCACTATGTGGTTTTAGCTGGCTTAAAGGAATAATGGTAGCATGAGATAATTATTCTGTTTTCAAGTTGTAATTTATAAAGGCCATGATAATAGTTTAAATTAGTTGCTGTTTTAGGTTAGTTTCAGTGGTTAATTTTCAAAGTTAAACCATAAAAAGATACACATTAGCATTTGTTAATGATATTAAATTTCTATTCCTATTGTTGTTAAATATAATTTATTGTGCCTCCCATTTTATTCTGGCCCTTTGCAATGTGACTTAACTGAAAAGTTATTTAATACCTCTAATAATTCAATGAGATAAACAATATTATTATTGCTATTTAGATTTACCAGCTATTACTACCAAGGCAAGAGTGAGGCCAGGAGTTTATATAACATGCTATGTGTGAAAAGCACTAAGTGAGAGAGCAAGGAGTGAAACTGTCTCTGACAAATAGGTCAAAATAAAGACAAAAACAACCTCTATTCTAAAGAAGGAGCAATGCAATAGGAACATAAATGAAAAACATCAGGACCAATTTGGCTTTACATTGATTTGTAAAAAATAACCTGGCCGATTAAAAAAAACACATATTCTAGAACTCTTATGTCTTCCATTCTTTGTATGCGATTTTGATCAGAAGCCTGAGATGAAAGAGCAGCATTCTTAAGTTTCTTCAGATAAAATGTATCATCTATAATATCTTCCAAAGATTGTCAACAAAAATATTGGTGCAGTAGTTAAAGTTGATTTAACATATTTACTTTTACTCTTCTATAATTTTGAATGAATGTGGAAAAAGCCTTTAAAATATATCTCAAAGCTGACTTAGATATTTATAAAAAGAAATATGGTCAATATGCACACTGCATTCTGATGCTAGACTCACTGGGCTCAGATTACATCCTCATCATTTCTATCCATGTTACCTCGAGCCAGATATTTGGCATTGCTAAAAGTCAGTTTCTACACTTGCAAAATGGGTACACTTTTGTAGAACCTCAATGAGTATTACATGAGTTAAGAAACGTAATGCACATTGAACAATGCATATCATACAGTAATCCCTCAATAATTAATTATTATTATCATCTATGTCACAGAGAACAAGATACAATCTGGAGATTTCAAAATATAGAGGTACTCACACAATGTATCCAAAGCACAAGTTGACATTTTTATTCTAGATTGCAATAAACAATTATAGCAGAGAAATGTTTTACAGAAGTGATGAATGAAGTTAGCAAAACCACATGGAAACCTAAGGACAATATTTAGCCCTAAGCAATTTTGCACTCAAATATAAAACATTTACTCAATCTAACATGCTTGTATCTTACACAGATATATAAAACACACATTTATGATGGATCAAAACAAAACTCCAAGAAGCAGATGCCATCGCTTTTGATCTGGTTATTATAAACCACCAGTAGAATCTTATAGCCCTTTTAGAAGTATATCTATATCCATCATCATTCAGTAGGTTCTTCACTCAAATTAATTTATTCTATGTGAATATTTTATGAAAATAAGTCTTTAAAAATACCGATTATTCCCTCTATGCTGACTATTTGATAAATTAAGTTGATGTATAAGTCTGTTTTCACATTGCTAATGAAGACATTCCTGAGACTGGGCAATTTCCAAAAGAAAGGTTTATTGGACTTACAGTTCCACATGGCTGGGGAGGTCTCACAATCATGGCGGAAAGTGAAAGGCACATCTCACATGGCAGCAGACAAGAGAAGGGAGCATGTTCAGGAAAACTGCCATTTTTAAAACCATCAGATCTCCTGAGACTTATTCACTATCATGAGAGCAGCACAGGAAAGACCCACCCCCATGATTCAATTACCTCCCACCAGGTTTCTTCCATGACACACGGGAATTGTGGGAGTTACCAATTCAAGATGAGATCTGGGTGGGGACACGGCCAAACCATATTAGTTGAATACTGATAATAAATTGCTAACTTCTAGGTTATAACCCATCCTAAATGTTGTTAAATTCTTAGAATTGGTCCTGAGGCCCATAAAATTGCTTAATCAGATCTCAGGGGACCATTGAGAGCTCCAATTAGATAGAAATTAACTATGTTTTACGTCTTAATATACAATGGTTTCTTCTTATTGTAAACATTTCAGGCAGAGGTGATTTGTGACCATTAATTAGATAATTGAATACAAATTAGCCCCTTTTCTCCCAAGGGAAAGGCTTAATTTTCAGATATTCAATAGCTGTTGGCCATTTGTTGCATTCCTGGTTTGAACTGAACTTCCCACCAATTAGCTGTGTTATCCTCTGCTGAAACAACCTTTAACACAGGATAAAAAAATCAACCAATCACAGTACCTCACAAAATGGCAAAACCTCAAAGGCTGCTAATAAAGGAAATAAAATCTCCAAAGTAGTTAAGATTTATAATATAAATTGTCACTTTCTGAAGAAGCTCCACAGATACTGTATTAAGTTTGTGTAAATTGGCTGTGGTAACAGACCCCAGAATTTTAGTAACGTAATATAATAGAACATTTTTTGAAAGTGTGCACGTCACTGGGGGCTGTTTTACAAAATCTTGCTGGCATACAGTTTGGAAGACCTTTTGCCATCTTTGGCATTGTTTTCCAGTGTCAGCCTAATCTTACTCACATAGTCAAACAAAAGAAGCCATCTTCATTTTTCAAATGAAGGAGGAGAGAAGAGTAAAGGTAAATGTGTCTGGGAGATTGTTTTATTACACTGTGGAAGTATCATCTACCATTTCTTCAAACATATAGGCCAGAATTCACATTGCTCCACCCGCAATAGAGCCTTGAAAATATACTATGACTGTGCATCTTGGAAGAAAAGGAAGTTAATTTTGATGAAACACTAAAAATTATTGCCTGATAATGTATTTATACAAACATTCTCATTAAAAGATTCTTAAATAGCATATTATTGAAAAGGGGCAAATAAATTCAAGTAAAAGATTGAACAGAACCAAGCATGATCATAGAAAGATAAACTGACTGTCATCACCTAGACTCACTTCAGCCTGGCAGAGTGTGTGTGTTTTAAGTGTCCCCATATGTCTAATCTTCCATTCCTTTTCTTCTATGTCCAAGCTTTATTCAAAGTGTGAAAACTGGTGAAGGGAATACAGATCCTGAATATGCTGTAGATGCAATCACCTTCACTTTTAAATTGTTTATATACCAGGCAAAAATTCAGCATAAAATTCACCTTCATTCTCTGATCAGAATTCCCTAGATTTGAAAAACAAAAATAAATATTTAATAAACATATTACCAGTAACATTGATAATATAGATTTTTGTGGAAATGTACTGCTATTGAATCCTCATATGAAAACGTAGCCAGAACAGAGATCTATAGAAGTTGTCAGAAGACTCTTGAGGAAAAAATGACTTTTATTTTCAGTTACTTAAGAAGACCTTGATACAGGATGGGGGATAAAATTTGGATGTGATCCTGGAAATATGAGGTTAATAACTGATGGTTAGGAGAAAAAGAACTTCATTCCTTGAAGTCAGAAGTTGGCAGCAATGCCAGACTGAGGGAGAGGATGCCAAGAAGCAGCCATTAGCAAGTGGCATTGTCATCACAGAGAGAAATGAGAGTGAAAGAGAGGGATGTGATTCTGAATGCATATATGAGAAACTCAAAATAAAATGAATATAATTAGGAAAAGTAAATATAATGCTTTGCAGTAATAACCTTGAGAGAACTTCTGCATTAAAATTTGCATCATAGGAAAAATGTATTAAATATTATAACAGAAAATGAAATTTAATAATCAATTATAATCTCTATTTTCCAAAACATTATTTTATGCAACTAATATAGATGCTAAGACAGGTAGCAATACAAAAAGTAATTTTTAAAATACATTGTAGTCATTTTAATTCATTATAAATTGATTTTCTATTTGATTAAGCTTTGTGCCTAAGGATTTTTGATTTTTGTTTTTTGTTTTTTCTTTCCCAGAAGTAGGTGTTGTTGGCTGGTGGAAAAAAAAAAAAAAAAAGAAAGCAAGACAGGATATCTAGATTTTAAGATGCAAAGTGCAAAGGGGCCCTGAGAAATTATATGGAAGTCTATGATGAAAGTAAAATAAAATAATTTTGATGCTATGCAATTCCTTAGAAGACCTGTAATAGGCAGTAAGAATTACCTTTATTCTTTAGCTTCATTATAAATGACACTGCCTAAATATGTTAATAATGAACATTTCATCGTCATTGAAAATTTCACCTAGCTTTAGTATCATTACATATGACACTAAATGACCCATTAATTTTAATATCTTAGTTTTGTACAGAACTCTGCATTTTAGTTTGTACAGGGATCTGCAGATTATTTGATAAGTATAGCCTGTTGATTTTTAAAATAACTTTGTATAATTGCCAAGCTGATATTAACATGATTAAAAACTAATACATATAAAGAAACCAGAGCCTATAAAATAACTCATTTAATGTTAAATACACACACGCACAAACACACACATACAGGTGCACACAAAATATATAAAAACAGATAATGAAAGAGTGTTAGTGGACAGAATAAAGGATACGACCAACAAGAACAAATAAGCAAGCTTTCTAGTATAACAGGAGCTCGGTTTTAATTAAACAATAATGAAAACATACTGTAAGCTATATGCAAGTTAGACTTAGAGTTGTCTGAATCTTCTACAAAGTCTGTAATTCAAAACCGAGCTCCTTATCTAAGCTCTTTACCTTGTTCCTCCTCTTGTATTTCCATATTAACACTGGTCCCATTCATTTACTGACCCCAAAATATTCATTTGTTTCTAGTTTTCTACACCATTCTATCAGCCTTACAACTATGCAATTCTGCCTCTAAAGGGTTTCTCAAGGGGAACTGATAGCAATATCATTACAACAGGTAGGAAACAATGAACTAAAGCAATGGGAATAGTGAGGAAGTAATGGAACCAATATATGCTCTTACCTGCCGCATCTCCATAATGAGAAAAGTGCGAAAAAGAAGTACAGAAAAATGTCCAAAGTGCCAAAAAGTAATGTAATACCAAAAATAACACGTAGAACACAAACCAAGCTTACGTAAGAAATTAGGGACTCATACAGGAACCACTGACACACAAAATAAGATTTCAACTGATTTATGCCTATGGCTATGAGAGGTAGAACCTGTAGGCAGAACTTGAGCTAAGTTATCTGCTAGGTTGATATGTATGTTCAGTATCACCATAGGGTACCAATAGCCAATTTTTAATAAAACAAAAACAAAAATCCAAATGAAAAATTTTTTCTGCATGACTACAAAGCGGTAATATATAGAAGTGAGTAAAAATAGAGAATTTAAAAATACAGTAACTGAGTTTCAAACTAAAATTCTAAAGCATGTAGGAAAAATAAAATCAATAAGCATTCATATGGACAAAATATAATAGAACAATCTGAAAATGAGTAAATAATGAATCAATATATGATTAATTTCTGGTTATATAACTTTTATTATTCCTATATACATTAATCACACTTCTTTGAACTAGTCAAATTTTGAAATATTGAAAAGATTGTGTATGGTCCTTTGGAGACATTGTTTTTCTTGTCACATTGAGCATTCTCTTCATTATACTGCTTAATATGTCTTAATTTATGTTCCCCTTCAGTTCAAACTAGTAACTTTCCTTTATATCAACTACTCAAGGGTTAAGTATTCTATGTAATATAAAGACACTTATTACTAAATATGCAATTCATCTTTTTTGGATAAATCATCACAGTTGCTACTGAATTCACTCACAGAAAATTACTTTTTAATGGCACCAAATGAAAATTGCAATCAGAGAAACAAACATGTTAAATTTCAATTGCAGCTTAGATTTGCCATGTTATTCTGCAAGTTTCTTACATAACTGAGGGCATATGGAATAGTGGAAAATACAAAAATTTGGGCATTCAACAGACCTGATGTCAAAGCTTAGTTCTATCACTTACTCATGTGACTTTGAATAGATTGTTAAAGTTTTTCGCATTTCACTTAAAATCAGTTTCCTTATCCATAAAGTAGACGTAGAAATTATACAGGATAACATCCTTAGGGTGACTGCTACATTATCTAACACTCTTGGCTTCTTGATAAATAGTAGTGTTTATTGTGTTCATTTTACTATCTTTGTAGTTATGATGTTATCTTACCACCTGATGAAATATACATATAATTCCATCCTTGTTCCTTTTCAATATTAAATAAAACTTTTAACTTTATAAACGTGTTTAGTAACCTGTATTGTTCTGAGCATTGACACATTGTAAAGAGGTCCCCAGGTAAAGAGGTTGACTTTCTCAGAACTTAGTCCAGCACTGTTGTTTGAGAAAGCTGTGTGAGTATGTGTGTGTTGATTTTCTAAGTGATATCGGGCATTGGATTAAAATGCAGTGCTTACAGTGTTTTGTTCACATAGTAGTTTTATAAATGCTAGTTTACTTATTAATGAACTAGTCTGACATTTAAATATGCATTAGATCTTTATCCATAAAGAGCCTGTGAGGTAGGCACTGTACTTAATAGAAAAATGTAGTGCAGTAGAGATGTAGTCATTGCCTTCATGGCATTTACAGTCCAGAAGGAAAACAAGGGGTTAAGGGCAATATGTTTCCAAGGATAAGTTCAGTGTGATATAGGACTAAATCAGAAGTATATAAATCATGTTTTGCAATGTTTTGTGTCTTAGAATAATTCTTTTAAGTTCACATTACATTATTTTCATGTACTTCAGTGTAATCCATAGTTAACATTTTAAATATTTTCAAAATATTCTTGTTATAGTACCAAGCAGGAAGAACCTTATTATCCTAGAAGTTGATACAGGTGAAAATTATTGAATAAATTTAGGGTACATTGATTAAACTAATGACTAACGTAACATTGCTTGGATTGTACAGGTTTCTGGTGCATATTATTATTTCAGTTTGGCACAATTAATCTATTAGGCATGTCTCTGACACGAACTGTATATCATAATTTCACGGACAGATTTATAGTTTATATCTGCAAAATGTTACAACTATTACAACTTTAATTAGGTGCTTTATGATGAGTCATGACTTTTGTTTCCTATGTTAGAGAACGACGACGACAACAACAAAAACTCAGATATTTAATCATTAAATTCCTGACAGAAGAAGACATCTAGTTGATTTCGTGTCTTTGTAGCTAGGTCAGTATAACTCATCCTGAAATTCTGATGGCCTTTTTATATTAGTTCAGGTTGCTATAATAAAAATATCATAGACTAGGTGGCTTAAACAACAGAAATCAATTTTTCACAGTTCTGGAGGTTGGGAAACCTGAGATCAAGGTGCCAACTGATTTGGTTTTTGTAAGGGTCCTTTTCCTGGTTATGTTTTCACAGGGCAAAGAGAGAGGGAGACACACACACACACACACACACAGAGAGAGAGAGAGAGAGAGAGAGAGAGAGAGAGAGATCGAGATCACCTGCCTCTGCCTTGTATCTATCTCATAAGGACGCTAATTCTACTGAGGGCTTCACTCTCATGACCTAACTACCTCCCAAAGACCACACCTCCAAGTGCCATCATACTGGGGAGTAGGGATTAAACATATACATCATAATGGGTTTTAAAACATCCTTTCCATAGAAATCCATCCCTGAACCCCCCAAATTTATGCACTTCTCAAATGAAAAACAAGTTGATTCCATCCCAAGGGCTCCAAAGTGTTAACTTGTTCCAAGGCCAACTCGCATATCTGAAGTCCAGTCTCACTTAAATCTTATCTAAATCAAATATGGGTGAGACTTGAGTTACAATTCATCTTGAGGCAAGATTCCTCTCCAGCTGTAAATCTGTGAAACCAAACAAGTTATGTACTTTCAAACTGCAACTGTGAGACAGATACAGGATAGACGTTCCCATTACAAAAGGGAAATAAGAAAGAAGGAAGGGGTGACGTGTTGTAATCTCAAAACCTAGCAAGCCAAACACTATCATATTTTCATGCTCAAGAATAATCCACTTTGAACTGATGCTATAACTTCCAGGCCCACTGAGGCAGCTGTTCCACCCCTAGAACTCAGTGGAATGGTGATCCCACTCGATCCATCCCCACAACTCTAGCCTACTGGAACAAAGGTGATGTCCCTGTTCATATGACTCCGCTGGCAGCAGTCCCTCCTTTTGAAACCAAAATGGAGGCAGCCCTGTCCTCCAGTCCCATGAAAGCTGAGCCTGTGGTTGGAGCTGCATCTCTGAAGACCCATGAATTGTCTGTGGGGTTATTCTTATTCTGTCTTGAAGAATAGCGCAGTTTTGTAGCCAAATAGCTCTGTAGTCTAGTCCTGTAGGGACTATGAAGTCTGACAACCTTCTTTCATTTTATCTCATTTTATCTATTTCCTTTATCCCAAACTGGCAGTGTTTTTTTGGGGAGGGGTGGGGGGTGTGGATGATGAGGTTCATGGTTCACACACATAATAATAATCTCCTTATCAAAGGGTTGTTTGATCACACCCTTTGTATTCTCTGTATTATGGATAGGTTGGAAATTTTTCAAATCTTTATGTTTAGGTTCCTTTTGGTTTAACTATTTCTTCTTCAATTGATTTATCTCTTCTTGCATTTTACCATAAGCGATCAAGAAGATGCACAATGCTCTTTCAATATTTTGCTTAGAAATCTCCTCAGCTGAATATCTAATTTCATTGCGCACAAGCTCTACCTTCCACAAATCACTAGAACACAAATGCAATGTAGCAAAGTTGTTTGCCACTTTATAAGAATCACCTTCTTCTCATCCAGTTTCCAATAACACGTTCCTCATTTCCATCTAAGACATCATCCAACTGGCCTTTAGGTCCATACTTCCACCAACATTCCATTCATGATCCCATGTATGTATCCTCTGAGAAGAGGGAATATTTCCCATCACCTCTCCTCTTTGCTTTCTGAGTCCTCACCAGAGTAACCTCTAGCAATCCTTTCAAAGAAATAATTGGCTTTTTATAGCACATACCTCAAAACTTCTACCCTCTTCCCATTACCCAATTCTGGAGGTGCTCCTCATTTTTAGGTATTTGTTTCAGCAGTACTTGACTTCTTGGTACCAGTTTCTGTCTGAGTCTTTTGGGGTTGTTATAACAAAAAATATCATGCACTTGATGGCTTATACAGCAGAAATCTATACCTTATAATATGGAGAATGGGAGGTGCAAGATCAAGGTGACAGCCAATTCAATTTTTGTCAAGGCTCCTTTTCATTATTATGTCCTTACATGATAGAGAGACATCATCTGTCTTGTGTCTCTTCTTCTAAGTGAACTAATTACTTTTATGAAGTCTTCACTTTCATGACAAAATACCTCCCAAAGTTTCACCTCCAAATACTAGCACTTTGGGGATTAGGGCTTTAATACGTGAATTTTGTAGTGACACATACATTCAGTCTACTTCTCCAGGTTGGTATGGAGTTAGGAAAACCTATTAAGAATACAAAATAGTTCTAGGGGATGAGACTACTTCATAGAATTTTAAAAAGAAAAGCTTCTAGAACTTCCTCTAAAGCATAAGTTTTCTTGAATGTATCGCTCATAAGTAATCCAAGAAAGTCAGGTCTTTGTGTAATCTAAAGAGTATCCAAAATGCTGTTTCCACTTAGCATTCAGTTTGACATCTTTTTCTATTTAGTCATTATAACCTTTTTATTTGTTTTTCTCTAAACACAAACACATATTTAAAAATTCACAAAACCTATTAGCATAGTAGTTTTTAAGTCTCTGTTCTTCTTGCCTCTTATAATCTGTTCAAGGTCATCACTGAATATTCATAGTCTGCATGTATAAATTTAATATGGTAAATTACATTTGACCTGAATTGAAGAGTTTGAAAGGCAGTCGTTGAAATGTGAGTCTAAAGATAATACGTCCACATTGTTTGGACTTTGAATCTTAAATATTTTTTCTACGTTTTATTCAAAAGCCAACAAAAACAACAACAAAAAAAAAAAAGGAAGAAAAATTTTTTATGGCTGAGGTGCTCAGAGATAATACTTTCTAGACTAATATAGCACACAAAATGACCAAATTCTTGGATACTTAATGTATATACCCTTATCATATCTCTATTTATTTAATTAAAGTTAAGTACACAATAAGTGGCTCAAGATTTATGAGATTTCTATGTGTAAATGTAGAAAATACAAACAAAAATGCAAATAGTGACAAAAACAAAGTTTTTTCTCTGCCAGTTCTAAGGGTGAAAACAAAAAAACAAAAAGCCTTGAAATATCACTTGGATAGATTTCTGCAACTGTGTTGCTATTCTTAACATGTTCCAATGCCATCACAATCAATCCATTCTTGGTTGACTCCTCATTCTTTTAGCAATTAACACAATTTATCAGGTTATGAATATGCAACAAAAATAACCCTTGACAGATTTTTCTTCATCCTGGTTATGAAACCAGGCTTCATTTTTCCATATGGCATTCCAACTGCTGGCACAATTGTTTTATTTCACTTGGCACTGACTGCCCTATTACTGTCTTCCATTGCCTTTTCTTATCAGTGTGTGTCCAAATTAGCCATTTCTGCCACTTAAAGCGAAATTATTCAATCATTACATTTAAGAAACGACAAGAACTTTTGAGCAATTGAGTGAATTTTAAGGAAAAAGTTGAAATTAGATGTGGGCTGCATGACAATTCAATTAACATGAACACAGTATGAAAGTATCAATCTGGGTTTTAATGCATAAAATGTGTAAACTTTTTTATTGTACAGATTCCATCTTGTATCGTTGACATAAATAGTAAAGATGAATGTAAAGAACGGAAAAATTGCAAAAGGAGTTGTCAATCTGTTCTCCGTGGTGTTGAAAGCCAGCTCTCTAACCTTTGGCAAGCCATAGAGCCCTTCTGTGTCTGAGTTTACTTACTGCACAATGAGCATGTGATGCCTGCTCTCTGTGTATTTATATTACAGGGATGAGAAGAAACTGAGTAAAGCAGGTGAAATGTTTTTGACTTCTTAGACATTAGAACAATAAAATGTTCTCTTAGAACAATAAAAGCTTGGAATGCTGTAATTATTAGTTTGGCATCATTAGAATAATGTCAGACCACTTTGGTGCCTTTCATTGTATTTTACAAATTGATTCTTTTTAAAGTACAGCTTTTAAATAAATACAACTTTTAGTGAAATTTTAATCTCTTTGGAAGTTCACCTGTACTTGTTCTTTAAGTAATTTAAATAAATAAGTTTTACAGAATGTCTGACTCTCCTGAAGTGAACAGATTTTTTAAATTTTAATTTATTAAGGTTTTAATATAATTTTAATAGTTTCGGTAAAAAATACAAAAGAGTATGGTATGGACAATATTTGCAAATATTGGAGCAAACATTAATGTCCAAAAGCTCCATATACATGACATAAATATTGGCACAATAGACAGACAAAAATAAGTTTAAGCAAGGATAATAAGAAAGAAGACAGTAAAATCTTAAAACCAGAATATCTCTTGTAAAATTACTATCTCTTGTAATACCGCTTTACATAATAATAAAGCATACCCATGTTTGTGCATAAAAGGCTTGTTAGACATAGAATGGAATCTGCTCAACGAGCTCTGTAGCCTGTGAACAATGACAAGTATGAAAGAAGTTATGTCAGTCTACAGTAGAGCTTAACTAGTATGAAATCTCATTGGTAAACTACTCCTACAGTCCACTGCCCCTTCTGCAATATTTCAGAATTCTGCTGTTACACGGTTATCTGACTTGGTAGCTGCTAAACATCCACGTTATCACCGTGCTGTGTGACACACAGTATTCAACACTGGCCATCCGATGATTTAATGGGTCATACAGACTTTACATGTGTTCTCAAATGCCAGATTTTGTTTAGATTTAATGTTCCCTCCTGACTAAAAATTTCATTTGAAAGAGAGAAGATAAAAAGACTCATACATGAAAGCCACAATTTGACAACTTTGTCTCCCTAAAAAATGTGCCTGTTCTGAAGTTCTTACTTCCTATTTTTATTGCCTTTTTACCTGACTGGATAAAAAGTGCCTGAGAAGGAGGAGGCAGGTAAGAATGTGAGAGATTCACAATATGTGTGTATTCCCTGGTTACACACACTGAACATCTACAGTTTCTTAGAATCTAAACTGGAAGCATCACGCCCTTGTCCAATTTCACTGTTTCCTCCACATTCTCAAACCTAAAATCTCCACTAGCTGATTTTTTTTTTTTTTTTTTTTTTTTTTTTTTTTTTTTTTTTTTTTTTTTTTGAAATGGAGTCTCCTGTCACTCAGACTGGAGTGCTAGGGTGCAGTGGCCAGATTTCAGCCCACTGCAACCAGGTTCAAGCTATTCTCCTTTTTCAGCCTCCTGGGGAGCTGTTACTATGGCACGCACCACCACGCATGGCTAATTTTTGTATTTTTAATAGAGACAGGGTTTTGCCATGTTGGCCAGGCTGATTCGTAAACTGTGTCATGTCCTACAATTTCTTAGGTGATAACATATAGATAAAAGGTAAATAAGAAGAAAATTTTAACAAGTTAACTATTTAGAGATGTATTTCTTTGGCAAATTCATGGGGCCTTTGTTTCCTCATCTGAAAATTTGAATATGCCAAGTGTTTATCATGTTTAAGAATGAAAGTCTCTTATTTTTAAAAAATAATCTATCTTGTTAGAATTTGACTGTCAAATATTCAAGTGAAATTTAAGAAGAAGAGAAAGAAAGAAGGAAAGCAAGAAAGGAAGGAAGAAACGAAAGAGGAAAAAGGACCTGCAATGATCTAATAAATCATGAGCATAACACCCTAATGTGTTTACAGTCTTAGAGCAATGTACTGGACATTGAACCATGTGTCTACTTGAGGATTGTGAGAATAAGGTATGTATGACAGAAGGTGGGTGAGAGTTAATTAGAACAAACTTCGAGGATGTCCATGCCTCATCTTAATTCATGAGTATAATTTGAAGCTCAGCATAGTTCCAATAAAGAGAGAAAAGACCCTATCATCTCACAAAAACATGGATTACATTACAACACGTTTCCTAGTAAAGGGGACAATTTTTCATTACTTAACACTAAAGTGCTGAAACCATTAGTGTACCCTTTTAGACTTAAAATAAACATGTGTATTATGTGCCTATATCTCCCAGTGGAGATCACAAATGGTGTCACATTGCACTGTGGATCCATTAGTAACATAATGGCATCCAACCACAGGACTTGCTAATGGTTTAAATTGGAAAGCAGATTTTTATTTTCTTTAGTGAGAGAGAGAGAGAGAGAGAGAGAGAGAAGGAAAAGGGAAAGAAATGAAAGGAAAGGAAGAAGAAAGAAAGAAAAGCTTCCCCTCTTCTTATTTTTAAGTCCACAGTCAGCTTAAAACTTTGTTTTTGTGGAGTAATTCAGGATATGACACTTTAAGAAAAAAATGAATGAATCAGAAGATCCAGTATTTTAAACTGTTGTCTCGCATATAAAATTTAATAAAGGGCAGAGCCCATGTAAAAATCATTTAACAAAACGTTTTTTTTTTTTTTTTTTTTCTTCTGATTAGACAAAGGAGAACTGTAACATTTTAAAATTGGGGCATGTGACCTAATTTGGGATAGATATCTCAGGACATGCAAAAGCCTGTTTTTATAAATCATGTACAGGAAAAGCTAATTGGCTTTTCAGTGTGACTTACAATATCATCCTTATAGCAAAATTGCTGTAATTACTAGAAGGAAAAGGGGAGGTGGAAACTTTATAGTAATGAAAGATATGAACAACTCTATTTCTAGAAAAAGAAAAAAGAATTCTAGGGAAAGATTTCAAGTATTAAAATAACTTATATAATGAATTCTCTATTTTCTTACTATGTTTTGAGAGGATATAAAAAATAAGAGATAGGACATGATTAAAGTATTACACTGCAACTAAAGTGTGGCCCTCTCTGACTGCTAATACGTCATGCAGGATACTTAAAAGGAAATTTGTTGGGGAGATTTCTGTTTCACAGGTATTTTTTTTTTTTTTTTTTTTAACGTAGAAATCAGAATTTTTCTAAGAAACCTAGCTTCATTCTTGGTTATTGACTAATGTCCTAAGGCCACCAAGCTCCATTAAATCCCTCTATCTTGTTTTAAGAGCTCTGCTGAGAATAGTAATTCTGATCATTATTTTCTTAGGGAAATGTAGGCATATGTTCACTCATTCTGCCATGTTGCACTTAAGTGATTAAAAATTCATGTTCCAAGTAAGAAGCTGTTAAGCAGCTAATTATTTATTCTGTTTACAAGATATGCCCCAACTGGTTAGGGAAAATGGATGCTAGGGGCTGAAGAAGGCATTAAATACATTTAGGGTGAGAAGGCCAACCTGCCTCCTGGTGGGTATATTACCAAGTGGTACAAATTGAAACAGTGCCTTAAGCAAACAAGCCACCCATTACATAAATGGATTATTCATTTTAGGAAGACATGAAGTATCTTTTACCTCTTAATAATCACACACACAAAATCTACTTGAAATTCATTGTCAGAGAAACTCAATTCATTATATATCCCAAGCTAGCTTTTTGAATGGAAGACTATTTTTGAAATTAAAGAGATATCATAGTAATGTTTTTAAATGAATAACAAAGAGAAAAAAAGTAGACTTAAAATCCTTTTTTTAAAAATCTCATATGAAAAGTATGCACACCAAACTTACATAATATGTTTGGAATGAAATTGGGCATTGTCCCTAAAAATTGCCAATCAAATACATTTTTAGAAAGCCCTCAAAATTAGTGAGATGGGTATTAATGGGATATCTGACACAGGCAATATGAAGAAATAAATTTATATCCTGTGAAATTAATTCTGTAACAATGTCAATTGTCACATAGTACTTATGACTTGCATAAAGGACATACAGGCTATAGAAATGATGATAATAAAACGTGGTGTGAAGTACACATGAATATGATGTATAAAGTCACCACTGGGTTTTGAGAAGTCTATTCTAAAGAAAAAAGTGCCTGAATTGAAATATGAGCTGAAAAGGTGATCTCAGAACCCAGAAATACCTAAATGACCATTTTATGAACTTTCAATTTTCCAACTTCTGTTAGAACGCTGAATGTCTCTGGAGTAAGCTTTCTGCAGCTAAATGTTAGATATTTCTAAATGAATACATGAATAAATGCTTACTGAGACTGTCAGGGGAATAGGTCATTCTCATTAATGAAATAAACTTACTTAACAAACATCATATAACTTACAATTCCTAAAAAGTTTTATATAATAAAATATATGTGAATAAAGCATCATAATAAAAGCCAATATGTTATATTTTTGGTAATTTAAAACATGCTTTCAGATTAATATTATGGGCATGTATTAGCATTGTACTACATTATTTTTTGCAATTAAAATAATAATACAGAATAGACTTTATTACATATGGTTTTCTTTTAGATTCTACAAGTTAAGGCTGCTACCTTTTGTTATTTTTGATGATGTAATAACCCATAGACTTTTTATAATTTAAAAAAACTGATCCAGGTCTTATGACAACTCTTAATATTCCAGTCATTTTGTCTTTTATAGGTTTCTTTATGATTTTTATTTCCCAACAATAACCAGCCTAATAGAACATAAAATGCAATTGAATTATTTAAAATCATAATCACAAATGTTCTACGTATAAATGTTTTGCTTCTTGCATCATCTTGTTCCATTTATTTTTTCAGCATTATAGCTCCATAGGGTCTCCATACACTTTTTATACTTTGTGCTTACATGTTTAGAACCTGCAAAGCATTTATCATAACTCATTGAATGTTCACCTTTCATTAATGTGTATTTTAACTTGCCATTAAATTCCAGTTGCCTGCAAAACTAATATCATTGCTTAAGTGATTAAATGAGAGGTTTAACAAATAAAAATATCAAAGTAATGTTTTCATTTTTATGGAGCTTAATACTATACTAATTTCTTCCTTAATCACCTAGAAGAGTAGTTGAAAAAATACAGCCTCAAGGCCAAATACAGCCACAATCTGTTTTTGTAAATGCAGTAGAGTTTTATTGAAACATTGTTATAAATGGGTCTCAACCAATATGGGTGAAAAATAATCTCCAGGCCTCATGCCTGGTATTGCATAACAATGTACTTACTGGGGGCTTATGCATGGTCGGGCATGACAGTCACTGATGGACCTTGATCAATTTAGATAAACTTTTGAATTATTATCTCAGTGTTTGCTATAGGGATATTAATATATATTTTATCATCATATTCTACGAAGAAAACCTGTGCTTTGTTCAATTATTTTATATTTATATCTACATATACATTTACATCCATATCCATATCTACAGCTAATTTCTACATTAGTATGTCCTAAAACACAGCACGGGAATGTGTGGGTAATGGAGAAGCAGCAGAATTTTAATTTTCCAGAGCCAGAAGCTAGTCTTTAAAAAATTCTCCCAGATTTAGTTGTTCAAAATTATAAATAAAACTTGCTTCTTATAATTGCTTAGTAAAAATGGCAGTTCTCTCCTGCTAGAAAGATACTTGATTATGCATCCCCCATAACTCATGCCCCCAAATTTAACAATATAACTTTCTCAACTTTTAAAGGATAAGAGTCATCTATTGGTCTTAGGAACCAAAAACATTGGTGCAACTCCAAATAAAAGTAATACATGTATTTTCTTCCCTTGCTATAACTTCCTTAGTTCCTCTAATTACTCCAATAGTTATTATCTCCACTAATATTCATAAAGACAACTTATACCTTATATACCCCTTATATATACAATAATGAATGCTCACACAGTACACCATTTTACAGTAATAAAAATGATGACATAATGCTAAAGATGATCTCATATTACAAAATGTTTCATTTACAATTAAAAATTGTACATATTAAAAATGCAAACTTTAAAATTTACAATTACAAACTTATTGTCAAATAGAGAGGTGATCAAATAACCCAAATCAAAATATAGAATGAAATTGTTATACAAATGTGTCAGGGAGTTAAGAACAATGATTTTTTTTTTTTTTTTTTTTTTTTTTTTGGATTTAGAGCTGTTGGTTGCACTGCCAGATTTTTGGAAGAAAGAGAAACCACCTCTGTGAAACTAGCAGAATAGATAAATACCTGCCTGGTGAAAATAGTTATTCCTTTGTGCTGTCATGCAAAACAATATTTCTCTAACCTGGATTCCAAAATTGAACAAGTGTGCATTCATTGTTCTGGTTGAACCCTTTCCCTTTGGTTTTATTTAAATTACAAATTTACCTGTTATAAATGAAAGAAAAAGATCATCAGTAATTTGATATGAATTATATTATCATGTCATTGGTTTTATTTATTCACTTAGTTATATTTGTTTCTCATGAAAAAAAATATAGGGTAATATGAGATTAACAAGGAAAAGTGAATGGTTAGGAAATAGTAAAGATAAAAATAATGGGTAGAGTGGAGGTATAAACAAATAAATACAACCTACTATATTTTTGCCTAAATTGATTTTTTGACTTTAGAATTCTATAACATCTTGACAATGCTTTAAATTTGTAATCTGACTACAAAATATTTGCTTATTCTATGTAAAATTATAGTAAGTTGAGGACACAGCAAGAATAGAGTTGATATCTCTCAGGTGGTTGGGCTGCAAAATTTGTGCCCAGGGGAAAGGTCTTGAACTATTAAATTTATCTTAGGCTTAACCTCAGTTATATCATACCTTGACATTTTCTTCCTTTTACTAAACTGGCACAGATCTTCCTCTAAAAGTTTCTTATACCAATTATTTATAACATGATAATAGTAGCAAAAGGTTAGGATTATTCACTTTAGACTTATTTTTAACTTTACAAATGTAGAAATAGTAATATAGATGAAAAGTTGATGAGGATTATTACTTTGGATATAAACTTTTTTAGGGTGAAAACTGCAGAGTATCTAAGTTCGTTCTCTGGAGACATAATAAAAATAGACTAAATTACACTTCAGCTTCAGTATTTTTTCAGACTCTCCAAGTCTCCTCGAGAGAACACTTTGTCCTTTTTAAAAACTCATATTTTTACTTCACAGTCCCCAATTATTAAAGGAGAAATTTTGCTTATTAGGTGAAACTAAAGCATGGAAACATTAAAGTTGAAATATACAACACTGGTTGAAGAGTAATTGCATACACACACACATTTATATCTGTTTCTGTACAGCAGTGTATTAAGATGTCGAGTACATTAATATGTTATAAAAACAGAGTAGTAATCAAGTTATTTTAAGGAGTTGAACGCTAAATGTAATAAAAATACCTCATAAAATTAATTGTTTGGCATTCATTTCAAAGTAAAACTACGTAAGATAGTCTTGATTTTCAAACTATTCTGAGTGGGAGACTGTATATTTACCTAAACAAACTTGTCCCACTCAAAAAGTGTTTAAAGTTCCTACGATGTAATTTTTTTTCATTTCAGAAATTATGACACATTTTTTGAACATCATTAGTAATAGAAAGTGTACATTTATCTATAATGAGCTAGTTTTGAAACAAATATTATTGAGAGTCAACTTTAATAAATGTATGAAGATTGAACAGCCTAATATTAGTTTGGCACTGAAATACAGGGCGTTTTTTAAGACTCTGAAAGTAATTTATTGAAGAACCCCTTCCCAATACCAAAATTAAATAAATTAAGCAAGAACATTATTATTAAAATGGGTCTGTAACTTTGGAAAGTTGCTACTTCGTAGCAAGATTCTAACATAAAATTTAGCTGGGAAATAATAGGCAGATTTATACAATAATTCTCATGGCTCTATCATGGGTTTCTTTGTGCCAGTAGATCTTGTTCATGCTGTTCAGTATATATGTTTATATTCATACTGCATTCTTAACGTGTTTACTTTTCATTTCAGTACTTATTAGGTAAAAGAGAAACAAAAATTTGAATGTCTCCTCTACAGCTTTATAGTATACTCATTCGATTTTAAGTGTCTCAAAATAGAGGGAAAGTTTAAACCAAATCAAGGCCCAAAAGAGAAATGAATTAAATTAATGTATTAAAAATACCACAAATATTCTTTTCCAAGAAGTTGTTTGTTAGTATTAGTCAAAATTTAAAAAAATATTAAATATAAAATAAGAAAATTATATACATATAGTAGAATAACAGAATAATAAATTAATTTAAAGTTAACTTTTATGTACAGTATACAATAAAAATTAACTGCATTAAATTCCTTTGATGATAGGTAAATTAACTGCAGGACTACCAATAGCAGCATGTCAGTGATATATGCCAAGTATTCAGATTATTTTTACCTAATGAATAAGATGCTAGATTTTAGCTCTTCTCTTGTTTTGTTTGTTTGTTTTTGTTTTTTGTTTGTTTGTTAACAAATCAATGTAATGGAGGCCTCTGTGAATGCCTGCAGCTTCTTTTGTCTGCAGATGTCTGCCGCCTCTGATACGCTGTTAATTAATCTCTAGTTAGAGAATATTCTTTCAGTGGTCACTTAAAAGTTTTAAGTCAGAGAAATACTTTTCATATTAAGATTGTATGGTGAAAAGTAATGGCAATTACTGAAAATTTTACAAATTTCAAAACTGGCGAAAATTCCAAGAAATTAATAATTTGACTGAACTGGCTCAATTTTCTCTCCATTAAGACGACTTTCTGGATGGAATACAGATGAGAAATTTTGTGCATGCAAGCACAGTCGTGTGTGTGTGTTTGTTTGTTTGTTTGTTTGTTTGTTTATTTTGAGATGGAGTCTTGCTCTCTTGCCGAGGCTGGAGTGCAGTGACTGTATCTCAGCTCACTGCAAGCTCCGCCTACCGGGTTTATGCCATTCTCTTACCTCAGCCTCCTGAGTAGCTGGAACTACAGGTGCCGGACACCTCGCCCGGCTAGTTTTTTGTATTTTATTTATTTATTTATTTATTTTTTAGTAGAAACGGGGTTTCACCGTGTTAGCCAGGATGGTCTCGATCTCCTGACCTCGTGATCCGCCCGCCTCGGCCTCCCAAAGTGCTGGGATTACAGGCTTGAGCCACCGCGCCCGGCCACAGTTGTGTTTATATATGTGTGTATGCATTTTGTTTCCTCTTATAGACATTATTTAAGTGCTAGCTTATTTGCACTTGACACTCATGCTCTAAATATGTTACTGTAAATGAGAGGTGAATGGTTTCAATATTCCAGTAAATCTCATAGGTCCTGATATCGCAAAGAAAACTTTGCAGCTAAAGCAAATATTTCTTATTGAAATGCCAGATAAAGCTTTCTACCATCATTCCTCATAGAAGCATTGACTTTAGCAACTTTCCATGTACAAGAACACCTTTGTGTGAGTCTTGGAGTGAAGCAGGGACATTCTAGCATGCACTGCTGGAAGAGTATTAGGGTGTTAATTGGTAACATAAAACACATGAAAGTATAAAATTCACTGGCAAATGGATACTTAGTATACCTTTCAGAATAATACTGTAATGGGGGCGTGTAAATCACATATAACTAGCATGAAGGTTGAAAACTAAAAGTATTAAAAATAACTATAACTACAATAATTGGTTAATGGATATACAATATAAAACGATGTAAACTATAACATCAAAACATTAAATAGGGCGAAGAGTGAAAGGCTGGAGTATTTGTATGCAATTGAAGTTAAGTTGCTATCTGCTTTAAAAAGAGAATAATGATTACATGTTTTACATAAGCCTAATGGTAACCACAAAGTAAAAACTTATATTAGATGCACAAAAATAGATGAAAAAGGAATCAAAGCATACCACTACAAAAAATAATCAAATCAAACCAAAAGAAGAAAACAAGAGAGGAAGAAAGCAACAAAAGATCTACAAAATAGCCAGGAAACAATTCACAAAAAGACGATAGTAAGTTCTTACCTATCAGTAATTACCTGAATGTACATGGATTAAATTCTCTAGTGAAAAGACATACAAGGGCAGAATGAATTAAATAAAAATACTCAACAATATTCTGCCTACAGGAGACTCACTTTACCACTTAACCACACAAATAGACTCTAAGTGAAAGAATGCAAAAAGATATTTGACGCAGATGGGAAATAAAATAGAGTCGAGGTAGTTATACTTCTATCAGACAAGCTAGACTTTCAGCAAAAAACTGTATAAAGGAAAAAGAAAGTCATTTTTTAAACTTTTATTTTAGGTTTAATAGTACATGTGCAGGTTTTTTGTATAGAGAGATTTTATGTCACAGGAATTTGGTATGTGGATTATTTTGTCACCCAGGTAATAAACTACCTGTAGGTAGTTTTTTTGATTCTCACCCTCTTCTGATCTTCCACCCTCAAGTAGGTTCCAGTGTATGTTGCTTTTTTCTTTGTGTCTATGTGTACTCAGTGTTTCACTCCCACTTATCAATGAGAATATGCAGTGTTTGGCTTTGTGTTCCTGTATTAGTTCTCTTAGGATAATGGCTTCTAGCTTTATCCATGTTGCTACAAAGAACATGATCTTGGTCTTTTTATGACTGAATAGCATTCCATGTTACACACATATATCACAATTTTCTTTATCCAATCCAATGTTCATAAACATTGTGGTTGATACCATGTTTTTGTTATTGTAAATAGTGCTACAATAAACATATGCGTGCCTGTGTCTTTATGGTAGAACAATTTATATTCCTTTGGGTATATACACAATAATGAGATTGGTGGATCAAATGGTAGTTCTTTGAGAAATGTCAAACTGCTTTCCACAGTGGCTGAAATAATTAATGTAAGCTAGGGTATAAGCATTACCTTTTTTCCACAACCTTGCCAGCATCTGTCGTTTTTTTTTTTTGAGTTTTAAATTATAGCCATTCTGACTGGTGTAAAATGGCATCTTATTGTGGTTTTGGGTTATATTTCTCTGACGATTAGTGATACAGGACATATTCTCTTATGCTTGTTGGCTGCATGTATGTTTTCTTTTAGAAAATGTTTGTTCATGTGTTTTTCTCATGTTTTAATGGAGTTGTTTTGTTTGTAAATTTAAGTTTCTTATACATATTGGATATTAGATTGTTGTTGGATGCAAAGTTTGCAAATATATTTTTTCCCATTTTGTAGATTGTCTGTTTACTCTGTTAATAGTTTATTTGACTGTGTCAAAACTCTTTAGTTTAATTAGGTCCTATTTTTCCATGTTTTTGTTGCAATTGCTTTTGGCATGCTTGAAATACAATTTTTGTCAGAGCATATGTCCAGAATATTATTTCTTAAGTTATATCCCAGGGTTTTTATACTTGTAGGTTTTACATTTAAGTCTTTAATCCATCTTGAGTTAGCTTTTGTATATGGTGTAAGGAAGGGATCTCATTTCAATCTTCTGCATATGGCTATCTAGTGATCCCGTACCATTTATTGAATAGGAAGTCCTTTCCACACTGTTTGTGTCTGTCACCTTCTTTGAAAATCAGTCGGTTTTGCCTCTGTGGCTTTATTTCTGGCCTCTCTACTCTGTTCCATTGGTCCATGTGTCTGTTTTCATAGCAGCACAATGCCGTTTTCACTGCTATAACCTTATAGTATAGTCTGAAATTGGGTAGTGTGATGCTGGTTGCTCTGTTCATTTTGCTTAGGATTGCCTTGGCTCTTTGAGATCTTTTATGGTTTCAGATTTTTTTCTTTTTTTTTTTTCTTTTTTTTTTTTTTTGAGATGAAGTCTTTCTCTGTCACCCAGACTGAAGTGCAGTGGTGTGCTCTCGGCTCACTGCAACCTCCTCCTCATGGATTCAAGCAATTCTTCTGCCTCAGCCTCCCGAGTAGCTGGGACTAAGACATGCACCACCACATCCGGCTAATTTTTGTATTTTTAGAAGAGATGTGGTTTCACCACGTTTGCCAGGCTGGTCTCAAACTCCTAACCTCGTGCTCCACCCACCTCAGTGCTGGGATTACAGGCTCGAGCCACCACTCCCAGTGGTTCTAACTAAATTTTAAGATAACTGTTCCTAATTCTGTGAATAATGTCATTAGTTGAATGATAGGAACAGAACTGAACATATAAATTTCTTTGAGCGGTATGGCTATTTTAATAATATTGATTCTTTTTAGTTATAATCATGGATTGTTTCTCATTTGTTTGTGTCATCTCTGATTTCTTTGATCAATCTTTTATAATTCTAATTATAGAGATCTTTCACTCCTTGGTTAGCTGTATTCCCAACTATTTTGTTCTCCTTGTACTATTGTGAATGAGACTGTGTTATTGATTTGGCTCTCAGCTTGAATGCTGTTGGTGTAATAAAAATGCTACTAATTTTTGTACACTGATTTTATATCCTGAAACTCTGCTGAAGTTGTGTTTCAGATCTAGTAGCTTTTGGGAAGAAAGTACGGGGTGTTGTAGGTATACATTCATATTATTGCAAACAGAGATAGTTTGACTTTGTCTCCTCCTATGTAGATGCCTTTTTTGTTTGTTTGTTTCTATTGCCTGACTTATCTAAGACTTCCTGTACTATGCTGAATAGGAGTGGTGAGTTGACATCATTATTTTGTTCTGGTTCTCAAGGGGAATGCTTCCAGCTTTTGTATTCAGTAAGATGGTGGCAGTGGTTTTGTCATAGATTCCTTTTATTATGTTGAGGTATGTTCCTTCAGTGTCTTGTTTGTTGAGTGTTTTTAATGTGAAGGGATATTGAATTTCACCATAAGCCTTTTCTGTATCTATTGAGGTGATCATATGATTTTTGGTTTTTGTTCTGTTTATGTGAATTTTATTTATTGATTTGCATATGTTGAATCAATCTTACATTCCAGGGATGAAGCCTACTTAATTGTGGTGGATTAGCTTTTTGATGTGCTACTGTATTCAGTTTGCTAGTATTTTGCTGAATATTTTTGCATAAATGTTCATCAAGAATATTGGGCTGAAGTTTTTTGTTGTTCTTGTTCTGTCTCTGCCAGGTTTGGTTGTCAGGATAATGCTTACTTCATAGAATGGGTTAGGTAGGAGTCCCTCCTCCTCATTTTTTGGGGAATAGTTTTAGTAGGAATGGTACCAGCTCTTTCTTACACACCTGGTAGAACTTTGATGTGAATACAGTGAGTCCTGTTTTTTTTTTCTGGTTTATAGGCTTTTACTTTTAATTTCTGATTCAATTTCACAACTCATTAGTGATCCATTAGAGTATTTCATCTCTTCTTTGTTCAATCTTGGGAGGTAGTATGATTTCAGGAATTTATCTATTTCTTCTAGGATTTTTTGATTGTTTTCATGTACGTGAGCATTACAGTCTCTGAGGGAATTTTTGTACGTTCAGTGATAACATTCCCTATTTTATTTCTGATTGTGTTTATTTTTATCTACTCATTTTCTTTATTTGTATAACTAGTGGTATATCAATCGTATTTATTCTTTCGAATAACCAGCACTTGGATTCACTAATCTTTTGCGTAATTTTTCTATCTCTATTTTCTTCATTTCAGTTCTAATTTTGTTTATTTCTGGTCTTCTGCTAGCTTTGGTATTGGTTTGATCTTATTTTTCTTGTTCTTCTAGGTGTAGTGTTAGTTTGTTAATATGAAATCTCTTTTTTCATTCATTTAAAATAATTTCTTGATTTCTGCCTTAATTTCATTATTCATCCAAAATCATTCAGAAGCAGGCTATTTAATTTCCATGTAATTGTATAATTTAGAGCACCTTCCTTAGTATTGATTTCTATTTTTATTTTACTGTGATCTGAGAGTATGCTTGGTATGATTTTAGGTTTTTTGATTTTGCTGATTTTTTTTTTGCTCACACTTGTGTGATCCATTTTAGATTATGTGCATATAAGACGAATATATATTCTGTCGTTTTTGGTGAAGAGTTCTGTAGATGTCTGTTAGGTCTGTTTGATCAAGTGTCAAGTTCTGGTTCCCAATATCTTTGTAAGTTTCCTGCTTTGATGATCTGTCTACTACAGTCAGTGGGGTGTGTGGAAGTCTCCCACTATCATTGTGTGGTTATCTAACTCTTTTTGTAGGTCTCTAAGAAATTACTTTATGAATTTGGTTCCTCCTCTAATGGGTGCATATATATTTGGGATCATTAGTTCTTCTTGTTGAATCGAACCCTCTACCACTACGTAATGCTCTTCTTTGTCTTCTTTATCTTGTTGGTTTAAAGTCTGTTTTGTCTGAAATTAGAACAGCGATGCCTGCTATGCCTGCTTTCTTCTCTTTTCTCTTCGATTGGTAGAATTTTCTTCATCCCTTTATGTTGAGTTGATGGGTATCAGTGCACGTCAAATCAGTTTTTTGAAGACAGCATACATTTGGGTCTTCCTTATTTATTTAACTTTTCACTTTGTGCCTTTTAAGTGGAGCATTCAGCCTATTTACATTCAAGATTAATATTGTTATGGGCAGACTTGATCCTGTCATTATGTTGGTTAGCTGGTTATTATGCAGATTTAATTAGGCGGTTGCTTCATATTGTCAGTGGTCTATGTACTTAAGTGTATGTTTGTGGTAGTTGGTAATGGTATTTCCTTTCCACATTTAGCACTCCCTTAATACCTCTTATAAGTCATGTTTGGTGGTAACAAAATCCCCTAGCATTTGTTTATCTGAAAATGTTCTTATTTCTCCCTTGCATACAAAGCTTAGTTTGACTGTATATGAAATTCTTGATTGGAACTTATTTTCTTCAAGAATGTTAAATATAGAACCCTAATCTCTTCTGGCTTATAAGGTTTGTGCTGAAAGTTCCAATGTTAGCCTGATGGCATTTCATTTATAGATGACCTGCCCCTTCTTTCTAGCTGACTTTAATATTTTTTTGCTTCATTTTGACCTTTGAGAATCTGGTGACTATGTGTCTAGTAGATGGTCATCTTGCATAGCCTCTCACAGTTTTCTGCATTTCCTGAATTTGAATGTTGACCTCTCTACTGAGGTTGTACATATTTTCATGGATGATATCCTCAAATATATTTTCCAAGTTACTTACACTCTCCCCATCTCTTTCAGGAACACTTATGAGTCATAAATTTAGTCTTTTTACATAATCCCATATTTATTGGGCATTTTATATATTTGTCTTTTTTCTTTATGTTTGTCTATTAAGTTATTTTGGGTAACTGATTTTCAAGTTCTGAGATTATTTCCTCAGGTTGGTCAATTCTGCTGTTCATACTTGAAATTGTATTAGGAGATTCTTGGAGCTTTTCAGCTTTTATCAGATCACATTGGTTCTTTCTTAAAATGGTCATTTTTGTCTTTTATCTCTTTTACTGTTTAATTGTATTCCTTACAATTTTTGATTAGATTTCAAGTTTTTTGTGACTCTCAATGATTTTTATTCTAATCCATATGCTGAACTATATTACTCTCATTTCAGCCATTTCAGTCTGTTAAAAACATTGCTGGGGAACTAGTGCAGTTATTTGTAGGTAAGAATTCATTCTGGCTTTGTGAGTTGGAAGAATTATTTCACAGATTCTTTCTCATCTGCTCGGACTGATGTTCCTTCAATCTTTGAGGTTGATGTCATTTAATTAGGCTTTTTACTTTTATCTTTCTTGATGTCTTTGGGGGATTGATTGTGATATAGGGTGTATTCATTTGACTGGCTTTGTCTCTGGGCAATTTTAGGGGGGAAAATATCAGATCAGTGGTCCTGGACTTTAACAGGCCTAGGACGAGGCCCCAGATTTTGCTATCTGGCCACTTGACGTTAGAAACTTGATTCACTAGAGGGGCTGAGGTGTTCTCAGTCTACTAGTAGCCCCAACACTGTAGCTGATGGGTAGGGCCAATCAAAGTGCTTCATCAGGGTGATGGCAGAGGGATCTGTGCCCACTTGCATATCCCTGCAGCCACAACTGGATGCACATACGTTGACTCAGGTGGGGTACTGGCAGGAGCATGACTCTGGCATTCCTGCATGTGCTCAGACCCTATCTACTTTATTAAATGACTGAGGACCTGTCTCTGGTGTATGTATATCTCCATTAACATCTCTCCATATCATTGTAAGTGAAATTCACGTGTAGCCACTTACTGCTTGCCGAGTCCCATTAACAAGAAAAAAGTGTCCTATAAAGAAAGTTCCAAAGCTAACATAGTAGAAAAAGTACAGGCTTAGGCTTCCTGCCTTAAGGGTACCAGTTTGAATTTTTAATATAATGTGTGGCAATTTTTCAAGAGGATATAAAAATTATAAACATATAGGCATCCAACATTGGAGCACCTAAATATATAAAGCAATTATTAATATACCTGAGAGGAGAGATAGCAATATAATAATACTAGGGGATTTTAATACTCCAGTTTTAGCAATAGATAGAGCATTCTGACCGAAAATCAAAAAAGAAAATATTGGACTTCGATAGTACCTTAGATCAAACAAACTTTAAAAAGCATATACGGAATATTTCATCCCAAAGCAGCAGAATACACATTCTTCTCAAATATACATGCACACTGTCCAGAATAAATAATAAGCTAGGCCAGAAAGCAAGTCTTAGAAAGTTAAGAAGATTGAAATTATATGAAATATCTTGTCTGGTGATAATGCTATGAAACTAGAAATCAATAACAAGAGAAAAGCTCTAAAATTAAAAAAAAAATGTAGTGACAAAACAAATATTATTGAACAATCAAGTTGCCAAAGAAGAAATCAGAAAGGAAGTCCAAAATATCTTAAGACATATGAAAATGAATCACAAAATGCCAAAACTTATCAAACGTCGCCAAAACAGTTCCAGGAAAGATTTTAGCAATAATGTCTAGGTAAAAAGAAAATAACAGAAAACCTAACTTTATACCTTAAGGAACTAGAGAAAGAACAATCCAATACCAAAGATAGCAGAAGAAGGAATTTAACAAACGTCATAGCAGAAATAAATGAAACAGAAACTAGGTAAACAGTAGAAAAGATCAATAAAACTGAGTTAGTTTTTTGAATAAGCAACTAAACTCATAAATGGAAGAGGAGACATTATAACTCATATCACAGGAATACAAAAATCATGAGACTACTATGAGTAATTACATGACAGAAAATTGGATAATCTAGAAGAAATCAATGAATTAGTATAAATGTACAACTTACCGGGACTGAATCACAAAGAAATCATAATTTTTACAGGTCAATAATGAGTCAGAATATTTAATCTCTAATGAAATACCTTCAAACAAATAAAAACTGAGGATCTTATGGATTCACTGGTAAATTCTACCAAATATTTGAAGAAGACTAAATGTCAGTCCTTCTCAAACACCTGCAAAAAGCTAAGGAGGGAACACTTTCAAACTGATTATATGAGTCCAGTATTAACCTGATACCAAAGCCAGACAAGGATGCTGTAAGAGAAGAAGGTCAGTGTCTCTGAGGAGAACAGATGCAAAACTCCTCAACAAAATGCTAGTAAACTGAATTCAATAATACATTCAAAGGGTCATATGCCATGATTGAGTGAGTTTTATCCCTGAGATATAAGGATGATTCGACATACACAAATCAATAAATATGTTATACCATATTAACATAATGAAAAACAAAAATTTAATGGTGATCTCAATAGATTAAAAATAATCACTTGACAAAATTAAGCTTGCTTTCATGATAAAAACTCAACAAATAATGTATAGAAAGAAAGTACTTCAACACAATAAGAAGCATATCACAATCATATAGCAAACATGACTCTTAACAGTAAGAAGCTAAAAGTTTTTTTTCTATAAGATCAGGAACAAGACAAGGATGCTCAGTTTAACCTCTTCTGTTGAGTATAGTGCTGAAAGTCCTATCCATAGCAATAAGACAAGAAAAAGAAATAAAATGCTTCCCAGTCAGAAAGGAAAAAGTAAAATTGTTTTTTATTGCAAATGGCAAAATTTTATATATAGATAACCCTGAAGACTCTACCAAAAAAGGTAGAACTAACAAATAAATTGAGTAAAACTTCAGGATACAAAATTAACACACAGAATAACACTAGTCTATCCAAAAATATTAAGAGAGCAATCTCATTTATAATATTATCAAGAAGAACAAAATACTTAGGAACAAATATAACCAAGAAGGTAAAAGATGTGTACACTAAAAACTATAACATTGATGAAAGAAATTAAGGATGACACAAACAAATGAAAATATATCCCATGTCGTGGATCAGAATAATAAATATTGTCAAAATGTCCTTACTTCCCAAAGTGATTTATGGATTCAATAAAATGTCTCTCACTATTCCAATAACACTTTTTACAGGAATAGAAATAATAGTTCTAGAATTTTATAAAACCACAAAAGACCCTGAATACATAAAGTAATCTTGAATCAAAAAAATAATAAAACAAAACAAACAACAAAAACAAAAAACAAAAAAAACAAAGATGGAGGCATAACACTCTCTGATTTCAAAACATCATGATACTAGTATAAAACACAGACATATGGAAAAATTGATCAGAATAGTAAGCTAGAAATAAACCTGAGCACATATAGTCAACTAATCTTCAACTAAGGTGCCAAGAACACACAATAGAGAAATGATATCCTTTTAAATAAACAGCCTTGGGAAACTGGATATTCACATGCCAAATTAAAAAAAAAAGAAATTATCTTTTTATCTCACACAACACTTAAATATCAACTCAAAATGGAATAAAGACTTAAACATAAGACCTGAAACCATAAAACTCCTAGACAAAAACACAGAGGGAAAGTTCCATGACACTGATCTTGCCAATATATTTTTTAGATATGACACTTAAAGCACAAGTAAAAACAAACATGTGGAACTATCTCAAATGAGAACATTTCTGCAAAGGAAGCAATCAACAAAATGCCAAGGCAACTCATGGAATGGGAAAAATATTTTAAAACTATATCTTATAATGTGTTAATATTTAAAATATGGAAGAAATGCATGCAACTCAATTGTAAAAAAACAAATTAAACATCTAAAAAGTAGAAAAAATATGTTTTAAACAGATATGTCTGAAAGGAAGACATACAAATGGCCAACACGTACATAAAAAGGTGCTCAGGCCGGGCGCGGTGGCTCACGCCTGTAATCCCAGCACTTTGGGAGGCCGAGGCGGGCGGATCACAAGGTCAGAAGATCGAGACCATGGTGAAACCCCGTCTCTACTAAAAAATAGAAAAAAAAATTAGCCGGGCGCAGTGGCGGGCGCCTGTAGTCCCAGCTACTCGGGAGGCTGAGGCAGGAGAATGGCGTGAACCCAGAAGGCGGAGCTTGCAGTGAGCCGAGATTGCGCCACTGCACTCCAGCCTGGGCGACAGAGCGAGACTCCGTCTCAAAAAAAAAAAAAAAAAAAAAAAAAAAGGTGCTCAACATCATTAATCACCAAAGTAAAACAAATCAAAATCACAATGAATTATCATCTCACATTTGTTAGAATGGCATAAAATATTTAGAAGGTAAGTGTTGAGGGTTTAGTGAAAAAGGAGCCTTCACATACACTGTTGGTGGGAATGTAAATTGGTACAAGCATTATATAAAACTATATGGAGTGTACTCAAAAATTAAAAATAGAACTACCATATTTGTTAACAATCCTACTTTAGGCTACATACACAAAGGGAATAAAATCACTACCTTGAAGAGGGAGTTTTACTTACCTGTTTGTTGCAGTATTATGCACAATAGCCAAGATATGCAAACAACCTATGTATCTGTCAACAGATGCTTGGATTAAAAAACAACAACAACAACAACAACAACAACAACAAAAACCCTGTGGGATATATGCATATCCCACAGTACTTACCCAATTTAGATGATGAAGTTTATTTGTGTACATACCCAAATATAATAGTATTTACCTAGAAATTGTATAGATAACTAGTGAACTTTGTCATCCATATTAAACTTATGGAAAACTTAAATATTTCAGAAGCGATTTTATGATAATTTCTTGTAGTTATTACCTGATAAGGGTAGTTTCTTCTGATGAACCTTATTATGAAGCAATGATCTTATTTATATCTCTATATGAATATTTGTCTTCATATCTATATATATAAATATTAGTCCACGTTAGAAAAGAGGACTATCCTGCCATTTACACAACATGGATAATTTTGAAGCGTATTGTGCTAAGTGAAATAAGCCCGGTACAAAAAGACAAATGTTTCATAATCTCATTTATAAGAAGTATTTAAAAGAGGAAAAGTCATAGATACAGAGAGGAGAAGAGTGCTTACTAGGTTTGGGGTAAAGGATAAGAGAAAATGTTGGTCAAATGGCATAAACTTGCATTTATAAGATGGATAAGTTCTAGATGTCTAACATGTAGCATGGCAACTATAGTTAATACTATTAAGTATACTTGAAATCTGCTAAGGGAGAAGAACTTAATTATTCTCACCAAGTACACAAAAAGTACCTAAGTGAGGTGATAGATATGTTAATTAGTTTCATTATCATAATTGTTTCACAATGTACATTTATATAAGAACATCATGTTTTATAACTTGAAAATATTTGCAACATTTTACAAATATTTGCAAATTTTTTGTCAATTGTATGTCAATAGAAAAAGCTGAGAAAAAAATGTAGATACTAACCTGGTTTAAGCAAGTATAGGAAATATTTGCCTTATTGCACATGGAGTATTGGTACATGGAATAATAAACCTGTTAGAAAAATTTTTAAGAAAAATTTATTAAGTGGGTAATTATCATGGCATATACAAAAAACATAATAAACCTTATTCAAGATACATAGATTTAAACATTTAAAAAAACAACATAGGTCTCCTATAATTCTCATAATCCACATGACAATACTAAAATAAAAGAGAAACAATACACTCAATTTTATGAGCCTCACTAAAGGAATAAACAGTATAGTAAATTTTCAGAGAGATTATCTTAGGTTGCTAATGGTCTCATTAGTTTATCATCAAACATTGCCTATTTGCTCCAAACATAAGAAGATTGTAATAGTAGATATGAGATGAGAGCAGAAGAATAGGGAAATGAGCAAAAGATCAGGGAAAATGAAGAAGTAAGTACATGTGATTTTTTGTTTTGTTTGTTTTTATCATGGCCAACAATTTCAGGATTTCATGTATGCAATGAGATATGTTACAGGCTCTGTTTCTGAGAAATATCACCTTAATAAACAGTCTAACTTCACTTATTTTTTTTAGCACTTCCTCTTATTTGCTCCTTTTCTTCCTTGGTTTTAAAGTTGTTACTTTAAATATCACTGAGTGTGGGTGTGCGAGAGAGAGAGACAGACCAAATGTTCTTTACCTTTTTTTTTTTTTTTTTTTTTTTTTTTAAATTAAGCATTTATCCTAATGATGTGACTTCAGGATGATATAGTACTTTCTCTCTAGCAACCCACTTACTTTCACTAGTGTTCCATCATTTTCTTGAGAAGTCCTAACATCCTCACAGGTACACTTGTAGGAAATGGCCACCTCCAGATGAAACCTTCCTTTTAAAAATTAAATGACAAATTAAATGTATTAGTACAGCTTGATTTCCAGTAGGGGTTAACCAAATTTCACCTGAATTAATTAACAAATGTATTTTATGGTGGAAAGACATTTATAATCTATGTATTTGCCTTTAATTTCTGGTTATTATTTATCTAATTTTATACTGAAGAAAGTATAAAGAAGATAAGAATAAACAACAAAAACACTCTTAAAGCAAAATTACAATATTGAGTTGCTTCTGAGAAAATGATATTCCACATATTTCATGTTATAAAATTAGAATTCAAATGTATGAAGAAGGGAGCATTTCGACCAGTATACGTATTAGTTAAATTGCTGAAAATGTCCATTTCATCTCAAGTAATACATGACCTTTCTGAGCAACACACTGTGATATTGTTACTATGTTAGATGAATATAAATAATTAAATATACAATTCTTCTCTTCAGGGTTTTAGAATTTAACTAAGAAATATGTCCATCCAAAAAAGAATAAAGAGAAAATGTTTATATGTACTTCATTATATGTGGAAAATAGCATTATTTAGAATGATGAACATTTATGTGTAGAAGGAGAACAGGATGATCACAGTGGACATGTGGTTCACTAATCTATGAATAATTTCTTGGAGGCCACCAACTATGTCAGTCTCTTTCTGTGTTGCATTTTCTCTGTGCTTTGACATAATAGATGACAAATGTGCATTTAAATTTGAATTTTTTAGAATAAATGTAAGGGTCAGATGCTAAACTATGGATCTAAATTTTTAGAATAAATTTAAGGATCAGATGCTTAATTATTTAAGTAGACTCATGTTCTATCTATTTCAGCAAATGCATGGAGATCACAGATATAAAATTAGAACATGAGTTAAAGTCACCTTGGAAGACCTGTAAATAGTATTTACCCAAAAATTATATATACAAATAATAAACTTTAACATCCAAATTAAAGTTATAGAAAACGTAAATATTCCAGAAGGGATTTTACAGTAATTGCTTGAGAGAAAACTTATTTGTAATTATTACCTGACAAGGATCGTTTCCACTGATAACCTTTTATGGAGCAATTATCTTATTTATCATTCACCCCATGGCAGGAATGTGGAGCTGAGCATGCGACTCCTTGTAGGACTTCATAGGAGTCCTTTGCAATTGAAGGGGGAGGGGCAAATTTAATACGTTCATGTCTGAAATTTGTCTGGAAAACTTACAGAGTTAAGAAGAGATGGCTGTGTTTGATAGCAAAAGTTTCTCAAGTTTCTCAGGCCAAAGAAACTGTGAGGTTTTCCTAAGTCAGTCATGAAGTACCAAGGTTGGAAGGGCAATGAAGCTGAAACAGATACTCTGTGTGAAAGGTATTACCTACAAACATGTATCAAGGAGGAGGGTAGGGAATATTTTTGCCCTCTAATGGAACATGGATTTTGTTTGTGAGAAAAAAAAAGGTAGGTGAGAGACTTCTAAACTCCAGGAAACACACGCACACAAAAGCTCATGAGAAAAATTTGGCTGTAAAGGAACAAGTGTTTGTGAGGGCATGTCAAGTTATAACTTTCCTAATTGTTATAGCTTGCAGTTTTGTAGCTATGATGACAAGACAGACGAGAAGTGAAGTTTTAAGGCTGATAAATAGAAACATACAAACACTCTCACCTTAACTAGGTATAGGCTTCTTGTGTGCTGCAAACTCAAGCTGAAGAAGGAGGAAGGAATATGAATACGAACAAAAGCTTTGACCTTATTGTAGAAAGATTGGGTATTTTAAATGTACTGTCGAGTCTTTTATTTTGCTACATAAACTAACTATAGATATTGTATGGTTTAGAACAAAAATGCACGGCCTTATTCATGTGTTTAATCTATGGCCAATGGAAGAACTAGCTCCACTAAATAAAGAATAAACAAATAGTGAGATCCAAAAGTAAAGCTGTATCTGTCAGTGGCAAGCACATGGTACTCCGTAATTATATTACTATTTATTTGCAGAGTTTAACATTTGATACTCACTAGGTAAAAACTCTACGATTTTAGGATCCTGTGTATACTGGTATGCTTTACATACTGGATTCATCAACTCAGTGTTTTTAATGATATGTGTTTCAGTTTTTTTAAGTAGAAAATCAGGTATATGATAAATCTAAAAATACTACTAAATAAATGTTTCATGTGGGTGTTTGTGTGTATGTGTTATATATTTTCTGTTAGAGTTTATTAAATATAGCAGATTTGTCCTATTAGTACTTTAATTCTAACGATGACAAATAGAATATATCTAATAATTAATCCTTTACATTAATCCTTTACATTAATGTCTTTGTCTTATACTACTGTGTAGCAAATTACCAGAAATTTAGCAGCTTAAACAGCAAACATTTATTATCTCACAATTTCTGTAAATCAGGCGCCCGAGCACAGTAAGCCGAGTCCTCTGCTAAGGATCTTACACTGCGGTAATCAAGGGTTGGCTAGGCTGTATTCTCATTTGAAGGCCCAGTTCGGGAAGAAATACTACCAAGCTCATCTGAATTGCTAGCGGAATTAATATTCTTGCATTGTAAGACTGTTCAACCCAGCTTTTTCCGGCTATAAGCTGGAGGCCTTCCTCAACTTTTACAGGAAACCTCAGCTCTTACACCACTTCTTTCCCTCACTGTCTAGACTCTCCCAGAGGCTGCCTGCTGTTGCCTGTCACGTAGACTTCTCCAACATTGCCACTTCATTCAGTCAGCATGTAGAGTCTCAAAAGAAAGTGGGATAGCAGGACGGAGTCTTGTGTAATATAACATAATAACAAGAGTGACATCTCATCTTTGCCATATTCTATCCATTAGATGCAGTCATAAGTTCTGCTTACACTCAACTACAGGGAATTACAGAAGGGTGTGAAAAATAGAAAACAGAATCATAGGTGGTCACTGTGGGGTGAGATGTCAGAGCCCCAGCAGTGGAGAGTGGTTGGCTTGTGGGTGGTAAAACATTTTACTGACAGCAGTACAAGTTTAGAAAAAAAAAAAAAAAGTTTATTAGACAGAAAGAATGCAGCGTCAGAGTTCAGAGGGGCACTTCAGCATGGAGGACTGAGCACTCTGTGGTGGATTTTCCTTAGTGGTATTTATGGACTTTAAAATGGGAGCTTAAGGGTAATTTGGACCATACTAGCATGTAGGTCATAATAAATGATTACATTTGTAAACACTTTGGTGCCTTGAGGTCAGCAAGGGTGACACAATGAGTTTTGATATGCATGCATTCCAGAGATTTATAGAAATTCTAGTTACCTATACATTTTGGAGAAAGAAGTCTGGTACTAGATGCGGGCTGATATATTTAAGCTTTATGTCCCCACCTGATATAATTTTGCTGTGTCCTCACCCATATCTCATGTTGAATTGTAGCTCCCATAATTCCAACGTGTTTGTGGAAGGGTCTGGTGGGAGATAATTCAATCACTGGTGGCAGTTTCCCCACATACTGTTCTCATGGTAGTGAATAAGTCTCATAAGATCTGATGATTTTATAAGGGGTTTTCCCTTTCGCTGATTCTGATTCTCTCTTGTCTGCTATCATGTAAGACTTGCCTTTCACCTTCCACCATGATTTTAAGGCCTTGACAGCCACATGGAACTCTGAGTCCATTAAACCTCTTTTTCTTGATAACCTACCCAGTCTTGGGTATGTCTTTATCAGCAGCATGAAAATGGACGAATACACCACACAAATCTCATCTTGATTCACTTTTATTTTTTATTTTGTGAATGAATCTTGCTCTGTTACCAAGTCTGGAGTGCAGTGTCATGATCTCAGCTCATTGTAACCTCCAGCTTCCAGGCTCAAGCAATTCTCATGCTTCAGCCTCCCAAGAAGCTGGGACTACAGGTGCAGGCCACTACATCCAGCTAATTTTTGTATTTTTGGTAGAGAAGGGGTTTTGCCATGTTGGCCAGGCTGGTCTTAAATTCCTGATCATCCTGAATTATAATCCCCATAATCCCCACGTGTCAAGGGAGAGACCAGGTAGAGCTAATTGGATCACTGGGGTGGTTTCCCCATGCTGTTCTCATGATGGTGAGGGAGATTTCATGAGATCTGCTGGTTTTATAAGGGACTCATCCTCCCTCACTTGGCACCTCTCCTCTCCTTCCACCTTGTGAAGAAGGTGCCTTGTTTCCCCTTCTTCTTCTGCCATGATTGTAAGTTTCCTGAGGCCTCCCCAGGCATACTGAACTGTGATTCAGTTAAACCTCTTTCCTTTATAAATTACCCAGTCTCAGGCAGTTATTTATAGAAGTATGAAAACTGACTAATACACCTGCTTTAGGTAATAGGGAAGTCTAATTACTTGTGAATTACTCAGATAAAGAGTTTTGCCACTTGATGGCCTGCTTGGTGGCTACCAGGGGACCTTTCTTTTCCTTAGTCACCTTAGAGTCCATCTGCTACTTTTATGATTCATCAGTAGAGGCCTAGTTGTAAGCAGGAGAATTTCTTTATAATCGCAATAAAGTTACATAAATTTAAGTCATAAAAATAGGGAATAGCATAAATACAATACACTTATTGTACTTATTTAACTTCTGAAATTCATTTTATATAACATTATAACCTTCTCACCAAAATTTATGCTAGAATTTCTAATGATTTGATTTATGTAATTTTTACCATAATGTTTATACAACACAGAATTTGCCATTTTATTCAAGTGTGGAATTGAGTGTCAGTAATTACACTCGTAATTGTATGCAACGATCACCAATCTTTCTGTTTTTCTATCTAATGTATTATACATATTATATGATAACCATATATATACACACACACACTAAAATATTTAGGTATACACACATACAAACATATATTTTCACTGAGGTGTTCTGTATTTGAGTGAAAATGTCCCACTAATTTGACTGAAAAGGTTAGTTGCCTTTAGCTCAAGAGTATTAATGCAGCATTACAGTCTTACAGTTTATGTTATAATCTTTGCAGTAATTAAATCAGTAGAGTTTTTATCTCTTAGGTTAGCCAGGTTTTTGTCATCATATTCTTATAAATGTCCAAATTCATGTCTCTGAAGTTCTCATTCATTATTCTTAGCACTCTACCAGAACTACCAACTTCCTGATGAAGATATTTGCAGCATACTAAATGTTGACTCTGAGATGCAATGGCTTTTCAAGTTAAAATAAAAATAACTATGAGAAAGTATAAACTTCATTGAACTTTTTATAGGAAACAATTTCTTCTGGTGAAAGATCAAAATTCTCAGCAAGTAATATAATATTCAAAGTTTTAAGTAATACACGTGGAAAGTAATGTATAATATGTTATCTTTTCTTAAATTACCCTAAAAATGACCAGAGTGTTTGCCTCTTCTTAGGTGAACTAGGAAACTGGTTGTTCTTTGTATTGCTTGAATTTATTAAGCCATGTATACATAAATATGGTATACATATACATATGGTATACCATATATACATATAGTATATATACATGGTTTAAAAATTCAAATATAAATTCAAATATATATCTATATAAATGGTTTATATATATATATATATTTGTTTTCTAAAATCCAGTTAATTTAAATGGAACAAAAATTATGTGTTTGATTTAGTGTCTATCACTTAAAAAGTTTTTTTTGTTTGTTTGTTTGTTTGTTTTTTGAGACAGAGTCTCGCTCTGTCACCCAGGGTGGAGTGCAGTCGCTCGATCTGGGCTCACTGTAAACTCTGCCTCCCGGGTTCACGCCATTATCCTGCCTCAGCATCCTGAGTAGCTGGGACTACAGGTGACTGCTACCACTGCCAGCTAATATATATATATATATATATATGTGTGTGTGTGTGTGTGTGTGTGTGTGTGTATTTATAGTATTTTTAGTAGAGACAGGGTTTCACTGTATTAGCCAGGATGGTCTCCATCTCCTGACCTTGTGATCCACCTGCCTCGGCCTCCCAAAATGCTGGGATTACAGGTGTGAATCACTGCACCCGGCCTGAAATTTAATTTTTTTATGTTACCACAATACTAAATGACATATTAAAACTATTTTTCAGTAAATTTAATTTCCAAGTCCACACAGATGAAAATTGACACTCCACAATGTAAGCAAAGTTTTATTATTTCTCTAAAATTATCTGCTCTTTTTGTCTGACTTTCCAAGTGGTGATGACTTATAAATTTCAGGCAATTATTAGGTTAGGAAGGAATGTAAGTTTCATTCAGACTCAAAATTTCATTGATCTAGGTGACAGAAGGGCTCACTAGTGACTGCATGCTGATATTATTCACTGTTTCACTTTTTTGCTTACTTCCCTGCTCACCATGAGTGTCACAGATCGAAATGTATCCAAAACCGCAGGATGTATTTGAATTTTTGCATACTTTGGGAGTAGAGGCACTTAATAGCTTTGCTACGGACTATCTTTTCAAGGACATTTATATGGCTAAAAAAGACCTGGGAGAAAGAGACAACATGTCCTTTCCCTTCGAAGAACAGGTTTTCTTTATGCTCAGTATAATAATGTTAATGTCTCCGGGGGCAAAGATCAGGCAATATTATTGAACATTAGAAAAGATTTGGATTCCCTAATCTAAAGATTCCTCTCCTATAATTTAACTCACTTCTTGTGGATTTTTTCTTCAGTAAATCAAGATGGTTTCACTTGCATTCAAAGTATTATTAACAAAATATTGATTTATCTTCAGAAGAGTTATGATATTACCAGGATTATTTTATCTATTTTACAGCTATGGAAAGAGACACAGAGGGATTAAATGTTATTCACAATGTTATCCTAATTATAAAGTAAAATGATCTAGGTCTTAATCCCAAATCTTTTGTCTTCAAAGTTCAATACTTAAATAAGTTGCTTAATTTCATTTCAGTAAATAACATACATGAACTAGAAAATTCAAAAAGTACAAAAATTACAGTCCTCTTTAAGCTTGCCATGTAGGCAATTAGTTCTTCACCTCCAAGCCAACACTTACAACAGTTCTTTGTGTACCATTTGAAAGATAATTTAGACTCGTACAGGTATATATAATTTAAACTTATTTTATACTAAATTCAGCACTGACTACATTCAGCTCTTCACCTATCTTCTTTGTATTTAATTATATATATATATATAGAGAGAGAGAGCAAGAGAGAGAGACAGAAAGGGAGATAGATAATTATAGAGATATTTATATCTATATAGAGATAGATAATTATCTATTAATTATCTAGATAGGTAATTATCTGTCAGAGGTGTTTAAACTAGAGTGACTCCATCTTGTATAAGGGCTGGGAAAAATAAGGTTGAGACCTAACTGGGCTGCATTCCCAGGAAGTTATACATTCTGAGTTACAGGATGAGTGTATTGGTCAGGGTTCTCTAGAGGGACAGAAATAATTGAAAAAAAAACCATATATTGTTAATATACATAATATATATTACATATGATTTATATATAATGTATAATATATATTATGTATGTTATATATATTTATAACATATTTTGTACATATTTATAACATGTTTATATATGTATAAAACATATTAAAAAATGTTTCCTCTATTATGTGACATAAGATTTATTTTTTATGTTTTTGAGATGGAGTTTCATTCTTGTTGCCCAAGCTGGAGTGCAATGGCGCCATATTGGCTCACCACAACCTCCACCTCCCTGGTTCAAATGATTCTCTTGCCTCAGCCTCCTGAGTAGCTAGGATTACAGGCATGAACCACCATGCCTGGTTAATTTTGTATTTTTAGTAGAGATGGGGTTTCTCCATGTTGGTTAGACTGGTCTTGAACTCCCAACCTCAGGTGATCCACCCGCCTCAGTCTGCCAAAGTGCTGGGATTACAGGCGTGAGCCACGGCACCTGGACAACATAAGATTTATGGACTTCATATCAACATTTAAGTGTTGTTAATTTTATGTAATGGCATGTCAGGAGATGTTTATGGGTTCAAGTTCATGAGAGGTGAACTTGTTACGGTTAATACTGAGTGTCAACTTGATTGAATTGAAGGATACAAAATATTGATCTTGGATGTGTCTCTGAGGGTGTTGCCAAAAGAGATTAACATTTGGGTCAGTGGGCTAGTGAAGGCACTCCCACCCTTAATCTGGATGGACACCATCTAATCAGCTTCCAGCGAATATGAAACAGGCAGACAAATGTGAAAAGGTGGGACTGGCCTGGCTATCCAGACCACATCTTTCTTTCATGCTGGATGCTTCCTGCCCTTGAACATCAGACTCCAAGCTTTGGAATTCGGACTGGCTTCAGTTTTGGGATTAGAACTAGCTTCCTTTCTCCTCAGTCTGTAGACGGCCTATTGTAGGATCTTATGATCATGGGAGTCCGATGTTCAAGGGCAGGAAGCATCCAGCATGGAAGAAAAAAAAAAAGAAATTATCCTCTGCTGCGGTCACCCGTTGGTGAGCACTCACATGAGATACAAATATCTTCACAGTTTTTGACCATTCAGAGAGGTTCATCTACACACCTTTTCCCCAAATTTCTTTGTCATCAATTTTCCAATCATGCTTCTTCCAAGTCCCTGACCATCCAGCCAAACCATTGGCTACAGTTCATGAATAAGTATATAATTGCACATCTGGCCATTTCTCATTCCATGCAAAGTGCATAACTAGGTGCACTACATGGAGTTCTCCCACTGGGAATATTTCCCTTCACTGTCGTTCTTCAGGGCTATCCTAGAAAGAGGGTGTAGTGTTGCAGCTGTCCATTTTTGGGTGGTACATGCATATCGGGCAGAACCATCTATGAATCAGGCCCTAGTCTTCTCTTCCTCTGTGAACTGATCATAGCGAACTTCCCATGAGGCCACTGGTGCCAGCTGGGGGAGAGAAGGCAGGGTGGCAGGAGTGGAGACCATGGGCATTTGAGCCACTCCCTCATGTAACATACTTCTGCCTTAAGGACGTGCCGGAACCCAATCACATATATATCACTTCTGTTTGAAGATGGAATGCTGCTGTGCATGATCCACTTAAGACTAGATGGGTCAGAAAGCACCCAGTTCATGATAGGCAGTTCAGGTCAAGTGACTTGATGATCCATAGTCAAACGTTCAGTTTCCACCAAAGCCCAGTAACAGACCAAGAGCTGTCTCTCAAAATGAGAGTAGTTATCTGCAGAAGGTGGCAGGACCTTGCTCCAAAATCCTAGGGGCCTCCGTTGTGATTCACCTATTGAGGCCTGCCAAAGACTCCAAGCAGCATCTCTATCTGCCACTGATACCTCAAGTACCATTAGACCTGCTGGGTCACATGGCCCAGGTGGTAGAGCAGCTTATGCAGCAGCCCAGACCTGTTGCATAGCCTTCTCCTGTTCTGGACCCCACTCAAAACTGGCAGCCTTTCAGGTCACTCAATACATGGGCTGGAGTAACACACCCACGTGAGAAATGTGTTGCCTCCAAAATTCAAATAAGCCCACTAGGTATTGTGTCTCTTTTTGGTTGTAGGGGGGCCAAATGCAGCACCTTATCTTTCACATTAGAAAGAATATCTCAACAGGCCCCACACCAGTGGACCCCTAGAAATTTTACTGAAGTAGAAGTTCCCTGAATTTTATTCAGCTTTATTTTCCATCCTCTAGTACACAAATGTCTCACCAATCAGTCTGGTGTGTTTGCTACTTCTTACTCACTGAATCCAATCAGAATAATATCATCAATGTAATGTAAGGGACTAGTGTGATATTTTGCAGAAGCAAAAAGTGATCAAGGTTTCTCCGAATAAGATTATGACACAAAGAAGGGGAGTTGATATACGCCTGAGGTAGGACACTAAAGGTATACTGCTGGCCTTGCCAGCTGAAGGCAAATTGCTTCTGTTGGGCCTTATGGACAGGAATGGAGAAAAAGGCATTTACCAAGTCAATGGCTGCATACCAGGTACCAGGAGAAGTGTTAATTTGCTCAAGCAATGAAACCACCTCTGGTACAGCAGCTGCAATTGGAGTCACCACTTGGTTAAGCTAGTGATAATCCGATGTCATTCTCCAAGATCCACCTGTCTTCTGCACAGGCCAAATGGAAGAGTTGAACTGGGTTGTGTTGGAAATCACCACCCCCACATCTTTCAAGTCATTGATGGTGTCACTAATCTCCTCAATCCCTCCAGAGATGCAATATTGTTTTTGACTTACTATTATTCCAGATAGAGGCAGCTCTAACGGCTTCCATTTGGCCTTTCCCAGCATAATAGCTCTCACCCTACCAGTCAGGGAGCCAATGTGGGGGTTCTGCCGACTGCTAAGTATGTCTATGACAATTATGCATTCTAGCACTGGGGAAATTTCCACAGGATGAGGCTGGGGACCAACTGGATCCACTGTAAGTCGGACCAGAGTTAAACCTCCATTAATTACCTGACCTCCATAAGCCCCTACTTTAACTGAAGGACCACAGTGATATTTTGGGTCCCCTGGAATCAATGTCAATTTAAAGGCAGTGCCCAGTAGTCCCTGAAATGTCTGATCATTTCTTTCCCCAGTGCACAGTTACCCTGGTAAAACCACAGGTCTCCTTGGGGAAGGATGGGAGAAAGATTTACTTCATAAGCTGTCGTTAATGTAGTGGAGTCCTTCCTCAAAGGGACCCAGCCTCCCTTTCATTCAAGGGGTTCTGGGTCTGTAAACTGGCCCATGTCTGGAAATTGACTGAGGGGATGTGATTCTCTGTTTTTATAATTCAAATTAATCTTTTGTCCATTTGACTTAGAAGCTTTCTGCTTGTATAAATTAAGCAGTAATGCAGTAGGCTTCCTATCAATCTCTCTTCTAGAAACACTGTGATTAATTACCCAGTGCCAGAGCTCTATGAGTCAGACCATTCTGATTGCAGCTTTGCCTCTGCTGTCTGTTACGGTAGCTATGCCCACATTGCTTTGATGGTTAACTGCCTCCGCTTGGACCTGGCCACCTCGGGATCCAATTATTCCCATTGTATTTAAATTTTGTAGTTCAGTGACTTTGCTTCCCACTGTTAGATCTGACATACAGAAAAGAACAATTACAGGGCTCTTCAAAGATACAGGCGCTGCCCTTACAAGTCTCTTTCATAAGGTATTGGTCAACTGTATATCTTCAGGACCCTCCTAGTTGGGATGAGAAGATCTAAAGTGACTAATCCACTCTACCATCCCAATCTCCCTAAGCCTTTGGATCCCTTCCTCTACATTAAACCAAGGGAAATCAGGCATTTCTAGCTCACTCACAGTGGGCCATCTTGTAATCCATATTTCAGCTAACCAAGTAAATAAACTATTAGAACCTTTTTAACTCCCTCCCTAAGCTGCAACATTAAATGCAGAATCACTACTTAGTGTGCCCAAATCAACATATTCAGCCTGATCCAACTCTATGTTCCTTCCACCATTATCCCACATCCTTAATATCCATTCCCATGCTTGTTCTCTAGATTTCTGCTCATATAAATTAGAAAACTCAAGCAGTTCTTTTCAAGTGTAGTGCACCTCCTCATGGTTCACACTCTCAACCTCATCTCTAAGGGCCCTCTGAAACTTTAGTCTAGTTAGAGGTCTAGAAGCAAACAGGGATGGCTCCTGAAGAGAATCACCATTATCTTGCCTGACAACTGCCTTGGGAAGGCCATCACTGTTGATTCAGGCAGTGCAGGGTTTATCTCCTCAGACAAAGGTGGAAAGACTGATGGCAGCATGGGTTGGTGAGGGGATGTTGACACTACTGTGGATGGAGAAGCTGTTTCTTCCAGGAAAAAAAAAAAAAAAAAAAAAAAAAAAAAAGTTCATCAGAGTTTACAAACTCACTGTCCCTGGCTTCATCAGGGTTCTCACACGCGTACTCATTCCAAGTTGCAGGGTCCCATTCTTTTCCAATCACTGCCTTCACTCTAACAGTAGACACATGGAGAGGCTGTGCATGCACCTTTTGTTGCAGGTCAGCCACTCTCACGACAAGAGTTTATGTCTGATTTTCCACAATTTCAGCTCTTTCTCTACAGGAGATAAGACTCACCCAGGACAATCTTAGCAATTTGAGGCTCAGTGTCTTCTTCTGAAGCCAGGAGATAGAATCCCTGAGTTCATCATTTTTTTCCTCACTTTGTCCACTGAACTTAGAAGCAACCAACCAGCTTCATTATGTTCCTTGGTTCTCCACATACGGTCAAAGGTATTATGTATAGAGTCACTAAACTCCTTGCCTCTCATGAATGATGAATCAGGAATGTCAAATACATTTATTTTGCATAACTCTCTAAATAGTTCACACCAAAAACTATCAGTCATCTCCATACTATTACAAGTACAGACCTTAGCATTTTTGGGTAAAATCATATTAAGCAGCCAATTCCAGAAACCCGAAAACTAGTGAAGGTACTCCATCTTTAATATTCTGTTCCTCTAGAATCACTCCTGGTACCAAAATCTGTATTAGTCATGATTCTATAGGGGAACAGAACTAATGGAAAAAATATATATATATATGTATATATGTATATATGCATATATGTGTATACATATATATCCCACCCACCCTTAATCTGGATGAGCACCATCAATCAGCTGCCAATGAATATAAAGCAGGCAGAAAAACATGAAAAGGCGAGACTGGCCTAGCCTACCAGCCTACATATTTCTTCCGTGATGGATGCTTCCTCCCCTAGAGCATCAGACTCTAAGTTCTTCATTTTTGGAACTCAAACTGTCTTTCCTTGCTCCTCAGCCTGCAGACAGTCTATTGTGGACCTTGTGATTGTGCAAGTTAATACTTAATAAACTTCTCTTTATATATATTATATATACTACATATAAGAATAATATATCTTTGTCTCAATCCATCTGTCCCTCTCTCTCCATATGTATATATAAAATACATATAAAAATATATATACACACATATGTACACACACACACATATATATCTGTGCATGTGTCTGTGTGTGTATAGATATGTTACCAGAAAGGGGTCCAGATCCAAACCAGAAGAGAGGTTCTTGGCTATTGGGCAAGAAAGAATTAGAGGCAAATCCATAAAGTGAAAGCAACTTTATTAAGAAAGTAATATAATATATATTAAGAAAGTAATACTTAATATATTTTTACTTTTTACATAGATAAGATTAAATTAAAAGGTTTATGAACTGGAAAAGAAGAAAAAAAGATGTGCACATGAGTTTAATGAGGAAAAGGGCTCTAGCATTGCATGTGTTTCAGGTCCTTTTTAACATCACTGAGGGATTACATTCTTGAGAAAACTAAATACAAATCTTGTGCTACTCCCCTGCTGGAGGCTCAAACTATTTCTTTATCTTAGAAAAGGTACCTGTTCCCCTGAAAGTTAATATGATTAGTCTGAAGACATAGTGAAAAATGACAACAACTTTATTAAGTAACTAAGATCATATTTTCCTGTCTATTCAGAAAAATAAAGCTTTCAATAATCCAGAATTATAATCCACTAGTGATAAAAACAAATTATTCACTATTACTGTTAAATATTGACATAAGTGATAAAATATTACACACTTACCCTTATATGATATCCATGTTTCCAAAAATATTTAGTTGTATATTCTTCTTTGCTCACTCATGTTTAAAGTTTTTCATATAGTTAATTAAAAGGCAAAGATACAGGAAGAGAGAGAAAAAGGGCATGCGAGCAAGTCAGCAAATCAAATGAAAAACTGTTGGATAAGTTTCTGCTATCCTAGATGATGTTATAAAATCTAGAGGTGAGTCACAGGGCTTAGGTTTAACCTATTTTATTCATACGTGATATAATTATTGGTGTTTCTTTTTCTTTTTTTTTTCTTTTTTTTTTTTTTTTAACCAATGTCTGCCCAGTAGCATAGAGGAAAAGAGTCAAGAAAATGGTGACTCCTGAATCTCAATAGAGAACTGGCACCACTTCCCTGTGAATTATTGAAAAGGAATCAGAAGAGAATCAGAGAGAAGGTGTAAATTTGAAATTTTGCCCTTTATGTCATTGTGATGTGACAACTAATATCTCTGCACAAATCAGCATCTGAGACTTTAAGTAAACAGACCAATATCTTCATGGGAAGAAGAGGAAAAACATTTTTCCTGCTTAGTCAAATGACAAATAAATGTAGTTAATTTATAATTCTTTCATCCATGATATAAATGTAAAGACCTTTGGCTCTGAAAAAATGTGCTTTTTATATTACTATAGTGATAGTTAACCTCAGAACACTCTATGAGACTAATGTGATATTTTTTGAGAAATGTAACATGGAAAATACATTTTTTTGGTCAATAGTCTTCAAAGATAGTATTTACCCAGTAGTGCTGCTTCTTTTTGCTTGTATCTTGGCCTTGGAGCATCAGAATTTATGTAAAATTGTCACGTTTCACCATTACCTTCATTTGTGTGTAAGTACACACACACACACACACACAGATTCATGAAAGATTGTGTTACTTTTCTTGCCAAAATAAGAATGACATCTTTGCTGAACTCTTCTTTATAAGATAAAAATTGCATTACAATAGATACTGTTCCTAAATATGGCTTGCATTTTTCCAGGGGTTTTTTTCTTTCAACTAAGGAAACATTTCTATAAGATAAAAATATAAGACGCCTAGCCTAAAGTAATGTATTTACATCATATTATGCTTTATATATCTCCAAAATTTTTAGTTATTAAAAAATTAATGTTCTTTTACATTGCAAATGGACACGGGGATATTCATAGGAACATTATAGCAAACTTTGGAAAGAAAATTGAAAACCATTTTAATGCATAACCATAGAAAATTGATTAAATGTTTCAATTTGTGGCTTATTCGGAAATAGGCTCCTAAGATCATGTTAAAATACATTAAATATGTTATTATTGGAACTGTTTATATTAAGTTAAAAATTAGGACACCAAATTATATATGCAAAATACTCCCAGTCATGTAAAATATTGTTCATATAGACAGAAATTTGCCAAAAATCTGTTAGCTGTGGTCACTGAGTGTGGTTGTTTAGATGGATTTAATTTTTGAAATATATTTTTTCAGCATTTTGTAATGTGCATATTTTGTTCTTATAATCAACTCTTTCTAAACTGTATCTTTTAAACATATTTTAAAAAGCAATTTAACTGTACAGTTTTTACAAAATCTTACAAGTTAAACAATTAAGCACTTACAATTTTGAGAAGTTCATACTGTAGAACTCTCTGAAAATTTTGTCAAATTAAGCTCGGAATCAGCAGAAAAGGGTGAAAATGCAAAAACTCTTCTGAGGATGATTTTAATTTCTACAACATTCCATGCTATGTTCTGATAGGTTGTATTTCAGTCTTCCATTTTGATGAAACACCCTGTAGTTCTTTGCTTTTTCATCTAATATCACCAGAAAAATAAAAAATAGTATGGCCTCTTTTTTTTTTTTTAATCACACTTAATGTATAGATGTAGAATTGTAAGTGCTTTAACTCTCTCCTATTAACCACTCTGAAATCCACTGCATCCAGGAATTAGGTTCAGTTAATAGCCTGCTGACACCTAAGGTAAAATTCAGTCATTGTGTATGCATGTCAAAACCTATTAAAGCAATTGAACGAAGAGCTTACACTACAAAGCTTAATTAAACACATAGATTTTCACCTAGCTTATTTTAAAAGTATGACTTTATCTAAATGACGGAAAAAGAGTTTCCATTGAAATTATCTTTTACATTATCTCCAATACATATTAGAGAATTTTCCTATCATCTGCAGCTATACCATTTATTATATTGATGCTTATGAAAATATTCTTTTTTAAACTATGTTCACCTTACATTTGGGCCTAAATTCATGGTAATTTGAAACCTAGAAATAACTGTAAATGACTCCCTTTTGCCAAGTACTCAACAACATTTGTATGAACACAGAAATGAGCTTTGATACTGAGCAAATTCAACTTGGAAAGGTAGTTTAGGTAATTTCTTTCATTGATGTCTCATGACAACCATTTTGAGTATTCAGCATAATCAAGTTCCTGTTTTATAGTATAGCCATGAAAAAGTCAATGGAAAATTGATATCAAACAAATTTTGGGGCAGTGCTTACTTTCATGTGTTAGTCAGTTAGTAAACCCTCATTTCATGAATATATATTGTGTGCATACTACATACCATTGTAGGTGCTGGCCTAAGTAATCTAAAGTACACAATGGTCCTGCCCTCCCAGTGTTTATCATTGAATGCCAGCGACAGGCAAGTAAGTAATTCTCAAACACTGAACTAAATTTAATGATGAAGGAACTATAGGCTTCCATGTTAGCACATCAGGGGGAGATCTTGGCAGAGACTTCATGAAAATTGAAAGGTATCCTTGAGGACATTATGTCTATTTTTAATCATACAGAATATGTAAGCTTGGCCAATAGTTAGGAATGGGAGGATGGAACAATTGTCAAAATATTTCTGTCAGAGGAAAGAGCACATATAAAGACAGAGAGAAGCATTTTATGGGATTCAAAACAGAAAGAAATGGCCAAGATGCAGAGTGAAAGTGAAATAGTAAGAATTTAGTCATCATTTAAAAATATATTTTATATTGTATAATATTTAAATTGTATAATAGTTGACAATTTAATATTTTGACATCTGTAAAGTTACTTTACAAAATACACTATTCAAATATCTAAAATTTTTTGTTAAATACTAGGCAAAAATGCTGTACTACTTCTTTTGCTTGTGAAATAATTGAAGCCAGGGAAGGTATCTCTCTGCCTTAGTCAGTTTGGGTTGCTACAGCAGAATACCATAAATTAGGTGGTTTAAATGTCAATTATTTCTTTCCCACAGTTTTGGAGTCTGGGGAGTCCAAAATCATGGTATCAACACTTTCAGTGCCTGATGACATCATGTCTCCTGGTTTGCAGATGGCCTTCCTCTTGTATCTTCACATGGTGAAGAGCAGAAAGAGAGCAAGCTCTTTTTCTTCAAACAGAAGAAAAGAGACTTCAAACAGAAGTCTCTTTTATAAAAGGCACTGTATTAGACTATTCTTGCATTACTATTAAGAAATACATGAGACTAAGTAATTTATAAAGAAATAAGGTTTAATTGGCTCATGGTTTTGCAAGCTGTACAGGAAGCATAATGCTAGAATCTGCTTAGCTTCTGAGAAAGCCTCAGGAAACTTACAATCATGTTAGAAGGCAAAAGAGGAGCCAGCACTTCACATGGCCAGAGTAGGAGAGTAAGAGTGGGGAGGAGTCACACACTTTGAAATAACCAAAACTAGTGAGAATTCTATCAGGAGAACAGTACTAGAAGGATGGTGTTAAATTATTAAAAACTGCCCCCAAGATCCAATGACCTCACACTAGGCCCCACCTCCACCACTGGTGATTACAATTCAACAAGAAATTTGAGTGGGAACACAGATCCAAACCAGATCAGGCACCAATGTCATCCTTGAGGGCATCATCCTCATGACTTAATTATCTCCCAGTAAGCTGCCTACGAATACCATAATCTTGGGTGTTAGAGTTTCAACATATAAATTTTCAGAGGATAATCTGAAAATTTCTCATAGTTTTGGAATCTGGGGAGTCCAAAATCATGGTGTCAACAGTTTTAGTGTCTGGTGACATCATGTCTCCTGGTTTGCAGATGGCCTTCCTCTTGTATCAGTCCATAATTCCTCCACTTGTCACAGATAATTATGCCTAGTAAATATCAAAACCAGAATTTGAAACCAGATTATCTGAGTAAACTGGTTATTATTTATTAAGATGTCCACTTCTGTCTAAAACAAAGCAAAACTAAACAAAACACACAGATAACTATTCATATTTAATTTACATTGAATATATATTGAAAACTAAGTATCTTTGCATTGATTTAAATTACATCATCATAATACTAGAACACTAGTTTTAACTCACTTTATTTTTATAACTGCTCCCAACTTGACTTTCAAAGATGTAAATTCCCTGTGGAGTTATAACATTTATTTTTGCCAATTTAAAGTTCTTAGTTACTTCTAGTTTAAATCACAGTGTCCTTTGGTCAACATAGAAATCCAAGTTTCATAAAGTTTTCTCGTGCCTTCCTTATTTTCAGAGTGAAACCTAGGTTTACAAAGCTCACTTATAAACCTGACATCTGCAGCATTTCTTCTAAAATATACAGCATTACATTGGTCTGGTGGTTCGTGCTGTCGTGGAGTATAGTTTCTTTTATTTGATGTTTTGTTGTCAAACCCCGACTCTACTTGACCCCATAGTTGACTAACAAGTTTCTATCATGGCCTCTAGTATCCCTAATCACTAGGCCTGGATTTCTTTCTTTTTTAAATTTTATTATTATTATTATTGTTATTGATATGTGGCATCTCAATTACTCTTCCTGAAATTTTAAAATGCTCCTTCTCATTTCTTGGACAATGGGCCTCTCTAAAACCACCCTCAACCCTGTATATGTAGACACTTCACTCCTTTCTTATTTCGAGAATATCATAAAGAACATGAATGTCTGCTAAAAGGTTTACTGTATACCTTTCCTACCACCTGGAAAATGAGCTAAATTCACCCTGGACTTTGAATTCACCACAAATTACTCTAAATTTTGCTGTTTCCAATTCACTTTGAGAGTAAGACCCGAGGAACTATAGGGACTGGAAAGTCCCTATTAGTGAATAAATTTTCTTTTATTTTTTTATTTTTTTATCCCTTTGCTTAAATCTTAGCTCAAAGTTCAGAAAAGCTACGTATTTCCTGTCTATTTGAAGTTTAAAAGACTTTTAAAAATAATCTTGGCCGGATGAGGTGGCTCATGCCTGTAATACCAGCACTTTGGGAGGCCGAGGCGGGTAGATCATGAGGTCAGGAGATGGAGACACGGTTAAACCCCGTCTGTACTAAAACTAGAAAAAAATTAGCCAGGTGCGGTGGCGGATGCCTGTAGTTTCAGCTACTCAGGAGGCTGAGGCAGGAGAATGGTGAGAATCCGGGAGGCGGAGCTTTCAGAGAGCCAAGATTGCGCCACCGTACTCCAGCCTGGGCGACAGAGCGAGACTCTGTCTCAAAAAAATAAATAAATAAAAATAAATAAATAAATCGTTTTTAAAAAAATAATTTTGTGCAATCGGGAACACATTCTCAATCTATGTCTTAATCATATTCTACGTTTTCCAGAGTTTGTGGTCTTGCTACTCCAAACCAATAATTCTAAAATTTAAAACAAAATGTTTTTTTCTTTCTCAAGCATCTTGCTCTTTAAAATAGATACATTAGCTTTTGTACACTATGTATCTGCAGGTATTAAAAAAAATCAACTCATATATTCAAGTGACTTTGTTCTGATTTGTATCTGACAAGCATCACAAAGAAATGAATACCAATGAATTAAGTGTAAAAGTGAGAACAGAAAAAAATGCAGAAATAAATATATCTGTATATAACTTTTCATATAATGAATATATATGTAACTTTTCATATAATGAATAATATATAACTTTTCATATAATGAATAGTAGCACAAGTTCAAAAAACTTGTTGTTTTCTATATGGCGATGACTAGTTCAATACATTACATTAGGCTATGCATATTTTTAAAACATTTTGCATAAAAAATAACTCGAATAGACAGTTAGATCTAAATATGACCCAAGAAAACTCAATGCTAAAAGTGGATAGACAACATTTAGGTTAGAGTAAAAACATAATGAAACCCAAATTAATCATCAAAAACTGGAAAAACAATTAAAATTGAGTCTGTTTCATTTGCTGATAAATTTCTTTTACTTCTTCTTTTTCTCTTTAAAATCCCTATATCAATTAAACGTTCCTAGGAATTCTAGGAAGAGATGAAATATTCAACTAATAGGTCAGCATTTAAATGTTCTTTAATTACTAAGTCCATTTGCTTTATAACTTTCAGATACTGTATCATTTGAGCTAGTGTGATTTTGGGTTTTAACTAATAGAAACCTAAGGGATCTGAAACAGATCATTACTGGCAGGGATTCAATGGTCTATCAGTATCAGAATCAGTATCTCCATAATGTTCATAGCCTGTCTTTGTAAGCTGTCCTTCATGGTTACAGAATATTGTATTCTAGAAGTCACATTTATATTCAAGGCAGAGAAAAGCAGAAAGAGATCTTGTTCTAGGTATGGCTCGCCTGTAATAATCAAAGGAGAAAGTTTCTAGAACATCTTTCTTTCCAGTATATTACTGCTTAAATGTAACAAGGTTTAGACCAGAATTAGATCACTTGGCCATTTCTAGCTGCTATCAGGGTGGGAAAAATAGAAACACTGTTGTCATAATGGATCTACTTTTTTTTATAATCCACTGCTTGGGGCTGGAAACATTTATCAGAGTTCAGTTAAAGTAAAAATTAGGGGAGAATGAACATGAAGCCAAAAACAGATTCTACCACAAGACTATCGTTCGATTCTGACTACACATTTGAAATAAAATTTCTCTTCCAATTATATAAATTGATGTGTTATGTCCTGTTATATAAATAAGAGTGATACGGTTTGTCTGTGTCCCCACCCAAATTTTCTCTTGAATTGTAGCTCCCATAATTCCCACCTGTTGTGGGAGGGACCCAGTGAGAGATAATTGAATCGTGAGAGTGCTTTCCCCCACACTGTTCTCGGGATAGTGATTAAGTCTCACGAGATCTGACGGTTTTATAAGGGAAAACCCGTTTTTTCTTGGCCCACATTCTCTCTTGTCTGCTGCCATGTAAGGTATGACTTTCACCTTCTGCCATGATTGTGTGGCCTTCACATCCATGTGGAATTGTGAGTCCTTTCTCTTTTTCTTTGTCGACTACCCAGTCTCAGCTATGTCTTTATCAGCAGCATGAGGACAGACTAATACAGTAAATTGGTACCAGATTGTGGGGCGGAGCTGTAAAGATGTCTGACAATGTGGAAGCAACTTTGGAACTGGGTAATATGCAGAGGTTCGAACAGTTTGGAGGGCTCTGAGAAAGGAAAAAAAAAAAAAATAACGTAGGAAAGTTTGGAACTTCCTAGAGTATTGGAGAGCTCAGAAGATAGAAAGATGTAAGAAAATTTGCAACTTCCTTGAGATTTGTTGAATGGCTTTGATCAAAATGCTGATAATGATATGGACAATGAAATCCCGGCTTCAGTGGTCTCAGGTGGAGGCGAGGAATTTGTTGGGAACTGGAGTAAAGATGACACTTGCTATATTTTAGCAAAGAGACTGGCTACATTTTTCCCTGCCCTAGAGATATGTGGAACTTTGAACTTGAGAGAGATGATCTGGGGTATCCAATGGAAGAAATTTCTAAGCAGCAAAACATTCAAGAGGAAACAAAGTATAAATGTTCGGAAAATTTGCAGCCTGAAGATGTGATAGAAAGAAAAAACCCATTTACTGAGGAGAAATTCAAACCGGCCATGGAGATTTGCATAAGTAATGAGGAGCCAAATATTAATCACCAAGACGATGGGCAAAATGTCTCTAGAGCATGTCAGGGGTCTTCAAGGCAGCCCCTCCCATCACATGCTCAGAGGCCTAGGAAGAAAAAATGGTTTCCTGGTCTAGGCCCGGTACCCCCGTGCTATGTGCAGCCTAGGGACTTGGTACCTTGCATCCCAGATGCTCCAGCCATAGCTAAAAGGGTCCAAGGTACAGTTTGCACCATGACTCCAGAGAGTGCAAGCCCCAAGTCTTGCAACTTCTATGTGTGTTGAGCTTGAGGATAAACAGAAGTCAAAAATTGAGGTTTGGGAACCTCCACCTAGATTTCAGAGGATGTATGGAAATGCCAGGATACCTACGCAGAAGTTTGCTGCAGGGGCATGGCCCTTATTGAGAACCTCTTCTAGGGCAGTGCAAAAGGGAAAGGTGGGGTCGGAGTCCCCACACAGAGTCCCTAATGAAGCACTGCCTAGTGGAGCTCTGAGAAGAGGGCCACCAACCTCCAGATCCCAGAAAACGGTAGATTCACCAACAGCTGGCACCGCACACCTAGAAAAACCACAGACACTCAATGCCAGCCCATGAAATCAGCCAGGAGAAGGGCTATACACTGCAAAGGCACAGGGGTGGAGCTTCCCAAGGCTGTAGGAGCCCACCTCTTGTATCAGTGCATCCTGGTTGTGAGACACCGAGTCAATGGAGTTCATTTTGGAGTTTTAAGATTTGACTGCCCCACTGTGTTTTGGATTTGCAAGGGGTCTTTAACCTTTCCATCTTGGTGAATTTCTCCCATTTTGAATGGGTGCATTTATTCAATGTCAGTACCCCCATTGTATCTATGAAGTAACTAACTTACTTTTTATTTTACAGGCTCATCGACAGAAGCAACTTGGCTTGTCTCAAATGAGTCTTTGGGTTTTGGACTTTTGAGTTAATGCTGAAATGAGTTAAAACTTTGGGGGACCGTTGTGAAGGCATGATTGGTTTTGAAATGAGAGGACATGAGGTTTGGAAAAGTCTGGGACAAAGTGGTGTAGTTTGGCTGTGTCCCCACCCAAATCTCATCTTGAATTATAGCTCCCATAATCCCCTTGTGTTGTGGGAGGGACCCAGTGGGAGATAATTGAATTATGGAGGTGATTTCCCTCCTACAGCTCTTGTGGTAAGAGAGCTGATGGCTTTATAAGGGGAAACCTCTTTTGCTTGGCATCTCATTCTCTCTTTTCTGCTTCCATATAACATGTGTATTTCACTTTTCGCCATGATTATGAGGCCTTCCTAGCCACGTGGAACTGTGAGTCCATTAAACCTCTTTTTCTTTATAAATTACCCATTGTCAGGTATGTCTTTATCAGCAGCATAAGAATAGACTAATACAGAGAGGTACAACATAAAGTCATATATATTTTTTGAAACATCAAATTCAGTCCCTAAGTATCACTTACTCAATCCAAAGAGTCAGTCTTTTTTACCTGTGGATGACAACTTAGAAACCCAGAAGTTTAAAAAATCAGTCAATTAGCCATATTTCCCACCAAACATCCACTGGCATTAGCAAATGACATCACAATCTAAAACTGTCTTTCAAATAAAACAAAAACAGTGCTGTTCACTACAAGAAGTATGATAGTTTCCAATGCGTTGATTGTTACAGCAGCATATCCTGCAGTAGTAGCTGCAATTTTTATGTGTGTTGTAGTAGAAGAACATAAGACACTCTTTAAATTTTATCATCAACCAGTGACATATCAAAACATAAACCGTTCCAGTAACCCTACCATCGAATACAAAAGTAATTGTCTTATGCTAGTAAAGTTGTCTATGTTTTCAAGAACAGTGTTTTATAATATGTTTTTGAAGGGCCACCTGCATTAAGAATTTAGAATTCAGACACAAAATGTCTGTGTATGGAATTTTACACTTTTAATAGACTCACCAGGGGACTCTTGTGCACTCTGAAATCAGAGAACCACACTTCTAGAGTGTAGCAGATTAAATAGTGGCTGGACTTCAAAATGTGTGTTCAGGCAGAACCTTGACAAATGACATGATTTTAAGTAAGAAGAGTCTTTACAGAAGCCATTAAGGTCAGGGTCTTGAGATGAGATATCCTGAGTTAGGATGTGCCTGGAATCCAATGGCCAGTGTTTTTATAAGTGACAGAAAATGAAAAGACAGACACAGAGAGAAGAAAGACATATGAAGATAGAGGCAGAGATTGAAGTTATCAAGTGTGTAAGTCAAGGAATGTCAAGAATTGCCAGTAGCCCTCAGAAGCTGGGAGAGAATGATGAAACAGATTTTAAGAGAATATGTTTCTGTTGTTTTAAGCTGTGAAATCTGTGGCAATTTGTTATGGCATCCTTAGGTAACTACTACATATGGTAATGTTTGCTCTCTTAAGTCACTGGCTTTTCAAACATGAGCAATGGAATAACCTGCCAAGTTGGTTAATTCTTTCTTTCCTTCCTTCCTTCCTTCCTTCCTTCCTTCCTTCCTTCCTTCCTTCCTTCCTTCCTTCCTTCCTTCCTTCCAGTTTTTTTGTTTGTTTGTTTGTTTGTTTGTTTGTTAACAGAGTTTTGCTCTTGTTGCCCAGACTGGAGTGCAATCGTGCGATCTTGGCACACTGCAACGCCCGCCTGCCAGGTTCAAGTGATTATCCTGCTTCAGCCTCCCGAGTAGCTGGGGTTACAGTCATGCAGGACCACGACTGATAAATTTTTTGAATTTTTGGTAGAGACGAGGTTTCTCCATGTTGGTCAGGCTGGTCTTGAACTCAGGCGATCCACCTGCCTCAGCCTCCCAAAGTGCTGGGATTACAGGCATGAGCCACCACACTCAGCCTGGTTAATTTCTAAATTAGAAGCCTCTCTGAAGGACCCCTCATGGGACTACCTAAAGTCTCTAATTACATCACAGTTAAACTTCTCCCTTTTGTCAGTCTTCTATCCTAATGTCTTACTGGTACTGTTCCTGAGAACATTCCTAAATATACCTTGTCTGATTTTTGGAAGTTGGTAGCAGTCTCGTTTCTAGAAAGTGGACCCTAAAATGATACCTTACAGCTAAATCAACTACAGGCAAGCAGGAAATGAGGATCCCATCACACGTAAAAAGGTAGTGTACCACATCCCATTGGCTTGCTGTTGGACTACAATTATTAAATTTTCAACAATGCTGATGCAAAATGAGAAGAGGTACTGTGGAAAGGATTGCACTGACAGACATGTTTTTTCAGACTTTGAGAGGTGGAGGAGGTGATCATTATGAGATTATTTCATGGGAAATAGTGAATGGCTTGCTGATTGATCAGGACTTGGGAGAAGAAAGATTATACACCTTGGGACAAGGAGGTCTGGTAAAGAGGCAAGCAGATGGAGTTATGAGAAATATATGACTTTTATATGGTGCTGTATCCCTAATTAGGTAGACTACATATGTCTGGAATCAAGTTGTTCCCATAAGAATAGCCCTTAGTAGCCTCACTTCAGTTACTTACCTAAATAATTTGAGCATCCTGACCCTAAAACTGCAGTTCTAGATCTTGTGATTCTCAGAGGTTGAATATTTGTGGAAGGCTGACTAAACTTAACCTATGGCTGCCACATGGCCCTTTGGGGTTCATTGTGCATAGACCATAGATCATTCAAAGCCAATAAAATGAGGTACATTGCCAAAAATAATTGATGTTGGTAATCAGGAATAGGTAGGGTTGGTCTAATACAATAGAGGCAGAGAAGACAGTGTTTGCCAAATTAATCCCCTGGAGCATCTAGTTGACTTGCTCTGCCCAACTTTGATGGTACATGAGCAAGTACAATATCAATGATCTCAGAAGGACATGAAAAATCAAAGGGCTCAAACCTTTCTGGTACACAAATCTGGGTCACCTTGATAGGTAAGCTACCCAAGTCAACTAGGATTCTAGGCAACAATGAAACAAATTTAAAATATGTATCAGAGGAGGCAAACAATAATTTTAAAAATAGTTGCAGCTGTGAAATTAGCTGTCACTATGTGAACTTATTTTTTGCCCATCAACCTTTCTCTTATAAGTTGTCCAGAAACAATACCAGTCAGAGTCTTGGAGAGTATGTTCCCAAACAGAGTAAACATATCATGCAAAGCACATGGATTCTAACTAGTCAAGTGGTGGTATGCAGTGGATGCTGTAGCTTTGCCCCAGATTCACATTCAATCCTGGAAGGCAGTTCACAGGTAAGACTCTCAAGGAACTCCCTCATTGAAAGGCTTCTGTCATAGATAAAACTTCTCTTAGGGCCAGACCACTTCCCAAAATTGGTCCTCACAGAGGTGCAAAGACGCAATCTTCTTGTCCCAGTTTGGGATATCTCTGAAGTGCCATCAGCTAAGGTCTGTGTTGCAGGTGGATTGTAATTCAAATTCTTCCTCTGCCTCATCTTGCTTCTCCTACTCGTAGATATGCTAGATAAGGCATAACAGAAATTATCAATGTGTACCTTTTAATTACACAATGACTTTACCTAAGACCTGAATATCCTTTAAACTTTTTCTTTTCTGAAAATGTCTTAGCCCTTTAAAAAGTATTTTCATTTACTCTCAGGTATACACATACCTAGTTTGAAGAAAATGATATACTCCATCAACTATTCAAACTTCTTTAAATTTTCAATCCTTATCATAACTCATTTTTTTGAGAAATAAGTAATTGGGACACTTATATTAAAGATAGAATTAGTCCTGAAAAATAATTTGCTTATGCTTTTAGGTGCTCTATCAGATGTGATAATTGATGTACTTACCTATGTCTTCCATTAAATGTCAGACATTTTAATTTTATTCAGTTTACATCCACCTATCACAACACCTGCCTTCTAATAATTAGTCAATATTCATCTGAATATTAATATATGAAAAAATATGTACATAAGATAGATGCATGCTAATGAACAAGATTATGTTTGAAGTAAAATTACTAGTGAAAAAAATAAAAATATGATATGATTCCACGAACCTGTTTTTATAGTCCAAAGTCTTTGTTCTTGCTTTTAGAGAAAGGGTAAGTTTGTTTCCAAATCAGGTATCAGGGTGATATTAAGTATGACTGGAATCTCACCAGGCAGATGTGCAGTCACTGTAAATGCTGATAATGTTCCTGTTTAGTACAGAATGTTTATAATTTTTCATGTAATCAATGACAACCTGTGACAGATTTCTTCCAAATAAAGGTCAAATTTCATATTAGCCTGTCATAATTGATCTTTACACAAAAGTAGAAAAGTTCCAAGAATTTCTGTAGAAATATCTTTTAGTTCTATTCCTTTCTCAAATGCAGAATATTTTCTACATGTAGTTTAAAACTTTGATGCTCTTATTCTTTCAACATCAAAGCAACACCTTCTCAAAATAAGTAATTTTTGTAAAAATTGTTCAGGGTTGCCTTATAATTTATACACTATTTTAATGAAAACGTCTAATGTTTTGGAGAATTAGCATAACATGAATTAAGACAGTGAACCCTGGAACTAAAGGTGATAGTTATCTTCAGCATTGTAATAAATGATTATAGATCATCTGGGACAATTGTTTTCAACAAGAGGGAATTTTTCCCTCAAGGGAAATTTTGACAATGTCTAGAGACATAGTTTGCTTGTTATGACTAGGAGGATGCTATTAACATTTAGTGAATGGAGGCCAGGGATCCTGCTGAATATCTCACAATGCACAGGAGAAGCCACCAAAATAAAGAATTATTGAGCCTGAAATGCTAATAGCATACTAACTGAGAAACCCTATCTAGAATAATCTCAGTATTTTAGATAACATTCAGATATACTTTCTGGAGAAATATTTTAGTTTTCAAATGCTTCAAAGATGGATTCTACAACTTCAGAAACCAGAATGTTATTATATTGCCTTCTTAATAACAAAGAATTTGGGCAGTACATAAATTCTCCGTAATTGTTTTAGAAAAGAGTTTAATTGAAAGGAGTTTATGATTTCAGAGTTATTTAAATACATTATTTATTTTGGGAAGAAAAATAAATGTAAGCATAAATATAAATGTAAATGATCTAGCTAATAATTTAGGAAACTATTTTTGTTTTTTCTTCTGACAATTTATGCAGATTTAAAGACATCTCCTGCCCGGATCTTTTCAACCTGTAAAAAAAGAGAAAGCTGGGATTTCTAGGGCATGTTTAATCTTATCGTTGACTGTTTTATTTAAAATTAATATTGTAACTAAATTCTACTGTTCCTATGTTAGTCTCACTTATTTTATATTTCTATTCATTTCTTGTCTGACCTATATTCAGATTTTTCAAATAATTTATAATAGTATATTTTCTTTTAGTAACTTACTATGTATACATTACTATTTTTAAAGTTATTTTAGATATTAAACCATTTAATTTTTACTCATTGTCACTTAATATATATTATTATTTTTATTAATTTTGATACAAAGAGAACAATAAACTCCATTTTCTCCTTCTCTTATTTTGAGTCATTTTTCTAAATAGTTTTAAAGCCACAAAAGTACTATTATTGTTTTTCACCTTTACTTACTTTCTCGCTATTCATTTATATATTCTCTTTTTATTTTCTCTCTCATTTCTTCCTGCACTTCTGTTTGTTTCCATTTGGGGTGATTTTTCTTCAGTCTTAACTTCCTTTTGATTTATTTAATTTCAGGTTATCTTGTAACAAATGCTGTTAGATTTTTGTCTGTAACATTTTATTATTGTAGCTTCAATTTTAAGAATATTTCCTTGGGCATGGAATTCTAGATAGGTATTTATTTCCTTTTATTATTTAAAGAATACCATTCCATTGTCATCAGGTCCATAATTTGTATAGAACAATTTCTGGCAACTTAAAATTACTCCTCTGAAAATAATGTACAATGTTTTCTGGCTGCTTTTAAGATTTTCTGTCTCTTTTCTAATTTTATTTTAGGTTCAGGTGATACTTTTTTGTTTTTTTTGTTTTGTTTTGTTTTGTTTTTTTTGAGATGGAGTTTCGCTCTTGTTGCCCAGATTTGAGTGCAATGACTCTATCTTGGCTCACTGCAACCTCCGCCTCAAGGATTCAATTGAATCGCCTGCCTCAGACTCCTGAGTAGCTGGGATTATAGGCACCCTCCACCATGCCCAGTTAATTTTTGTATTTTTAGTAGAGAAGAGGTTTCACCATGTTGGTCAGGCTGGTCTCAACTCCTGACCTCAGGTGATTCACCCACCTTGGCCTCTCAAAGTGTTGGGACTACAGGTGTGAACCACCACGCCCGGCCCAGGTGATACTTTTACAGATTTGTTACACGGGTAAATTGTGTGTCACTGAGCCTTGATGTGTGAATGATCCCATCACCAAGGTAGTGAGCATAGTATCTGATAGGTAGTTTTCCAACCCACACTGTCCCCATATCCTCCCCGTTCAAGCAGTCCTCGGTGTCTTGTATCCATCTTTGTGGTGTCCATGTATATTTAATGGCTTCTCTATTAGATCACTTAGGGTAATAGCCTCCAGCTACATCCATGTTGCTGCAGAGAACATGATTTTATTCATTTTTCTGGCTGTATAGTATTCCATGGTGAATATGTACCACATTATTTTGAGTCCACAGTTGATGGGTATATTGGTTGATATCCCTTTGGTATTTTGATCAGTGCTGTGATGAACATATGATTCCATGTGTCTCTTCGGTAGAACAATTTATTTTCCTTTGGGTATATACACAATATTGGGATTGCTGGGTTGAATGGTAGTTCTGTTTTAAGTCCTTAGTCAAATCTTCAAACTGTTTTTCACAGCAGTTAAACTAATTTACATCCCTACCAGCAATGTATAAAGCATTCCTTCTTTTCTGTAACCTTGTCAACATCTGCTGTTTTTTGACTGTTTAATAATAGCCATTCTCTGGCCATATGCAGAAATCAGAAACTGGACTTCTTCCTTGCACTTTGTACAAAAATTAACTCAAGATGGATTAAACACTTAAATGTAAGACCCAAAACCATAAAAACCCTAGAAGAAAATGTAGGCAATAACATTCAGGACATAGGCATGGGCAAAGAATTCATGACTAAAACACCAAAAACAATGGCAACAAAAACCAAAATAGACAAATGGGAACTAATTAAACTAAAGAATTTCTGCACAGCAAAAGAAACTATCATCAGAGTGAACTGGCAACCTACAGAATGGGAGAAAAATTTTGCTAGCTACCTATCTGACAAAGGTCGAACAGCCAGAATCTATAAGGAACTTAAACAAATTTATGAGAAAACAAACAAACAAAAACCATCAAAAAGTGGGCGAAGGATATGAACTGAACAGATACCTCTCAAAAGAAGAAATTTATGCAGCCAACAAACATATGAACAAAAGCTCATCCTCACTGGTCATTAGAGAAATGCAAAAATCAAAACCACAATTAAATAACATCTCACTCCAGTTAGAATGGCAATTGTTAAACAATCAGGAAACAACAAATGCTGGTGAGGCTATGGGGAAATAGGAATGCTTTTACACTGTTGGTGGGAGTGTAAATTAGTCCAGCCATCGTGGATGACAGTGTGGCGATTCCTCAAGGATCTAGAATCAGAAATACCATTTGACCCAGCAATCCTATTAATGGGTATATACACAATAGATTATAAATCATTCTACTATAAAATCACATGCACATGCATGTTTATTGCAACATCATTTACAATAGCAAAGACTTGGAATCAACCCAAATGCCCATCAAGGATAGACTGGATAAAGAAAATGTGGCACATATATACCATGGAATACTAAGCAGACCTAAAACAGAATGAATTCATGTACTTTGCAGGAACATGGAAATGCTGGAAGCCATCATCCTCAGTAAACTAACAGAGGAACAGAAAACCATATGCCACATATTCTCACTTGTAAGTAGGAGTTGAACAATGAGAACACATGGACACAGGGAGGCGAACATCACACACTGGGGCCTGTTTGGAAGGTGGGGGGACAGAGGAGGGAGATAATTAAGACAAGTACTTAATGCATGTGGGGCTTAAAATCTACATGACAGATTGATAGGTACAGCAAAACCCCATGGGATATGTATACCTATGTAATGAACCTGCACATTCTGAACACGTATCCCAGAACTTAAAGTAAAAAAAAAAAAAATAGCCTTTCTGATTAGCGTGAGATGGTATCTCATGGTTTTGATTTGCATTTCTCTAACTATTAATGATTAGTGATGTTGAGCACTCTTTTTTGTTTGTTTGTTTTTTGTTTTGAGACAGGGTCTCTCCCTTTCATCCAAGCTGGAGTGCTTTGGTATGATCATGGCTGACCACAGCCTCCATCTCCTGGGCTCAAGCAATCCTCCCACTTTAGCCTCCTAAGTAGCTGATACTAGAGGACTGCACCACTACACTTGGCTAATTTTAAAATTATCTTTATAGAGATGAGGTTTCCCTATGTTGCCATGCTGATCTCAAACTCCTGAGCTCAAAGGATACCCCTGCCTCAGCTTCCCCAATTGCTCAGTTTATAGGTAGACGCCACTGTGCCTGCCATATGTTTTCTTTTGAGAAGTGTCTGTCCATGTTCAAGATTTTGGCTGTTAGCCCATTCTGTAGCTTGTGGGTTTACTTTGTTGGGTTTTTTGTTTGTTGGTTGGTTTGTTTTTTGTGAAGAAGCTCTTTAATTTAATTAGGTCCCACCTGTGAATTTTTGTTTTTGTTGCAAATGATTTTAAGGACTTAGTCACAAATTATTTGCCAAAACCAATGTCTAATATGTCCTTGATTCCTAGTAGTCTTACTGTTGCATTTCTAGATGTTGCTTTCTTGGTATTTATTTTGCTTGAGGGTTACAGAACTTTTTGGATATGTAACCTGAGGTCTTGAATCAATGTTTTGAATCTTTTCAGCCTTTCTTTTTTTACTCTATATTATCCCTGTTTTCATTCCATTGCCCTCCTAGCACCTCAACTGCAATTATGTTAGACGTTTTCAAGAAGTCCCATCTATCTTTAAGTCGTTTATATGTTTGTCATTTTTTTTCAATTTAAGTGTGGATATACTCTATAAATACATTCTATTAGTCTGTTTTCCAGTTTACTAATTGTGTATTCTGCTGTGGCTAATGTTTCATTAAACCCATACAATAATTGTTAACATCAAATATTATATTTTTAAATTTTAGAATGTCACCTTTTTACAGACCTTAACAATCTCATAAGATTCTCCATCTTTTAATCAATTTAACCATTTTTTTCTTTATTTGTTTATACAAATATTTGGCCTTATTCTTTTATGTCACATGTAATAATGGTTTTATTGAATACAACATTATATATTAAAATATAGATGCTCTGGTTAATGATATCTTCTTCCAGAGTGTAGGAAAATGCAATGGTAGCTAATTACCTTAAATCAATAAAATTCTATGTTCAATAGAGGTTAGAATATTCCTCTGGTAAGACTTAGTCTACTTTTTGTTTACTCATGCCTATCCTTTCCTTTTTTCTTTCCTTCCTTTTTATTTATTTATTTATTTATTTATTTATTTATTTATTAAAATAGAGAGCCTGAGGGTTTCACTGTAATTCTTTGTTCTGGGGAAAGGTAAGGAGGAAAGGTAAGGTAACTGTATCTACTCTTTAGAAAATTATGCTCTACTTTTAGAAGAGCTTACTCAGGTGTATATATTTTTATTTTCCCCATAATAAAAGTAACATTGGGGTAGTTGGTTACATCAACTAAATCAGAAACTCGTATTTATAAAAGTTTGGGTGGCAGTTCTTGAAAGACTCTCATTCACATGTAAAAATAGGTCAGTTCTATGGAGTTAAATTTGGCAATACAACACAAAATTACTTAGACAATAGGATTTGACCCAGAAATGCAACTTTTAAAATCTTACCCTGAAGATATATTTCAAACACAAAGTAATATATATGTAGATGACTATTCTTTGCTTGTAGGTGAACATTTTTTAAAGTTAAAAATATTAGAAACTACCTAAATTTTCAATATAATATTTTTATTATTTTATGATACATACACAAAATGTAGTACTATTAAGGTGTAAGAGAATGAAGAAAGTCTATGAATAAATATGGACTAACTTCAGGTGATATTATTCAATGAAAATGTATAAGGACAAAAATGCATATAAAGAATGCTGCTTTTTATGTAGGTAAGAAGGAACATAGGACAAAGGAAAGTTGTAGGCAAGTAGATAAAGGTATGGGAGGGATATGTCAGAGACACTGACATACATATTTGTAAAACTCTATATTTTTCATAACTATATATTTTTGTGTAATTTTGGCTTTTGGAAGTTGTTAATAATGTATACATATTCCAATATATCAGTAATAATGGGAAGATAAAGTAAAACTGAAAACAGTTATCAAACTGAAAGAAATTAATGAATTTCAAATAACTAACAGGGCCACTTTGAAAAAACAAAAACAAAAAAAGCAAGACAATCCAATAACACAGAATTTGACTGTATGCCCTCATTGCTGTGTAGGAAAAATTTGGTGGGGGAGTAATAGAAACATATCCTGAATTATTTTCAGTGAGCCTGTATTTGATAGTGGTATGGTTGAATCCACTTAAAATAAATTTATTTGTATTGTAGATTGAGAAAAGGAGCGAACGTAATGAGATTTGGGGGCCACAGTCCTCACTACAGCATATGTAATACACAATATAGAAGAGGGAACGATAAGAATAAGTCTCTGAGGAGATGTGTTGGAATTGAGTTTGATACCAGTTTGATACCATATATATGTATTTTTGTGCATACATATGCATATGTATAAACAAACAAATTTCCTATTTCTGTCCACAAAGTGAACTTAGGAAGAAAGACAAATCCAGTACCAATGGGCATAACTGGATCTCAAATCTTAGTTTCTCATAATATAATTTGTCACTCTCACCTAAAAAAGCCAAAATTATTTCTTGAAATGGCTGATTCTAGGCTGGGACAGCAAAGACAAAAGATCATCCTGGGACATCTTGTTATATCAGAAAGTGAGGAAGTACTCTAAAAGCTGATGGAGACTGTCGCAGTGCATGGGATGCAGCCTGAAGGAGCTCTAAATAGCCAAAACTAAGACGATTTGAATATCAAAATAATGAAAGACTCTAAGGGAGCACAGACCAATGAAAAACTAGAAACCCTTGAGTCCATGTTGGATATTAAACAAACAAACAAATGAGGAGAAGGGAGAACTCCTGCTTACAGTAGATTTGTAAAGACCAATTTATAGAATTTATATGTAAAGACCTAGTTCTGGACGTAGAGAATCAACATTGCTGTACAAATTGGTTCGGGTAAAAATCAAAGGCTTATAAATACATAAAGGAATTTGATGAGAAGTAGGTTTAATGAGATTTCTATATATATGTGTATTTGCCAGAGAAAAAAATTGCACCTACACAGACAACACTTTGATTGAGTGATTAAAATGAATATTATCAATAAAGGGCAGATGAACATAGTGTCTCTCCAGATGTGATACCCTGAGGAGGATGTAAGAGATCATATCTGTAATATCCCTGCCAGGAATTAGCAACTTGTCTGTAAGCAAGAGAAAATACAAGAAAAAATAAAAATGCAGGAGGTTCTATGAAAGAAAAAAATAAGGTGCTGTGGAAATTGTACTTTTTTGAAAAAATGGCCATGATATAAAAGACATGGCAAAACTGTGGAAATATTTCAAATTGAAGGAGACTAAAAGATACAATAACTGAGTTTAATAATTGATCTTTGATTGGACCAAGTAAACTGATGTAGAAGAAAAAACTCTATAAGCAAGGTATTGTATAAATTGGAATATGGATGATAAATTACACAGAAATATAATATGAATATTAAAATCACCAAAGGTGATAAATGTATATGGTTATTCTAGAGATCATTCTTATTCTTAGGTATACATTTTGAAATATTTGAGGAATAAAAGGATATGATATATGCAGCTTAATCTCAAATGTTCCAGAAAACTACTGCAGATACATATTGAATAAACAGATATAAATATTCATAAAAATTATATAAAGTGTTTTGATGGTTAATATTATATGTCAACCTGCTTAGGGTATGGGTGACTGTGTAGTGAAAGACTAGTAGCACAGATGTTGCTCTGAAAGTCTTTTGTTACTGTGATTAACATTTCAATCAGTAGAAATTAAACTAAAGCAGATTATCCTCCATAAAGTGGGTTTTACTAAATTAATTAAAAGCCTTAAGGGCAAAGATCAAGATTTCTTGAAGTTAAAAAAATTCTGAGTCAAGATTGCAACATAGGAACTCTGTCTCAGATTCCAGCCTGCTGGCCTTCCCTATGGATTTCAGACTTGCTACAATTCATTAGAATAAGTATCACTTTCTCTCTCTCTTTCCCTCTTTCTCTTGCGCTTTCTCTCTCTCACTTGTAGCTCTATTTCTGTTTGCATATATATACATGCACATAGATTCTGGTTCTCTAAAGAATCCTAATACAATAGTATATGTATTTACTATATACTATTATTATCCTTGAAACTTTTCTTTATGTTTGAAGATATTTCTGTATAAATATTTTTAAATAATATAACTGTTGCTTTTTCAACAATCACATTTACATATTAGCTTGTTCAAATCTATTTATATGTTATATGTATATATGCATACATGTTTGCATGTATATATATTCACATATTATATACATGCATGCAGTATATATATATTTTGTCACACTGAAATAAATATTTTCCAGCGTTTTAAATTTAATTTTTATTTTTTAACTTTTATTTTAATTTCAGACTTATATGTGCAGGTTTGTTATATAGGTAAACTTGTGTCATGAGAGTTTGTTGTACAGATTATGCATCATCCAGGTATTAAGTCTAATATTTATTAGTTGTTTTTCCTGGTCCTCTTTCTCCTCCCACCCTCCACCCTCTGATAGGTTTCAGTGTGTATTGTTCCCTTGTATGTGTCCGTGTGTTCTCATAATTTAGTTCCCACTTATAAGTGAGAACATGAGGTATTTGGTTTTCCGTTCCTGCATTGGTTTGCTGTGTTCTTAGCATTTTGATAGTCGCATGTAAGAAAATGCAAACGAGTTCTGAAACGCAAAAACAGTATTTGTAGGCCAACCAGATCAGGAAAGTGATCAAAGAGAATATTTTGTTAAATATTTAAAAATCTATAAATAAGACGAAAATTATTGAAAGTCTTGAATTAACAGATTCCTATAGTACATTAGCGAGAAAGGAGTTTTCAGCAAGATCTTTTTATCTATCTGTCTATATTTTGCAATCTATCTTTATTACTTTCTATATGTCGTAAAGGGTACTCTAAAACAAGCCAGTGTGAACTCTAACATAAAAATTTATACTTTTAGAAAGCAAAGTTTTTGATTTAAAATTTAAAGGTAAATTCTATAGTCTACCAATGAAATATGTGTAGCATATTTTAACACTCTTAGACTTTCACACACAACTGTTTATAACAAATTTGCCTGCTTAACATAATGATTCTATTTTTTCTTCTCTAAGAATCTAGTTCATTCCCAAGTTACCATATCTCAGAGGCATATAATGCTGTCCAATTCTCTTGAAAACAAAAATGTAAATAGTTACAGCTCTTTGTAATTTATTGTACCAGTGATTACTCATCTTCCTATCTCTCCAGCTTGTATTTTCTTCAAACAACACACACTTAGTCAAAGACTCCATCAGTTCATCCACTATCAGATCCCATACACCATTTTTGTATGTAAAGTTGTATTCATTCATTTTCCACCCAATTATGTAAATAAATAAAGGCTTCATAAATAAGGTTCATAATACCTTATTTAAGCTTCCTAAATAAGGTAAAAACATAATGTTGCATAAATAATAAAGAGTATGGTTTGGCCGGGCAGGTGGCTCACGACTGTAATCCCAGCACTTTGGTAGGCTGAGGCGTGCGGATCACGAGGTCAGGAGATCGAGACCATCCTGGCTAACACGGTGAAAGCCCGTCTCTACCGAAAATACAAAAAATTAGCCGGGTGTAGTGGTGGGCGCCTGTAGTCCCAGCTACTCGGGAGGCTGAGGCAGGAGAATGGCGTGAACCTCGGAGGCAGAGCTTGCAGTGAGCCGAGATAGTGTCACTGAACTCCAGCCTGGGCCACACAGAGCCAGACTCCATCTCGAAAAAGAGTATGGCTTGTGTTCAACTACTGATAAGGCTATACCTGAAAACAACCATAATAGCAGGCCAAATAATACAAATGCTGTAACTGATGTCCAAGGGAGGTGGGAACACAGAAAAGAAAAACAATTTCAAGTTGAGTGATAAAGAAATGCTAAATAAATGAATTGTATTAAATTAAACAACTGAAATATAAATATGTATCTGGATGGAAAGATAAATTTCTTAGTTCATAAATGTATTTCCTCTGATTGCTTTATTTACATCATCTCCTAATTTACTCCCCATGTTAACTTGGGGCAATCCCTGTACAATTAGTGAACTGTTTTATAAATTAACAGTTTTAATGTGGCCTTTTGAGTTTTATATATCACACACACACACAAACACATATGGATGTTATATATTGTTATATACATATATTCATATTTAAATAATAATTTCTTTTTTTTTTTTTTTCTTTTTTTGAGATGGAGTCTCGCTCTGTGGCCCAGGCTGGAGTGCAGTGGCGCGATCTTAGCTCACTGCAAGCTCCGCCTCCCGGGTTCACGCCATTCTCCTGCCTCAGCCTCCCGAGTAGCTGGGACTACAGGCGCCCACCACCTCACCTGGCTAGTTTTTTGTATTTTTTAGTAGAGACGGGGTTTCACTGGGTTAGCCAGGATGGTCACGATCTCCTGACCTCGTGATCGGCCCGTCTCGGCCTCCCAAAGTGCTGGGATTACAGGCTTGAGCCACCGCGCCCGGCCTAAATAATAATTTCAAACCATATAATTATGTGTGTGTATGTGTGTGTGTGTGTGTGTGTATCACATATTTTTTTAAAAAACAAGACTGTGTCTGTTACCAGATTCCTTGGTACATCACACAATATTCAATAGCATTCAATTCAAGCTTTTAGTAAAATAACACTACTGTGATCAGTATTTGCCAGTATTAATTCGGGCAATGTATAGAATTCATGAAGATGAATAATTGATATCTGATATTTATTGAGGAAAAGTTCCTAGGAAACTTTTACAAAAGAATATGTCAATGTTCTTAAAGTTGAATATCACTCACAGTAAAGACATGTGAAGGATGAGACATGACAACATAGACATATCCAGCATGCGTCATTTTCTGTGCATTATCTAATGTTTGCCTCAGAGAAGAGATCCATGATAATTAATTCCTATTTTTATTCTATATGAAGATTGCGAAATAAAATAAGTATACTTTAATACCTGGGTTTAGAATATCTTGCTCAAATGTTTCTATCAATGGATAAACCGAAAACCTGAGAAATAAAGGCATATGACTAAAGATCTTTAATTGTAAAGCAAGCATGTGACTTTTGGTTGGTGTGCTTTTTATCCCCATTGCATTCCTAGAAATACCTTTAACTCAAGAACAATTTTATGAAAAGGGGATTCTCCCATATCAGTAATGAAACAAAGGTTTTCTAAGGTAGACTTTTCCCAGTGTTTTCATCTATATAAGGTGGCATGCTTGTTTTCTGATTACTCCCAGGATCCCAATGCCTTGTCCATCCCTAGGGACAAATCAAAGAAGAAAAATAGAAGGTCATCTTTGGGTCACTGCTATTCAGTTTGCTGTGCCAAGCTGAAAACCAAGGCCATTAAATATGAAAATCCACTCATTGTCTCAGGTCTGATTGTATCCTGTCTTTCAGATCAGACTCACCATAGTCATAGCAACCCTAATAGGCGGATGTGCATTGGACCACATCATTTGCAGGGTGTCTTTAACTGAGAAAAGTTTTGTTGAAAATATGTGTGATTAATGCCTTCAACTATTATCTCTAATTGAACAGACATGAAAGGGGGCTACTTTGTCAGCCCAGATAAGCCTATTGCATGGCCATTAATGGCATATTCAGCCCCTGCTGAATTAATCTATTATTGCCTCTTGTCTTTGGTAACCATAACATGTTGTTGGAAGGCTGTGCAAAATCTGAGTAACTGAACCACAGCTCCAGTAATCCTTTAGATCTGGATGTAAGAGAAGAGTGAAAAGCTGTTTAGTGACTAATTGAGTGTGCTGTGCTGTTTCATTAGTATTAAGCAGTGGTTCTTTAATTGTAATCTGTTTATATCAGAGTGATGTATCACTTTAACATCATCAGTTACTCAGCAAGATTCACATAGTTCCTTTATCCATAATATAACTAAAATAAAAGATCAATAGAAAGACTTAAATCTTGTGTATGTGTGTGTGTTTGTGTGTGTGTGAGTTTGTGTGTGTGTGTGTGACAGAGAGAGAGACAGAGAGAGAACTAGAGAAATAGAAAGAGACATAGCATAAACAACCAAAACTTTATCAGAAATATGAAGCTGATATTAGGTCAACATTTATATAAATCATGTAGAATATGGCTTATGGGCAATACAGATACTGAAGAGGAAATCTTGATCTATTGTCCTGCATTAATTCAGGAAGAGTGAACACTCTGGCAAGACTGAACATGGAAGAATTTGGGTTATGACTAGGTGGGTAGAGAGATTTTTACAGAGACTGAAAACGTAACTGTGTCTAAAACATATTATTTTGTGTAAGTAAGAGCAAACTCTACTTTACCAATCAATCAGTAATTTGAAGAAGGTATTACATAACAAATGGCATTTATGATAATTTGACCTATGTTGAGCAATAGGAAATGTAGAAAAATTAATTGTAGCAAATTAAAATTGCAAAATAAATAAAATATTTTAAATAAATTTTAATGCAATATTTTTATGTCAAATATGATATTTTATGATTTATTAACCTGTAATTGGCTACCCATTTGTAAAATAATATAATGAAATCTGAACATCACACATTACACCTATGTGAAAATACATTCACAATGGCAAAAGGACAACATATATATATATGTTATACATATGTATGTTATACATATGTATGTATATAACTGAATTATTAAGATATGAGATAAGAATAAATACCATTTTAAAAATAACCTTGCAATGAAAGATATAGCATGAATTTCACAATTCTGAAGTAAAGTATTTCTAGATTTAACTGTATAAATGTTTAAGTTTCTACGGAGTAAAAATGTTATATAAACAAAGTTAACAAGAAATGAAAGGCTAAATGAAATTCTGATTATACATAATTTCATGATAACACAAAGAATCCTCTACCATTAAACAAAAATAGCACTCAATTGAAATAATAAAATTGTGAATAATTATCCATAAAAATCAAATATCTATGTAACTTTGCTACAAGACACAAACATCTTGTGTAATGCTTGATTAGAAAATAAGCAAAGAAATGAAAAGTGAAATAAGACTATTTCAACCCTAACGTACTGGCATTTTTTTCAATTTTATTATATTTATTATCAAATAAGGTACGAGATTAAGAGCATTTTTATATACTCCATGTGCCAATTAAATTGACACAGGCATTGTGGGAGCATGTTTGAGCATCTGTGACAGATTTAAGATGAGTATTTTCACTAATGTATAAATTTGACATAAGAAATCTATTTCATAGAAACACAATTATATACATACATATGTATATATCCTTTTTAACTTACATTCAAATATGTTCATAGAAATATTGATCCTATTTATGACTAATTGTAAAGATCTAAAGCTCTACCAATAAAGAACAAATTAAATCATAGAAGAATATATTCTTTAGAAAACTAGGCATCCATGTAAAAATAAGATACACTAAAAAACACTCTCTAAGCCATACTATAAAGTAAAAAGAAAGAAAAGAAATATAAGAATTCATAGATGAATATGTATATTGCAATTCAATTTCTGTAAATTAGAAAAATAGAATCTTTGTATATATGCATACATATACATAGAATCTGAAAAATTGTCAAACAAATTAAGAATAGCTTCACGTGTGTACATATTTTAAAATTCATTATATCCCAGGTGCATTCAATACTACTTAGGAAGAATAATAAAATGTAAATGATATCTACACATACAAAAAATCTTAAAATGACCAAAAACATTGTCAAAACCATGCATCCAGTTAGATATAATTACTATCATCATCTGAGAAAATACTGTTTTTAGCACTATATAAAGACTGTTGATATTTGTTATCTCATTTAATTCCTGTAGGACCTCGATTTTTCTCACATGCATAGATATTACATAACCTGTTCAAGTCATACAATTAATAAATGACAGATCTCAAACTCGATTCCAGGTTTCACTGATTACAAATACAGTGCCTTTTGAAATACAACAGCAGTATCACATCTTGCTTATAGAGGGAAGTTGCTTGTAAATGCTTATAAATTGATCACTTTAAAATATTTTATCTATGCCACAAAAATAAAATATTGTGTAATTATTACAATCTCTTAAAATAAAATCATCAATTTAACAAACAAAATGAATGATATGTACAGTTGCATTACTTATGTAATGGAAAGAAAACTACTATTATACATTTGTAAGCATTGTGTTCAAAGGACAATGGTACAGAAAATTTTGCTGCATGCTCTTTTTCACCCTGGATACTTTTTCTTCCAACTCTGTCCAATTATTTATCCACATTGTAGGAAGCAGTATCCTTCAGAAATGAAAATTTGATCATATTATTCTTTACGTAAAACTTTTCAATATCTTTCATGTGTCTTTAAATTAAATCTAAACTCTTTAACACAGATTGCCACAGGAGGGCATAGCATTTTAGGACAACACCCAAACTCTAAAATAAGCCTGTGTTCAAATCCTGAGTCAGTATTATCATTCATTTTTAAACTTGGAAAAATATCTTATTTCCTTTTGCTTCAGTTATCTTATCTTTAAAATAGGTCTGATACAATGCCTAATAGATAATAAAAATTAAATCTAAAAATATATAAAATATAAGGAACTTAAAATGTGTACACATAATTTAGTGCTGATGTTTATTTTTACAAGACACTCTAGTCAGACTGATGTACATATTTCTTTGCCCAACATACTGTACATCTTTGTCTCTGAATCTTTGTATATGTCATTCTGCTGGTTGACACGCACTTATCCTCCTTGCCTGTCTGACAGCTGTTATCCCTGAGGTCTCAGCTTAGATACTGCTTCTATCAGGAATAGTAACTTGAAGAATCAAGCCAGTGCCATATATACCTATTCAAATATTTCAGAGTTTCCTTTATTTCTCCAGTTATAGTCCTGATCTCACTGTAATAATAGAATTAATTATTTTTATCTTCCACTAGAATTTAATATCATAAAGCACTCACTTTTGGAGTTAAGCAAATTAACTCTGGTTCTTTCTTACGCTTTAAACTCAGTCACAAAACCTTTCTGATGCGCAGTTTACCTACACTATAAAATAAAGTCCATTAACCTTATTTTCAGAAATCAATAATGTAATGTAGATGCCTTACCTGAGCATAGATTATCAACAAGAGCAAGTCTGCAGTAAATTATATTTCTAAGTGTCATTCCTGTGTTTAAACTGGTGCCAGGTACAGAAGAGCAATTCCAAAAATTTGGGCGAATAGTGCAATAATCATCCTCAGTAGTGTAAAAATGTTACTATTCCTATATAAACAAAAGTAACAGCCCTCCCTTCATGTCAACATAACCAAGACATATTTTGTAAAATGCTTTAATACCTATGCCTTTTACAAAGTTAGGAAAAGCCAATAAGATAATAAAAAACAGCAATTATGACTACTTAACTGTCAGAAATTAATATTGTCATAATGATAAAGATACTGAAGAAATAGATATTCTTATATATTATTCGTGGTAATAGATAATGATACTGCCATAATGAGGCGATAGGTATCCTAATTTTAAAAATGTATATTCCCTTTGTTTTAGTATTCCACTCCCAAAACTTTATGCAAAAGAGATAAATTAATATGTAACTATCATAATGATTTCAATGCATCGTCATTTGTAAGACTGAAAAATTCATAGCTCCTTAATTTGAGTGTGTGCTCAATTAATTATGATAAATAAAACCATGAACTGTGTATAATTTTTATATGGTTTGTGTAGAGCTCCATAAATAACATGAAAAAATAATGGGTTGCAAATTAAAATATGCAATCTTATGCTATCAGAATATGTACATGAACATATGTGTCTGTGTGTGTACATATTTTAAAATTGGTTAATATGTTCAATAATGTTGGAATTTACTGCATCAGACAGATCCTCCTGCATATATCAACTATAACTTGAACTACGTATTTTTTAAAAATTTAAGGCAGAGGAGAGTAGATAAGATTTACTCTTGATGGAAGAGAACCACACTGTGTGAGCTTTACATACTTTTCCCCCTAAAGGCTCTCTATTACCAAACTCTAGCAGAAAAGCATAGTTTCATTGGCTGGAGTGTCAGAAAACAGTCTGGGGCTACCATAATGGTTGGAAATTTAGGAAGGGAATACCAAAAATTAGCGAGTTACATGTGGTAGAAGCTCACCACCTGTGTACATTCAAAATCTAGTCAAAGCCCCAGCTGCTCCTTAATCAACATTTGAGGACACACTCCAAGGAACATGTACTTAAAAACAATGGCAGGGCACTGTTCAAAATAGCAAAGATGTAGAATAAACCTAAATGCCCATTGACAATAGACTAAAGAAAATGTGGTACATGGCCAGGTGTAGTGGCTCGCGCCTGTAATCCCAAATATGTCAACCAACTCCTGAACTCAAGTGATGCACCTGCCAAGTGTTTATTTCCAGCACTTGCAAAGTCAGGTGCATCACTTGAGCCCAGGAGTTAGAGACCATCCTGGACAACATGGAGAAAACCATCTCTGCAAAGAATACAAAAATTAACAGGGTGTGGTTGTATGCTTCCGTAGTCCCAGGTACTCAGGATACTCAGGTAGGAGGATTGCTTAAGCCCAGGAGGTTGAGGCTGCAGTGAGCTGTGGTTGTGTCACTGCACTCAAACATGGGCAACAGAGTGTGACCTTGTCACACAAAACAAATAAAAAAAAAAAAGAAATAAAAGAAAGAAGAAAGAAAAGAAAAAGCAAAGAAAGATTGGGAGGCCAAGGCAGGCGGATCACTTGAGGTCAGGGGTCCAAGAGCAGCCTGGCCAACATGGTGAAACTACACCTCTACTAAAAATACAAAAATTAGCTGGGTGTGGTGGTGGGTGCCTGTAATCCCAGATAAAATAGTCCCAGTAAGATGTTAATCCTCTGATGCCTGAGCCATGCATGAGTTGAGGGTTGATTCAGAGGCACAGCAAAATTTAAACCTTCATCTGGCTGTAAATTTTGACCACACTTTCTAGGATCTGCTTTGCACTTTCTTACCTCAGGGGTAAGCCAGGGGTGTGGGGTAGGTTAATATCAGTGTTTCTATTACTCTCTCAATTTCCAAATCTCTGAATTAAATTTCTAGGTGCTCTGCCACCTTATCTTAACTATTTCATCACTTCTGAAGGTAAAGCTGTGGGTTTTGCCACCCGTCATGACCAGAATAAAAGTTCCACCAGGTAAGAAGATCACAGACTCATTCATCTTATACAGCGCAGTGTAATTTTCCATAAGTTGATAAACTTAATCCTCATTATTTGCAGATACTATATTTGCAAATTTGCCTACTGGCTAAGATGTATTTGTAATTGCAATAGCTATACTCATGGGCTTTGGTGCTTATTCGCAGACATGCACAGAATAGTGAAAAATTTGAGTGGCACATCTTCCCAGATGAGATAGCAAAAGGCAATGTTCTCCCTTCTTGTTTAGTTCTCATACAATAAAGCAGGGCTGTTTTTACAGTCTATTTAGAGCCACATTTTTCACGTTTTTACTTTTTGTTGATGATTTTGCTGTTTAAATTGGTCCTGAAGTGTACTACTGAAATGCTGTCTGGGTTCCTTAGTACAAGAAGGCTGTGCTGTGCCTTATAGAGAAAACACGCATGTCAGACAAGCTCATTCAGGCATGAGTAATAGTGCCATCGGCCATACGTTCGATATTAATGAATCAATGACATAGGTATAATAAGGCATCTTTAAAGAGAAACACACATAAAAGAAAATTATTTATTGATCAGTTGATGAAAATATTGTAACCATAGGCTAGGAGGAATCTAACCATGAATTTCCCCCAAGAGCAATGATTCAGAGTTCACTAATTCGGTGTTCTCGGCAATGTTATAGACCAGAACTACCATGAATAACAAATATCAACAGTACTTCTCAAGTTGTTGTCCATCTTCGAATATTTTTCAGTGTTCTAAAATTGTTGTTTATGATAGTACGGCTAGTTATATTATTCTCCTTTTGTTCTACAGATTTCCCTGAACTTCTCATGTTGTCATTTCCGGAAGTAGAGTATGCTGCTTATCTTATATTATTTTTTCAATATTAATATATTTTTGCATTTTACAGTTTATATCTTATAGATCATTTTGTTCTATTATTAACTATGAAAAATTATATTGAAAGAATGATTTGAGAGACTCTGTGTTCTCAGTATTATGGCACTCATATACAAGTTCTTTTTTCTTGTTCCTGCTACTAAAAAAAAAACCTAATATCTTTGGAATGATTTCATGACAAAATATAAACTTTTCTACAAATATAAAAATATAAAGTGGCTAAAGAAATTAAGTAGAACATATATTTAGAGTGTTACAAAAATAAACAAAATAAATCATTTTGTGATCTATGGAAAAAACTAATAGATTATTTTCAGTACTTCTGAGGCCACCTGAATTCTCTTCTGTCAGGAACTTAATCCTTCCCCAAAAATTAATTACTATCTTGAGTTGTGATAATCATTAATCACTATTTTAATTTTTTATTTTAGATTTATGTATACATTTTGAAGCAATACTATTTTTACTTTTGCTTGGTTTTAAAATGTGTAAGAATGAACTCCTGCCATATATACTTCTGTTCCATATGGTTTCTTTTGTCCAATATATTATTTATAAGACTCATCTAAATTTTTGTGTATAGCTTTAGCTTATTCATTTTTATTGGCATATGATATTTCATTGTATGAATATGCCACATATTTATTAATTCCATTCTACTGTAAATGACCATTTGGATTGTTTCTATGGCCTGCCTGTCCCAAACTATGGTGTTATGAATATCCTGTGACTTTTAATGCATGCACTTGTCATTTTATGTACAGTCTATGCATCGTGTTACTATTTCTGAGTCAGAGGGTATACAAATTGTATAACTTAACAGACAACGTCAAAAATGTTTGAAAAAACATGGCGGTTCCTGATTCTCCAGGTCCTTGTTACCAGTGGTTATTTTTTTCAATAGTGGTATTTTTTTGAGATTTTAATTTGCTTTTCCCTGATTACTAAATTGACTAAACATCTTTTCATATAATTATTAAACTTTTCTTTTTAGAAAAATTCATTTGTACATTTTGGAAACCCCCTTTGGGTTCCAAACAATTCGGGTTATTTTTTTTAACTGCATGGAAATATTCTTTTTATATTTTGGACACTAGTGTTTTTGTTAGATTTTTAAATGTTCAGTATTTTCTCCCAAGTCACAACTGGTATTTGTATTTTCTTTATGGTATCTTTTGATATATACAATCTACATATTTTATTATATATATTATTTATTATCTTGATAAATATAATACTTAACTTTTTTGTATCTCCACTCATTAGTCTTTTAATCTATTCTAATAGCTTTTTTGCTTAATAACATGCATTGAAGTAGGTTCTTGTAAATATTTAATTCTATTATATTCTACATAATACATGCTTTCCACAGTTTTAGCTGTTCTTTACTTGGAATTGATATTTTAATGTAGCAGGAAGAGAGGTTATGATTTCATTGTATGTCATATTGATATCTCATTGCTCAACCATCATTTATTGAAAAGATTACTTATTCTGTATTGATCATTCATTCCATGTTGGGCATACATTGTTCCATACAATATATCAGTATATTTGCTAATTCTTTGCTCTACTTATACAGGTTATTTAATACACTTGAACCAATACAATATCATCTTAACAATTATTGGTTTAATTTAATTTCAGAATAGATTTTTTACCTGGTAATTTTATTTATGGGTGTCTTAATTGTTATTTTCTCTTAATTGGCTCAATAGTATAATAAGAAATAATAATCTTTTCTATATTTTAAGTAGAATTTTATTTAATCTATTAGCAGTCTTAGGAAATTTTTCCCTTTTACAATGTTGCATCTTCCAGTCTATGAACATGGTGTGTCTCCCCATTTATTCAAGTCTTCTTTTTTCTCTTTAAGTTGCTATATTTTTCTCTGAAAAATCTTTATCTACAATGAAGTTTACTCCTATGCCCTCCATGCTTCATATCAGATTAGTGCACATTTTTTTATGTATATTCATATTTTTATCTATATCTTTTCAGTTCCTACTCTGAATTAAAAGAATTTTTTATAGATATTTGTTTTTCACAATAAATTTGTATGGCACTCAAGAACAAGGAATAAATTTCATCCATTTTTAAACCTAACATAGTTTTTCACATTAGATTCTCAGAAAACCTATGTTTATTAAAATGTGACAGTCAGCATACAGAAATGGTTAAGGTAATTACAGTAAAACTGTTCAACACAGTGTTCTTTAAGCTGAAATTGGACCCCTTCCTTACACCTTATACAAAAATTAATTCAAGATGGATTAAAGACTTAAATGTTACACCTAAAACAATAAAAACCCTAGAAGAAAACCTAGGCAATACCACAGGACATAGGCAGCGGCAAAGACGTCGTGACTAAAACACCAAAAGCAATGGCAACAAAAGTCGAAATCGACAAAAGAGATCTAATTAAACTAAAGAGCTTCTGCACAGCAAAAGAAACTACCATCAGAATGAACAGGCTACCTACAGAATGGGAGAAACATTTTACTATCTACCCATCTGATAAAGGGCTAATATCCAGAATCTACAAAGAACTTAAACAAATTGACAAGAAAAAAAACAAACAACCCCATCAAAAAGTGCACGAAGGATATGAACAGACAGTTCTCAAAAGAATACATTTATGCAGCCAAAAGACACATGAAAAAATGTTCATCATCACGGGCCATCAGAGAAATGCAAATCAAAACCACAATGAGATACCATCTCACACGAGTTAGAATGGCGATCATTAAAAAGTCAGGAAATAACAGGTACTGGAGAGGATGTGGAGAAATAGGAACACTTTTACACAGTTGGTGGGAGTGTAAATTAGTTCAACCATTGTGGAAGACATTGTGGCAATTCCTCAAAGATTTAGAACTGAAAATACCATTTGACCCAGCCATCCCATTACTGGGTATATACCCAAAGGATTATAAATCATGCTGCTATAAAGACACATGCACACGTATGTTTATTGTGGCACTATTCACAATAGCAAAGACTTGGAACCAACCCAAATGTCCATCAATGATAGACTGGATTAAGACAATGTGGCACATATACACCATGGAATACTATGCAACTATAAAAAACGATGAGTTCATGTTCCTTGTAGGGACATGGATGAAGTTGGAAACCATCATTCTCAGCAAACTATCGCAAAGATAAAAAACCAAACACTGCATGTTCTCACTCATAGGTGGGAATTGAAAATGAGAACATTTGGACACACGGTGGGGAACATCACACCTGTGGTGGGATGGGGGGACAGAGGAGGGATAGCATTAGGAGATATACCTAATGTAAATGATGAGTTAATGGGTGCAGCACACCAACATTACACATGTATACATATGTAACAAACCTGCACGTTGTGTACACTAGAACTTAAAGTATAATTTTTAAAAAAAGAAATGTACAGATGTTAGCATTATGGAAAAATATCCATGGATTTAAAATCAAACATTGGAGTCATGTTTATCCTTTCTGCCTCTCACATCCTTCATCAACTTCACAGTAGTAAGGTTGACTCAATTCTTATATGTAGTTATCTTACCCTTTCTATTATATAGTACCTCTACCCTCAGCACTATCACCATGACCCAAGTGTCCTACACCTATTGCTCAGAAGATGGCAAGAACCTTTCTCACTAACAAAGTAATGTTATGTAGTTATCAAGGTAATGATTTTTAAATGCAAGTCAAATCAAAAGGCTACTGTCTAAGTCTATTTAGGCTGCTGTAACAATATATCACAGACTGGGTAATATATAAACAACAGATTCTATAGCTCACAGTTCTGGAGACTGAGAGTCCAAGATAAAGACACCAGCAGATTTGATATCTGGTAAGGGCCTGTTCCTCATAGATGCTGCCTTCTGTGCGTTCTCACATAGTGGGAAAAGGGCAGGGAGCTTGATTAAGATTCACTGATGAGGGCACTTATCCAATTCATGAGGGTGGTGCCCTCTTGACTTAATCACATCTTAAAGGCCCTGCATCTTAATACTACCACATTGGGTATTAGGTTCCAACATTTAATTTTGGCGGGGAGGACATTAACATTTATACCGTAGCAAGGACTCCGTTTGAAACTGTTCTCAATAACTTTTCATTTCACTCCTAGTCAAAGTCAAAGTCTTATAATAGTCTGTAAGGCTATAGATGATCTGGTCTTACCTTATCTCTCCAAATGCATCTACTGTTTTTGGCATCATTTAATACTTTTCATCTACACCAATTTCTCAGATATTCCTTAAAAAGTACAGACATGCTCTTGTTTCCTGTCTTTGTGATTGCTCTTCCTTGTAAATTGGACCCATCCCAGTATTCAAATAGATGTATTGCTTGTCTCTGTTAATGACTTTGTTAAGTCTCTTGCTCAAATGCCATATTTTCAGTGAGGCATTTCATGACGAATTTATGTAAAATGACACTGCTCCATTCCCCTCCAAATTATCTGTAGTCTTTATGTCTATTTACTGCTTATTTTTTTTCTTTATTACCATCAAACACATGGCATATCTTACTATACAGCCTGTACACAATCATATAATTACATACTTTTACTATAATTTACTCATTTATATTAATTATCTTTCTTCTTCCATTCTAGAATTCAACCTCCAATAATAAAGATTTTTCTGCTTTGTTCTTCTCTGTCCCTTGTGCTGAGAAAACGCATCTAGTATATGGTAAGAATTCAAAAATTATGTTGAATAATTTCAAGAAAATTCTGTAAATAAGCAAAATTTGAAAAATATTTTAAATAGTTTAATATAAGAGTTACAGACAAGATGTTTTTTCCAAACTAGCATATTTGATGTATGATATTTTTTAACTTCATAACTATTATCTGAGCTATTGCATGTAAATATTAGATATCACATTAAATTTGGATTATAAATAAATTAATAGAAAGTGTTGGCCAGGCATGGTGGTTTACGCCTGTAATCCCAGCACTTTGGGAGGCAGAGGTGGGTGGATCACCTGAGGTCAGAAGTTCGAGACTAGCCTGGCCAACATGCCGAAACCCCGTCTCTACTAAAAATACAAAAAAATTATCTATGTGTGTGGCAGTGAGTGCCTGTAATCCCAGCTACTCCAAAGGCTGAGGCAGTATAATTGCTTAAACCCGAGAGGTGGAGGTTGCGGTGAGCCGAGATCATGCCGTTGCACTACAGACTGGGCATCAAGAGTAAAACTCCATCTCAAAAAAAAAAAAAAAAAAAAAAAAAAAAAAAAAAAAATTCTGATTAATAAAAGAAATTATCAATGAATAGTGTCTTCTCTACTTGTATTTTAACTGATTTTTAACAGATTCATTAAACCATACTCTTCAAGGAAGTAACAAATAACTTAGCACTTAGAACTTACCAGACATGAGTGTTATGTTTTATTCTCAGTTTGTTATTTGGAAGTCATTTTTATAATGCTGCATATACTTGAAGAGGGATTTCTCTTTAATTGTCATCATATTTCAGATGCACAGTGAGAAGCCCATTAACTATGACCTTGTTTGAGGAGAAAGCAGGGAAATAGATAGAATGATAGAATCTTTTTTGGAAGTACACAGTTGGTGTTGAGACCAGATTTTCTTAGATCATTAATAAATACGCTCTAAATGTGAAGTGTTTAATTATTTTAAAATAAATTCTAACCAAAAAAAATCCCATAGGCTCCTCTTAAAATGTCTGATCAAGCACTACTAGCAGTGTAAGACAAAGAAGACAACATATAAAACTATAACAAAAAAATCCAGAACATTAATTACTATTTTTAAAATATTTAGTTAACTATTACTGCAACACCAAAACTACTAATATAATGAATTAAAATCACAACTTATAATTACTCCAAATTCTGTTGCTTAGATGGGTGGTTCTTCTGCTGGTTGCACCTGGGTTTACTCATGTGACTACCATTAGCTAGTGGGTCAGATGTCCTAGGAGACCAATGATGGCCTCACTCATGTCTGGAAGCTTCTGGCTGGTTGTCAACTGAGGCACCTTGGCTTGCCTCCACAGAGTCTTTATTTTCTAGATAGCTAGACCAGACTTTTCTATAAGATGGCAGAAGTGTTTCAAGGAGATGAATGTAGAATAGTTGCAAAACCTCATGTGGCTTGGGCTCCAGAACTCACACAAGGTCATTTTCACTACCATTAATTGGTCAAAGCAGGTGATGGGGGCTGCTGAGATGTAAGGGTTTGGGGAATCGGCTCCATTTGTAACAAGAGGAGTAGATCAGAATCTATGATCATATTTAATTTACCACAATCCCATGAGACAATTTCATCAAATTTTGCAATAGGCTCCAAGTAACAGAATATCATTTAAGAGTTTATAATAGCATTTAGATTCATAGATAGAAAGTTACTGGTAAGATTTAATGAAAGATCAAAAATTAGTCAATATAAGAATTAAATGTGATGTCCAATTGCACAGTTCATTTTTCTATAGCCACTTGGTGCTGTGATTTATTTTTATTGAAAATGAATTAAAATGTAAATAAAATGGTTTGTCAAATCAAAGTGGATGTAAAATCAAAGTTATGTACACAATGAATAAATTATAGGTGTGATTGAGCTTCACAGTGCTATTTAATGAGCAGAATACGAAAGTATAATGCATAATCTTTGACCATATAGATTTTCTAGTGCTAAAAGGAGATAATTTATAAACATATTAAATGACTCAAACTTCCTGTTTTGGAGGCACTATTCCTGGGCATGCGTCTAACAGTGCAGTATCCAGGGCACTAGTTATGATCATGAGTACCATTTTCGGGTTACAGACAAAATATGAAGTGTAATGTCAAATCACCAAATTCAAGCAGGATTAGATAAGAAGCTGAGGTTCAGAGAAAATGTGTGAGAACCTAGGGTCCGTGATTTGTAGGTTCATCACAGACAGATGGAAATCAAACCAGATAAAAGTTCTTTAGGGCAAAATGCAGGTGTTTTATTGGCTTCTATTGCAATGTGACTACTAGTTTATGCCAAGATCAAAGTTGCTAACATTATATAGAGACAAAGGTGCCAACACCAAAAATGCATGTAAGGGCTAAGTGAGTATTAAAGGCAGCCTGAAATAACATTCTAAATCAATGATCCTCAAACTTTAGTGTCCATGTACCTCAAGGGCTTGCTGAAACACTGATTGGTGGGTCCTACTCTCAGAATTTCTTTTGATTGAGTAGATCTGGGGTAGGACCTGAGAATTTGCATCTCTTACAAGTTATCGATGGTACAACTAGTACAGGAAAGACACTTTAAGAAACACTATCCTAGATCAAAAAGAAACAAACAAAAAAAAACCGTATCAGTCTTCAAATATTATATCCCACACTTTAGGTTGCCAGCATTTGGAACATCAGAAGCTTCTGCAGGATCTGAAATCACTAATGCTTCTAGAAAGTTTATGTTTAAACTATCACCAATGTCTATTCTGTTTTACACCACTATCTTTCGATTCCATGCACACGTAGCTGCATTTGTTTGGTAAAGTCTAGTTCATATATTAATGTTAGCTGCAAGACAACTTCAACTCATAATTTCAGCAATTTCCCAAACATAGAAGTGTTTCTGATTCTGGACAGCCAATAGAAATGTCAAATGTGTGTTCCAGGAAATGGGATCTCAGTTGGCAAGAGTGAATCTTAGCCTCTTCTGGATCTGTGTATCTCCAGCCTCAATTTCAAGGAGTCCAGACATAGTTGAGTTACTTTTATGTTGTGTGGATGAAAGAAGGGTTCTGAAAAGTAATGGCAGCCTGAACCCTAAACAGGTAGTTATTACCCTAATGCATGCCAAGTTAAAGACAACTATTATAAATATCTAGGAGCCAAAATATCTAATTTTGTTCCCATTTTGGTATTTATTTCTATTTCCTATCACCAAACAAATAGAAGCTTTTAATTTAAGTGCTCCAATCTTCTCCCAATTTTATTGCCCCAAGGGCTCCTTTTCAAAGATCGGGAGCATCGTTTCTGTAAGAACTGATGTGATAATAATATTCTAGGTAAATATTAAGAGAAGATAATACTCAGATGACAAAATTCGGGGTTCCAAGATTCCATGGTCATTTTCAATTCTGTAGGATCTGGGACTTATCTTATAGACTGAATGGTAAATTTAGTATAGAAGGTTACAAGAAGACTATTTTAATAATGTTATGTGAGGGTTAACGGTATGAGTTAGAATGATAAGGTGAAATGGGCACAAATTTGGAAAAGGAATATCACATCATTTGAAGAAAAATGATGGGTCTCTGTGACTGAGTAATTATAGGTATTGAAATATTTGCTTTAAGGATAACTAGAAATACAGGATACCCCATTATTAAAAGACAGACAGATTGGGGCCGGGCGGGGTGGCTCACGCCTGTAATCTCAGATCTTTGGGAAGCGGAGGTAGGCGGATCACGAGGTCAGGAGATGGCTGGCTGACACGGTGAAACCCCGTTTCTACTAAATATACAAAAAAATTAGCCGGGCATGGTGGCTGTTGCCTGTAATCCCAGCTACTTGGGAGGCTGAGGTAGGAGAATGGCGTGAACCCGGGAGGCGGAGCTTGCAGTGAGCCGAGATTGCGCCACTGCACTCCAGACTGGGCGACAAAGAGCTAGACTTCGTCTAAAAAAAAAAAAAAAAAAAAAAAAAAAAACAGACAAATTGGTAGAGGACCTGACCTGAAGAAAAAATAGAACCATTTTGGATATACTGCATTTGTGGTCACAGAAAAATATATTTATTTTGAGATACAATACTGCTGAAGCATAGGAAACAGGTAAGTATTAGATATAAACTCAATGACTTTCTCCAAGAAGACAATGTTCAAAGTGCTTGATAATAATGTGATAAAAAGTAAACTAAGACCGGGCGCGGTGGCTCACGCCTGTAATCCCAGAAGTTTAGGAGGTCGAGGCAGGTAAATCACCTAAGGTTGCGAGTTCGAGACCAGTCTGACCAATATGGAGAAACCCCATCTCTACTAAAAAATACAAAATTAACCAGGAGTGGTGGTGCATGTCTATAATCCCAGCTACTCAGGAGACTGAGGCAGGAGAATGGCTTGAATCTGGGAGGCATTATGTTGCGGTGAACCGAGATCGGGTTATTGCTCCTCAGCCTGAGCAACAAGAGTGAAACTCCGTCTCAAAAAAAAAGTAAAATATTCTGAAATTTTTATGAAGAAAAATCGTAACTGAAATTAGAATCTTTAGGAAAAAATATTTATCCTTTTAAAAAAACTTCTAAGTATTAAAGTTTTGGGTGTAGTGGAGGGTTAAAAGCCTAGTGTTACTGACTACCTGATGTCTAAATGGTAGGAAAAAATTAATAAATATCATTGGAATTGTTGCCTACTGTGTGTTCCACATAACTTAGACATGAATACATTATTGAGAGTAAGAGTATTAATACTTAGGGAAACAATTTGCCCTCTGAATCATTATCATGTTGTAGTTTATTGTAAAAACAACACCTAGAACAGTATTTAATATGTAATAAATCTTAATAAATATATGTTTATATAATATATGTATGGGTTTTGAATTGTGAAACAACAATGCTATAATACTGAATAGATGCAAAAAATAAACTCAGATTTTACATTTGTGAAAGTTGCTGAAATGGAATGCTCACTAATCTTCAAATCGTCCTTATCTGAGTATAGATGTAGACTATTCATATAAAATGTTGGATCATAATTTAGAATGAACTTGAATTGGTCTTTGATTTTAGAAAACACATTTATCCTCAAAACACAGGTGTACTTAACAGATAGACTAATGAATGGAATGTACCTCCTTATTCTCATCCCATGACTACCAACACTCAGCCACTGGCACTCATGATTTTGATCTAAGCTTTGCGGTTTCTTAGAATTGCTCTGAGTCTATAAATTTGAACATTTTTTCTTAATGGCACAACCCTATATTATTCCAGCTCCCACTTACCTGATCTTAGTAAACTTTTTTATATTACTTTTTTAATAGATTGGCAAGCCCTCTTTATATCCCCCAAAATAAATATCTTTTTTGATTTACTGTTTTTCTTACATAACTTAGGCCCTGAGAAAAGTCCCTTCAATCAGTCTCCAAATCAAGTTTCTCATAATTCGCTCTTTCACTTTGTTCTTCGTGTTTTTGCTTCTAAAATATTTTTATAGCACTCATATCCAGGAATTGCAATAGTTGGTTTGTGTGTTTCTCACTTATCTTATACCATGATATCATTGAGGACAGGAGGACATTTAGTACTATTTGTCTAAAGCCTCACGTGTCATTGTATTTGAAGGAATAAATTTGGAAAACTATAATTAAATATGAAAAATTAAATATCTAGGATAAGTTACTGTAAGAAAAAGAGCAATGTATGCTTATTTGGAAGGAAGAAGCATTGGGAACGCAGAAATTTACTGAGTAAAATCATATATACTTGGAGAAGATAGACCATTCAAAATAACCTCTGCCCAAATTATCAGAATTTAAAAACGTATATATATTAAATGCTTGCAAAAACATTTCTGATATTCAGATACTGTATGGAGGATTATTGTTAATATCTGTTCTATTACCTTGTCAGTATTTAGCCACTTGCTTTTGTATCAATTCTGAGCATGTCCTTATGCATCAATAATGCAGTGGATAGCATCATTCATTGATACTTTTGCCTCTCCTTGGGGGACTAAAAAGCATAACAAAATGTTTTTCAGTCTTAACTTTAAAAGTGGTTAGAATTTACAAGCTACTAGAGGTTGTAACACAAGATAATAACTCATAATAAGTTTACATGTTCCAAGAAAATATGTATTTAGAATGTATAAGATGAAAGTCAACAAAGCTAATTAATGTATCTCAAATATAAAATATATATATTACATACAATATATAAAGTATAATGTAGGCCAAAATAAATATTTCAATATTTGTTTACAAATAACTTATTCAAAATAAAATGCTGTTAAATTTAAAACCAAATTTAATATTAAAATCGGTAAATTTACTAATTTTATATCATACATACAATTACTAGATTTGACAATTATATATAGCAATTTAATTTTGTATAAAAATATAATCTTTCCAAAAAATGGGCTTTATGTTTTTGATGCCAAATTGAGAGAATTTGTGTGTATGTATGTGAGTGTGTGTGCACATATGTTCATTTGTTGGAGACATTATTTAGGACCCTAGCATAACTGGAGGAGAGTTGAATAGATAGTGATCAACTAATTTCAAGTATTTCCTCCAGTTTCTTCTTCCTCAAATAACCCCAAATTTTGGTGGCTATATTAGTCTGCTTTATCCTGCTCTCAATAACCATCTTAGACTGGTAATTTATGAAGAAAAGAGGTTTAATTGACTCACAATTCCCACAAGCTTAACAGGAAGCATAACTGGGAGGCCCCAGAAAAATTGCAATAATGGTGGAAAGTGAAGGGGAAGCAAGCAACTTCTTCACATGTCAGAGTAGGAGAGAGAGAGAGAGAAGGGGGAAGTGCCACACAGTTTTAACCCATCAGATCTCATGAGAACTGACCCATCATCACTAGAACAGCAAGGGGGAAATCGATCCCCATGATTCAGTCACCTCCCACCAGGCACCTCCTCTAATTCAACTTGAGATCTGGGCAGGGACACAAATCCAAAGCATATCAGTGGCTAATTTAGAAACAAAAATTTCCTTTTAATGAAGGACTATTAAACAGTTTTATTGATAAGCACCTAAAACTTGTATTTCTTTCAATCATCTTCTTTGGTTTAGATTGTCAATTTCATTAATGCTCTGCTTATATCCTATTTGTCCGGAAAGGCTTATGTTAGGAGTAAGATATTCTTGCCTGACAATTTTCCCCCTTATCTTTCTTATTTGTTTTTTCTCTTTGATTTATTTTTTCCCCTTCTCCTCTGCCTTTCCTTCCTCCTCTTTCTTATTTTTTCTTTTTAATTTTTTTGGCAATTAACAAAAGAGCACAGAAAATTATAGACTCTATAGAAATAGTACAATTTCCTCTTAATAGTGGAGAAAACTGTATTAAAGTATATGTAACACTATGAAAGTATGATAAAACAAACTTTAATATATTTATCCTACTTAGATGAACATACTTTTCAATTAATGCACCAATAATTCAAGACTATATCCACAGAGAAGATAATTCACAGTGAAATAACTTATTTTTGTTATTAAATGGCAAAAGGAATTTTAGTAGTATTTGAATATATAATCCTATGCATTTGTATTTTTAAGAACCATAATATTTTTCTACCTAACTACTATTTCTCCAATTGCTTATAAATTATTCTGTATTCTTGAGTAATTTTTTTATTTTAAATTTGTAATTAAAATTCTTGTAATAGACAGAAATTCATTACAAATTTCTTATACAGTTTATTATTTTCACATCTATGCTCATGCATAATATGTATTTTTATAAAATAATGTTATATTTGGTTAGTATTAGAGAGAATATTTGATGTGGCTGTTAGTTATTTTCAAATAATTTTGCTGGAATTTATTTTAAACGTTGGAAAATTTACAACTCAATGTTAAAATCATAAAATAAACTCTCCAAAATATAATTAATTTTTAAATCTTCAGATACTTAGAAGTATGTTCCATGGTGGGAGTTGTCTTGTTCAGTAAAATAAGTCAGGAATTTGAAAAGTACAGGGAGAGGGGACAATGCGTACCATTCACACAATGTTGGCTGACGCTCTTAGTCTGCATTGACACCCTACAACAAATGAAAGGCAGAGCTGTCCACCAAAAATTGAAAACCATGCATGAAAGTCAGAATCCTCCTTGGTTGCTTACAAAGACAACCTTTTCTGCAGCTGTGGTAGAGCATAAAAATGTAAAGATTAAACTCAGAATTTAGTATTTAGAGTCCCTGAGCTTCAGAAACCATTGATCTACAGCTGATTAAAAATGTGTAATGCTAAATATATGGCCCTGGGTCAAAAAGCCAGGCACTCTAACACATGGGATGGGAATATCTGGATGCATAATGCATACCACTCGAGACTTCAGCTCTTCACACTCTTTTATATCCCAAAGAATTTACAGAGTTGATCCACCATTCCCTAATAAGAATTATACCTATTCTTGAGTAAAAAGGCAATGAAGAGGCCTCTCTCCCACCACATAATATGATCTGCCCCCTGAAGACTTTTCCCAACTTCTTGGCTGATGCTAATTTTAGTTTAATCTATCAAGGCATATGCAGGAAACTGTCAATGCTCAAAAGGGGCTACAAAAGTTTGTCAGCATATTTTATCAAGAAATATGAAAGTGTCAGTATGACTGGGTTAAGAGAAGAGTTGATCCAGATGCCTGACATACAAGACTATGCAAGACTATAAAGTAGAGTTTACTGATCTGGAGATATTATTCATAAACATTATATAATACTATAATATCTTGGTAAGAAACCCAGGAAAGTGTGCTGACTAGCTGTTTCAATGATTTCTGTAAACTTGGAAAAAATGAAAGCCCAGTTGAGTGATGTTAAAATATTTAATTGCTATGGTAGCTGGTGGTGGCAGAAGGGATTAAAATGCCCAGGGAACTGGGCATGGTGCAGTGGAAAACAAAATAGCCACATTATTCAACAAGGTCATTAAGCTCACTGATGCCTGGTCACAGAGGCATTAGTTTCACTAAGAAGTTCAGTGGTAGGTAACTCTTTTTTTATAGCAGAACTAATGGAAGGAAGAATATATCACAGGTTGGTTTTCAGTATGAAGGCATTCAAAGAACTAGAGATAAAATGATCATGCTAAAATCCCAGAAATCAGGCAGTCATAGTTATCGTAAAACCAGCAAGGTCAGAGTGACAATCAAGGGAGGTGAACCCTCATAGTATTATGCAAATGATACTGGAATACAGCAACCCTAAGGGCAAAATAAATGGATAGCCAATCGGGGCACTGCCTAATATAAAAAACCAAAAGATACTAATACAGATGATAGGGCCTGAAAGTGGTTACCTCAATAAAAACTTAGAACCCCAATTACATGTACAATGATGACTTCAAACCATTGCTGAAATAAATTAAAGAATACATAAGTAAACATATCCATGTTCATAGGTTAAAAAACAATATTGTTAAGACGTCAATATTACCCAAAGTGATCTACAAATTCAGTGAAATCCCTGTAAAAATACCAATGACTTTTTTTAGTTTTTAAAATTCATATAGAATCTCAAGGGTCCCATAATAGTCAGAACAAACTTGAAACAGAACAAAATGAGGGGACTCACACTTCCTGATTTCAGAACATATTACAAATCTACAGTAATCAAAGCAGTTTAATGCTCTCATAAAAACAGACAGAGACAAATGAAATGGAATAAAATGCCCAGAAACAAATTTTTATATGTATGGTTAAATAATTTTTCACAAGGATACCTACACCATTCAATAGGGGTAAGGACAGTCTTCAACAAATAGTGCTAGAAAACTTGATTTCCACATGCAAATAAATGAAATTGGACTCTTATCTGAGCCATGTGCAAAAATTAACTCAAAATGAATTAAACATGTAAAACTTACATGTAAAACTTAAATGTATACAACTTTTAGAAGAAAACAGGGCAAAATCTTCATAATATTAATTTTATTTTTTTAACTTTTACTTTGGATTTAGAGGGTATATGTGTAGGTTTCTTACATGGATAGATTGCTTTATACTGAGGTTTAGGGTACAAATGATTCTGAAATTTGGTTGTTTTTTAGCCCATACCCACCTCCTTCCCTCCCTCCTGTGGTAGTCTCCAGTACCCATTGTTCCCATCTTTATGTCTATGTGTACTCAATGTTTAGCTCCCCTTACAAAGTGAGAACATATAGTATTTGGTGTTCTGTTTCTGTGTTAATTCACTTAGGATAATGGCCTCCAGTTGCATCCATGTTACTGCAAAAGACATGACATTGTTCTCTTTTACGGTTGCATAGTATTCCTTGGTGTTTGATATGGTTTGGCTCTGTGTGCACCCCCACCCCAAATCTCTTCTTGTGGCTCCCATAATCCCCACGTGTTGTGGGGACCCAGGGAGAGATAATTGAATATGGGGGTGGGTCTTTTCTGTACTGTTCTCATGATAGTAAATAAGTCTCAGGACATCTGATGGCTTTACAAATTGGAGTTTGCCTGCACAAGCTCTTTTTTTGGCCTGCCATCACCTGTGTAAGATGTGACTTGCTCCTCCTTGCCTTCCACCATGATTGTGAGACCTCCCCAGCCACGTGGAAATGTGAGTCCTCCATTAAACCTCTTTCCTTTGTAAATTGCCCAGTCTCGAGAGCGTGTTGCTTGTGGCTCTGCTGTCATGACCCAGGAGTCTCAGAAGCCCTCCAAAGCAATTACCTGCTCAATTTTGGCTGGAGGTGAGTTTTCCTCTCTGGTCCTGCCACTGCTGGCTCCAACTGCATTCCTGATTGCCACAGAGGAACAGGCTTTGAAATTTGACATCTGCATTCAGATAAGTGAATGTCCTTTGTTGGCCCAGACAACAGGATCTGTTCCTCTCAATTTGGGAAATTTTTAAAGGAATTTCCATTTGCAGGTTGAACAAACCCAACTGATTGAAAGAGGAGAGCAGCCTGACAGTTTCACTGTGAACACCCTTGGGAGCTTGTTTGTAAATGTGTGTTGTGTGTGTGTCTGGGCAAATGAGTTTCTTTTGTGGGTACCAGACAGCAGAATTGGCTCCTCTAAATTTGATAAATTCCAAAGAAAAATTTGTTTGTGGGTTGATCAAGCCCAACCAATGGAGAGGGGACTTACCCAAATTGTTTCAGTTTGCACACTCTTGGAGCTTGTTGTTTCTGCAGCACTTGGATTGTGCCTTGTTGATTGCGTGTTTGATATAGCCATGGGAAATCAGAATTTGTAATTAATATTCCTTTACAATACTGTTTGGTCCCAATATTCTTTGGAGTCTGAAGTTCGCTGTTGAATGGAAAAGCAAGATAGAATTCAATATATTCAGGCTTTTATGTTGCTGCTTTAGGCAGGTTTGGGCCTGCTAAGTAGGTTCTAGGTAATTTTCTTCTGTGGCGCTGTTTGGCCCAGTGCTCTTTGGAGTCTGGAAAGATTTGAATTTTAAAAATCAAATTGCTATGGAAACTGCTTTACCCAAAATTGTTGTCCATAGCCTTCATCGGGGCTAAGTCCAGCCATGTGAACAATTTTGTAGACTGCTGAGTTTGTATTGCTATCGCATGACTGGGTTCTTAGGTAAAAGCTATTGGATCTTCTTTTGCATGTGTGTATACATGCCTAGATATGTTTATGTGTATGTACATTTATTCTTATATGTTGTATCTACCAAAGTGGCTCATAAATAAAAGTGCACTCATAAATTAAGTTAAAAAGTCCAAGCAACTTTCAAATTCACGTGACTTAAGTAAAACTTTAATAAACAAGTTGGTTTTAAAATTATTGGTAAAATAAAAATGGAAATGCCTTCAGAGTTGTCAGCAACTCTGAGTTTTATATATCGTCTTGGTTCTATATTTGTCTCTGCTAGATATTTTGAAGTATCAGGGTTGGGCACAGAAGGTTATAAAACCATGAAGGCAGCCAAAACAAAATAATCTTTGTGGGAATTTTTTGAAAAGTAAACCTAATTTAATGTTACTGGTTTAATGAAAACAGCTGAGTCTTCTGAGTTCTTGGTGAAAATGCCCATGTAGTTAACTTCAAGGTTCTTATTTGGGAGAACATCTGATATTTTCAGGTTATAAAATGAATAACAAGGAAATAATGCATAAATAATACTTATTAATTGTGAAAATGCATAAAATTTAAATGGATAAGTGCACAGGTGAATTTTTGTATAAATTAAAATCTTAAAATTGTTTTTGATGCTCATTGGATGCCTGTGTAATTTCCAATTAAGGAAGGGTTATGATATGAGGAAATATGTTTCTAAAAATTGTGGAGTTTTTCTCATCTATAAAATGCTAATATCTGCTATTTCAGGATTTCTTGCTTCCTAGAGCTTCACACAATATTAAGGTAGTTACTAAGGATAAGAAGTATAGTTAATATATAATTCTGTATATAACATGCCAGAGTAGATGTGTTCCTAGGGAGTAAAAGAATATTTTTTTCAAACTAAGAAGTTATCTACATGTTATTTCAAATTTTAACCTTGAAAGGTTATTTATGAAAGAGGGTAGAAAGCAACCAGTAAGTAGGCGAGAGATTTGTGAAGAAAGTTATGGGCATGAAGTTATATTTTTGGTAAGGAAGGTTGTAAAGAAAAGATAATTTTTATATGAGAATGGATCTTGTATAGCGAGTTTTTGTCTCAAAGTAAAATGACTGGGTATTTAGAAAAAGAAAACTTAGGATGAAACACAAGGTTCAGCATGTCATACACAGTCTATGTAAGTCACATGTAGTTTTTTCTTGTTTCTGTGTGTCTATCTTCTTGCATGTACAAAGAAAATAGAAAGTTAAAAAAGTTTAGATAAGGAAATATTCTTCAAAACCTGATAGAAAACTGGAGAAGTGTTGCTAATTAACATTGTGAATCATTAAAGCTCTTACTCTTGGTGAAAGTGAAATAAGAAATATTGTAAAGAAATACATGGGCAGTTAGGCAATTTTTAAATATAGCTAAGTACGAAACCAGATTTAGCACAGAGCTGAATTTTACATACGTTCTTTCATTGCCTCACACTATATTTGCAGTTCTGCATAGGTAGTACTAGCACTAAAGTACATACAGGTCATGTACCTAAAGTGAATTTTTTAAATGTACAAAATTTATAGTGGTATTGCTGGATTTAATAACATTAACTTACGTGCCAGGAGCAAAATGTCCATAGCGTATTTCTGTTAGGCTCTGGATAACACTGTACCCTGTCAAGTAAACTGAGAAAAAAAAAAAAAAAAAAAAAATTGTTGCTGGATACAGAAGCTCACTCCTGTAATCCCAGCACTTTAGGAGGCCGAGGTGGACAGATCACAAAGTCAGGAGTTTGAGACCAGCCTGGCCAATATGGTGAAACACCATCTCTACTAAACATAAAAAAAATTAGCCAGGCATGGTGGTGGGTGCATGTAGTCCCAGGTACTCGGGAGGCTGAGGCAGGAGAATGGCTTGAACCTGGGAGGTGGAGGTTGCAGTGAGTCGAGATTGCACCACTGCACTCCAGCCTGAGCAGCAGAGCGAGACTCCATCTCAAAAAATAACTAAAAATAAAAGTAAAAATAAATTGTTTTTGCTTTCAATTTGGATTTATTTATTGTTTGTTCTCCTCTGGGTTTTAATTATTTTTCCATATGTATAAAACTATTGATTTTTTTTTTAGATTTTCATGGAAGACTTTTATTTGAGTCTATGAATAGTAGGTTTTGTTTTCTATACAGATCCAACAATTCATTATTTGATCTATTTATCTAAAATTTCTAACTTTGTTAAGTATCCAAAAATGGATAGAGGACACCAGCCATTTAAAATTCAATTGGTTTTGCTTACCTCTGATGATCTTGAGAGGTATAAGAAAAAAAAAAATTACACAAAAGACATATTTTTATAAGTTAGCAACAGAAATAGTACATTATTTATTATTTGAAAAAGTGAGAATAAAAATGTTTAAATAGTGTTTATTTTCAAGATAATTCAATTTAATCAATCATTTGAGTTGGTGTCAGATTTTTTCCATTAGATAATAAAGACAAACTGTGATATATCTACAATGTTTTAAAGTTCAGGAAAGATTGGCTTCATCCTTAAGGAAATTACATTGATTGGGATTGCTCTCAAACTACTTTCGTTGTGTTTACAATGATTAACATAAAACGAAATTGACTTGGATTAAGTAATAATTTTTTTTTTAAATGAAATACTTTCTACTGATTTTTAATGCCAAGCTATTTGTTAATAATGGGTCTTCATATGTGTAGCTGAAAACAAAATATGTGTAGGTGCTGCACTGGTTTGAAGATTTTGGTGGTGAAAGTTACCTAATCAGTTGTCAGTATGGTATCTAGAAACCAACTTGGAAATGTGTAATGATGCTCTGTTAAATAGCTGAAGAGGCATTATTGTGTGTTTGTTTTTACTTTGTCCTTGTTTTGCTGTATAGTATTTAAGTGAAGGAGATTGTTTAACTTCATACCATATTTCCAAAACTGATATTTGCATTCATCATTTTTTAAAATAATGTAGATAAAGTACAGCTGTTTAACTTTAATATGTTTGGCAAAGGCCCTATCACATTTGTGATGCTTTTGGTCACAGTTCTGTCACCAGAATACAGCAATTAGACATATGCGGTGAGTAACCTAACTACTTTAATTCAGTGATTTGAACGAAAGGAGTGCTGCAGTTCCTCCTAAATGCCAAATCACAGTATAACATGTTAGAGACAATGTTAGCACTTTCTGTAGTATAAACATCCTACTAACAAATCCTTGTGCTGTTATTTATAGGGCTTTGACTCTTGGCTCTGAAAAAGGCACAGACCCCTGCGAAATTTTGAACACTGAGATTAGTCGTCAGCCTTGGGAGAAGCAACAATCACAATGATCTGCTTTTTTGTGAGACAAAGCACCAGAAATTAAAATTATTAAAGTCTTCTAGGCCCAGGAACTATCGCATAAGAAGCGGGAACGTGAGATTGTAAGGGCTGATTTTGAGGGATAAGATTAGTTTAGAGTTTTCTATAAATTAAACATTAAAATCTAAAGCACACTGATGCAAGACCAGCATCTCGGCCCATGTGTTGGAATAACAGGGTTTTCTTAGAGCATTGTTCTGCTCTTTAATGGAAAGATTTTAAAAGGTTTATCAAAATCTAAAATTGTATTTGTTTATAAGATTTTATTAAAATTAGCTTTAACATTAATAATGCAGCATACAAGGTAAAAAGTGGTTTTCTCTTTTGAATAAAATTTTTATGTAAGGAAAAATAAGATATTTTTGTTTACCTTTTGAGTCAACTGCAGGGAAAAAAAAGTTGGGGGGAGACAGATTTAGTTGACTTCAAGCTGTCTTAAGTATTAGGTCTTATTGTTTGGGAAATTGAATGTCTTCTCTATCAAAAGGTAAACGTCTTTGTGCTATCATTTTGGCTAAACAAATGACTATTTTACAATAGCCATGATCCTATTTTGTGATATAGCAAATGTCTTAAACATTTGATATTTGACAGACTTTCCAACAGCAAAATTTCAGAGTCCAAATTCAGCCTTTTTGACCTCATAACTCTTTGGATATTAGGTTCCCTCAAGTCTAAGAAAGACATATTAGGCTTAGTAGGCTTTTATTATGTTAGAATTATGCAGAAAGCATTGTGAAATCTGAGGTGGTATTTGGATTCCTTTCGGCTTATTTAAATAAATGTGTTGTTAATATGCATTACAGTATTATATGAGATTCCTAAAATTCTGATATGTCTTAATATATGTTGTCTGTCATAATTATGATTATTATGTTAAATTATTGTATGCCACAGAAATAATCAACTGTCTTAGTCAACTGTGTCTTTATCTATGGCTGACTTAAGGCTTTTGTCATCTGCAATTGTTGTTTTGCTTTGATCCTTCTCAAAAAGTGACTTCTAATCAGCTATGGTCCAGGGCTTGCTTCTTTGGAAGATTTCATGAAAAGGATTCTTGAATGCACGTTTCTGATAACTTTGGAGATTGTGCCACTGGAATACAGAGAAAACTTCCAGCAAGCTAAGTGGAAGACTGATGTGTTCGTAAAGATATCTAAACCAACATCAAGCGGAGCAAGAGTTGATTGCATGAACTGAACTAATGCAGGACTAAAACAATATTTATGACTTTTTTTGAAATATTGCTGATTCTTTTTGTTTTGTTTTTCAGAATAATTTTTGAATAATGTTTTCCTTTTGAGTTATTTATAGCCTTTAAATATACGTTTTAGTATACTGAATACATCATACTTCTGTAAACAGACTTTTGAAGCATATTTCTCTAATTTATCCAGAGTTTGTAAACTACTTGAGAATATTTTTAATTAATGGCAACGTGGTTGCTTGCATATATTTAATAATAACATGTTTTCTTTTATAATGGGCCATAATTGGAGGAACTTGTTATTTTCTCAGGCCTTTGACTAAAATGGCATTGTGAGAGGTTCCAGCAAAGCCAATTTAGGAGAGCGTATGTGGACAATGATTGTTGCTGCACACTGTGTGGGTAATCAGGCCGAGCATATGGGACTGATGCTTATTTTGCAGTTAGATTGGTCCTGTTGTGATTTGTCTTTTGTGAAATTGGGACACTGGAGAGACAAATATTGTGTGTCTGAAGAAAACTATAGTATTGGATTAGTCTTTGATTCCTGGGTGGCCATGAGGTCACCCATGGATGGGAGCTGCCCATGGAACCCCTCCTCAGCATGAAGCAGCCAGAAAGATCAGCAACTGGATTCCCCATGATTGAGGAATTGATAAATAAAAAAGAGGACTTAAACCGACTGAATATTCTGATAGTTTGTTGTTGTTGTTGTTGTTGTTAAAAACTCTTCTGCTCTTAAAGCTTGAAACTTATATTTGTTTTATCTGAGCTCCTACTTCAGGAATTAACCTTTAGGCCTCTCAAAAATTATTAAAGAACTGAAACTCACTGGATCACTTCATCCAGACAATGAGATGCTAGACCCTTTATTAATCATAATTGCTTCCATGCCCCTCCATAGTTCCTGTTTTCTTACACATAGTTCCATTTTTTTCTGCTATGTAGCCCCCTAGTCTTAGTTGGTCAGGGAGGTGGATTTGAGACCAGTCTCCCATCTCCTTAGCTGCAGTAACTGGCCAAGTTAAGCCATCCTTTTTGGCAATAATTGTCTTGGTGATTGGTTTTCTTTGCGGTGAGCAGGCAGCAGGAACTAGACTGAACCCCTGGTTTCTCAATAACATATGTACCACATTTTTAAAAATCTTGAATAAAAGACACCAAAGGCATAAGAAAACAAACAAGAAATTGACAAACTGGACTTCATTAAAATTTTTTAAAAATATTATGCATCAAAAGAGATCAGTAAAAGAGTAAAAAGGGAACTCACATTTTGGGAAAATATATTTTCAAGTCATCTGATAAAATATGAATAACCAAAATATATAGAGAACTTCTAATAAGAAATTAAATATAGAAACCAATTGGAAAATGGGTAAAGGATTTTAATAGACATTCTCCAAAGAAGATATACAAAAAAAATAAGCAAATAAAAAGATGTTCAATATCACTACTACTTAGGCAAATACATATAAAAACTCCAGTGAGATACTACCTCACACCTACTAGAATGGCTACTATCAAAAACAAAATGAATGAAAAATACAATAATAAGTGTTGGCTAACATGTGGAGAAATTAGAATCCTGTCCACTTTTGAAAGAATGCAAAATGGTACAATTGCTGAGGAAATCAGTAAAAAATTAAAAATGGAAGTATCGTATAATCCAGCAATTCCATTTCTGAATATATATATATATGTACATATCAAATACTATATGATTCTTCTTACATGAGGTACTTAGAGGAGTCAAAATTATAGAGGTAGAAAATAGAATGGTGGTTGTCAGAGACTGTGGCGATGGTGGGATAGGAAGTTATTGTTTAATGAGTATAGAGTTTCAGTTTTACAAGGTGACAAGAGTTATGGAAGTAGATGGTGGTAGTGGTGGTGCAGCATTATGAATGTATTTAATACCACTGAGCTCTATACTTAAAAGTGGTTAAGATAGTAAACTTATTTCATGTATATATTATTACAATAAAAATATTGGGAAAAATGTATGGATTCCCTTCCCAATTTCTGGGATTGAGATACATTTTCAGCCTTTAACTATAGAATAAATTTGTGACTGATATCCAGGAGAAAGGACTTTACAACTGCAGAGCTAGTATATAACTACTGAGGCTCCAGTTTGTCCTTAATGGAACCTAAAGTCATTTGCTTATGTGCAGTGTATGCTGGGGGATGCAGAATAGCAGACATTTTGATAACTACTGGAAAGAGAGTTTTAGATAACATTAACACCCAGAGACTCAAAGCATCATCATGGTCCCCTGTTAGAATGGTGGTATGTAGGAGCCATGTAAAACATGGAGGCTAGACTGAAGTCCAGCCTACAGTGGGTCTACAAGGGCCAGGGACTCACTTGATGGTCAGTTTCTAATGTTTAATTGTAATTGCCATACTTGGCAATTGGAACAACCTTCATATTAGGTTCTTAACCACTGGGGTAAAAGTTTTGATAGTGGAGAAGGCCAAATGGGAGCCTCTGAAACCATAACTCGTTGACCAAGGTAGAAAATTAAAAAATAAAAAGGAATATAACCTTTTTGTTAGTGGGGGTCAGAAGGAGGTTAATGGTGCACTTTAGTGTCATTCTTAGGTATCTCTGAAGAATGTGGGTTGGTAATATAACTTCATTTAATTTACCAGTCAAGATGATATGGGAGTGCTGGGAAGGGAAGAGTATAGTCCCTTTAAATGACAGGGAAGTGTGGAAGGGAAGTGCTGGGTTAAGGAGGGCGTGGTCCCTGGCTAGGGTTCTGCCCCATGGACCTAGCCCATGAGGACAGGCATGTCCTGCCCAAATGGGGTTGCATTTCCCAAGATAACCCTGGCCCCCCTACACCCCCCATCCTGGGCCTATAAAAACCTGAGACCCTAGCAAGGCAGAGACAGAGGTAGCTGGGCATCGAGAGGACATCAAGGAGAGCACACTGGAGGAAGAGCATACCAACAGATGCCTGCATGCTGGCAGGCCATCGACCATGAAGCGATGAGGTGGAGTTTGACTGGGCAGTTGGAGGAGAGCTGGGGCAGCCAGGCGGCCCAACTCCAGGGGAATACCATCTTCTTTCTGGCTCCCCCATGGGCTGAGAGCTACTTCTACTCAATAAAACTTTACACTCATTCTCCAAGCCCACATGTGATCCATTCTCCTGGTACACCAAGGCAAGAAACCCTGGGATACAATAATCCCTCTGTCCTTTTGATAAAGATGGGGATATAATTGAGCTGGTTAACACAAGCCACCTATAGACAGCAAGCTAAGAAAGCACCCTGTAACACATGCCCACAGGGGCTTCAGGAGCTGTAAACATTCACCCATAGACACTGCCTTGGGGTCGGAGCCCCACAGCCTGCCTGTCTGTATGCTCCCTTAGAGGTCTGGGCAGCGGGGCACTGAAGAAATGAGCTACGCCCCCATCATGCACTCCTTCCTTGCTTTATAGACACTGCCGAAACCAAATGGATTCTGATTTGCTGCAAGCTCAACCAAGTGGTAAGGCCAATTTTAACTGCCATGCTAGATGTGATATATTTACTAGAACATATTAATATAGTGTGAGTACATGATATGTGACCTTTGACTTGACAAGTGTGTAGTGTGTATGTGTTTAATTTCAGTCAAGAAAGGCGGATACAGTAGTTCTTATTCATAAGGTGTGACGAGCCACAAATGGAGTGTCCATGTGACAGTGATAGAGGATGTGTGTGGGCCCAACAGTGTAAATTGTTCCTATCAAGACTTATCTAGTTATTGTCACCACTTACTGCTCCACATGAGAGCAATGGAAAACAATAATGAGCCCTTGATATAGCATTATTTCTAACAGGAAGTAACCAGCTAGTTGGTTTTAAGTCTGTTTTGCTGAGTCCTTTCCATTTTAGAAGGGTCTACAACTTCTTCTCAAAATAACAAACACCTATTCTGGTCATTTCCTGTCCAGAGGGCCTCAGTTGTCATGTCTCTATGAAGGCTTATTATGTACCCACTCCATAGATATATGATGGAATCTCATTCCTTCCAGAATAAAGACTTTTGTCACTTCACAAAGTAAGCCACCAAGACCACTAGAAATATTAGGTAGTGTGGGGAAAAATATGGAAGGGATATTCAAACAAAAAGATAACCAGTGGTAATCAAAGGCCCTGACTAGGAGCTAAATTTCGTCCCCTTCACCTGCCTTTTTTTCTCCAAGCCTGCCTTTAAAAAACGAAGCTCACTTGAAACCCATAAAAGTTCCTCTCCAAGATCTATATGAAGTATTGGGCTCATATGGCATAAGCATTGGCCTGCTGCAACACTAAAAGTGCACCCGCCAATTCACCTTTCAAAAACTAACTTTCTTCCAGCTGCAGAAACTTTATAATCTGCTGCAACTTTCCATCTAGGTCATGCTCTTCACAAGGAAGCACAGACAATGACTGTGCCTGGAAGGAGCACTGAAACTTGACCATTTTTTCTTATGACAGGACTCTTGTACCACACAATTTTTGCTCTAGATCTGTGTTTTGAGGCAGAAACCTTATTAAATCTGTGTCACAGTCTGAGGGTCTCTCTGCCCAATTCTCCTTCCTAACTCCTTTCCTTTCATAAGTGCCATATCGGCATTGCAGTCTGATGCCTTTCCCTAAGGAATCCTGCTTCCTTCCCCTTAATTATTTGCAGGCATTACCCTAAGTGAACTTCCTGCACTCACCTCAGTATGTGCTACCTAAATATTTTAATTTATGGAGTTGTATGTGCCCAATGTGTTGAGTCTCTTTCAAAGTTTTACATATTTAAAATGTACAAATGATATTTTGATATACATATGCACAGAGAAGTTTTTACTTAGATTACTACTATAGACAAACAAGTTAACTTATCTGTCACTTTCTTTAGTTACCTTTTTTGGTTTTGTGGTAAGAGCATCAAATATCTACTACTCTCGGTACATTTTTGATATGTAATACTGATATGGACAGGAGGCAGGGAAATACTGAGTAAAATAGCATGGTTCCCCAGCAAAGGCCCTGTCCTCAAGCCTGGAAAACACCGCTCTAAATGAGACGAGTTGTTACTGTTATCCCTCTCAAATGTTACCTTTTTGGCCTGCCCCACTTCTCTATCCTGTGCCCATATAAACCCCAGACCTCAGCTGGCAAAGAGACAAGTGGTTGAATGTTCAGAGAAGAAGCAACTGAGCATCAGAGACTATGAATAGACGCAGCTTAACGTTAGATGGCATGACTTCAGAGAGGAGCCCTGCCATCTCTGGCTAAATTCCAGTGGAAGATCACCTTCTTTCCGCTCCATCCCCTTCTCAACTCCCCTTCCACTGAGATCCACCCCTACTCCTTAATAAAATGCTCTCCATTCCTCACTTTTCAAACCATTCATGTGAGCTGATTCTTCCTGGATGCTGGAGAAGAATTCAGGATACAATGGGTGTGGGAACCCAAAAAGCCTGTCACACTGACTCATCCCTGAGCTGTTTAATACTTAAGCCATCTGTGGACAGCAAAGCTAAAAGGGCATTAATTTTAACACACCTAGACACTGCCATGGGGCCGGAGCCCGAAACCACTCACCCCAGGCCCAGCACTTGATCGCCTGCGTGCTCCTGCCTGTGCCAGGTTGAACCCAATGGGTTCAAGAAAGTGAAGTCCATCCCTGCTGGCGCCAAAGTGGTGGCTGGACTCAGAGCTGGTGCAATCTAGTTCTTGCCCGTGAAAAGGTCAAGGCAACCATTTCTTCTCAATACAATATTACTAACTGTAGTCCTTATGCTGTACAATAACTCTTTAGACTTATTAATTGTATGTAACTGTTAATCATACTCTCTAACATATTGTTTCACATTTTCTCTCTGCTCCCTGCTCCTGGTAACCACCATTCTGTTCTGTATTTCTATATATTTGACTTTTTGGTAGATTCCATATGTAAGTGAAATCTTGCAGCATTTTTCCTTCTGTGTCTGGCTTGTTTCACTCAGCGTAATGCCCTCCAGTTTCATCCATACTGTTGTAAATGACAGTTACCTTTCACTTTTTAAAGCTAAATAGTATTGCATTGAGATTATGTATATACCACAATTTATTTATTCATTCATGTGCTGGTAGATACTTAGGGTGTTTTATACCTTGGCTGTTATGTATAATGCAGTAAATATGGGAGTATAGACAACTCTATGAGGTGTGTCTTCATTTTCCATGGGTATGAAATCAAAAAGATTGCTGAGATATGTACTTTACTATTTTTAAGTTTTGGAGGAACTTCCAGACTGTTTACCATAATGGCTGTACTAATTGCTATCTCTACCGATTGCGTGCAAAGGTTCCTTTTTCTCCATATCCTTGCCAACTCTTGGTATAGTTTGTTGATAATAGCTATTCTTACATGTATGAGACGATAACTTATTGTAGTTTTGATTTGTATTTCCCTGATGACTAGCGATATTGAAAATCTTTCTGTATACCTTTGGGCATTGGTATGTTTCCTTTGGCCATTTTTTAAATAGGCTGTTTACTTTCTATGGGTTTGCCGAGTTGTATGAGTTCCTTATATTTCTTTTTTTTTTTTTTTTTTTTTTACTATTTGTCGTCTTCTTTTTTTTTTTTTTTAATTTATTGATTATTATTAAACTTCAAGTTGTAGGGTACATGTGCACAACTTCTTAGGAATGTAAGAACTCAGTTGTCTGAGCTTCTTTTGGATATTAAGTCCTTATTAGATATATCATTTGCAAATGTTTTTTTTTCTGAATTAGTAAGCTATCTTTTCATTTTGTTGATTCCTTCCTACTGATGCGCAGAAACACTACAGTTTGATATAATACCACTCATTTTAGCTTTTGTTTCCTGGGTTTTTGGTGCGATATCCAAAAAAATGTTTGTCAATGCCAATATCAAGGGACTTTTCCCATATGTTTTCTTCTAAGAGTTTTACAGTTTCAGGTCTTACAGTTAGGTGTTTAATTCATGTTGAGTTGAGTTTCAACTCAACTGTGGTGTGAGATAAGGGTCCAGTTTCACTCCTTTGCATCTGGCTATCCAGTTTTTCCAATACCATTTATTAAAGAAACTATTCTTTCCCCATTGTATATTCTTGGTAGACTTGTTGAAAATTAATTGTCTTTATATACTTAGGTTTTATTTTGGGGCTCTCTATTCTGTTTCATTGTTCAATGTGTCTGTTTTCATGCCATACAATATATTTTGATTACCATAGCTTTGCAATATAAATTGAAATCAAGAAGAGTGCGTTCTACAACTTTATTTTGCTTTCTCAAGATTATTTGGCTATTTATGGTCCTTTGAGGTTTATGAATAAGTGGGATTTATTCATAATGCAAGGTTTATTTAATATGTGGAAATAAGTAAATGTGATATACCATATTAACAGAATGAAAAATAAAAATCACATAATTTTCTCAATATACATAGAAAAAGCATTTGATTAAGTTCAACATCCTTTCAGAATTAAAAACTCTCAGCCAAATAGGTGTATGAGGAAATTTCCTCAACTTAAAAAAGCCATTTATTAAAAGCTCACAGCTAATCTCATAATCAATGGGAGGAAAACTAAAAACTTTTCCTCTAAGATTTGGTACAAGGCAACGACGTCCACTCTCACCACTTGTGATCCACATAGTACTGGAAGTTTTAGAAAGAGCAATCAGATTTTTAAAAGAAATAAAGGCATCTAAATCAGAAAATAATAAGTAAAATTATTTGTGTTTGCAGATGACATAATCCCATGTATAGAAGATCCTACTCTATCATAAAACTGTTAGAACTAATACACAAATTTAGTAAATTAATTGGATATAAAATCAACATACAAAAATCCATTGACTGGTGGCTTAGGCCTGTAATCCCAGCACTTTTGGAGGCTAAGGCAGATGAATCACTTGAGGTCAGGAGTTGGAAACCAGCCTGGCCAACATGGTGAAACCCTGTCTCTACTGAAAATACAAAATTTAGCAGGGTGTGGTGGCTCACGCCTATAATCCCAGACACTTGGGAGGCTGAGGCAGGAGAATTGCTTGAGCCCAGGAGGCAGAGGTTGCAGTGAGCTGAGATCCTGCCACTGCATTTCAGCTGGGTGACCAAAAAAAAAAAAAAAAAAGTAATAAGAATAATAAAATAAAAATTAAAAAAAAAGAAATCAAGAAAACAATCTCACTTATGAGCACATCAAAAAAAGCAAAAGACTGAAGATACATTTAACTGAGAAAGTGAAAAATCTGTGCACTATAAACTGTAAAGCACTGGTGAAAGAAACTGAAGAGGACACAAATCAATGGAAAGATATCTCTTGTTCATGGATTGGAAAATTTAATATTCTTGTCCATACTATCTAAACTGATATACAGATTCAACACATTTCTTATCAAAATTCCAGTGGCATATTACACAAAAAAAGAACAAACTTGGTTGCGTTGTATATACATTAATACTAAAATATTTCAATAGGGTAAAATTGGCCTACCATAAGTGCTGCCATAGTTAAATTGCAAATTCAATCATGTGACTCATTTTCTTAAATCTCATAAATATCTTCCCCAAACTTAGAGGTTTTATGTTCTTCTCGATGTAAGATAAAATTAAAAGATAGTATGTATACATATGCAAAGCCACAGGATCATCATAGCATATCTTCTCAATATCTGTTTTGCTTATTTTGAAGGAATTGGTATTAAAGTTAATATTAAAGAATTAAATGGCAAACGTGCAAAAATTGTAGGGATAAAATGTGAGTTTAAAAAGAAATGCTATTTTTGCATCAAAATGTTCTGAGCTTAAGCAATTTCCCCAGAGTCAAAATGTTTCATATTATCTTAGCTGAGTCTTAAGGTGCACTTTTGTGGAGATGTTTAAAAATATTTGCTTTATCCGATAAAATCCAAACACTTTGGCTGGCTATACAAAAACCCCAACCTCACTATTGGAAGCACTCGCCTTTTTTTTTTTTTTTTTTTTTTTTTTTGAGACGGAGTGTCGCTCTGTCGCCAGGGCTGGAGTGAGTGCAGTAGCTAGATCTCTGCTCACTGCAAGCTCAGCCTCCCGGGTTCACGCCATTCTCCTGCCTCAGCTTTCGGAGTAGCTGGGACTACAGGCGCCTGCCACTATGCACGGCTAATTTTTTTTTTTTTCTTTTAGTAGAGAGGGGTTTCACTGCGTTAGCCAGGATGGTCTCCATCTCCTGACTTCGTGATCTGCCCGCCTCAGCCTCCCAAAGTGCTCGGATTACAGGCGTGAGCCACCACGCCGGGCCGGAAGTATTCACTTTCTACCGCATGTTAAAAAAACCCAAATCTCATCAATTGTTTTCTCATATGTCTCTGATTTGTATACTTTCTTTTTCTGCTTAGAAAAATTCTGCTTAGAATTTGGTACCCTACTAGGTCTTGGTGCAAAAGTGTTTTTCCTGCCTGAATTGTATAAATTCAAGTAATTAGCAGTAGGAAAATCTGCATTTGTTAATTAGTTTGAGGGTTAGGCAGAATCTAAGGGCAATCAATGTCTCTGAAAGCTACGTGACAAATAGGTCCCAGGCTAATCTCCCATGTCTGAGGGATCTTTCAGGATGGCAACAGGGATGACGGCCAACTTACAAGTCATCTTTGCATTTTTACACTGCCTTCTCGAAAATAATTATTACACTATGTGGAATGTTTTTAGTTATTTATCTCCACTATAAGATTCTTGGGCAATTTTACATAGGGCTGAGACATGGCATTCTTCCTTATCTTTCCCGCTTTGCATGGTGTTTATTATTTGGTGAACATGAGTAAATGTCTGATTTATTAAGATAATGTATTTTATTATCTCAAAAATTTTAAATTGTTGCTACTAATTTAAGTAAATAAAAAATCCCACTAACCTGGAAAACTTAACCTAAAGCAAGCCAGATAATAGAACTTAATGCTGATAACCTGGTGAGAAAGCAGTTTACCTATACTGAGTGGAGTATTATGTACTACACAGTTACTTCCAACTTAGGATTGGTTGGAACAATTTAAGTAGAGAAATAAAAGAGGTGTCTCCAGTGTTTTAGTATGTTTCTAAGGATAACTAAGATTCAAAGGGAACAAAAGAGAAAGAGATGTTACTGTTAAATAACAGACATATACATCTTAATCATAAAACAAAGAGACTAATTCAATTACAGCAAAACTTCTTGTGAGTTATTGCTTTGTATAGGAAACTTGGATACATTGAAATACTCTTTTATGTCAAAATCCATTATATTGTGTTTGCCTTTTTTATTAATGGGAAATCAACGTTTCTTTTACAGAATAATGATGGAGGGATGTTGGGAAGGGCTTAGAATGTGTTCACACTATAGTGATGATTTTCAGAGTCAGGGTTGTCTTGCAGGATTGCTCTCTTTTCTAGGATGAAAGAAACAAATTAAAAAATACATGTACACAAGGTAGTACCAAAAGGTGATGAGAAACAGAAAAAAAGGTTGGCACTATTCACAAGTTGATTTTTAACAAATAGCTTTCTAACGCATTTTGAAAGAAATGTTCCTGTTTATTACTGGCATGGTCAATTTGAGATTTCTGATCATTTTACTTCCTAAACATACATAAAGTTGAGAAATTAAGCAGGACATACTAGGGAGAGTCTACTGTAGTCTAGACTTGTGTATTGACTTTTAAAAGTATATTTGAACTCTCTCTCTGGATGAAACTTGAAAAGAAGGTTCCTACAATTTATGCAGACAAACTTGTTAGTAATAGCGTAAATGAAATTTGAGTATATAAATCGAAGATTTGAATCGAAGATCCTTGAATAGTTGAGTACCAATGAGAAATTCAAAGTCCTAACACACTTTTCTTTTAGTCATTCAGTGTGATAATTGGTTGATTTCTGGCTATCTTGCTTAAATCCCACTGATTCACAGTGGATATAAGAATAATTTCAACAGAATAGCATCTTCGAAAGGTCAAGTTGTTGACACTTTTGAGGAATGTCAAGTGGAAATCTCAGTATAGTAATTGACTTTGTGTATGCAGAAAATCTAGTGATCTGAAAAGAAAACACAGTATATGTTACAACTGTCAAAAGTTGGCATTTGTATTTACTGCTTTTGTTATTTTCCCCTACACAAGGGGAAAACTATAAACTAAATCTGCTACATCTAAAACTTCCAAATATCAAACAAATTTGGTGAGTTTATATATCATCATTACAAATACAAGCATGTTTTATAAATTTAAATAAATTTTTCATATTCTAGGGTTTTTATTAAGTGGCTTTTATACATAAAATCATTCCATGTTATAGCACACATTTTTTTTTGAAAACTGTCATCTAGATTTGGAAAGGAAGGGCTAGTACTCTGGATTCTAACAGGCCATTTATTTAATACTTGCAATGCCTTCCTCACCATTCCCTCCCACTCAATTCTCATCAGCATCTCCATAGTTCGGATGCCTAGCATCAATGAACAATTGCAGTATTCTAATATCTAGTCTCCTTATCCTAAATTTATTAGAAGAAACAGCATTTTTAAACACTTTACTGTGAAGTAAGAAACACAATGTATGAATAGGGAGCTGAGCAACAACACACTTGGACATATTTATTTTTTTCAAAGTCTACTTACTCCACGATCAATTTTTTAATCTCCAAATCCCCTTCATTTTCATTCAATTTGATGAACTTTTGGGATTAACTTTCTGGATTGTGATAGCCTGACATGTTTTTATGTATTTGCTTTTTTTTGTTAATAATAGCATTTGTTGACTATTTTTTAAGGAATCCAATAGTCATTATTTTTAAGAATTGCAGAATACATAATACAATGAAAAACAAACAATAATTTATAATAACAGTATTCAGATTGCTCTTGACTGTAAATGTATTCCATCTCCTCCCAGACATTGAGCGTGCTCTTACCTACTACCCCAGCACTGATTCTTGACCCCAAATCCGGCAACTAGCTTGTTTCACTTGATTCATGTCATTCATAATACATGGAACCTTATAAACATTTTCCTCCTCCTCTTATTTAGCCTGTACTCTTGTTTTTGTCTTCCCTAAGGACAAGAGTGATTATATCACTGACAATCACTCAACAACATTAATATCATATCAGTGACAAAGTACTAACAAAATTAACAGAATTTGTGTGGTTCTCCCTGTGTAAGGAATAAAATTTACTGGACCGTTGACTCACAGGATACATTTGGAATCTTGGTAGAGTTAGAGATTGCAATCCAAGTGCCATCTCAATATAAGAATGTTTTGCTATGGGAATATGATTTATACCCTGGATCATCTTCCTTCTCTTAATATGTGACTGCTTAAAATGAAGCTGATATGTATTTAGGAATATTAACACAATACTATAACCCATGATCCTCAAGGTTAATTACTCATAGGTCAAAGTAGAGTCACTCGAAAACCCATATTCATGGTTCTTTTCACAACCTATTTTTTAAAACCTGCCCATTGCTTCAATAATATAATAGTTCTTGCATTTTTTTCCCAGCGATCATTTTAGAAAGTTTCTTGGTGTGTGAACACGAATTATATTTACCTTATATCTGCAATTCTTCCTGCTTTTCCCTCTCTCTATTCCCAACCCAATTGTCTTGATATACCTCTGGTTCAAGGCTTCCAATGTCTGCTAAACTGTCTAAAGTTTCCTTGATAGGTTGTCTTTGGAGTCCACAGAAAAGCCACTTCTACTTGGGGCTCATCAAGCTCTGCTCCTCCTGGGCTCTGCTACCACCTATTCTGAAGATAGCACTTCCCAGGCATCATTGTCCCTTTTGCCCATAGGCCACCTTCACTGAGCAGTGCATGATCTGTTAAACATGACTGCTCCTTCACTAGATTTTACCATTTCTTTTTGTTTGAGCCAGCTTTATGTCCAAGTTACATTCATTAGGAGAATTAAATCTGTGTGGCTAATATGCAAAGTAGAGAATGAAGGAGTTTCTTTTTATAAAGGATTGAAAGGCATCCCCTTTGTCTATATAACACCATATGCCTTCCAAAGCACACTACGTTTAACAGTAGTGCTGAGCATAGTAGCCACTACTTATTAGCAACACAAGTTCCACTTTTTATAACACTTTTAAATATGATTCACATCTTTATTGAGCTATGATTGTTAAGCAAAAAACCTGCATACACTTAATGTATAAAATCTGATGAGTTTGTACATATGTGATACTATTACCAAAACAAATATAATGAATCTATCCACCTAAAACAAAAAGTATTCTTGTGTCCCTTTTCTTGTTTTTTTTTTTCTTGTAGTAAGAACTTGTAGTAATATTCCCTAAGCAATCATGGTGCTTTAAGATCTAATTAAGATCTACTCTCTTAAATTTTCATGCACATATCGAAGCAGTTTAGGGTCAATGAAGCAGTGTCATTGTCTGAGGTGTTAATCCGGAATTCTTGTCCCATGACCAAGAAAAATAAGGAGGATGGACACCAAGGGTGAGGTGGTTGGAGTGAAAGTTTAATAAGCAAAAGAGGAAAGCTCTCTGCAGTGAAGAGGGGGCCTGAGAGGGTTGCCACTTTACAGTTGAACACAAAAGCTTTTATAGGAAATCCCCCTTATCTGTGTAGCTGCCTGTGTAAGTGCCCTTTTCTGTGCAGCTGTAGGCATGTCTTAAGCAAGACTCCTCCCTGTGCAAGACAAGTTCCCATGAATCCACGATGTACACATCCATAGAAGGGGAGGAAACCTTTCCCTGAGAGCCCACTGATTACACGAAGTACAGAGGCATTTCTGTGTTGGACCTTGCTCACTTATCTGTGCAACTACAGCTTGATTTTTCATGCTGTTTCTCTGTTTAAAAGAATTCTACCAAGGACCTACCTTGACTGTCTGTCTGGTTTTTTTTCCCTTACTCCTCTCTCAATATCTTTAGTATAGGCACTATATTGTAGAGCATAGCTCTAAAACTTACTCACCTTGTATAAATGTAACTTTGTACCCTTTGAACTACGACCTCCCTATCTTCTGCCAACCTCCACTCTATTTTCTGCTTCTGTAAGTTCTGATTACTGGGTCAGGTTAGATTCTCATAAAGTCTTCTACCAGTATAAGATCAGATATACAAAAGATTTATGGGAGAGATGCCATTAAAGCTAAAATGTGAAGGTACTAAATTAGGCACTGGGAAACTTCAGCTCACAGTGTGTACTGACTCCCGTGAAAGGAAACAGGTAAAGAATAAAGGTAGGAACAGTCTTTAACTGCAGTACACTTCTGGGAAATTGCTGATCAGGCCAATGGAAAGTTCCTGAGCAAAGGTTGCCCATTATAGGAGGGCTGAATTTGGCCTGAGTGAACCAACTCTAAAACCACTCCACCCTCAAGGTGATTGGTCATTGGTTGAGAGCAGCCAAAAGGAAATGTGGCTTACTGTGACAACCTTAGTAGATCTAAAGGAGTGATTGATAGCTGATGGGCATGAAGCTGTTTTAAAGGAGACTTGAGTGGGGTTCCTCCTTTACCTCAGTATCTGCTAACCTCCGGTACTATAGCTCTACAAAATTCTAAGACAAAGTAAGGGAAAATGTATATGGCAAATAAAGAATAACTTATCCCCCATTCTCCTCCTGAAACATTATCCAAATTATTTTTTTTTTCTCTTTTCACCTGCTATCTTCTTTCTTGTCTGAAAAATCCAGCTATAATTCTATGGTGACTTAAATTGAGCACAAATCTGAGTCTCAGATAACTTGGAATGCAGTTGCTCCCTCCTTCTGATTGCAGATTCAGTTTGTGGGATAATCTTGTTCTGGTCAATCCAATATCATTGAGGATTAATACTTTCCTCGGCTGCTTTCCAACACTCCATGGATATAAACTCTCTGATCCGCTGCCTTGCACATTAGCCATACAGATTTGGATTTACCTGGTAGAAATAGCCTGGGGATCAAGCTGGGTTATTCACTGAACTATTATTTACGTATTATAGGATAAAATTAAAAGAAATCTCATTCTCCATGGATATTGAAGGCTACCAACCCACAAAATTCAGTTAAATTAAATTACATTAGTCCCCACTAAACCACGGTTTTGCTTTCTGATATTTTAGTTACTCACTGTCAACAAAGGTCCAAAATATTAAATGGAAAATTCTGGAAATAAACAATTCACAAATTTTAAATTTGGCTCCTTTCTGAGTAGCATGATGAAGACTTGTATCATCTCTCTTTATCTTGCCCATGATGTGAATCATCTTTCTGTCCAGTGTATCCAAGTTCTACACCTGTCTGTTAGACATTGACATCATCTGATTGTGACATCCAATCATTGACATTGTCACGGCTCTATGATTCACGATCACCTGAATCCAGTGATCCTCCCTCTGATATATCATCAGAAGGTCAAGAATAGCCCATTCACCTCACTTCATCTTGTCATGTAGGCAATTTATTATCTCACATAATCAAAAGAGGAAGGATGAGTACAGTAGTACAGTACAATTAGATATATATATATATAGAGAGAGAGACCACATTCACATAGCTTTTATTATGATTTAGTATTAGAATATTCTATTTTTATTAGTTGTTGTTGCTAATCTCTTACTGTGCCTAATTTATAAATTAAATTTCATCACAGGCATTTATGTATAGAAAAACATAGTATAAATAGGATTTAGTACTATTCATGGTTTCAGGCATCCATGGGGGATTTTTCAACATTTCTGCTGTGAATAGAGAGTTGCTACTATATTAGTTCTACTTCAGTATAGAAAATTTACAAAGCAACTTACTGGGTTGCTTTGGTCTCTGTCCTGATCCTGATGAGTGTTATAACAGATTAACTTACTTTTCAGTATATATTCTTCCTTCTTCCCCACAATTCCATCTTCATGCCCCAACAATGTTGGCCTTGACTGTATGGCTGGCTTTGTTCAAACCATGTAGGTGGAAGTGAGAGAGAACCAATTCCCAGCCTATATCTTAAGAGGAAATGAGTGTTTTTGGACAACCCCCTGAAATTTTTAATGATCACCATAAAAAAAAAAAAAAAAAAAAAAAAAAAAAAAAAAAAAAAAAAAGCAAGACCTGGGTGAATATTATGTCTCCAGTTTTGTCCTGGAATGAGATCTGGGTAGTAGAACCAGACTTTAGTAGCAGACTCAACAAAAAGCCTCAAGCAGAGCCACACAAACTGACACTCAAAGTGAGATTGAGAAATAGTTGTCTACTCTTGCTTGCTAATATAGTTTTATTATGCAGCAAAAGCTCCTCAAATGAGCATCCTATTGCTCCCAGTGTCATGGATAAGGAAGTCAAATATTTGTACCTTTCTCCTTTTAGCTATGAGATTTACTACCTGAGCCTCTTTCCTGAAGGACAGCCCTTCAGGTTTCCAGTTACAGTTTTTCCCATTTGAGCTGCTTTGCCTTCCATACTCATTTTGGTTATAATTAGAATGGGTTATGGGAAACACACACATTAAATAAACTGAAAACAGTAAAATCAATAAGGAAAGCAATGTTAGTTTTCCATTTCCAGTAATGGGATTTGGTGTAAAAGAGTAAACCTCTATTATATATGTTTGTGCCAGCAAGGTAGACAGATTTCTTATAGCATGCAAAGGGACGTGAAAGCTAACACATGGAAAATAGCAAACATCTACCTCTGAATGCAACGGCGCTCTCATTTGCAGATGAGATTGGAAGCTTGATTCCTCTCATCACTGAACATTTCATAGGGAATTAACAGAATCAAAACAAATTACTAATTTGGAGAACTAACCCAATAAGATTAAAGGAACATAGTTACACTAATAAAAGTGGATACTGAGTGACTAAGTGGTTTATTTTTAAGTTTCCATTGAAAAAAATATACAAACTTTAGCAAATATTGTCAGTTTTGCTGTTGCTACACAGCAAAAGGTAAATCATAGCAAGCTGCAGTGAATTTGAAGGTTGCTTAAATCAATACTAGAGAGAGGTCAGAAGGCTTACACAATCCAATATGTTGATGAACAAAAGCTTTGTAGCTTAGATATGACAATTTTCTGAGGCAACTTTAGAGCACCAACTTGCTGTGATCCCAAAGTCAGGTATAAATGTATTATGTGTATATATGTGTATTTCCATTCAGTTGTCAACATCGATCTGCCTTAAACATTCCATTAGTTACAGCATTTTAGAATTTTCCTTTTTACACTATTTCATGATTATTAGTTTCCAAACTCATTGGATAGGTAATAAGTTAAATTGTGTCTTTTCAGTTATTAGGAACTTTCTTAAATTTGATGTGCATCTTTCTACCTTCTTCTTGTTCGTCACTATTTCCCAGGCATACACCCTTCCTGACTGTCACAAACCTTTTGTTGTGTGGGTAACACAACAATCAAGCTCACAAAAGCAGCAAACATTTTAGTTGTCTATTAAACTTGAATTTTAAGAAAATGTAAAAATAGACACAAAAAGAAGTAATTATTATGCTAAACCCCAAAAGTAAGTAAATTCTTTGAACACATACAAGTAGATTATTTCACATATGTGCTGAATGAACATAAATATGTATTTGCTAAAAAAAAAAAACCTATTGCTAATTACGTGTTCTGTTTTCCTGTCTTAAATAAGACAAATATATCATTTTCAAGCTCAACAGAGAGACAGTCTTTCACTCAATTAACTTAATCTTATAATAATGAAATTCTTAAGAAGTGCATAGATACTTGCTTGCAGTCCATATGAGAGAGAAGCTTTGGTTTGGAATTAAATATCAAACAGTGGGAGCAGGAGACACTTAAAATTTTATCGAGTTTCACTCTTAAAAAAACACAAATACAAAACAAAAAAAGTATAAGCAATGCATACTTCTTTTTAGGACATATTATGTTTGTTATTCTGAATTGAAGTTAGAGCTGTTGGAAATCACAGTAAGTTTAAAGACACCAGTCCTTTTATCTCAGGAACTAAAAGTGTTAGTTAAGCAAAAAGCAAAGGTAATTTTTGTTAGTTAATTTTTTTTTAAGAGAAGGACTGCTTTTTAAGACATACTACTTTTTTAAGTGTCTTTCCACACAATCAAAGAATGTACACATTTTGCACTGTAAAAGTGTAAAGGCACCACTTTTATACTATTATTTATGTAAAAATATAATCTTATTGATTGAAAACTTACATTTTAACCTAGGATAAATTCCTTCTTAAATGCCATTTTAGGAGATCATTAAAAAGTCAGGAAACAATAGGTGTTGGAGAGGATGTAGAGAAACAGGACCACTTTTACACTGTTGGTGAGACTGTAAACTAGTTCAACCATTGTGGAAGAAAATGTGGCGATTCTTCAAGGATCTAGAACTAGAAATACCATTTGACCCAGCCATCCCATTACTGGGTATATACCCAAAGGATTATAAATCATGTTGCTATAATGACACATGCACACATATGTTTATTGCTGCACTATTCACAATAGCAAAGACTTGGAACCAACCTAAATGTTCATCAATAACAGACTGGATTAAGAAAATGTGGCACGCATACACCATGGAATACCATGCAGCCATAAAAAGGATGAGTTTGTGTCCTTTGTAGGGGCATGGATGCAGCTGGAAACCATCATTCTCAGCAAACTATCACAAGAACAGAAAACCAAACACCGCATGTTCTTATCCATAGGTGAGAATTGAATAATGAGAACACTTGGACACAGGGTGGGGGACATCACACACCAGGGCCTTTTGTGGGGTGGGAGGATGGGGGAGGGATAGCATTAAGAGATATACTTTATGTAAATGACGAGTTAATGGGTGCAACACACCACCATGGCACATGTATACATATGTAACAAACCTGCACGTTGTGCACATGTACCCTAGAAGTTAAAGTATAATAAAAAAATGCCATTTTGAATAAATGATAAAACTGGCTTAAGAGATATGAATTGGCAGGACAAATACATATTATAATTTATGTCTTCCAAAATTAGTTATTTGTATTGTATACAATTATTTAAATAAAATACAGCACAATATGTTGTGAAAAATATGGTTATAACTATGAAAGACTAAGTTGAGTTGCTATTGATGTTGTCATTAGTAGTAGTATCATCCAGGATAGGTTATATTGCACCATCACCTGGTCAACAGTAAGGATTTTGCTCGTGTTTGTCAAAGTCAGGAGTAGAGATTCTCCCCTTCTTTTCTTCCTCTCTTCTTCCTTTCTTCGCCTTTTTCTTTTCCTATTTCTCCCTGCTCTCCAGCTCCTGTTTTTCCCTTTTTTCCTTTATTTTCTTTTTCTCTCTCTTTTTTTTTTCATTTTCCCTTTGAAACAAATTTTTGTGGAAATTAAATCAATAAGACCTAGTTAAATCACAACATCTCAAGAAGTCAAAGTCATACTCAATCATGTGACTTAATTCATCTTTATTTTAAAATTTATTTTTAAATAATATGATGAATATATGCTGTAAGGAAAACACAAAAAGTACAGAATAATTTAAAAAATAAACTTCATGACTCCTCCAAACAACGCCACCTCCACTAACGTTATGTGATACCTATTACCAGTTTGGTATGTACCTTTCACGACTATCTGTATGTATAGGTCAGTATATAAATATATTTAATTTGTATGTATGGTTTCATATTATTCATATCCTTCATCACCTTTCTTTTATCATGTTAAAATTATCTTATAACTCCATATAAATCAACATATACAAAATGATTTTTTTTTCCCAGGAAAAACTAACTGGGACAGTTTTATACATGGATGTATAGACATATTTTTACACTGGAATTGTTTACATAAGGTTCACGTATCTTTGTGAACTGAATAGATTTTATTAACCAATTTGCCGGGTGCGATGGCTCAAGCCTGTAATCCCAGCATTTTGGGAGGCTGAGGTCAGGAGTTCAAGACCAGCCTGGCCAACACGGTGAGACCACATCTCTACTAAAAATAAAAAAAAAAATTAGCCAGATATGGCAGCAGGCGACTACTAAAAATACAAAAATTAGCTGGGTGTGGTGGCAGGTGCTTGTAATCCCAGCTACTGAGGAAGCTGAGGCAGGAGAATCGCTTGAACATGGGAGGCAGAGGTTGGAGTCAGCTGAGATCACTCCATTGCAATCCAGCCTGGGTGAAAGAGTGAAACTCTTGTCTCAAAAAAAAAAAAAAAAAAAAAAAAAAATTACTAAGCAATCTTCTACATTCTTCCATAAAACAACTCCTTTCTCCATACTACTACAGGTATTAAAATTTCAAATTTTACTGTAATCCCAGCACTTTGGGAGGCCGAAGTGAGCGGATCACGAGGTCAGAGATCGAGATCATCCTGGCTAACATGGTGAAATCCCGTCTCTACTAAAAATACAAAAAAAAAAAAAAAAAAAAAAAAATTAGCAGGGCATGATGGCGGGCGCCTGTAGTCCCAGCTACTCAGGAGGCTGAGGCAGGAGAATGGCGTGAACCCGAGAGGCGGAGCTTGCAGTGAGCCGAGATAGCACCACTGCACTCCAGCCTGGACGACAGAGAGAGACTCCACCTCAAAAAAAAAAAAAAAAAAATTTAAATTAGGTTATTTCACTGAGGAAGCAACAACAGCCAACCAAATGGTATTGATTCGTTTTCACACTGCTGATAAAGACATACCCGAAACTAGGAACAAAAAGAGGTGTAATTGGAGTTACAGTTCCACATGGCTGGGGAGGCCTCAGAATCATGGTGGAGGTCAAAAGGCATTTCTTACATGGTGGTGGCAAGAAAGAATAAGGAAGAAATAAAAGTGGAAACTCCTGATAAACCCATCAGATCTTGTGACACTTACTCACTACCACAAGAATAGCACTGGGGGTCAGGCATGGTGGCTCATATCTGTAATCCCAGAATTTTGGGAGGCCAAGACAGGTGGATCACCTGATGTCAGGAGTTCGAGACCAGCCTGAACAACATGGTGAAATCCTGTCTCTGCTAAAATTACAAAAATTAGTTGGGCGTGGTGGTGGGCACCTGTAATCACAGCTACTTGAGAGGTTGAGACAGGAGAATCACTTGAACCCAGGAGGTGGAGGTTTCAGTGAGCTGAGATTGTGTCATTGCACTCCAGCCTGTGTGACAGAAGAAGTAGAAAAGGAGGATAGACCTGAAAGGAAGATAAAAAAGATTTTCTTCCATGGCTTCTATTTTGTCTGTGAGGCACTTACCTGCTGAAGACCGTGGAACATATTTGTTTTAATACAAAAAATAGAAATTTTCTTAGTGTTATATTCTTTGGAATAATTTAAATATTATTGAGACTATCCAGTTTTAAAGATTAGCTCAATTGTCCTGTGAAACTAATTGGGACTGGTGGTTTGAGGGGCAATTTCTTGACAAATTTCTCATCATTTAAGTAAATTAATATGTTTCTGTTTACTATTTCTATTGTGGTTAATTTTGGAAAATTTTATTTAACAAATTAAATTTAAATTTTCTTTTTATCTAGGTTTCCATATATGTGTACATAGAATTGTATTTAACAGCTACCCTTAGGATATTTGTTTATTTGTTTCTTTTTGTATTTCTGTAAAGAATGGTTTATTTTTTATTCGTTTAAAGTATAAAACTTGATGGTTTGATACACATATACACTGTGAAATGATTACCATGATCAAGCTAATTAATATATCCTTCAACTCACATAGCTATCTTTTTAAATTCTTTGTGGTGAGAAAAGTCATAAACAACTATCTTAACAAATTTTAGGTAATGATATGGTATTATTCACAATAGTCACCATACTGTACATTATATCCCCAGAAATTATTCATCTTTTAATAAAAGTTTGTACCCTTTGAAGAGTATCTTCTCATTTCTCCCACTCCCAGCTCCTGGAAGGAAGCATTCTACTCTCTGTAAGTTTAACATCTTTAGATTTCACATATAAGTAAGATGATTCAGTGTTTGCCTTACTGTATCTAGCTTATTTCACTTCACATAATGTCCTTTGGATTAATCTGTGTTGTTACAAAATGGCAAGATTTCCTTCCTCTTTAGGGCTGAATAATACTCCATTTATACATGTACATACTTATACACAAAATACATATATATGTATGCATATATACATATGTACACATATGTGTACTTATACACATGTACATATATGTATACATATATGTATATGTACACATATTTATATGTATATATATACACACACACACAAGCAATTCATTTATCCATTGACAAACAGGTTATTTCCTTACATTGGCTACTGTGAATAATGCTCTAATTGTCATGGGAGTGCAGATACCTTTTTGACATGCTAATTTCATTTTCATTGAGTATACATACAGAAGATGTATTATTAGGTCATCTGTTACTTTACTCTTTGATCTTTTGAAGAGCCTCCCTACTGTTTCCCATAATCGTTATATCGATTTACATTCCCACCAGTAACGTACAAGTGTTCCTTTTCATCACACTCTAGCCAATAGTAATTGTCTATTTATATATTTTTATAATATCTATGTCTATGATGATAATAGCCATACTAAGAGATGAAAGGTTATATTCCATTTTGAGGTTTTGATTTGCATTTTCCTGATGACTAGTGATGTTAAGCACCTTTTTTTATTTCTTTGATTTAATGAAGGTTTATTTTTTCAAATGTACAATTGGTTGGACCTATTCATGCATCATCACCAGAATCTGGAGCATTTCCTCCATTGGTATTTCTGGTACAAATTATTTGAGCTCTGTTAAGCACCTTTTCATACACCTTTGGCTATCTGTATGTTTTATTTGGAAGTATTTATATCTGGGTCCTTTATTTATTTTAATTGGGTTATCTGTTTTATTTGCTATTGAGATGTATGAACTAGTCATATATTTTGGATATTAACTCCTTTTCAGATATTTGACTTGCAAATATTTCATGTTGTTATGTAGGTTGCCTTTTCATTGATTTGTTTTCTTTGTTGTGCAGTTGATACTACCAAAGCCACATAGAGATTCAATGCAATCTTTATCAAAATTTCAGTGATATTTTTCAAGGAAATAGAAAAATTCTAAAAAAAATTTAGAACTTTTAAGAAAAATTACTAAAATACGTATGGAACCACAAAGAATACCTCAATAGATAAAACAATCAGGAGACAGAAGAACAAATTGGAGGCATCACATTTCCTGATTTCAAATTATATTGCAAAGCTGTAATAATCAAAACAGTATGGTCCTGACATGGAAACAGACATGTAGACCAATTAGACATAATAGAGAGTCCAAAAGTAATCCTAGGCACACATGGTAAACTAATCTTGACAAAGATGCCAAGAATACACAATGAAGAAAACAGTAATTTCAATAAATGGTGTTGATTAAACTATATATACACATGTAAAATAATAAAATTGATCTGAGCACAGTCGCTTATGCCTGTAATGCTAGCACTTTTCAAGGTGGGCAGATCACTTGATCTCCGGAGCTCCAGAGCAGCCTGGGCAACTGGGCAAAATCCCATCTCTACCAAAAAAAAAAAGAAAAAAAGAAAATAGCCGGATGTGGTGGTGCATGCCTGTGGTCCCAAATACTCAGAAAGCTGAGGTGGTAGAATCGTGATGGAGTCTGAAGTGAATTGAGATCCTGCTGTAGAACTCCAGCCTGGGTGACAGAGCCAGACCTTGTCTCAAAACAAATAAATAAAATTGGACCCTTACAATACATCATACACAAAATTAACTCAAAGTATATTAAAAACCGAAACGTAAGATACGAAACTGCAAAATTTTTTGGAGAAAACTTTCTTAACTTTGGTCTTCGCAATGACTTCTTGGATGCGATCCCATAAGTACAGGCAACAAAAACAAAAATTAAAAAGTGGGATTACATCAAACTAATAAACTTCTGCAGAGCAAAGAAAACAATCAAAATATTTTTCTTCTTTTCTAACAGTTATTTTATCCTTATTATTTCTTATTTTGTGTATCTGTGATTTCTACCTTACTAAATGGATTCAGTTAACTATTGGTCCATTAATCATGTTACTTTTTTTCAAGAGCCTGAATTATGGTCTACTATTACATCTATTCCTTTTTTTTTTCTATACCTCATTAATTTATTTTTTAATGTTTAATTCCCTGTGTTTCTCAGATGAGAACCACTGAAGACAATATCCATAATAATTTAGATTTATAAGCCTTATTAGCATACATTTTGGACTTTTGTAACCGAAAAAGCCATATCTGGAAAGCAATCAGAAAAACCCATATTGTTAGAAAAACTGTAAAAAATTCCCCACTGTGCCCCATTGCCTGGATGAATGTGTTTGTTGCCTTTATTATTTGGTTATTCTGTAAAGAGGATCTAAAATGTCACTGGCTATTAAAAACCCTGATCTAGTTAAATACAGGAAAATGTCAGGACAAAATATGTGTATAAATTTTGAGCATATAAAATACCAAATAAATGTTTGATGGAACGTATCTATTGCATGTTATACTTCCTTAAGGTACTGTGACAAGAGAACAAGAAAGCAATGTTTTTGGAATATTTTTCATACCTTTTTTTTTAAACTTTAGAATGCCATCACATTGCATTGTTCTTCCTGCAAGAATATTCTAAAAGAGAATAGTAATAAAAAAGAGACTAGAGACCCACCCCATAATCAAATCCACAGGGATCTTTACATGGTCTGTATAAAACAGGTTCATTGTAATCAATGCGAGTTCTTTCATACTGAACAAAAATCAAGCAAAATGAATTCAAAGAAAGCAATAGGCAGGCTTTTTTATTGAACACCAGGATTTTTTTTTCCTGTAGAGTTATAATCTCTGATTCATTGAATCTTTCTCTTTTCAGCAGAATAACATGGATGAAAAAGAAACTTGCTTTAGTGAAATAACTTTTATAGATGTGTCTATTGCTGTAATAAAAAATTAAATTAGACATTCCCTTATCATCAGATTTTACTTTATGAGGCGATGGAGATTCAAATAATTTGTTCAATAAGGTTTCTACATTACAACAGATTTTCTCTATCATATTGATAACACATAGGCATAAGTAATCAACATTTGATTAAATCATATTTATTTAAGTGGTTATCATCTGCAAAACATATAATTTCTAGTAGAAATTATTATTTATTATTATTTCTGGTACTCAGTTAATAAATTTTCTTCTTTGATTTAGAAGTAGATTTTGATTTATAAAGGATTTAACAAGGCTATTTGACACAGGACTTCTAAAACATTGATATTTTGAACACTTGCTTAAATTTCCAGAACTTTTTTGAAGAGCTAATCCACCTTATTTTAGTTCTGTCCAAGTTGTAGACACAAGTTTAATAAAATAGTTTATGATACACCATAGTTTTATTTGGTTACACAAAACCATAACTCCTTCTAGAAGGTTATAAAAAAAGTTTTCACTGAGGTGAAGTTTTAATTTGATTCTGAAAGAAGAGTAGGAAATTACAAATGAATTATCAGGAATAAAAACAAAGTCACTAAGCAGAATAAACAAAACATATGAAGGTAACAAATTAGAAAACAAAAGATTTTAACAACAACAAAAGTGAACTCAACACATGACAATAATGAGAATTTCATTATATCCACAAAATACAATTATGATGAAGAGGCAAGAAATGGAAATGTCATTATAACTTGAGACATGATTTTAAAAATACTTAGTTTTAAGAGAGCCAGTATAAAGTTTTATTCCTAAAACTAATAACATCAACTTTCTCTTTATCATGTAAAAATATACGCTTTTAACAACTTCCCGGCTGCTCTGCCTAGGAAGTAGCTCTTCTTTTATTCCTTTGCTTTCTTAATGAAAAAAAAGTAAAAGAAAAAGAAATGAGAAGGAGAGGGAGAAGGGGTAGGGGAAGGGGAAGGAGAAGGGCAAGGGGATGGGGAAAGGGAAGGGAGAGGGAGAGGAGAGATGGGAGAACAAGGGAGAAGGGAGAAAAGTATTTACCAGAAGAGGAGAAAGCTACTCTCAGTGAAAACCATTAAGTGTCCTTTGCAACAATCTGAACAGGCACGACAAGAGTCTTAACTGAGGCAACACTATTAGTAAAAGAGAGAGGCAGCAACTGGGGAGCATTTCAGAGGTATAATTAGCATAACTGGTTGATTTAATAAAAGCAAAAGTCTAGAAATGTGAATCTAAATGTTGATATCAAAATTAGTGCTCTTCAGACTCTGTGTGTGGTGACGTCACCATGTAAGGCCTAAATGAAAAATGCCATAAAGTGTGGTGGGAAGAAAACAAAGGTTATTCTGCATATGTTAAAATACCTGTAGAAACTCTAGAAAGATGAAAAGAAACACATGATTTGGTGCTTGGGAAGACACAAAGGGGTAATGATAGACACATACTGGAGAGTAGTAGCTGAATTTATGTGAAAGAGAAAGATAATAAAATAAAAAAGGCTAAAACATACTGATTCAAAGATTTAAGAGATATTTGGAGTTGGGAATATTATTCTTAGCTATAAGGACACATTTATCATTACAGCGATGGATATTATATAAGCCAATAGAAAGTTCATATCCACCCTGAAGCATTTTTATTATTATTATTATTATACTTTAAGTTCTAGGGTACATGTGCACAACGTGCAGGTTTGTTACATATGTATACTTGTGCCATGTTGCTGTGCTGCATCCATCAACTCATCAGCACCCATCAACTCGTCATTTACATCAGGTATAACTCCCAATGCCATCCCTCCCCCCTCCCCCTTCCCCATGATAGGCCCCAGTGTGTGATGTTCCCCTTCCCGAGTCCAAGTGATCTCATTGTTCAGTTCCCACCTGTGAGTGAGAACATGCGGTGTTTGGTTTTCTATTCTTGTGATAGTTTGCTAAGAATGATGGTTTCCAGCTGCATCCATGTCCCTACAAAGGACACAAACTCATCCTTTTTTATGGCTGCATAGTATTCCATGGTGTATATGTGCCAGATTTTCTTAATCCAGTCTGTCACTGATGGACATTTGGGTTGATTCCAAGTCTTTGCTATTGTGAATAGTGCCGCAATAAACATACGTGTGCATGTGTCTTTATAGCAGCATGATTTATAATCCTTTGGGTATATACCCAGTAATGGGATGGCTGGATCATATGGTACATCTAGTTCTAGATCATTGAGGAATTGCCATACTGTTTTCCATAATGGTTAAACTAGTTTACAATCCCACCAACAGTGTAAAAGTGTTCCTATTTCTCCACATCCTCTCCAGCACCTGTTGTTTCCTGACTTTTGAATGATTGCCATTCTAACTGGTGTGAGATGGTATCTCATTGTGGTTTTGATTTGCATTTCTCTGATGGCCAGGGATGATGAGCATTTTTTCATGTGTCTGTTGGCTGTATGAATGTCTTCTTTTGAGAAATGTCTGTTCATATCCTTTGCCCACTTTTTGATGGGGTTGTTTGTTTTTTTCTTGTAAATTTGTTTGAGTTCTTTGTATGTTCTGGATATTAGCCCTTTGTCAGATGAGTAGATTGCAAAAATTTTCTCCCATTCTGTAGGTTGCCTGTTCACTCTGATGGTAGTTTCTTTTGCTGTGCAGAAGCTCTTTAGTTTAATGAGATCCCATTTGTCAATTTTGGCTTTTGCTACCGTTGCTTTTGGTGTTTTAGACATGAAGTCTTTGCCCATGCCTATGTCCTGAATGGTACTACCTAGGTTTTCCTCTAGGGTTTTTATGGTATTAGGTCTAACATTTAAGTCTCTAATCCATCTTGAATCAATTTTTGTATAAGGAGTAAGGAAAGGATCCAGTTTCAGCTTTCTACTTATGGCTAGCCAATTTTCCCAGCACCATTTATTAAATAGGGAATCCTTCCCCCATTTCTTGTTTCTCTCAGGTTTGTCAAAGATCAGATGGCTGTAGATGTGTGGTGTTATTTCTGAGGACTCTGTTCTGTTCCATTGGTCTATATCTCTGTTTTGGTACCAGTACCATGCTGTTTTGGTTACTGTAGCCTTGTAGTATAGTTTGAAGTCAGGTAGCGTGATGCCTCCAGTTTTGTTCTTTTGACTTAGGATTGTCTTGGAGATGCAGGCTCTTTTTTGGTTCCATATGAACTTTAAACCAGTTTTTTCCAATTCTGTGAAGAAACTCATTGGTAGCTTGATGGGGATGGCATTGAATCTATAAATAACCTTGGGCAGTATGGCCATTTTAATGATATTGATTCTTCCTATCCATGAGCATGATATATTCTTCCATTTGTTTGTGTCCTCTTTTATTTCACTGAGAAGTGGTTTGTAGTTCTCCTTGAAGAGGTCCTTTACATCCCTTGTAAGTTGGATTCCTAGGTATTTTATTCTCTTTGAAGCAATTGTGAATGGAAGTTCATTCATGATTTGGCTCTCTGTTTGTCTGTTACTGGTGTATAAGAATGCTTGTGTTTTTTGCACATTAATTTTGTATCCTGAGACTTTGCTGAAGTTGCTTATCAACTTAAGGAGATTTTGGGCTGAGACAATGGGAATTTCTAAATATACAATCATGTCATCTGCAAACAGGGACAATTTGACTTCTTCTTTTCCTAACTGAATCCCCTTGATTTCTTTCTCTTGCCTGATTGCCCTAGCCAGAACTTCCAACACTATGTTGAAGAGGAGTGGTGAGAGAGGGCATCCCTGTCTTGTGCCAGTTTTCAAAGGGAATTTTTCCAGTTTTTGCCCATTCAGTATGATATTGGCTGTGGGTTTGTCATAAATAGCTCTTATTATTTTGAGGTACGTTCCATCAATACCGAATTTATTGAGCGTTTTTAGCATGAAGGGCTGTTGAATTTTGTCCAAAGCCTTTTCTGCATCTATTGAGATAATCATGTGGTTCTTGTCTTTGGTTCTGTTTATATGCTGGATTATGTTTATTGATTTGCAAATGTTGAACCATCCTTGCATCCCAGGGATGAAGTGCACTTGATCATGGTGGATAAGCTTTTTGATATGCTGCTGAATCCGGTTTGTCAGTATTTTATTGAGGATTTTTGCATCGATGTTCATCAGGGATATTGGTCTAAAATTCTCTTTTTTTGTTGTGTCTCTGCCATGCTTTGGTATCAGGATGATGTTGGCCTCATAAAATGAGTTAGGGAGGATTCCCTCTTTTTCTATTGATTGGAATAGTTTCAGAAGGAATGGTACCAGCTCCTCCTTGTACCTCTGGTAGAATTCAGCTGTGAATCCATCTGGTCCTGGACTTTTTTTGGTTGGTAGGCTATTAATTATTGCCTCAATTTCAGAGCCTGCTATTGGTCTATTCAGGGATTCAACTTCTTCCTGGTTTATTCTGGGGAGAGTGTAAGTGTCCAGGAAATTATCAATTTCTTCTAGATTTTCTAGTTTATTTGCGTAGAGGTGTTTATAGTATTCTCTGATGGTAGTTTGTATTTCTGTGGGGTCGGTGGTGATAGCCCCTTTATCATTTTTTATTGCGTCTATTTGATTCTTCTCTCTTTTCTTCTTTATTAGTCTTGCTAGCGGTCTGTCAATTTTGTTGATCTTTTCAAAAAACCAACTCCTGGATTCATTGATTTTTTGGAGGGTTTTTGTGTCTCTATCTCCTTCAGTTCTGCTCTGATCTTAGTTATTTCTTGCCTTCTGCTAGCTTTTGAATGTGTTTGCTCTTGCTTCTCTAGTTCTTTTAATTGTGATGTTAGAGTGTCAATTTTAGATCTTTCCTGCTTTCTCTTGTGGGCATTTAGTACTATAAATTTCCCTCTACACACTGCTTTAAATGTGTCCCAGAGATTCTGGTATGTTGTATCTTTGTTCTCATTGGTTTCAAAGAACATCTTTATTTCTGCCTTCATTTCATTATGTACCCAGTAGTCAATCAGGAGCAGGTTGTTCGGTTTCCATGTAGTTGAGCAGTTTTGATTGAGTTTCTTAGTCCTGAGTTCTAGTTTGATTGCACTGTGGTCTGAGAGACAGTTTGTTACAATTTCTGTTCTTGTACATTTGCTGAGGAGTGCTTTACTTCCAATTATGTGGTCAATTTTGGAATAAGTGCGATGTGGTGCTGAGAAGAATGTATATTCTGTTGATTTGGGGTGGAGAGTTCTATAGATGTCTATTAGGTCTGCTTGCTGCAGAGATGAGTTCAATTCCTGGATATCCTTGTTAACTTTCTGTCTCGTTGATCTGTCTAATGTTGACAGTGGAGTGCTGAAGTCTCCCATTATTATTGTATGGGAGTCGAAGTCTCTTTGTAAGTCTCTAAGGACTTGCTTTATGAATCTGGGTGCTCCTGTATTGGGTGCATATATATTTAGGATAGTTATCTCTTCCTGTTGAATTGATCCCTTTACCATTATGTAATGGCCTTCTTTGTCTCTTTTGATCTTTGATGGTTTAAAGTCTGTTTTATCAGAGACTAGTATTGCAACCCCTGCTTTTTTTTGTTCTCCACTTGCTTGGTAAATCTTCCTCCATCCCTTTATTTTGAGCCTATGTATGTCTCTGCATGTGAGATGGGTCTCCTGAATACAGCAGACTGATGGGTCTTGACTCTTTATCCAGTTTGCCTGTCTGTGTCTTTTAATTGGAGCATTTCGTCCATTTACATTTAAGGTTAATATTGTTATGTGTGAACTTGATCCTGCCATTATGATATTAACTGGTTATTTTGCTCGTTAGTTGATGCAGTTTCTTCCTAGCCTAAATGGTCTTTACATTTTGGCATGTTTTTGCAATGGCTGGTACCGGTTGTTCCTTTCCATGTTTAGTGCTTCCTTCAGGGTCTCTTATAAGGCAGGCCTAGTGGTGACAAAATCTCTAAGCATTTGCTTATCTGTAAAGGATTTTATTTCTCCTTCACTTATGAAACTTAGTTTGGCTGGATACGAAATTCTGGGTTGAAAATTATTTTCTTTAAGAATGTTGAATATTGGCCCCCATTCTCTTCTGGCTTGTGGAGTTTCTGCTGAGAGATCTACTGTTAGTCTGATGAGCTTCCCTTTGTGGGTAACCCGACCTTTCTCTCTGGCCGCCCTTAAGATTTTTTCCTTCATTTCAACTTTGGTGAATCTGGCAATTATGTGTCTTGGAGTTGCTCTTCTCGAGGAATATCTTTGTGGCGTTCTCTGTATTTCCTGGATTTGAATGTTGGCCTGCCCTACTAGGTTGGGGAAGTTCTGGATGATATCCTGAAGAGTGCTTTCCAACTTGGTTCCATTTTCCCCCTCACTTTCAGGCACCCCAATCAGACGTAGATTTGGTCTTTTTACATAATCCCATACTTCTTGCAGGCTTTGTTCATTTCTCTTTCTTCTTTTCTCTTTTGGTTTCTCTTCTCACTTCATTTCGTTCATTTGATCCTCAATCGCTGATACTCTTTCTTCCAGTTGATCGAGTCAGTTACTGAAGCTTGTGCATTTGTCACGTATTTCTCGTGTCATGGCTTTCATCTCTTTCATTTCGTTTATGACCTTCTCTGCATTAATTACTCTAGCCATCAATTCTTCCACTTTTTTTTCAAGATTTTTAATTTCTTTGCGCTGGGTACGTAATTCCTCCTTTAGCTCTGAGAAGTTTGATGGACTGAAGACTTCTTCTCTCATCTCGTCAAAGTCATTCTCCGTCCAGCTTTGATCCGTTGCTGGCGATGAGCTGCGCTCTTTTGTCGGGGGAGATGCGCTCTTATTTTTTGAATTTCCAGCTTTTCTGCCCTGCTTTTTCCCCATCTTTGTGGTTTTATCTGCCTCTGGTCTTTCATGATGGTGACGTACTGATGGGGTTTTGGTGTGGGTGTCCTTCCTGTTTGTTAATTTTCCTTCTAACAGACAGGACCCTCAGCTGTAGGTCTGTTGGAGATTGCTTGAGGTCCACTCCAGACCCTGTTTGCCTGGGTGTCAGCAGCAGAGGCTGCAGAAGATAGAATATTGCTGAACAGCGAGTGTACCTGTCTGATTCTTGCTTTGGAAGCTTCCTCTCAGGGGAGTACTCCACCCTGTGAGGTGTGGGGTGTCAGACTGCCCCTAGTGGGAGATGACTCCCAGTTAGGCTACTCAGGGGTCAGGGACCCACTTGAGCAGGCAGTCTGTCCCTTCTCAGATCTCAACCTCCGTGTTGGGAGATCCACTGCTCTCTTCAAAGCTGTCAGACAGAGTCGTTTGCGTCTGCAGAGGTTTCTGCTGCTTTTTTTACTGTGTCCTGTCCCCAGAGGTGGAGTCTACAGAGACAGGCAGGTTTCCTTGAGCTGCTGTGAGCTCCACCCAGTTCGAGCTTCCCAGCGGCTTTGTTTATCTACTTAAGCCTCAGCAATGGTGGGCGCCCCTCCCCCAGCCTCGCTGCTGCCTTGCTGGGAGATCGCAAACTGCTGTGCTAGCAATGAGGGAGGCTCCCTGGGTGTGAGACCCTCCCGGCCACGTGTGGGATATAATCTCCTGGTGTGCCTGTTTGCTTAAAGCGCAGTATTGGGGTGGGAGTTACCCGATTTTCCAGGTGTTGTGAGTCTCAGTTCCCCTGGCTAGGAAAAGGGATTCCCTTTCCCCTTGCGCTTCCCTGCTTCAGCTCTAGCTGGTCGGGCTGCAGCAGCTGACCAGCACCGATTGTCCGGCACTCCCTAGTGAGATTAACCCAGTACCTCAGTTGAAAATGCAGAAATCACCGGTCTTCTGTGTCGCTCGCGCTGGGAGTTGGAGATTGGAGCTGTTCCTATTCGGCCATCTTGCTCCGCCCATCGGCAGCATTTTTTATTTGGTGGTTTTAACCAACTAACATACAATTTTATATTGGCCTGTTAAAAATGTTTTGTATAGATGTATGTGAATAGGTTCATCATCTGACAATGTAAGTATAGTTTGAATAAAATAAAATTGGCAATGAACAATTTTGACCTAGAAAAAAATGAAAGTTTTTTTTTTTGTGCAATATAATATCCTTAAAATATAAGGCCATGACTTAATTTATTCGTCTTAAACAGAGATTACATGTGATTAGTTCAATTTGTGGTACGTGGCTTCATATCTGAAAGTCTTTATCAAAAAGAAAATTTTTAAAAGCTGCAATTCCTTTATATGAAAGAAAAGATTATTCATGTAATCTTGTTACTGACAATTCAAATATTTATTAGCTCATAATTTTTCAAAATGTTATATTTTGCTATTTTGTACTGAAAGTCTTGTAACAAATTTATATGAGTATGTGTTTGATATGTTATGTCCAAAACTGTAAAAAATAATATGCTGAAGAACATACAGATAGAATTATGTTTTCATGGACATTTGATTTCCAGTTAGAAAAAAATAAGTTACCAGAAATGTCAATAAAAAGGATTCATTTGGGCAAAATGACTACAGATAAATTTCTAAAGGTTTCACTGCACTTTCTATAGGATGCTGCTAGAGGGAAATTTAGAATGGTTAACTCTAAAGTAAAATAAACATTAAATACAAATTTAGACAGAGTAGAATGAATCCAATGTCTGTTTTTTCTTTGGGGGATAGTTGAGAACCACCTTGAAACTGATGAAGTTCTTCTTTCCTTGAAGATTTAGTTTGTAAGCTCTACATCTCTAAAAGATGCTGAAGAAATTGTAAATATAAGTACTCCACTGAGCTCTAACCTAGATAAACCTCTGAAAATACACCTGAATCTCTACGGTATCAACAGCAAAATAATGGGAAAATAGAGAAGAGTGAATTTAATACCCACTCATGGTAGCTTCTCCTCTGAAAAAGGAAAGAAAGAAAACAGACACATTAATAAGGCATTTAACTATTTGAAAATGAGGAGAAGCAAGATAAATTGTTAAAAAAAAAAAAAAAAAAAAGAAGGATAAAAGTAGATCTAGCCATGATTTTATTATGTTGGACTTCTGCAATAGCATTTTTCCTGAACTCCCTGCTTTGTGTCTCACCTTCTTCCCAGTATTTCCCAGTATGGATTATTCTTTACGAACTGTAACCAAAATTTGATATTTTAAATATAGATCAAATTGTGAATTGTGTCTGTTCAAAATTTTTAGAGATTTTCCATCACACTCAGAATAAAACCTGAACTTTGAACCACAGTCCAAAAGGCTTTTGGTGATAGGAAATTGACTATGACTGTCAGGTGGCTAGCTCACTTCTTATTCCCAGTTTCTTTCTTCTCTGCTCACTCTGAACTAGTCACACTAGAAAATATAATTTCTCGCTTTAAGGAAAGGAACTCTAAGAATGTATCTTAATGTTTGTATATAATAAAAACAAAAATTTTAAATGGTTAGGGGAGAGACATGGAGTAAGAGACAAAACAGACTTAAGGAAGGAGCAGAGAGAGAGAGAGTGTGTGGGTTGAATGAGGATAAATAGAACTAAGTGGGAGAGGAAGCTTTCTCCCATCCACTCAAAAGTGTATGCCTGCCAGAACCACTTAGTGGAGCTGCTAAACAGCTTTGTTAAGGTGTTTATACCCTAGACACAGTTCTGAGCTGTGGGCATTCAGTGGTATAGAAAGGAATTTCAGAGTATGCCAAGCACACAAGAGGAGGTTTTCTAGGCAGACAGAGTGTTGTGACTTATCTGCATAATCCCCTCACCCTGTTCAAGGAGGAAGGAGGACACCATGAATTCTGAGGCTGTCAGTCCTGACAGCTTTATTACAAAGAAGGAGCCAGTCAACTAATATGCATTCTGGCATGGCTACTTCCAGACATATTAGATGTACCCAATTCAGAGGATACTCTGGTTTATTACTAATTTATTTTTAAGATACAAAAGGGAGAAAGATGAAAATGATGAAACAGATTGGATTACACTAAATCATAGATTCAATTTCATCAGTTTATTTTGGCTGTCCGGACTATGGGAGATAAGGACATGGAGAAAGAATGGATTTTCCTTTTTCACTCCACACCCATCATTGCTAATTTCAATACAGACATCATTGCTGTCACTGCAATTGTTCTTCCTCTCCTTTCTTTATCCTCCTGTCCCTATTCTTGTCCACGGAGGAAAAATTAAATCACTTGTCATTTAATAAATATATACTTTATTAATCAATTCATCTGTAATAATTATATATGTAGGAAAAAATACATATATGTAGGTGGTTTAACAAAAATGGATACATATATATAATATTTCCATATTAAGAAATAAATATATCGGTATTTTGATTACAGAGTTTACTTAGGCATTTATTTTTTTCTGAGCCAGAAATGGAACTAGCTTGAAGTTAGCAAAATGAGACCATTAAAAACACTCTAATTAATTAGTATGAATGAAAATGCATGCCTAAAATTTAATAAGGAAGAGTTATATATTCCCAAACATATTTTAACGATTTTAATTTCAGCTTCAATTACTCTCTTCAATGTTAGAACTCTTTCATATCATGAGCCACAATTTATCCAGTGTCTATATTCTAGAGTTCTAGATATTGGAGATGCCATTAAAAACCAAGCATGCAGGTCTCTGTTTTAATGGTGTTTACATTCTAATAAAAAGACAGTGCACCGATATGTAAATGAAAATAACATTAATTTAAAATAATTGTAAGCGTTATGAAAAATAAATCACAAAATCAGCTGTAACATTACTGTGAGGGCTATTTTGATAAGGCAACAAGGAAAACCTGTCTAGAAAGGTAACATTTTGAGAAGGATTTAGTCATATGAGTGTCATAGGATGAGATTCCAGTCAGAAAAAATAGCATGGGCAGGCCGGGAGCGGTGGCTCACGCCTGTAATCCCAGCACTTTGGGAGGCTGAGGTGGGCGGATCACGGGGTCAGGAGATCGAGACCATCCTGGCTAACAGGGTGAAACCCCATCTCTACTAAAAATACAAAAAAAAAAAAAAAAAAAAAAAAAAAAAAAAAAAAAATTAAGCTGGCATAGTGGCGGGATCCTGTAGTCCCAGTTACTCCAGAGACTGAGGCAGGAGAATGGCGTGAACCCGGGAGGCGGAGCTTGCGGTGAACTGAAATCCTGCTACTGCACTCCTATCCATTTATTCATTGTTAATGGCTGCTTTTGTACTACAAAGGCACAATGGAGTAGTTGTGACAGAAACTACTAGGCCTGTAAATTCTAAAAGATTTACTCTATGACACTTTGCAGAAAAAAATTTATATCACTCAGTGTCTATTAATGAAAAAGGAAAATGTGATAAGAAACGTGACGAACTATCAGAATTAAAATATTATTAAAAATAGAATGGAAAAGTATTGTAGAATATTAACAGTGGAATGATGTACTCTATTATGGGTCTTAAAAATATTCTCCCTTGTCCTGTTACAGAAAACAATAATAGAGGTAGGAGAGTAAGTAAAGTGATTATTGCGTTAATTCAGTTTAATAATGAAGGTGGATTAGACAAAAGTGCAAAGGTGTGAAGGGACTAAAATGGTCAGATTCTGGATGTATTGTGTGGTAGAGTGATCAAAACATTCTGATGAGTTGATTTGGGACTATGTAGAAAGGAGGGAAAAAAGTATATTAGTTTTAGATTTGAATGATTATGTAACTGATATTGCCAATTACTGGGATAGAAAATATTGGCCAAGAATAGATTATACAGTGATAGATATCAAGAAATATTTTGTGAATTTGTTAAGATTTATATACATACTAAACATTTTGTCCTGCACATTACACAATACTGATAATGATCATTTACATGATCTTCAATGTAGACACTTTACTATAGACATTCAAATGGATATGTTAAGATGGATAAACAAATGAGAAATTTGAAAGTGAAGATAGAGTTAAAAATCTGCTGCTTAATGAATGTGTTTAAAGGCATGTAACTCTATGGTATAAACAGTCAAAAGGAGTAACAAGGAAAGAGAAGAGGAGACTCAGGAGTAATTACTGTAGCACTTTAACATTTAGTGGATGAACCATGGATGGATGTTAGCATAAAAACTAAGATAGAAAGGTCACCAAGGTAGGAGGAAATCTGGAATGCAAAGGAAGAAATAGTTTAAAATAGGTGATAATGTCAGCTGTTTCTAATGTGGCTGAGAAGGTCAAGTGAGATAGGATTTGAAAGCATGGAAGTCAATGGAAAGTTTGAAGAGAAAAAAATTCCTGCTGTGGAGGGGAAAGACATCCAACTTCAGTGTGTTGTGGAGAGAATGGAAAGTGAACAACAGGGTTAGACACTAGAGACAACTCTTAAGAGCTTTCCTGTGAAAGAAAGTGAAATATTAAGTTTTGTTGGAGATAGCTGTGGCGTCAAGAAATATTTATGATTGAGTTTGTCGGTTTTGTTTCTCCTCCACACACTCCCAGTTTCATTGAGACATAATTGCAAACAAAAAAATAGTATATATTTAATGTGTACATCATGATTTTTGACACTCCTACAAGTTGTGAAATGATTATCTCAATCAAGCTAATTAACACATCCATTACCTCATGTAGTTACTATTGTGTGTGTGTGCGCGTGCACACGTGCATGTGAGGTAAGATCATTTAACATATACTTTCTTGGCAAATTTCGAACATACAATACAGGATTATTAACTATAGTCACCATCTTGTACTTTAGATCTCCAAAATGTATTCATCCTGCATCATTGAACTTTATACACTTTGAGCAACATCTCTCCATTTCACCTACTCTCTGGGAACTATTTTACTAACTGCTTCTTTGAGTTCAACATTTTTTGAATCTACTTATAGGTGAGATTATGCAGTATTTGTTTTACTGTGTATGGTCTATTTCATTTAGCATAATGTCTTTCAGGTTCATCCATGTTGTTTCAAACGATAGGTTTTTTTTTTTTTTAATATCTTGTGGCTTACTGATATTTCATTGTGTGGGTGTACGTATCACATTTTCTTTAGTCATTTGATGTGGTTTGATTGTCCATGTCTGCCCAAAATTCATATATTCACATGTTGAAATATTAATGCCAAGGAGATGACAGTAGGATTATTTGAATTACAGTGGTGAGAGTGGGCTTTCTTGGTTTGTTCCTCATCTTAGAGGAAAATACTTCAGGATTTCACCATTGAGTATGATGTTAGATGTGGACCTGTCATATGTGGTTTTTTTATGCTGAGGTAAATTCCTCCTGTAGTTAGTTCGTGAAGAGTATTCATCATGAAAGAATGTTGAACTTTGTCTAAGGCTTTCTCTGTATCTATTGAGATGACTACATAATTTGTATCCTTCAGTATGTTAATGTGATAAGTCTGTCCATTTGGACTGCTATTGCAAAATACCATAGACTGTGTAATTTATAAATAAGATAAATTTATTTCTCACTATTCTAGAGGCTGGGAAGTCCAAGAACAAGGTGTCAACAGATTCAGTGTCTGGTGGGGGCCCACTTTCTGGTTCATAAATGATGTCTTCTTATTGTGTTCTCATAGGGTGGCAGTGGCAAGGCAATTATCTGGGGTTTCTTTTCAAGTACACTAATACCATTCATGAAAGCTCTTCCCTAATGACCTAATCATTTGGTATGGGCCCTGCCTGCTGGCACCATCACATTGGTGATATGATTTTAACCTATGAATTTTGATGGAGACACAAATATTTAGACCAGAGCATTCTGCTCTTGCCCCACAAAATTCATCTTCTCCCATAGAAAAGACATTAACTGTATCCCGATAGCTCCAAAAGTTTTAACTTGTTCTGACATTATGTTTAAAGTCTCCTCTAAACATCATCTAAATCAGACATGAGTGAGATGCAAGGTACAATTCATCCTGAGGCAAGTTGCTCTCCCGCTGTGAATCTGTGAAGTCAAACAAGTTATGTTCTTCCAAAATAAAATGATAGGACACGCCCAGGACGGGCCTTTCAATTCCAAAAGAAAGAACTAGGAAAAAATAAACAAGTAATAAGTCCCAAGTAAGTCCTTAACCCAGCAGGGGAAAAAATATTTCATCTTAAGCCTTGAGAATAATCATCTTTGACTCAATATTCCACCTTCTGGGCACTTTGAGACAGTGGTTGGTTCCCCAAGGCTCTGGGCAACCCTGGCACTGTGGCTTTGATGAGGACAGTCCACGCTGCAGCTCTCACTGGTTGGAGTAGCATACCTGTAGCTCTCCAAAGCTGGAACCACAGGCATGTGGCTCTACTGATCTAGAGTCTTGGATGCAGCTCTGTCCCCTTATTTTTTCTAGGCATTGTTCTGTGGAGGACTCTCTGCAGTTGCTCTCTATCGTAGTAACATTCAGCATGAGTCATTGGTGTGAGGTTTAGGGCAGCACCGTCTTTCAAAATCTAAGTGGAGGAAGGCACACTTCCAAAGCTTGAGTATTCTGCATGATAGGGGAGATGGTGCCATGCAAATGCCACCAAGGTTTATTGCATGTGCCACGTGAAGAGGAAGGCAATGTGGCCCACACCATACCTGGGCTCATTAGAGCCACACCTCAGATAGCCAAAACGTTTACTGCCAGAATTTGTGTAGCAGTGCTTTGTTTTGGTGCTGGGCAGCAAGTGCCTGTGTCTGACAAGCACTCGTGATACCTCATTTGAAATTGTTCATTCTTCAGACTCTGACATTCTGAGGCTGTGATTGTAGCAGCAGCCTAAGTAATCTCCAAGAAGCCTTGGCGTCATCTTTCCATTACCTTGATGAATAACATCTGGCCAAATCATACTAATTTCTTTATTAAACAGTTTTTTGGCCACATAATTAATGTTCCCACCCAAATATATTTTCGCTTTTTTTTTCAGTGTAGACAAGTTGAGAATTTTTAAATCTTTCAGTTCTGCTTCCATTTTGATGATAAATTCTGTCTTTAAATTGTTTGTCTCTTCTTATATTTTACTATAAGCATTCAGGAGAAGTCAGACTACACCTTCATACTTTTGTTTAGACATTTCTTCAGCCAAATATGCTGATATTTTATTATTCTTAAGTTCTACCCTCCACAGAGCACTAGGATATTAACATAATTCAGCCCATTCTTTGCCCTTTTATAAGAAGGATCACATTTTCTCCATTCTCAATGATATGTTCTTCATTTCCATTTGAGACCTCACTATATTTCTACAAACATTCTGTTCACAACCACTTACATAGTCTCCAAGAAGACTGAGGTTTTCTTGACAGCTTTTTAATTCTTATGAGCCCACACCAGAATCACCCTTTATTATCCATTAATGACAGTGTAGGCTTTTTCTACATGCACCTCAAAACTCTTCCATCTTCTTTCCATTACCCAGTTGCTAAGTCACTTCCACATTGTAGGTATTTGTTATAGTAGAACCTCTCCTTACTCAGTACCAGTTTTCAAAATTTTAGTTTATATAAACTTCTATGATAAAATATCACAAACTGGGTATCTTATAAACAACAAAAATATATTTCTCACAATACTAGAGGCTGAAGAATTGAAGATGAATCGTAGATTCAGTAAGTGGTGAAGACACAATTTCTAATTCATAGATGGCATTGTCTGTATCCTCACATGGTGGAAAGGGTGAGGGAACTCCTTTGGGACTGTTTTTTTTTTTTTTTTTTTTTTTTTTTTTAGACAGAATCTCGCTCTGTTGCCCAGGCTGGAGTGCAGTGGCCAGATCTCGGCTCACTGCATGCTCCGCCTCTCGAGTTCACACCATTCTCCTGCCTCAGCCTCCCGAGTAGCTGGGACTACAGGCGCCCGCCACCTCGTCTGGCTAGTTTTTGTTGTTGTTGTTGTTGTTTTGGTTTTTTTTTTTTGTATTTTTTAGTAGAGACGGGGTTTCACCGGGTTAGCCAGGATGGTCTCCATCTCCTGACCTCGTGATCCACCCGTCTCGGCCTCCCAAAGTGCTGGGATTACAGGCTTGAGCCACCGCGCCCGGTCTTTGGGCCTATTTTATAAGGAAATTAATCCATTCATGAGGACTCTGCCTCCATGAGCTAACCACCTCTCCAAAGATCCCACCCCCTAATAACTTCACTTAGACTATTAGGATTTTAAGATATAAATTTGGGTGGTAAGATGACAAATATTTGACCATATTATTCATTTTTAATATAGTTTTTCTAGATTCTATTTATTTCCTCCTTATCATTATTTTCTTCTTTCTAGCTTTGGCTTTAATTTTTTCTTCTTTTTCTAGGTCCTTAAGGTGTAAAATAAGGTTGTTTATTTGAGATCTTTATTTTTTATTAATGTAGACATATATCACTATAAACTGTATTCTTAGAATTGCTTTTGCAGCATCTCTTAAGTTTTGGTATTTGTGTTTTTATTTATGTTTATATCAATACTTTTTTAAATTTATCTTTTGATCTCTTTTTTAATCCATTGGCTATTCAGGGACATGTTGCTTGATTTCCACATGTCTGTAAAGTTTCCAAATTTCCTCCTGTTAATAACCTCTAGTTTCCTACAATTGTGGTCAGTAAATATATTTGGTATAATGTACCTTTCTAAATGTGTTAAGACTCGTTTTGTAGCCTAATATATGGTCTATCACGGAGAATGCTTCATGCGCACTTGAGAAGAATGTGAATTCTGATGCTGTTGGATGGAATGTTTTGCCTATGTCTGTTAAGTCTATTCAGTATACAGTGTTGCTGAAGTCCAGTTTCCTTAATGATTCTATGTCTGCATGATCTATTTATTGTTGAAAGTGTGGTTTTGAAGTCCCTTACTATTATTGTATAACTGTCTATATATCCCTTCAGATACATTCAAAATAGCCTTATGTATGTAGGTGCTCTGATGTTAGGTGCATATACATTTACAATTGTTAAATCTTTTTGATAAATTGATACCTTTATGATTATATAGTGACCATCTTAGTCTCATTTTACAGTATTTGACTCAACGTATTTTTTGACTGATAGCAGTATAGCTCCCTCATTCCCTGCTCTCTTTTGGTTATCATTTGTATGAAATATATTTTTCTATCCCTTTACTTTTACTGTGTCCATAAAAGTGAAATGAGTCTCTTATAGTTCAGGATTCAGTTGGGCAATTTTTGTACTAATTCTGCTGTACTATGTCTTTTGACTGGAGAAGTTAATCAATTTACATTTAAATTAACTATTGGTAGATAAGTATTTACTATGGCAAATCAAAAAAAAATGTTTTCTTACTCTTTAGTAGCTCCTTAGTTCCTTCCTCCTTCTCCTGCTGTCTTCCTTTGTGATTTGATATATGCCTTTTTGTAGTGGTACACTCTGACTTCAGCAGGAAAAACCCTGTCTTAGTCAATCCATCCAGACATTCTGGGGAGTTTGGCTGGAAATGCAGGTGTGGGCCTAGCTCCTGCAGCTGTAGGAGCCAGCCTGGAGACCCAGGTTATAGGAGCAATCTTGGAGCCTGGTTCTGCAAGGTCCCGCCTGAATCCTGGGGCTACAAAGGCTGCCCTGGCACTGGGGCAGGCCTGGAATCTGCATCCATGAATGCCTTCCCAGAGCCTGGGTTCATAGGTGCTGGCTTAGCAATTGGCACTAGGGAGGACCAAGAGCCTGGGTCGGGTCTGTGGGTATCAGCCTGGTGCTTGAGAACACTGGTGGCAGTGGGATTGGGAGGCTTGGAACCTGGGTCCACGGGGTCCAGCCTGAAACCTGAGTCCATGGTTGCTGTTCTGCCACCTGACTCTGGGATGAATCTGGTGCCTGAGGTCATGGGGGCTGGCTCAAAGCCTGGGTCTGCAGGTGCTGGGTTTGTGGGGGCTGGCTTGATGCCAGGGTTTACTGTCACAGGTCAGGTACTAGGGTCTCTGATGAAACTGGGTAGTTGCTTCCTTCCTTCTACTTCTCCCACACAGAAGGTATGTGTCTCTGTGTTGTGCTGTGCAGGCTTAGGGGAAGAGTGACATGAGTAATATGATGTGATCCTTCTGACCTCTTTCAGTGTGTGTTCGTGTGTGTGTTCGTGTGTGTGTGTTTCTGTGCTCCACCAGGTGCTGCAATCTCTCATCCTTATTTATGGCTCTTGTAAAAATATTTTCATGTGCAGACAGTTGTTCCAATTGATATTCTTTGGGACAAGCACTAGAGTGTCCTATTATGCTTTCTTGCAGATGTCATTTTCTTAATTCTGCTTTAAAAAAAATTATTTAAATGTGGAATCAACTATACTGTTTATGATCTTTTGGGGATGGTCCCGGAGAGTAAGAAACACAGTTAGAAAGGAGATAGAGAAAAAAATGGAGAAAAGAATCTTTTTATACCGTTTGAGGCATAGGGTCCATGACATAGATGGCAGGTTTGGGCATTGATGGATACATACCTGAGTCATTCATTGTAATAGGAGGGAAGGGTATAAATGGTAAGTAATGAACTAGGAATATTAGATAGTTCCTGAATGAGTGCTTATGATTTCTCAGTATAGAACAATGTCATCATCAGTCAGGTAGGAAAAGGTGTGCTTTGAACAGTAATAAGAGTGTGAAATATTTACTTTGCACAGCAGGGTGTTACACATTTTAGGAAAGTATAGCAGGATTGCTGGGCAATTTTCAGTGTTCATTTGTTATTTGTCATCATGGACATCAAGTGAGAAAAGTGAGTATTTTTAGGAGGTTTTTATGTTTGTTTTTCTAAAAATGTTCACCTGTTAAGGTGAAAACAAATAAACAGCTATCTGGGTTTGAGCAAGGAAGGCTAGATTTGGTCAAGGCTGTTCATAGTTAAAGCTATTAATATATACATACCACAATTATTCTCTTCTCCAGGTATCTAATAAAGTTGTACTCCTCCACCATTGGGAGTTATACCTGATGTAAAAGACGAGTTGATGGGTGCTGACGAGTTGATGGGTGCAGCACACCAACATGGCACAAGTATACATATGTAACAAACTTGCACGTTATGCACATGTACCCTAGAACTTAAAGTATAATAATAATAATAAATAAATAAAATAAAAAACAATAAAAAAAGAAAGTAAGTATCATTATGTGACTTGTTTTTACTTTCCCTAGATCTATAAGCAAATTTGACATAAGTTACTTCTGTGTAAAGCTCTAAAAGCCAGAGCATAATTTTCCATCCTCCATGTTAGCTTGAATCTCAGAGTAAAGATATGGATCAGAAGCCCCAAAGTACCTGTGAAAAAAATGTAAAAATCACAAAGAATAACATTTTAAACTTTAGTCTCTTTATTATAATTTGAGCCAAGAATGTGAGCTAAAAGGAGAGTGATTTGAGTGTTGTTGTTATAATGTCAAATATATATCAAGCTAATGTAAAGATAGGAGAAGGTCTGTTTAGCATTCTTATTTAGTAGGGTGTGATTATAATACCGTCCAAATGAATCTAAGATGCATAAGGAGAAAGTTAACTTAAGAGAAAAAAGATATCAGGGTTAATGGATTGGATGTCTAAATAGAATCAAAATATATTTTTATTAATTGGGTATAATAGAGCAAATGATCTATAAACTAGGTGGTTTCACAGAGACCAAAAAGCTTGCAGTTGAATTTCAAAGATGATTCAGTTGAGTTGGCATGGTCTAGATTAAGGCTCTGAGGATGTGTTATTGCAGTTAAGTAGATTAAAAGATTATTAGAGGTGAGGAGGTACATGATCTGAGAGCCCAAAATATGAATAAATGTACCACAAGCACTGGAAATTTAACAAATCATATTTAATATAAAAGTGTAAATTATGTGCTGTACCATGCAAAATAATTCATAACCTTATTTACTGCTAAGGTACACTAGTCTCTGCTCTTCCAAATTCTATGTTCTACTTAATGAAATGTCTCCTTTTGCTAAACAGACTGTGTTTTCCCTTGAACATGGGCTTTTGTACATACTTTTCCCTACAGCAGAAACTCTCTCCTCCCCAACTCTGTCTCCTTATCATTTTTGTTTTGTTACAGGCATTATACTTTCTTTAAATTGTAGGAGTCAACGTGAACAATATTTCCAATAAAAGTCTGTTTCATTGCCAAACTCACTCATTCTTACTCCTAAAATTATAACGACCTTTTCATTGACTTTAATAGAAGCATTCTATTTTTTTGGTCATGCTATGCTATTGAATTATACATGAATTTTCAGTCTGTCTTTCTAGGTTGAGGTCTTTTTGGTGTTGTAGAATGTGTATTATGTGTATTGATCAGGTGTATTCCATTTAGCAGTGAGATTAAGCAAGCATTGAACAAGTATGTTGATTAAACATTGTTTTTGAGAAAAATAAATCCCTCCAAATGTATGAAAAACTTAAAAATAAATTGGGCATAATTGTGAGATTACCAATATATTGTTATAAATGCAAAACACTTTTGTTTTTAAAGTCAAACTCTTATCTTGAAAGTGAGAGGCTAAGTTACAAAAAAAAAAAAAAAAAAAAAAAAGAAAAGAAAAGAAAAAAACACCACCACCAAAAACAATAAACCAAACCAACCAAACAAACAAACAAACAAAACAGTAGCTATTTTGTTTGCTTTCATCCTGGAATGACAAATTAGCTTTACCTCCCTAGACTAAATCTTATGACCTTGGCTTTTCCTTATTTATTCAAAAAATTAATGTTGGTCTTATATATATTCCTCTTTTTGTTTCTCTTTTTACAACAGTATATTTTTATCTATATTCACCGAGGTGATTGACAACAAATGCCTGTATCTTTGACCCATTTTGTAAAGAATATTAGGTATCTTAGAACAAATGCAATATTTAATTTTAAATGGTAATAGTTATAGATAATGAGCATTGAATTTTATTCTCTTTTCATTCTCTTTGAGTTTCTTTTAAAGAAACAAAGGGTTAGAATCAGGACTGAAATGAAATGAGAACATTGGTTAAAAATGAGAGTTCAGTGCATAAGGGAATAATCAGAATATCCATCTCTATGAAACAATTTCATTTTGCAGAAACAAAACAAAATGGATGAAATAAGAGTTCTGGGTTGTGTTCCGAGATTTCTCATGTCTTGATGTGCAACTTAAGGTCTGTTGTGTTTATGTTTTAGCCAAGCTATATAAAAATTAGATAAAAACTTTCTGGGGATAAACAAGACATCCTAAATTGTTTTTAAATTTCTACCAAAGCATTTTACAATATACATTATGTTTTCTTTAATTTACTTTAAGGAAAGATGGGAATTCTGAAATAAGGTATAAAGCAATGTGCCCTACCTATATAAACATTAAATTTGCATTTCTTATATTTACAATCAATTCAGTTGTATAGAAAATGAATTATTTGAAATTATATAATATTTATTAAAGAGATAGAAAAGTTTTCCTGAAGAATATAAAGAATTCTATAATGTTTCATTTCAAGTCATTTTTACAAAACATATTCTATTGTGTCAATCTAAAAGGTCCTGATGGGACTGGAATATTTGTTAACTTATAAAACACTTTTTTTCCCCACAAATTATCTTTTAAAATCTAGCAGCAATTAATTATATTCTCCACTGTGATGGTCAGTCTTACATGTCACCTTGGTTAGATTTGAGTTCCCAGTCATCCAATAAGAAAGGAATTTAGATGTTTCTGTGAAGGTATTTTGTAAATGCAATTAAAGTCCATAATCAATTGATGATAAGTAAGGGAGATTATTGTAGATAATCCAGATGGCCCTGAGTCAGTTAGTTGAAAGGCCTTCAGAACAAAGCTAAAGGTTTCCGGAATAAGACGTTATGTTTGTAAATATCAGTTTGTGCCCAGAAGTTCCAGCCTCCTCTGCCTTATAGTCTCCTTATGGATTTCAGACTTGCCCAGCCAGGTCCTACAATCACATAAGCCAATTCGTTTCAATAAATACCTTAATGTATAACTCTTACTGGTTTTGTTTCTCTGGTTACACATATCTTACATGTGATTCTTATTTCCTTATGTTCTTCATCTACTTCCTGCTTCTTTGGGAATTTGGAGTTGGCACATATATCCTTGTCCAAGATTTTGCTTCAGACTAGAAGTATTAATCAAACAGTAAGTTTATATGGTATAAGAAAACAGCAGCAATCAAATATTAGTTTTTACATAGAAAAATGTCTCTTTGTTGTATAAGATCCATCCACATTCCCTGGATTGGACTGGAATAGAGAGGACAAGATGATAAAAGAAGGCTTTTTATGAAAACTCAATAACTAAATATAAATTGTGTCTCTAGACTGGTACAATGGTCCGATAAATAATTGTTAAATACATCTGATTTAAATACCTTCTTGACAAAGGATTATGTAAATAATATGTAATGAAGTATTTAAATTATTTGCAATAACATACTATTTTATATAATAAGTGTTTTAACTCATTTTTGGTTATAGATATAACTTTTAAAAAATGAGTCCTAGTTTAAGAGTTCTAGTTCTAGGCTTTCCAATAGAATTTATTGCAATGATAAAATGTCCTGTATATGAACTCCAGAACGGCACTGTTCACTAGCCACATATGTCTACCAAGCATTGGAAATATGGCTAGTGAGACTTAGGAAATGAATCTTTTATTTGTTGTAATTAAGTAAAAGTTAAATACCCAGATATTGCTAAGGGCTGCCATGTGGACCCTATATATCTAAAGTGCACATTTTTCCAAGAATAAAACCCTTGTAAATCAAAGCCTCATTTTAGAAAAATATCTTGACCTCATCCCTTCATCAATCCAAACTTTTATAATTAGTTCTTTACATAATATATGTGTGTAAGAGTGTGTATATATAGCATTTATCAAACACAATGCATTTGATATTTTCTGGTTGTAAAATTAAAATAGTGTAAAGTCACAAGTGATAGCAATTATTTTGGCTGAATATATTGTCTTTAAAAAATAGGAATGTGGAAACCATACTCATAGTGTCAAAAGTGCTAAAGGTCTTTTCCCACTAATCATATTTTTCTCTATACTCTCTTCTTACATTGTATAAATTTTTATCATTTCACTATCTTACAATAAATACTGTCCTCAATCCTCTGGGTAAACCAAGAGATGTCACTGGAAATTAAGAAAAAAACAAAATAACATATTTTTAGTTTTCAATATTTTAAACTAAAATATTCTTGTAAACATTTATACAGTTACTTTTCAGATATTTACACTAACCCAAAAGATAGTGTCAATATTGATGCACACAGTCAGGGAATTTCTTACTATTACATATTATGGAAAAATTGACCTTACTTATTATGTCAACATCAAAGAGTTTTACAGGTGATTTTCTTTCTTTCTAATGACTTTAACTCACTAATTTCAATAAATGTATTTTTAAAATTAAAGAGAATTAACTTTATACATGACAATTTAGTGATACAAAAATAATTTAATTTGGGAATCTAATAATGAATTGAAATAAATTTTTTCTGGCTATACTTTGTCTAGGTTAACATTCACTTTTGTTTGTTTTCTTTGATTTCACATCAGTGGGTAAAAAAATGACAGGGGAAAATCCATTGTAAATAATTCACATGTTAAAAAACTGAAACTTGATTAAATTATTTTCCACCAATAGTTACGGTGACATATTTAGGCTTTTCTTGCGCATGGCAAACTTTTTCTTCAGAATTTCAGCAAGTAACTTTCTACAGCATTTAAAAGTTTAGTAAGTAATGATGCATTTTTTTCCTGTACTGCCAGACAACACTAAATGGAATATATTTTTCCAAAAATTGAATAATTTGGTTCTTCATCTTAACTTATATTCTGTGTATCTACATCTCTTTGTGCTTAATGGTACAATGGGTTTTTGTTAGTTAATTCTTTATTGTTTTTTTTCTCATTGTAAATCAGCATTTTAGCAATCAGATGGAGATTTGTAAATAACACCCCTTAGTATTGAATGTGTTTGCATTCTTTTCACAAATAAAACAATTTAGTTGGAGAACTTGGTTTAAATGTATATAACAAAGCACTAGCTTACTGGCTTTTGGATTTGAACTACCATGTCATAAACAGTGCATTAGAAATGTAAAATATTAAAGCTGTGGAAATGATTTAATGCTCGCTTCAGAATGAGTAATTCACCTCAACATTAAACATCATATATTTCATAAATATTTCTTTTCCAAAAACTTATATTCATTGATAGTACAGAAAATTTCTGTAATGAGAAATTTCTAAGTCCAATCCATCAGGAAGTATTAATTTATCCCCATTGTTCTAAGCACTGTGGAGAATTCATCAAAAAAACAAGATGTCCTCAGAGTCTAAAATCATACCGGGCTCATTTGTCAAATATCTCTTGAATTCTAACAAGCACTTTTGAGCAGTACATAAGTGTCAGAGAATAAACAGCACTGAGCTCATTTATAAAAAGTTCCTTTTATTCTCATAAGCACCTTTTGAGTAAAGGTTGTATGTCAGAAATTATTAATAAAAAAATAAAAAAGTGATCCATTTTTAGAAAACAAGACATAGTTGAAAAGAACTCTAATTATCTGTAGTTCTCAAGTGAATGGCCACTTCAATGGAGAAAAAAATGCATCAAGAAAATATGTTATCAAAATCACTCCTTAAAAATGTTACCATAATGACATTTTGTTCAACAACTTCTTTCTTACTGAATATCCATTATGAGTACATGAAAATAAAAGCTATTCTTATATCCTTAATGTATATATGGTAAACTGGTTTAATTACTAATTTTTATCACTCATTTGACATTTATTGATTAAACATTTACTGTATTTAATTATTTGCTGATAACATCACATAAGAATACCAAATTACATATATATCATTTATAAAACTGTGGGAGTATATTACCTACCTTGACACTTTAAGTAATATTTTGAAGTAAATAAGTCATTTTCAAGTTTGGGGTTTTTTCACTCCCAAGTCAGGAATATTTGAGGCAAAAAGAAAACCTAGAAACTGCATTACACTATTCCTTGATACTGTAGTGTCTAGCTGGTCTTCATTCTTCTCTCCAACTTTCAGAGTCTTCTCATGTTTCTGTTATATACAATGTTTTTCATAGTATTCATTGGAAGGAATAGTCAAAAATATGCCTATACCACCTTCCCATAAGCAGAAGATGAGACTCTACAAACATTTTAAAGTTTGAATTTTGCTATGTACTGGTGAGGATTATGGCTTGAGAAGAAGTAATATATGGGAAAGTGACTAATTAGAATCAAAGATCAGAGTAGTTCAATTTGATTGACTTTAAGAAAAATAAAAAGCACAAACTAACAATAACATTAAAAGGGTTTCTGTTTCTTGCACTTTTTCTTAGCTGTAAAAGGACTAGTAGGAGAAAGGCATTGCAGTCGAGAAGGAAGTATACTACAGTTTTTAAGTGTTAAGATAGTGGAATCAGAGTGATTTTGAAAACTGACTTGACTAGTTGTGCAATCTGTGCAATCTTGAATAAGGTCTTTAATATCTTCAAATTTTACTTAACCACAAGATAGTTTTAAAGACTGTTAAAAAGATTGGTTTAAAGAGACAGTGTAATTTGCTCAATATATGCATGAACATACAGAATAGAATTTGAATGGAGATTTTAAAGAATATAGATAGAGACTACATCATTTCCAGATAATTTAGTGGGTCTGGAAAAAGGGTCGAGCTGAATTGGAGGTATAAGCAAAGAAGAAATACAAGCAGACATATTCCATGTGCAACAAACAAGAGAAAGAACCAAGTTGAAGTGACCTAGCAGGAAAATGAATGGAAGCTATCCAGAAGGAAAGAAATCCTTAAAACAAACAAACAAACAAACAAAACAAATGTTAATGCATTACCCAAACTGAACGTAAACCCAAACCTGGAGCTTTTAATAATTCTAAATGAAAATGTTATTTCTCTTAGAAAATTTTAAACTAGGAATAATATATCTTTTCTGATTCATGTCACTAGCTTTAGAAACCTATTTAAGAACTGTAAATAAGTAGTGAGTATGCTGTTTTCTACAACTTCTATTCTTTCTGTATACGCTATAATTACTTGAAAATTTTTAATTTTGTGTGGTCATCAAAAATTTTAGGTATGCATGTTTGGTGTTTAATTATCCTTCTTCTCTGATAATAGAAACTTCTTTTGCATTTTCTACCAACTACCTTCTTAAACTATGGAGACAAAAGTGTCTCTACTTCAACAGAATAAGTTTTCTTGGACTAAACTATTTTTTGGAAATTACAAGAACCTAAATCCATACTATAAAGAAGGACACATTTTCTCACAGATAACAGTAACCTGTTGATCCACAATTTCGTATTAGTGAGTTGATGTCAAACAATTTTTGGAGATACTGGGGAATTGGAGTGTTACAGCCAAAAGTAGAAGACACAAAATTTTAGGGAAAATAAGTTTGCCCGGTTTGTAATAAAGGCATCAAGATAAAATCAACATTAGTTGTTCATATTTAACAAATTACTCAACTCTCTGTGCTAAAATTTTTTTCATTCCAGTTGGAGATGCTTTTAATATTAAATGTTTTCTATTCTTAAAAGATACTTAGCATAATAAATTAGTAGGTCATTTTTTTTCCTAAATTACTGTCGCCTTTATACTTAAGTCTTCTCTGTTCCTTACCCTAAAGAGATTTCTTTACATCCCATTTGTTCCTTCCCCAGGACTCTGAAGACAATATCAGTTAGGATTAAGCTGCATTATGCCCATGATTCCCTGTGTAAATGACTTAAACTGAACTAACAGAAAGTGTAAAATTATGATACACAGTCCTTTCTCTGAGCAGGTCTAAAGGTGTAGGACTTTCAATAGCTTTGTGTTAAAATTCTGAAAGATATGTTTTAGAGGCTTTTACATTTTGTCAGATAAGGGTCAAAAGAAGAGACTTATGTGTAGTTACCAGGAAAACTTATCCTTTTGACTTTAAATCTTTTGGAGAGACCTTTTTGTGAGGTGACCAAATATAATGACTTTGGATTTATCTTTTTTGTGAGTATATTTATAAACAGATATGTAATTACTGCTCTATTGTTTATGTGTATATATTTACCATTATTAACACATTCTTTGGACAAGCATTTATTGAGAGCCTAGAAAGTGCTAGGCTGGCTACAATAGAGTTGTTAGGGAGACAGAGCTGAAACAGAGCTTCTGTTCTCAGTTTCACAGGCAGAGGCATCAGCATAGGCATTTCAAAGCTACAAATGCATAGCTTTTGTGAAGTACATACCAAGACGTAGGAAGCACATTTCAAAATTTGTTTAAGTCACTGAACAGACAACCAGGAGGATGGCAAAGCTCAAAAGAGAAGGTGTGAGGTCAAAGTATATATGGTCAATAAAGAAAAGAATGTTAAAATTAGATTGTAGAATTGTAAAATACAGATACATAATTGATATTAAAGCTATATTTATGCGGAGTTATCTTTTCTACCAAATAGAAATCATTAGCATTCCTATCAGACAAGATTTCTAAATTGTCTATATTCCTCAGGATAGCACCTGATATTCCAGACTCTGGACCATAATGAGGAGCAAAGAGAGAGTCAAACAATAAAGAAACTCTTTTGGCTTCTTCTGGAGATGACTTTAGGGACGCGCATTGGACAATGCTCTAAGGTAGCATTGAAAATCTACATGGTGATCATTTCATTAAATTCTGCATCATTGTTTTGCATAATTTGTGTAAGAAAGACAAGTAACCAGAAATTTCAAACAATATCATGGAATGACTTCAGATTCGGGAAATACTTGCTGAGGTTTTCCTTACAAATGTTTTTAAGTAAAAGAATGAGCTGAATAAAATAATTTTCAAATACTCACATTCATCATGCAACCAATTTCTTAAAATTGCCATATTTAATGCTCTAAAGTTTGTTCCTTTCACCTGACTTATTGTGTTGAATGCTTATGAAAAATTTATTGACTACCCTGGTGGACCTCAGTAATTAACTTTCATTTTCTTCATAGCCCATCATTTTAATCTTTTTAAATGCCATTTGGTAGGTGCCAGATACAGCTGCGGTCTTCCAAACTCTCCAAATCTTGATGTGGCTGTACATTCTTTATCTCTTCCATGTGTATAAGGAGATTTGCAGCTTCCATGGTTATTATCTCAGCCCACCCTGAGCAGCACAGAATCAAACAGGACTCTCTAGAGTAAAACCCTCTGCTGGGCCATCTGTTCATATAGGACTGTTTAAAATATTATTTGCATTTACTATATCCCATAGGAAACCACAGTAATATTCCCTTTTGGGCAAATCTGTGACATAGATATTATCACTGAATTTTTAAAGCCAACTTTTAAAAAATAGGAGATAATATAACACCCATTAATTCAATTGGGAATAAAATGCAGCTCCCTAATCCCACAAAAACTTATCATCTCCATGAGCAGATGTTAACACAAAAATAAAAATCAGAATACAAAAATCACAGATCAGCACACTTTTATTACTGAACAAGCATCTGCACATTAAAACACATGAATACTATTTTACACTTGTGGGACTTTTTGTAAGCAAATCTCAAAGAAAGAAGGTTTATATAACTCCAGGTAATAACTTGCCTTTTCAATCTTAGCCTTTATTCTGGGTTAGAACCTTATAAAATATGTTAGTAAAAAATAACTAACATGTAGTTTTAGATTTTATGAAGGATTTAGTACTGAACCTCATCAATAAATAAAATATTTAAAATGTCTAAATTTTAAAATAGAAAATTCATGTTACTATTCCATTTGCCACTTTTTCTTCAGAACTCTTAAATCAAGAATTCAATGTTACTTCTTCATGGTTTAAACACAGACCACACTGATAATTTACTCTGTGTAAGGTATCCCTGATTCTACTTAAAATGATGTACACTAAACCTCCCATAAAGAGTTTTTAGTCATAGTTAAATACATTTGAGGGGAAAACACGGCTATTACCTGATGGACCATTTTAAAAAAGGTGGGGGGTGGCGGATAACATAGGGACTTTGTTGAAATGTTATTGTTATTGTTGTTGTTGCAATTGAGCTGATTGTTTAACCACAATCCAAATGTAGATTTACATTTGGGATAACTTTCAATGATAATTAAATACCCATGTTCTTCAACTTTCTCTTATACATTTTTCTTTATCCTGCAATCCTTAAAGCAAGCTCATGGCCTATTGGTTAACACTATTACTATCATGAAAATAAAGTTGTTATTATTGCAATAATAATACATGTTTGTTTTAGAAAATTCTATGTATGAAAAGTAAAAGAAAAAATGTATAAAATAATTGCTTTACTTCCACTACCAGGAAATAGACATCATTATTAAACTTAGGTGAGTATCATTCCTACTTTTATTTTTATGTAGAAAGATTAGGAGGGTCGGATAGATCAAAATACTACTGTAAAAACTTGCTTATGTGGTATTATGTGGGAATCTGAATGTAGATTATTAAATTTTATTTATATTAGGACAAGAAAAACAAAATGGAAAGTAAAGGAATAGTTAAAATTCACATAGTCATAGTATATTTTAGAGAAGAAAAATAATGTCCTAAGAGATTGCCATAACTATTAATTAAAAATGATATTATGAAAAAATGTATGAACTTCAAATGTCTTGATTGTAGGCAATTTCATTTGCCTCTCTGTTGTGATGAAGTGCTCACACATTTCCTCCTACTCCCCTGCTCTGATTTCTGTTAATTCTAGAATCACTTGTTTCAATCTCAAACTTTAAATTATTTTTTTTTTCTTAGCAATAATTTACATGGAATTACATGAACAATTTAAATGGAATAACTGCTTACCTTCATTTTATCCTCTGCTTCTTTATTTTTAAGCCCTTTATTTTGATACATATCCTATCTTAAATTGGTAGCTTCCTTAGTAACGTTTCTGCTTCATTCCTTCCTTTTTTCCTTCATTTTTTCTCCCTTCATTCTTTCTTTTATCCTTTCCTTTCTTCCTCCATCCCTCTTGCTCTTTTTCTTTATTCTCCTTTTTTCTTTCCTTCCTTCCTCTGTTTCCTCTCTCCCTTCTTTGTTCCCTCTTCCTTCCTTGCCTCCATTTTTCCATTCCTCCTTTTCTTCTCTCTTTCCTTTTTTTTTTTTTTTTTCCCCCAAGAAGAGCTAATATATGTACGTAGTGACTCCTTTCATCTTTTAAACATCTATCTCTTTAAGCACTTAATATTGCTTGAGTTTAATACTCTTAGGTCACCTTGTTTTCAGAATTCTGTAAATACTGCTCCAATGTTTTTTAAACAACGTTTCTGTGGAGACATTCGATGCTAGCCTGATGTTTTCACTTTTCTAAGTTATTTTCCTTTTCTTCACGGGGTTCTGGCGTCCTTTCTTCATTATTGAGGGTCAAAAATTAGCCACGGTGGGACATACTACTGAGTGTTCTGTACTAAATTTTCCTGAAATTTCTTATATTTTTAAATCAGGAGCTTGAAGTTTTTCTTTACTTCAAAGAAAATTATCTGTTTCATTTATTGAGTTTACAAATTTAGGACAACTTACTATGCTTATGATGTTTGATTGTTTTATCCTATCCCTCTGTAAGTCAGCTTCTCTCCTTTCAATAATTTTTCTTCTTTCACTTGCATCATTGCCAGTTCACACTCATCTACCTTGCTGCTAATTAAGAGTAGATTTTCTAATATTGTATTCACCTTTACATTAACTGAATGCTTTAATAAATGATTAACGGTGTTCAGGCCAAGGAATATTATTCAGAAATGACAGCTAACAAACTATAGCTAGCAAAGAAATATGAGTAAATGACACAAACAAACACTAACAAACACTTAGTGGAAAAAAGGTAGCCAAAACAAAAGAATGTTTTATAATTTCAGATATCCAGTTTTCAAATATAGGCTAAAAATTATACTTAGATATTAAAATAATTGTTGTTTTTGATAAGAGGCAAAAGGTGATGTTTTGGAAGGGAATGGTGAGAGTTTATAGATGGTGGCAAGATTTTATCCTTTGACCTGGATGGTGGTCGTAGCATAAATATTGATGCTATGACAGATAATTATAGCATAACTAATATTTTTCTCAATGAGCAATTTATTACAATTATTTTGAATATCAAAAAAAGAAATTTTGAGATTTTTCAATGTATGTGACATTGTTTAAGACCTTGATGACATTTAAGATAGAAAACAAAATAGTCTGGATGATCAACATTTATAATTTACATCGTTATTTTAAAATTATTACACACTAAGATTATGAAAAAATTATAAATCAATATATATTATTTATAAAAAAATGTAATCTTTCAGATTTTTTAACTAAAACTTCATATATGTGAATTTCCATGTGAAAAATTAAAAGTGGTTTTAAATATAAAATATTATTTTTACTTGACTTTGTCCTCTTATATAACAATTATCTGAATCATACATCATAAGTCACATGATCTCGGGTTATTTTCCATAGATACTTATCTAATTGAATTTATTAATATTCTCTTGTCCAACCATTTTTAAGGATTATCTAAAACTTTAACCTGAATTATATACATTCCTTTACCTTACAAGGTAGGTTATACATAATGGGACGTATCCCACCTTAGCAACTCATATCATACTACCTAGTTAATCCTCTTCAGTAAGTGGTCTAGTCATTACCTGTAATGTGCCTTGCCCTAGCATCATTGCTATCATTATCATTATCATCATTATCACTGTTCTAAGAGCTTAACACATAATTTATAGCCTACCAATAACTCTGTGAAAAAGGTATTATCACTACCTTTATTTTATGGTTAAGTAAACTAGAATACAAAGTTTATATAATTTGCCCAAGGTCACATAGGTAGTAAGTAACTGTTTTACAATGAGAAGCCATGTACAATAAGATATTCAAGAAAATACTTAGGCTTGAGTCTTTAACAGAAAAGCTAAAAGAAAGTAAAATAAAACACTTTCTTATATGAAGTAATACCTATATACTTTGTATAAAGACCAATTTAATGCCCTTTTTTTACTATCTTCCTTTTTAATAGAAATGTTAAAATCTTAGGCATATAACAATACAAAGGACCATCATAATACCATTTCATCTTATGCTAATGTACCGATACACTGTCACCTAAGTAAAGGAAAATACAAGCCTAAATAGTAAGTGCAATTATATATGTTTCATCTCATTTTCAAAGATCATTGAAATCATATGACATATAATATGATTTTCTTCATTTTGATACCAACATTTATTTTGGTATGTTTCAAAATCATGAATACCATGCATACACTAAAGAAATAAAAAGTAAACATGCAATTTTCTCAGTTTATCGTATTTTATTTTGTAGAATTATTGAATCAGTTTTCTTTAGAAAAGTATAGAAACCACATGGTGGAAAACTCAACCCAGTGGATCTCCACCATTCTCAAGACTTCCCAAGAATAATTTAACAAGCAGGCCATATAACACATATGTACATAGCCTTGAACTGGCTTTCTTCCAGGCATGCTATTTAAACAGATTTTAGATCTGTGAGAACTGAATATGAATAGTAAATCCACTGAGGCTAGGGGAGACTCTGAGAGAAAAGAGGGCTGAGAGCTTATTAGATTCCTTCTGAAGATCTCTCTCTCTCTCTCTCTCTCACTTTGCATAACCCATTTGTTTGTAGCAATAGGAGCCACATTTCCAGATGTGTTTGGGACAGTTCTCAAGAGCAGTAAGAACTATGTTCCAGCTTAAGTAGAGGTTTAAAACAGATTGATCAGGCAGGAGAAGTCACGTGTCTTGGGTAACGGCATTCCATTAGATCTATGCTGGGGCTGGATTCAAGTCTGAGTGCCTGTGGCAAGCATTCTAAAGCTCAAGGCTCATGTAAGGGGACTTCATTACCTGAATTACCTGAGTCTAAGAACAATATTAAAAATGTTTTCAGAAATATAGCTAATGCATAATATTAAGTGCATCTAAACGTTTCCATTTTTCTTTTTTTTTTGCTACTTAATCTGTAACGTTTTAAAGTCAATTATCAAAAAATCAGAAAAGCTATAACAAATTTCTTCTGGTGATATAAATAGGTAATTTCTTAAAGATAAGAATTCTTTGAGTTTCTATATTAAGATAACCATATATTTATTCTATTAGCATTTACTCAGACTCAAATATTATATTAGGTACTAGACTACAGGAATATGCCATAATTATTTCTGTTAAGGAACTTTTAGCTTTGCGGGAGAGACAAAGGAGAAAACTGGTGATGAGTGCATTGGTAATATATGTTTTAGAAGCTAATCAGCACAAAAGGGTCACCATTGGTAATGCAATGTTTGAGTGACAGAAGTTTTCTCTTACAGAGTTTTAACTCAAAAGAGATGTTAGCAAAGCAGACCCAGGGAAGAGCTCCCATATTAATATATGATGTAAATTGATCTCTCTTCTATAATCTGTATTAATCACTGGATAAATATCATCACCTGTCTAAAGGCTTTGAGATTCTTCTAGAAGCATGATTACTCACAACCATGAACATTATCTGTATTAGTTTGTTTTGTATCGTTATCACAAAATACCTGAGACTGGGTAATTTATAATGAACAGAAAATTATTGGCTCACAATTCTGGAGATTGGAAAATTCAGTATCAAGGAGTAAGTACCTGGAGAGAGCCTTTTTCCTGCATTATGTGATAATATGGCAGATGGTGACAGGGTAAGAGAGGGCAAGAGGGGGCCAAATTGCCCTTTTATCACAGCACGAATATTACCCACCAGTGGAGACTTCATAGCATAACCACCTCTGAAAAATTCCATTTCTTGGCCAGGCGCAGTGGCTCCTGCCTGTAATCCCAGCAATTTGGGAGGTCAAGGTGGGCCAGTCATGACATCAGGAGTTTAAGACCAGCCTGGCCAACAAGATGAAACCCTGTCTCTACCAAAAATAAGAAAGATTAGCTGTGCGTGGTGGCGGGCACCTGTAATCCCAGCTACTCGCAAGGCTGAGACAGGAGAAGCGCTTGAACCCAGAATAGTGAGCCGAGACCGAGATCGCACCCCTACACTCCAGCCTTGGCGACAGAGCGAGACTCCGTCTAAACAACAACAAAAACAACAACAAAAAGGCCACTTCTTAATACTGTTACAATGGCAATTACATTTCAACATGAGTTTTGAGGGGGACATTTATTCAAATCACAATAGTCTCTAAGGTTACTTTAAAATGTGATATTTAGGTCTAAAAATGTTTTATAGTTGTATTTGTGCACGTGTGTGAATGTGTGTGTTAGAATGTCTATCAGAGAACTATGGGAGCATTTTCTCAACTAATGGTGGAAAAAAGTGTAGCACTGAAGGACAGCTATTGTGAAGCTTTCAAAAGAGAGCAGAGCAGGGATAGTTTTGATAAGATTTGTTTGTGCTAGTGTGGCCAGCAATAGAGAGGGGTAATGACAGACAAATTTACCGTCCCCACCCCACCATTTTATCGGAAATTTCTTTGTTTCCAGTAATATTTTATTTTCCAACTGAAACAATTCCAAAAATGGAATCTGAAAGGGAAATACAAGTCTATTGAAAGTAAGTATTTCTTATACTTGATATATTTTCTTACAATTAAATATATGGCATGGATATGCTAAGCAGAAAATAAGGTTGATTTTATAATCCATTTAATTCTCACGAAATTATTATAAGCAGAAATACCAAATAAAAATTTAGCATATAAGGGTTTTTTTTGTATTTAACTCAATTTTGAAGATGTTATACCTATATTAAATAAGGTTCAACTCTTTTATAGTAAACATTTGGTAATGTATTTTAAAATTGTATTCCATATAAATTATGCTTGGAAAATATTTAAATAACCAATATTTAATAAATGTCCTGAAATAAGCTAGGAGGAAGTATTTTTAGAGAATCAGAAATTATGAATATAGGACAAGAGAAGAAAGTGTGATGACACTTTGTATAATTTTGGGTCACTCTTAACTCTTGACAAGAAAGCAATATATTCACAAAGGACAAAATTTGAAATTCCTATCCTTCACCTAGAAGAAATAGTATATTCATACATATAACTTTTTAGTGGGCTGAAAGTTCAGCATTCTTCAGGCTATGTACAGCTGAAGAGAAATTTTAATGATGAAAAGCCATGAAACCTAATCTCCGATAATTTTAAAAATAGATAAACATAACTGGACTTCAAATTCACTTCCCTCTTCACAAAAGAAATGGACTCTACACACTAGTGACTCTGCCAAGGTTTTTAGCATTCAGTAATATCCCACCAGCGCACACTAAAGAAAATGGAAAGCAAATACCATGCGAAGATTAGACGTTTGCAGTTCTGTCTGCTTTTCCAACTCTCATCACACTCAGACACCAGGGACTGAAACAACATCATTTTAAACTTAAAAGTAAAGTTTGTCATGTGAAAATTGCAGATGAAATAAATCCTAGATAAGCATGCCCTTTTCTCTCAGGGAAAAAAAAAAAGTAAACTGGATTATAAGGATCAAATTGCTCCACTGCTTTGAGACACGTTCAAATATTCAGTTATACACTATGCATTTGCAATTTATGCATGCTTATTACACTTCTGGTTTTGTCATGTACTAATGCTAGATAAACAGATTCTCTGCAAAATAAACTCTATTTAAGAGATGTTAAGGTTAAGATACATGCACATGAAATCCAGCAAATGCAAAACTAAAGCTGCCTAAAGGTGTTTAGACTGCCCTGCTGGGGAAAGCACACACATTCCCAAATGCAGGAAAAGGGATCAAAATTAAAGGTTAGCATGCCTAGAAAATTGTGTATATTTTATTCGTCCTTGAACATCAAGCTCAGTTATTTGAATTTTTAGTGAAAAAAAATGTCACTTTGGAAAAGTACAAACATAAGTAGCAGCAAAATATAGAAAAGTATATTACTTATTTAATTGTAAAAAATGCTAATAGCCAGTGCATTTTTTGTCCCTTGACAGTAGTTTATGCTTCAAAAAATGACAAGTAGAAAACCATGGTAACTGCATTTTATTTTGTTTATAGTTCCCTAAAAATGATGAAAACATGACCCTTTTTTGGCTTCACTTTTATTGTTATAATTCACAGGCCATACAATTCACCCATTTAAATGTACAACTCAACTTTTCTACTATTAATTTAGTATTTGTTTTTAGAACTTATTGTATTCACATAATTGTGCAGCCATCACCACAATCAATTTTAAAATATCGTTGTCACCCATAAACAAAATACCGTGCTCCTTAACTATCATTCCCAAACCCCTGTTGCCCCCCACACCTAGGCAACCATAATCTATTTTCTGTCTTTTAGATATCGCTTTTCTGGAAATTTCATATAAATGAAATCATATAATATGTGGTCTTTTGTACTGGCTTTTCTTTTTCTCAGGCTGTTTTCAAGGTTCACCCAAGTTTTAGCATATATCAATATTTTATTTTTTTGACTGAGTAATATTCCAGTTTATGGACAAGTCACATTTTGTTTATTCACTTTTCAGTTGATTCATACTTAGATTGTTTCTATATTTTGGATTTTGTGAATAAAGGTGTTGTGAATATTAGTGTACAGATTTTTGTAAGAGCATATGTTTCCATTTCCCTTGGGTATATACCCAGAACTGGAATTGATGGACCAAATGGTAGCTCTATATTTAACATTTTGAGAGACTATAAGAATGTTTTCAAAGTGGCTGCATCATTTCACATTCCCAACAGCAATATGTAAAGATTCTAATCTTTACCCACACCTTCATCAACACTTGATACTATCTGACTGTTTTATTGAAGTCATCCTAATGAGTGTGAAGTAGAATATCATTACGGTTTTGACTTGCATTTTTCTAATAACTAATACTGAGATTATTGTCATGTGTTTATTGACGATTTGTGTATTTTCTTTAGATAAATGCCTCTGCAAATTATCTGTCCATTTTGTAATTGAGTTATCTGACTTTTTGTTATTTAGTTGTATGTGTTCTTTATGTGCACTAAACATAGGTCCTATTTAAAACATAATATTTGCAAATATTTTCACTAATTTTATGGATTATCTTTTCACTTTCTGATTATGTTCTTTGAAGAACAAACTTTTTAAATTTTGATAAAGTAAAATGTATCTACTTTTTATTTTGCCAATGCTTTTGGTGTTGTATCTAACAATTTATTTCCAAATCAAAGGCAACTAATATATACTCCCATAATTTCTTCTAAAAGTTCATAGTTTTAGCTTTTGTATCTAGGTATTTCATACAGTTTGTGTTCATTTTTGTGTATGGTATGAGGTAGTCTTCAAATTTCGTTGCTTATACATGGATATCCAGCTGTCCCAGTACTATTTGTTAAAAATACTGTTCTTTCTCCATGGAATGATATTGGCACCCTTGCTAAGAATCAATTGATGATAGGCATACAACTTTATTTTTGGATATTTAATTATATTACATCGATCTGTATGTCTATTCTTATGTCAGTATCACTCAGTCTTGATTGCTTTTGCTTTGTAGTATGTTTTGAAATTTAGATGTGTGAGTCCTCCAAATTTGCTCTCTTTTAATATTGCTTTTGGTATTTGAGATCCTTTAAATTTCCATATAAATTTTAGGATCAAGTTGTCCATGTCTTTAAAAAAAAAAAAAAAAAAAAGCCAGTTCAAATTCTGGAAAGTATTGTGTTAAATCTGTAGATAGATTTGGGAAATATTGCAACCATAACAATAATAAGTCTTCAAATGTATGAATATGGAGTACTTTCCATTCATTTTGTTTTCTGACAATACTTCATAATATTTAGTGAATAAGTCTTATGCTTGCTTCTTTTGTTAAATTCTCACCTATATACTTTGTTCTTTTGATGTATTCCTAGTGAAATATTTCTTAATTTCATTTTTGGATTTTTCATTGCAAGTTTATAGAAATACAATTGATTTTTGTATATTACTGACATAGTTTAATAGTTCTAACAGATATTTTTAGTGGATCTCTTAGGATTTCATGTATAGGAGATTTCTTCAGCTGCAAATAGAGATAGATTTTACTGATTTCAACCAATCTTATAAAGAAATTGTATGTTTCTTTTTCTTGAGTCATTGCCCTGGCCAGAGCTTTCAGTGTCTTACAGCAAATTAGTTTATTGATTTATGATTTTTTAAAATTATTTAAATATGGGACGACTTACTTTCAATTGTAAATTTTCTTCAGTATTTCTCATAAGGCAGTTCTGCCAGCAACAAAATTAATCAGATTTTGTTTATGGTGGTGTGTCTATATTTTGCATATTAGTTTTGCTAAATATATGATTTTTGGCTGACTGTTTTTTTCTTTGAGCATTTTAAATACGTTATTGTTTTCTTGCCCTCATTGCTCTGATGAGAAATCAACTGTTACTCTAATGGGGCTTTCCTTTATTTGTGACTTTTTCTCTTGTTGCTTATACAATTTACCCCTTGTCTTTGTCTTTTCATATTTTACTTTGTCTAACAGCATTTTATTATGTTATTGAACAGACTTCTTTGCATTTATCCTACTTAAATTTTGTTAAGCTTTTTAGATGTGTAGATAATGGTATTAATCAAATTTTAAGTGTTAAGCTGTAATTTCTTGGGTTTTTTTCTCTTTCTTCCTCTCCTCTTTTCTTAGAACCTCATTAAATATATTTGATGTTCTTAATGGTGCCCCACATTTCTCTGAAGCTATGTTCGTTTGTATCATTGTTTTCTCTCTGCTCTTCAGATAGTATAAATCTCTATTTACCTCTGATTTAACAAATTCTTTCTTCTGACAGTTCAAATCTATTGTTGAGCCTCCCTAGTAATTTACTTTTTTGTCCATTGTAGTTATGTGCCTTTTAACTCTAGAATTTCCATTTGGTCCTTTAAAAAAAAAAATACACTTTCTGTCTCTTTATTGGTATTATCTATTTGATAAGACTTTGTCAGCATAACTTCATTTACTTCTTTAAACATGGCTTTCTTTAGTTCTTTGAACATATTTATAATTGCTTCTTTGAAGTCTTTGTTAAATATGATATCTAGTTGCTCTAACAGGAAGCTTCTGTTGACTTACTCTTTTCTCATGTAAGAATTTCTTGTTTTTTTGCATGTCTCGTATATATTTGCTAATAAAACCTAGATATTTTAGCAAATATATTGCAACAAAATTGAGAACTAATCTCTCTCTATACAGGGCTTATTACTGTGGTTTTCTTGTTCATTTTAGTGACTGTTTAGATTATTTTAGTAAAATCTGTTTCCTCTAACAAATTGTTTAGATTATTGAGTAAAATCTGTTTTCCATCAGATATGTGGAGACTCTGATGTCCCACCTCAGAGGGCACAGCCTTGTGCATGCACATAGTCACCTTGGGGATAACAATGGTTTTAGCAGGACAACATTTGACTGTCTCTTTTTCTGATCACACCAGAAGAGAATTTCACTAATTGTTAGTTGATTGCTTTCAATTTCCACAATGTATTTTTGACATTAATTGTTCCACAGACTGATCCAATTAAAATTTGGCCTCTTTGCAGTGATACTTCATGGAGTCAGTGATGGAGAATTGTTATGACTCCCAGCAAAGTTCTACTTACTTGTTTCTTTTCCTGGTTCTTTCTTGTAAAGTAATTGGTACATGATTTGGCTCTTATCACCAATGAAGCTACAATTCTCTTTTCATTTCTGTTTACTACAAACACCATTATTTTTGAAAGTATCCTTGGGCTTAATATTCCCATACTTTGTTGCCAATAAAGTAATTTCTTTTAGGGAGAGATTTAAGCTGTTTGTTAGGGCCTGCCTCTCTGCCTGGGCAAAATATCTGAGCCATGGTTCTGGAGCTGGGATCAAGGACAGTGCCATCCTTCTTTCAGAGTGCCACCACTACTTTAGTAGTTGAGTACTTAGAAGAGAGAGGTGGTTGCCTTGGGACCTAGTTTTATTAGCTTTTTCTTTCCCAACACTTAATCTCCACTTTATGAACAAGACAGTGAGGGTGAACAGGAATCCCATACTTTCAGCTCACTATACTTTAGTTAAAGCTTTGATACCACAAATAGGGCTGGAAAGAAGAAAATAACACCGCTGCTTTTTTTCAGGAATTATCCTCTTTGACAGGTAACCTGAAGTCAGGATATAAAATGCTGATGTCCCAACTCTCTGGAGAAGATACTGTAGCCCTTAACAGGAAGCTGGAGGTAGAGGAAACTTTGTGTTCTTGACATTTCCTGGTTGGGGTGGAGTTTCCATTACACTAAGCTAGAAGGGGAGAAGAGTGGAGAGGTTGTGGTTCAAATACCACTGTTTTTACGGAGTCTTCAGAATAGAATATGTTGAATATTTCATTATTTACTGTATATTCTTAGATGCATTTCCAGATACTCTAAACATTATTGTCATCTTTGTTGCTATTGTTTGTAATTTTTACCAGTTTTCCTGAGCAGTGTGTCCAAGGGGCTCCTCACATTGCCATACTGAAGATGGAAACCTTGACTCTTTATATTCAGGAATTCAAGGTATTTCCAGCATCAATATTGCAAATTATTAAAGATGCCTATTGACCCTTGCAAGGCTCAAAAAAGTAAATTCCTAATTTTAAGTCTTACTGATGATCACAGACCGGTATCATATCCAAAGTCATAAAGAAACCAAAAGGAAGACTCTTTAGCTCAGGGACTGCCGTATTCCATCAAGCAGTAATAGTAACAACTCTCATGATACTTTTAAAAGCCTAGCACATTGTTTTACATTAATCCTGACTGTAATCTTTTGTGGTGGTTACTATAATTTATATTTTACAGATCAAAGGACATGGAAGAGACTCTGGTTTTCTAGTGTCTGTTCTTCCCAAGGGCCCTTTTCTATTCTCCTCTGCATTGTAGGGGCTGGCTTACAAGCTGCTTGTAACACACTCCACTGTCAGCTGAATTCTGGATAGGATCAGACAATGTGGCATTATTGGGAGTTGGGAGGATTGAAGAAAGAGGTAAGTCAGGTTATTTCTGCCTCTCCTTCTTTGCATCTCCTTTCTCTCCTTCAATTTCTGCTACTAGCTATATCTGTTGTATGGTTTCATTTGACTATAAGTGGGACCACCTAATTGTCACATTTTCTGAGTGATCTAGACCCTGCCCTGCAGCAGCACTGCTCCCTCCCTCTGACCTTCTGTCTCTAGGTATCTAGTGACTTTCTGGTGGGACTTATTTCTGGGGAAACTTACATTCTCTGTTTCCCTTTATATCTCTCTGAGCATCTATGTAGCCCAGTTTCCAAATTAAAAATACATTTCTTTTTTTGTTTCTTTTTTTTTTTTTTTTTTTTTGAGGTGGAGTCTCACTCTGTCATCCAGGCTGGAGTGCAATGGCGACATCTAGGTTCACTACAACCTCCGACATCTAGGTTCACTGCAACCTACGCCTCCGGGATTCAGGCTATTCTCCTGCTTCAGCCTCCTGAGTAGTTGGGACTACAACGTGGGGTAATTTCCCCACATTGGCCAGGCTGGTCCCTCCACTTGAGGCAACTCTTGACCTCAAGTGATCCGCCTGCCTTGGCCTCTCAAAATGCTGGAATTACAGGCACAGGAGTAAGCCACCGTGACCAGAAGAAAAATAAATAAATAAACAAACAAATAAGTAAATAAAAACACTTTTCTTAAAATGCACAAGTAGCTTCTGTTGTGGGTTAAGTTCCTGTGGATTCATTTACTTTGATATTAAGTGGCAAAAATAAAACTTGAACCCAGAAGAGCCAAATGGACTCCCAAGACTGTTTCCACTTCTATGACAGAGTAGCCTTCCAGATCACTCAGTCCATTGTTGATTCTGTTTGGGAAAGGGGTTATTCTGTTTAATGTAGGGAGAGAAAGAAGCATAATATTGTGAAGTTAAAATTCTGTATGCTACAAATGTAATGAATATTACTTGCTGTTCTGTGATTATTCTAAAACTGTGTCCACATCTTGTCATGGGTTTTGTTTATTGTTACCAACAATAAATGGCAAATGGGAGTATATGTTCATTGAGATAATATTTCATTTAAAAAATGTTAAATCAAAAGTATTTGACCACCTTGTCCCTACATGACTTCCAATTTGTTTCCAATCATTTGCCAAATAATTTTTAATTATGTATGATCACATTTTATACATAAGGTATAGAACGTAATACACAAGAAAGAACTATTCAGAAATCACTGAACACCAATGTGCTCTTTTAATCATGAAGTAGATTCAAATAAATTTGGGGTATTTATTTTAAAAGTTTAAAGACTCTATTAGGCTGTATTTGATCACATAAAATACACATTTTACTTTCTGCCACATTAACATAAGAGGAATCAATTTCTGAAATAATTGTTAGTAATATATTTTATTATTTGTCTGTTCTCATTAATAAAGATTTGATAGCTGACAAGAAGCAGTAAAAGATTAGAGAAATATATATAAATTATACAAATGCATATGCTTCTCCTGGTTTCTGAATACTATTTTTTTAATAAAGAAAAAAATGTAATTCACATGACTATTTTAAGCTAATTTTATCTTTTTTTCTTAAAAGGGGTATTAGTTTGATTCTAATACTATAATTACGAAGAAAACCAATACTCTGCCTTGTACATAATTTATCTCTTTCCTTTACCTAGAAGTATATAATTTATGCCATTTAAAGTTCATTATTTTTTCTTATTATTATACCTTCAACAAGCATATATAAAGGGCCTGCACATGCGCATATCTAGTTATCAGAGTTGCATTTAATTTTAAAAGGCAGTTAATGTCATTTCCCAACTAACAAAACCAAATTAAAATCTCTATTGACAGAATAGACCAAAATTGAGAAATAGCTGATATAACACAACTCTCTACACAAAAATGTATGCGCGCACATATACATACACTTGTTCATAGACATAGCATTCATGATGACAAAATTCTAGAAATTTTAACCAAATATGTATGCTAAGTATCCTGAAAAAGCAGATTAAATAAGCGGTGATTTCTTATTATGGATTCCCCAATTTAAATAGCTACGAAAAGCCATCTGGGCATATGCACAGATGCACAGCTTGGCTGCAAGCACAGCAGTTTACAGAAAGTCATATGCTAAATTTGGACATTCAGGTCTTCCCTTTGCACTACATTTTCAAAGGCAGATTATGAAGAAAAGAGTTGAGAATTTAATGCACATGTATAGTTAACAAGGTTTTTGCACTTAACTTATTTGAAATCGATTGCAATTTAAAGATGCAGTTATGTGCTCTCTAACCCCGTACTGAATGTATCATGGGAAAGCAATTTCAGAGTAATTGCTTCATAAGACGTAGTTAAGTTGGTTCCTAAAATATGTAAATCAAACTTGTTCTTTGACTAATTGTGATTCAATCTATGATTAAATTTAATTCCTCTTGTTTTACAAATCTAGTATTTTCTCAATGGAAATGCAGCTATGAATATAAATAAATTAAGACAACATATTTTGTTACTTAGTGGTTCCCAACCAAGAGTTATTTTTTCCTTCAAGACAACATTTAGAAACATCTGGATATACTTTCAGTTGTCACGACAGAAAGAGGGGCCGGCCTCTAGTACATAGATACGAGTAAGTTTCTGAACATTCTGCAATGCACAGGACAATTCCCCTTGTAACCCAGGCTAAAACATCAGTAATTCTGAGATTGAAAACCCTGTTATGGAGTAACATTTGATGATTATATTTTATTGTCATGTCACTACATCATAAATATACACAGGGCCAGTTTGGTGAGTTATGTGTAAAAACAAGAATTCACTGAGTTGGACTAAAAGCAGCTCGGAGAAGGAAGAAGAGTCAGTAAGCGTGGACTCTGATTGGAGAAATTTTTCAGTCTGAACATGTGAGACACGAACAGACGGGTTAATAAGAAGCAGCATCCAAGTGACATGTGAGATAATATAATATTTCACATGTATTTAAATGGAGACCCAGAGGAAAGAAATGGGTCAAAAATAATTTAAAGACATAAAGATAAAATATTTTCCAGATTTTGTGACAAACATCAGCTTAGAAGTCTAAGAAGTTCAGTGAATATCAAGAATGTTAAAAGCAAAGACAAGGACATCTAGAAACACACAGTCAATCCTCTGAAGGAAGATAAAAAGTAAATCTTAAAGAAAGCCAGGAAAAAAGAGAAGACAAACCGCATACAGGAAAACAATGGTATAAATCATCTCAACCTTCTCTTTAGATCCTACAAAGGCCAGAATAAAAAAGAAAATGACATGCTTCGAAAGATGAAAACAATGTTGTTCACCCCAAATTTTATATTCACCCAAAATATTCTTTAAAAATACAGGCAACATTAAGACATTTTCAGATAAATGAATACTGAGAGAATTTGCTGTTAGAAAACTGTGCTACCCTCCTCAGCAAATGTACAAGAACAGAAATTATAACAAACCGTCTTTCAGACCACAGTGCAATCAAACTAGAACTCAGGACTAAGAAACTCAATCAAAACTGCTCAACTACATGGAAACTGAACAACATGCTCCTGAATGACCACTGGGTACACAATGAAATGAAGGCAGAAATAAAGATGTTCTTTGAAACCAGTGAGAACAAAGATACAACATACCAGAATCTCTGGGACACATTTAAAGCAGTGTGTAGAGAGAAATTTATAGCACTAAATGCCCACAAGAGAAAGCTGGAAAGATTTAAATTGACACTTTAACATCACAATTAAAAAAAATAAAGAAGCAAGAGCAAACACATTCAAAAGCTAGCAGAAGGCAAGAAATAACTAAGATCAGAGCAGAACTGAAGGAGATAGAGACACAAAAATCCCTCCAAAAAATCAATGAATCCAGGAGCTAATTTTTTGAAAAGATCAACAAAATTGATAGATCACTAGCAAGACTAATAAAGAAGAAAAGAGAGAAGAATCAAATGGGAGCAATAAAAAATGATAAAGGGGATATCACCACTGACCCCACAGAAATACAAACTACTATCAGAGACTACTATAAACACCTCTACGCAAATAAACTAGAAAATCTAGAAGAAACTGATAATTTCCTGGACACTTACACTCTCCCAAGACTAAACCAGGAAGAAGCTGAGTCCCTAAATAGACCAATAGCAAGCTCTGAAATTGAGGCAATAATTAATAGCCTACCAACCAAAAAAAGTCCCTGACCAGATGGATTCACAGCTGAATTCTACCAGAGGTATAAGGAGGAGCTAGTACCATTCCTTCTGAAAGTATTCCAGTCAATAGAAAAGGAAGGAATACTCCCTAACTCATTTTATGAGGCCAACATTATCCTGATAACAAAGCCTGGCAGAGGCACAATAAAAAAAGAGAATTTTAGACCAATATCACTAATGAACATCGATGCAAAAATCCTCAATAAAATACTGACAAACCGAATCCAGCAGCACATCAAAAAGCTTATCCACCATGATCAAGTGGGCTTCATCCCTGGGATGCAAGGCTGGTTCAACATACACAAATCAATAAATGTAATTCAGCATATAAACAGCACCAAAGACAAAAACCACATGATTATCTCAATAGATGCAGAATAGGCCTTTGACAAAATTCAACAGCCCTTCATGGTAAAAACTTCAATAAACTAGATATTGATGGAATGTATCTCAAAATAATAAGAGCTATTTATAGCTCAAAATAATAAGAGCTATTTATTATTTATAAGAGCAAACCCACAGCCAATATCATACTGAATGGGCAAAAACTGGAATCATTCCCTTTGAAAACTGGCACAAGACAGGGATGCCCTCTCTCACCACTCCTCTTCAACATACTATTGGAAGTTCTGGCTAGGGCAATCAGGCAAGAGAAAGAAATAAAGGGTATTCAGTTAGGAAAAGAAGAAGTCAAACTGTCCCTGTTTGCAGATGACATGATTGTATATTTAGAAATTCCCATTGTCTCAGCCCAAAATCTCCTTAAGCTGATAAGCAACTTCAGCAAAGTCTCAGGACACAAAATTAATGTGAAAAAATCACAAGCATTCTTATACATCAGTAACATAAAAACAGAGAGCCAAATCATGAATGAACTTCCATTTACAATAGCTTCAAAGAGAATAAAATACCTAGGAATCCAACTTACAAGGGATGTAAAGGACCTCTTCAAGGAGAACTACAAACCACTGCTCAGTTAAATAAAACAGGGCACAAACAAATGGAAGAATATATCATGCTCATGGATAGGAAGAATCAATATCATTAAAATGGCCATACTGCCCAAGGTTATTTATAGATTCAATGCCATCCCCATCAAGCTACCAATGAGTTTCTTCACAGAATTGGAAAAAACTTGTTTAAAGTTCATATGGAACCAAAAAAGAGCCCGCATCTCCAAGACAATCCTAAGCCAAAAGAACAAAGCTGGAGACATCACGCTACCTGACTTCAAACTATACTACAAGGCTACAGTAACCAAAACAGCATGGTACTAGTACCAAAACAGAAATATAAACCAATGGAACAGAACAGAGTCCTCAGAAATAATACCATACATCTACAGCCATCTGATCTTTGACAAACCTGATAAAAACAAGAAATGGGGAAAGGATTTCCTATTTAATAAATGGTGCTGGGAAAATTGGCTAGCCATAAGTAGAAAGCTGAAACTGGATTCTTTCCTTACTCCTTATAGGAAAATTAATTCAAGATGGATTAGAGACTTAAATGTTAGACCTAATACCCTAAAAACCCTATAAGAAAACCTAGTTAATACCATTCAGGACATAGGCATGGGCAAGGACTTCATGTCTAAAACACCAAAAACAATGGCGACAAAAGCCAAAATTGACAAATGGGATCTCATTAAACTAAAGAGCTTCTGCACAGCAAAAGAAACTACCATCAGAGTGAACAGGCAACCTACAGAATGGGAGAAAATTTTCGCAATCTACTCATCTGACAAAGGGCTAATATCCAGAACCTACAAAGAACTCAAACAAATTTACAAGAAAAAAACAAACAACCCCATCAAAAAGTGGGCAAAGGATATGAACAGACATTTCTCAAAAGACGACATGCATACAGCCAACAGACACATGAAAAAATGCTCACCATCACTGGCCATCAGAGAAATGCAAATCAAAACCACAATGAGATACCATCTCACACCAGTTAGAATGGCAATCATTCAAAAGTCAGGAAACAACAGGTGCTGGAGAGGATGTGGAGAAATAGGAACACTTTTACACCATTGGTGGGATTGTAAACTAGTTCAACCATTATGGAAAACAGTATGGCGATTCCTCAAGGATCTAGAACTAGATGTACCATATGACCCAGCCATCCCATTACTGGGTATATACCCAAAGGATCATAAATCATGCTGCTATAAAGACACATGCACACGTATGTTTATTGTGGCACATTCACAATAGCAAAGACTTGGAATCAACCCAAATGTCCATCAGTGACAGACTGGATTAAGAAAATGTGGCACATATACACCAGGGAATACTATGCAGCCATAAAAACGATGAGTTTGTGTCCTTTGTAGGGACATGGATGCAGCTGGAAACCATCATTCTCAGCAAACAATCCAAGAACAGAAAACCAAACACCGCATGTTCTCACTCATAGGTGGAACTGAACAATGAGATGTCTTGGACTTGGGAAGGGGAACATCACACACCGGGGCCTATTATGGGGAGGGGGAAAGGGAGAGGGATTGCGTTGGAAATTATACCTGATGTAAATGACGAGTTGATGGGTGCTGACGAGTTGATGTGTGCAGCACACCAACATGGCACAAGTATATATATGTAACAAACCTGCATGTTATGCAGATGAACTTAAAGTATAATAATAATAATAATAATAAAAGAAAACTGTGCTATGAGAAATGAATAAGAAACTTAATCAGGTTGAGGTAAATTATACCAGACTACCAGGAGAAAAACTACATCTGAAGAAAAATAAATAAATAAATAAAATGGACCCCAGATGGGAAATAAATGGTAGCTATAAAGGACTAATTTTTTTGCCTCCTAGATAATGTAAAAACAAATAACTACTTAAAACAAACAAACAATCCTACCATTGTAAATAGGGGTTTATAATGTTCGCAGAATTAGAATACATGAGAGTAATAGCCAATGCACAGGGGATAATAACTGTAATTATACATTTGAAAAGTTCATATATTTTTAAATTATGAATATGAAATGATTTAGTAATTTTAAAAAGCAAAGAGAGAAATTAAAGATGTATTTTCTTTGTAACTCCTATAGCAACCACTAAAATACGATAAAAATCTGTTTAGCTAAAAAATCAATATAGGAATTAAAACCTATGTAAAAATGTAGGACAATGTAAAATAAAGTGAGAAAAAATAAACAGGAACTAAAAAGTAATGAAACACACACGCACACAGAATAGCAAACATTTAGACTTACATACATCAATAACTGCGTTAAAGGTAATAGACTAAACACTTCACTTATATGACATAGATTATCGGCCATAATAAAAAAAAAGTAAGATCCAGCTATCAGTTGTCTGAAAGAGATGCACTTTAAATATAAAGACACACATTGTGGTTTTGATTTGCATTTCTCTGATGGCCAGTGATGATGAGCATTTTTTCATGTGTCTGTTGGCTGTATGAATGTCTTCTTTTGAGAAATGTCTGTTCATATCCTTTGCCCACTTTTTGATGGGGTTGTTTGTTTTTTTCTTGTAAATTTGTTTGAGTTCTTTGTAGGTTCTGGATATTAGCCCTTTGTCAGATCATTCTTAGCAAACTATCACAAGAACAGAAAACCAAACACCGCATGTTCTCACTCATTGGTGGGAACTGAACAATGAGATCACTTGGACTCGGGAAGGGGAACATCACACACCGGGGCCTATCATGGGGAGGGGGGAGGGAGGAGGGATTGCATTGGGAGTTATACCTGATGTAAATGACGAGTTGATGGGTGCAGCACACCAACATGGCACAAGTATACATATGTAACAAACCTGCACGTTGTGCACATGTACCCTACAACTTAAAGTATAATAATAATAAATAAATTTTTTTAAAAAAATAAATAAATAAATATAAAGACACACATAAATTGAAATTAAAAGTATAAAGACAGATATACTCTGCCAATAATAATTATAAAATAGATAATGTGTCACTATTAATATCAGAAAAATTAGGCTTCAAGATAAGGAGTAGTAGCAGAGATAAAGACAACATTTTATACTTGGAAAAGGTCAAATTCACAGGAAGGCATAAAAATTCCAAATGTATCTGTGCCTAATAATATTTCAAAATATGTAAAGAAAACTTGACAGAAATAAAAGAAGAAATTGATGAAAACAATTTTCAGAATTTTATAAATTATTTTATTTATATTTTGTAATAAGTACATTGTGTCAAACATCAGACAGAAATGAGACAATCTGTCCCAGAAAGTGGTAACCAGAAGCCAGTTTGGATTTACCAATATGACATGGGTAAATTGAAAATGCTTATGAATCACAAAAAGATAATTCTTCACTGTCTGTATCAAAGTGGTCACAAAAGCTTAAAGTAGAACGATCTGTGGCTTGCTCAGTTTTCAATCCCAATCTCAGTTATTTGTTTTCAACACTAATTGACATAACACAGCAATTTATTTTTGGTCTATTATTTTCACAAGACAAGCAGCCTAGTGTCTTCCAAAATTTTCAGACCATGGATCATAATGAGAAATACACTTCACGTTGATGCCCAACACACACATGCACACACACTCATACACAAACCTAGAATAAAAAATGTTTCCTAAAACAATACTCCCCCTTATAATGTATAATGGCAACCCTCTCTATTCCACTCTATACTTTTCAATTCTAATCTATTATACTTAATTCTATTTTATTTATTAATGCAGGACTTAACTCATTAAATTTACTTTAGGACCTATTAACGAACCATGATCCACAATTTTAAAATTTATATTTAAACTACAATCAATATGGTTGGTTAGACTAAGCCACTAAAATGAAATATATAAAAAAGTGAAGTATCTGAAATCATTAAGCTATTTAGTCACATTATGAATATGATTATTTAACTAGATTTTACTTAATTAGAAAAACATTGATAATCTGGTTCTTAATACTGGTTCATCCGTGAGGTAGGCATGATTTTCAGTGCACCATTCAATATATGTTACATTTTTTTTTCTGTTCAGCTTTACAGGTTATATGTAGAAAGAGTGGTTTATTGAATGAATCTTGAGAAGTTAAAGTTTATAATAAAGATGTATGAAAGGAAGGAGGATTAGAAATAGTGAAGGATTGGAATAGAATAAGGTCAACAGCAGAAAATAATATGGAGAATACAAGGCAAAAAAATAGAAAATAAGACATACATAAAAGTTTGATAAATCAATAAAGAAATTAAAAATATAAGAAATTTGATGTTACTTGTGTGGTATGAGTAGGATGTCAATATCAACGGCCTTTCAACAGCAGAACTTACCAAGAATGATATCATAATTGTACAGAACACTTCTTGCTTATCAGGTACTGTTCTAGGTGCTGAACATGTGCTAACTTGTTTATAGGCTCATAACAGTTCTAGAAGTTAGGTGCAGTTATTGCTCCCATTTTATTGAGAAAGAAACCAAGATTTTCAGGACCACACACCTTATAAGTGTAATGCCACAATGTAAGAAAGAATTATGTATCCCTAAAGCCCACATTTACACGCTACAGTAACTACATTGTGAGCTAGACACTATTATGTTCAATGTTATCTTTTGTTTTTTTTTTTAGACAGTCTCACTCTGTCACCCAGACTGGAGTGCAATGGCATGACCTTGGCTCACTGAAACGTCCACCTCCCGAGTTCAAGCAATTCTCCTGTCTCAGCCTCCCGAGTAGCTGGGACTACAGGCGCATGCCACCATGTCTAGCCAATTTCTGTATTTCTAGTAGAGACAGAGTTTCAACATATTGGTAAGACTGGTCTCAAACTCCTGACCTCAGCTGAACCTCCTGCCTCAGCTTCTCAAAGTGCTGGGACTATAGGCATGAGCCACTGCGCCCAGCTTCATGAGCCTTTTAAGAGTCATACAAGCCAGTAACTGACAGAGTAGTGCTTCAAACTCACAAGACTCTGAGTTCTACTAAGAATTATGTTATACAGAAACTTACCATGAACATTGACTGTGCTCTCCACACTCTGTCGCATGCTTTACCCACTTTGCAATATGGCATTTAATTCTTGGAGTAGCCTTATCTAAAGCTGTAATTATGATCTCTGTGTTTAGTATGAAAGAAGACATTCACACAGAGATGACTTGATCGGTTATATAAGATCAAAAATATAGTAAATAGGAGAACCTGGATTCAAACCCAGGCCATCCTCCTCTAGTGCATTCAATCCTATCCATTGACAATGATACAGCCACGGGATAATGTATTTGGAGTACAGATTTGAAACTCATAGAGATTACATGTTTTATGAAAAATGTTAAGAGTCATACAAGCATGAGAGAAAAATAAGGATAAGGCTAAAGGAAATAGAGATTATATTTGTTGAAGAATCTTTGCAGCTCTTACATTTAACAGTGCAATAAAGAACAGTTATATTTAAAAAATTAGTATATCATCAGTACCAGTAAAGTTGTACACAGGCCTGCTGGACTGAGAAAGGACTGTAAGTACAATGCAGAACTATGCTTACTGAATATAGTAGGTCTTTACACATATGAAAAGAGAAGAGTCAAGACTGCTTATTGAGGACAGCAAAAAGCTTTTTTTATATTTTTCACTTTATACCAAATACCAAGATAAATTTCTGATATACTGAATAGTTAACAAATAAATAAAATCATATATAAATAAAATATGGGTGAATCTATATCTTGTCTAAGGTATTTTTGGGATATAAAAGATAGAAAAATTCATGAAAAATGTTTAAGTTTTAAAAGAGCACTTTAATATAATAAATGTAATCGAATAGGAAACTTGGGAGAAGTAAATCTACAAAATATTTATTAAAATAAATATAAAATGCACTAAAATTCCATTAGGAAGATAGACTGTGAAAGGTATTTTGTGAACAGCACAATGACCTTTGATCATGCAGGGCACAGGTGATAAGGTTCTTCAGCATCAAAGTGATGAAGAGGTTGGGCTCTGAAATTTGAAACCCTAGGCTAGAATCCAGTTTCACTCAACTTAATGGCAACTGGGTGGCCTTGGTCTAGTTAGCAGCACAAAGTTCTTTTAGGAATGTAAATGTTTTCAATAATGATCCAACTTATTTAATTTATACTTTTTCTGTGTCATTGAACTTTTTTTCAACTACAACGTCTGGATGATTTTCTTTCTTTCTCTCTTTCCTTCCTTCTTTCCTTCCTTCCTTCCTTCCTTCCTTCCTTCCTTCCTTCCTTCCTTCCTTCCTTCCTTCCTTCCTTCCTCCCTCCCTCCCTTCCTTCCTTTCTTCTTTCCTTCCTTCCTTCCTTCCTTCCTTCCTTCCTTCCTTCCTTCCTTCCTTCCTTCCTTCCTTCCTTCCTTCCTTCCTTCTTTCCTTCCTTCCTTCTTTCACCCAGCTGGAGTGCTGTCGCAGAATCTCAGCTCACTCCAACCTCCTCCTCCTGGATTCAAGCAATTCTTCTGCCTCAACCACCCAAGTAGCTAGGACTAGGCACAAACACGCCCAGCTAATTTTTCTATTTTTAGTAGAGATGGGGTTTCATCATGTTGGCTAGGATGGTCTCGATTCCTTGACCTCGTGATCCGCCCACCTTGACCTTCCAAAGTGCTAGGATTACAGGCATGAGCCACCACGCCTTGGCAGTTTTTCTTGTTCTTTTCTTTCTTGCCTGCTTTCTTGCTTTTTTCTTTCTTTCTTTCTTTTTTTGAGATGGAGTTTTACTCTGTCACCCAGTCTGGAGTGCAATGGCACGACCTTGGCTTACTGCAACTTCCGACTCCTGGGTTCAAGCATTTCTTCTACCTCAGCTTCCCAAGTAACTGGGATTACAGGCGTGTGCTACCACTCCTGGCTAATATTTGTAGTTTTAATACAGACAGTGTTTCACCATGTTGGCCAGGCTGGTCTGGAGCTCCCACCCTCAGGTGATCCACCAGCCTCAGCCTCCCAAAGTGATGGGATTACAGGCGTGAGCCATGGCGCCCAGGCTCTGCAAGGTTTTCTTACTTCGTATTCTTGTGAACTTGACACATATGTATGTCTTATAAGCACCTCTATTCCTGCTTTCTTCCTTCTGTAATCTTGTTTACCTCCTCTTCTTTTATTTGCTGATCTTTTTATTTTGAAGGTGATTTTATTGATGAAATCATTCAAAATTAGCATAATTAGTAGATATGAAATAATAAACAGCATGAGAAGAGTCAAATTTTGAAATTTTCAGAGGTAATTCTGAAGAAGGTAGGATTGCCCATAGTTAAATTTCAATATCAGATAAAAACTTAGTATTTGTGACATACCTATACTAAAAGTGTTTTGACTAAATATGACAGTAAAAAAAGAAGGGCATGTAGCAAACAAAACAATCTTGACTTTGGAAAATTCAATTGAAAGCTGACGAATTTATTAATTTTTCTAAAATGACAATCTGAATTTGGGAAAAGATGAAGTTGAAAACATATGTTAAAATAAATCAGGCTACTATAAAGAGAAGAATGTGATGTAAAGAACTGGACTTAGAACTCTTAAGTCAGAAGCTGTAGAAAAGCCATACAAGGCAGGCATTTTTGTTTAGTACAAGTAAAATGGTTGTCTCTAAGGCATATCAGATATAACTTGGAAGATTTATTGCAAGGATGAGTCACAAAGGGAAAAAAAGATTGGATTTACAATTATATATAATCCAAAGACACAGAAGTCTAGAAAACTATTCGTTTATGAATGGAAATAGAAGGTTGATGCAGTATATCAAGTCAAAAGTATGTCAAATGCATTTGTTGAAATGGATGTAAGTATCCTAAAATTCCATTAGCAGGACAACGCCAACCATGTGGAAGAGTGGCTTTATCAAATTTTTTAAAGACAATGCTTATATCAAAGCTTTTTAAGGCAATAAGAACAGTTTTTCTAGAAAATCTATGTGTGAACTCAACATATAAAATAGAAAGCATTAGAATTGCAGTAATAGAAGCAGCAGAGGGTTTCAAAGTCCCAAGAAACACAACATTAGATATTTAGCAGCCTTCATGAAACACTAAAAAAAGGATGATCTTCTTTGCTACATTAAAATGAGAAAACAAACAGACAAAAATATTCAAAACTGAAAACAATTCTACTAATAAGTACTAAAGTGTCAATTCCTAACTAATTCTTATTTTCAGATATACATTTTTAAATAAATTATTCTACCTGTTGATCACTTGCTTTACTGGTTCCTTACACAAAAGCTTAGTATACATATCAATTATTCAGCAATTGTAAAGTTTATGATGTCTCCCCTGCTTCCTCCAAAGAGGCTCTAAAGAACCAGAAGAGATTTTCCTTTTTTAAATGTGTATTTCTTTTTTGAATTTTAGTTTAAGTTCTCGGATGCATGTATAGAATGTGCAAGTTTGTTACATAGGCCTACATATGCCACGGTGGTTTGCTGCACCTATCAACCCTATCAACCTGTCATCTAGGTTTTAAGCCTCACATGCTTTAGGTATTCTTCCTAATGCTCTCTGTCCCCTTGTTCTCAACCCCCTGGCAGGCCCTGGTGTGTGTTGTTTCCCTCCCTGTGTCTATTTGTTCTCATTTTTCAACTCCCACTATGAGTGAGAATATGCGGTGTTTGGTTTTCTGTTCCTGCGTTTCTTTCCTGAGAATGATGGCTTCTGGTTTCATCCATGTCTCTGCAAAGGACCTGATCTCATTCTTGCTTATGGCTGCACAGTATTTCACGGTGTATATGTGCCACATTTTCCTTATCCAGTTTATCATCAATGGAAATTTGGGTTGGTTCCAAGTCTTTGCTATTGTAAATAGTGCTGCAATAAACATATGTGTGCATGTGTCTTTATAGAAGAGATTTTATCAAAAACATATTTTGGGCAAAGGCACATAATTTCATTAATAAGGACAGGAACTACAGGCAAGAAGGAATAAAATTTGTGATGTATGGAGTCAAAGGCACTGGTTTTCCTGATTGTTATGTTATCAAAACTAAAAATTATTTTGTAAAAACTAAAAATTTTGAAATAATACATTGAAATTATCTAAATCCTATGCCAAGGTAACATTATTACTGGAGAGATAAGAATAATAAGGAAATGAACAAAAGCCTAATTCTTATTTCAGTGTAGCAAAGCATGGGTATAATTTAAAAGATGAAGACATCTTTCACAGAAAGAAACTATAAAGCTCTAGGATTTAAAGAACATATATAGGTATTTCCAATGGCAAAATCATTTAATGATGTTCAAAGGCAGAAAGTCGAATTTGAAGAAACAGTAGGCAATAGAAATACTTCAGCTTCACATACATTGTATAAGCCTTTCCAGATATTCTGGTCACAGGTTTTAATTTATTACACTATCTTCCTAGGTATTTACACCTGCTCCCTGGACTTTTTCCCTATGCCGTTAGTGTCCACAAATAAAACAAGCATTTTGACATTTCACAGAAGTAATGCGGAGCGAGGTTGGTAGATGTCAGTTATAACAATAGACTGTAGGAGACCAAAAGCAAGATAGATTGCCTTTGCATTGCAACTCAGAGCCAGCTGCCGTATTTTGAAATATTTAAATATTTCAATCCTTACATTTGCTGCCTCCTTTAGGGGTATGTATGTTATAAACTGGAAACACCATGTCAATGTTACTGTCTTTGAAACCCAGGTTCTTGATGGTGCTATACCACTCTCCTTGGATGAGCACATCTTTGACAAAGGGAAGTTTGGACGTCTATCTTGCATTCAACGTTCTTAGTTTTCATGTAGCAGTTGACTTGAATGTTGACTTAAGAGGTAGAAGGTTTGCTGGGAAGTCTACAGGGCCAGGGCAGGAAAAACACTCTTCTGTCCCCAGTCAGCAGAAACTGAGGGGAACTACAAGACTGTGGTAATTTTCTTTTTGGAGAATGTGGCTGAAATTTGGGACTTGGTAGCTGCCTATACTCAAAGGCAGTAGACTCGGTTTGAGAAGAACAATGAGTTCCATCTAATCCAACAGATTAGGTCATCTTTTTTTTTTTTTTTTTTTTGGTCATATTAACCCATGAGTGAATTCTCATGAAAACTAATTGAATAAAATAAACACTATTAAATAAAATTAAAAAGCAAGGCTTTCTCAAGACATAAGAGTTACAACATAGATACATTTTGCCAACTCACTACTAACAATTCTGTTCATTTTACTGCATTTACTAACATCTGATGACAATTACATTATCTCATACACACTCCTCAACAAATATGCATTCCTAATTTTGATGGTAGAGGAAACCATAGCAGGCAATATTGTTGAAAGGAGGACTGTGGTCAGATTTTGAAAATCTCTGCACTGAAAACACATTTTTCATTTAGAGTGAATGTTTATTTAGTGTGGCCTTGGTATAATTGAATAAAACTTATTCCGTGATTTTTCCCTCTGTCTTAAGGAATGTCTATCTCAAGTTGTTTATTATGCCTTTAGAGCAAATAAATGCGGAAATTTTGACTGGCAGTTGTATGTGAAATTTTATTTATCCAGGTAATATGCCAATTCAGTCCCTGTAAGTCAAACATGCATTGCCATCTGTCTTTAAATTCAGATTCGAATAGTAGTTACTGATTGCCATTTACAGACCAGATCTAATGCAGAGCTCTTTACAAACATTTTATCATTAAAATATCCTGAAAAATTGGTGAGGCAAATATTATTATACCCAGTTTGTAGATGAGAAAACTGAAATTGAAAGCAGTTAATTAACTTCCCAGGAACAACCGGTTACACAGATGACAGATCCCAAGTCTGAATTATGATGGTCTTGTGTTTGAAATTCTCATGCCTTTGATGCAATTGATGCTGCCATTTTCTTCTTGTTGTTTGCTTGCACTCTGCCTTTCTCAGGCCCTATTAGAAAATCAACCTATATTCTCGGATCTCTGACATTCAACTATCTTTCCCTGCTCCCAAATCTTCAAATTAAACAGATTGGAGCTTTTAAAATAGTGTTTCAAAATAAAAGCCAAAATAAACCCAATTTAGTTTCACGGCAGATGTTATAGTTCTAGGCTGAACTAGACATCAAATCTCCCTCTCCTTTGTATGTTTTTATTGTTGTTGATTTTGGAGAAGAGCACCAAATTAATGAATTGCCTTTCAAATCCCCTCTCGAAAATGTGCTTACAGCCATGGACAGTCGGCCCAGGTGTGGTAGCAGAGTTAATTAGCAATATGCACATTAGACACATCTCAGAAGGCTGCATATCCAATGCAAATGTTCCAGTGCTTAATGTTCATTCAGACGTGTACAGCGATTGCAGCATTACAGAGGACAAAGCTAGAGTGCTGTGAGCTTATTAGCTTGGACAGAGCCTTCTTGTGGACTCAGGAAAAAACTGAAAGGGGCAAAGTGGTGAAATCTTTCACTGATTCCTTTGGAATTGATTCTTATTGCATTAGCTGGTAGGATGCGCATCGTGCATAAAAATAATTACATTGCTATAGCAGGACATTTATTTGGGATTGCTTCAGTGCACGATATCCAGTGTATGCTTATGTCTGTGCTGTGCCATTTTAAAGTACTCCCTGTCAAACAAAATGCCAGTGTCACATGACAAACATGACTAATACTCCTGTTTACCATTTAATAATTGTACTTTAGCTTTCAAATTTTATATTATTTTTGTATTGGACCATTTTTTGCACAGATGTGTAACATATTGAAACAATGACGCAAGAGTCTCTGTCAGACAAATGAAAATCAAAATAGCATTATTCTTACTAAGTAAACCAGTCAGAAAATATACTTTAGATTTATGATGAAATGGACTTGTTGATGCCAGAATTACATTAGAATTAGGTAGTTACAAGCAGCACTGGACAATCTCAGAATGCCTCTGTCAGGAAGAGGTCTCTTAGCGCATGGTAGAGAAAATGCGGAATGAATTTATTTTGCACATAAAATTTTACAAAAAAGAATCAAAGTAAGATTTAGCCACACCTATTTAGTTATTTCCCAAAACTCATCAATCAAATAAATTAACCATTGAAAATGTCGAATTCTCTATTTCAGAATAGAATAAAATATTGCTTTGTTAAGACAACTAGAATTTGTTTAATGTGTTAAAAATTTTAATAAAAAAAGAATAATCTCTTGGGGCACATATCAACTCCTCCTTGAGAACATGTATTCTAAGGAAAAAAACGTAACTACAAAAACAATAATCCTTCATCCTAGATTAACTGAGTTTGATTACCCATTGTTTGAAAAATTAGCTACTGGGTACAATGTTCAGTAATTGGGTGACGGGTACATTAGAGGCCCAATCCCTACCATTAAGGAATATAGCTATATAACAAACATGTAAATGTACCCCTGAAGCTAAAATTTTCAAAAATTAAAAATGTAATCTAAAAAAATTGTAATGTTAAAATGTGTGTATATATGTAACTTTTTATATATACTCTCTATATATACACAAATGCCAGTGTCACATGACAAACATGACTAATAGTCCTGTTTACCATACAATGATTATACTTTAGCTTTAAAATTTTAATGTGTGTGTATATATATACACACACACATATATTTATATATATATACACACATCATATATATTATATATATTTTATATTATATATACATAATTTAACTTTTAAGTTCAGTGGTACAAGTTCAGACCGGTTACATAGGTAAACTTGTATCATGGTGGTTTGTAGTTTGAATAGAATCTTTAAAGTTTACTTATTTGAATATTTGGCAATTATACAAAATAATTTTGGTAAAATATTTAACTCCTCTGAGAGTTCCCCCCACAGGCTCTGTTAAATAATGGGTATAAAACTGCCTATTTATTTACTTATGTATTTCTTTATTTTTGTTTTTTGAGACAGAGCTTCACTCCGTTGCCAAGGCTAGAGTGCAGTGGCGCCATCTTGGCTCACTCCAACCTCTGCCTCCAAGATTCAAGCGATCTTCCCACCTCAGCCTCCCGAGTAGCTGGAACTACAGGTACATGCCACCACACCTGGCTAATGTTTGTACTTTTAGTAGAGACAGGTTTCACGATGTTGGCCAGAGGGGTCTGGAATTCCTGACCTCAGGTGATCTGCCTGCCTTGGCCTCCCAAAGTGCTGGGATTACAGGCGTGAGCCACTACACCTGGCCTGCCTATCTATTTAGATCAATGCCACACACTGATGTATTGTAAGGGTTTAATGTTAGCTTTAAAAAAAAAAAAAACACTATTCTCACTAGAAGAGCCTAAACACTTAACAATTGTGACAACTATGAAATATGTTCATGCACCTGCACGGTTAAGCTGAGGTTGCCCAAATCATGTCTAAGTATCCGATGTTTATGTGACATTCTAATGTGTTATTTTCTTATTAGTTCTGTAATAAATTACCACAAACCTAGTAGCTTAAGATAACATATATTTGTTACCTCATAGGTTTGGAGGTCAGATATACAAAATAGGTTTCACTGGGCTACAATCAAAATGTCAGCATGGCTCTATTCCTTCTGGGGACTATAGGGAGGAATCCATCCCATTGCCTTTTCCAGTTTCCATAACTCACCTACATATTCAAATCCGGCAGTGTAGTGTCTGCCCATCTTTCTCTCTAAGGACAGAAGGACAGAAGGAGGGAAGGAGGGAAGGGAGGGACGGAGAGAGAGAGGGAGAGAGGGAGGAAGGAAAGAGAGAAAGAGAGACAGAAAAACAATGCAAGCAAGCTAGCTGTATTTTGGACAAACGATTCTGGAAGTTAGCAAGTCAGTGGGAAGCATAAAGATCTGACTTAATTTTGTTTATTCAGATTGCTGAGTTTTTTCCCATAACATTTGTTAATTTTCAAAACAGAGCACTACTAGTAAGGCAAAGGGGTTCAAACAAAGTTGAGAAATACTGTAATATTTCTGTAAAAGTAGGCAGGGAAAATCATTTTTAAATCTACTGAAATTTTTTTAAAAAGTAGAATAAGATAAAAATGCTATTATTTCAATAAAATTTACACTATTTTTATTTTACAAAATTTCTAATAAAAATGTATATATATGTAATATATAATACATTCCTTATATTATATGTAAATATTTTATGTTTTTATTTATATGTATTTTATTTACACATAATATATAATGAATATATTATATATATAATGAATGCAGAGAAGTAAAAATATACACAATCCAATTTTTTAAACAGGGAAAAGAACATGTACTTCACAAAGAGTGTGGTGGAATGACCAACACGTATTTAAAAAGCCACTGGACATCATTAACCATTTTTGAATTGCAAAATGTAGATTATAATAGGATATCTCAGTACATGTTCAAAATGAGATAAATTTAAAACATAGTGAATATCAAATATTGATGTAAAGATGAACAACTAGAACTCACATATGACTTTTAGGAAGGAAAAATGATACAAACACTCTGGAAAGCTATTGTTTTTGCATTCACCATAGAATCAAAAATTTTACTACAAATTATATATGAATGAGAAATAAGTGCATCTGCCTACAAAATATATGCACAATATATTACAGTAGATTTATTCCTAATATTTAAAAAATTGGAAACATTCTAAGTACACACCAACGACAAATGAATAAATAATAATGTATTTTAAAAACAGAATAATTCTACACAGCAATTTACAAAGGAAATTGGTACAATTGTTACAAGTAATAAGAGGGCTGAATCTCAAACGCATAGCAATGGATAACAGAAGTTAAACAAAAACGTACATAGTTTTACTCATGTGAAATTTGAGTATAGATTGTTATCTAAATAGTATTACCTCTGGGCAGTTCTATAGGCTGGAAATGTATACGAGGAAAACATGCAGCTTGCTGGAAACATTCTCATGCTTTATTTAAGTGGCAATTACATAGATTCCATATCTAGAAAATATTTGAGAGAGATATATATGTGAAATTAGTGCACTTCATAGATTTGATATTATCAATTTAAAATAAATAACTAACTCTCCGTGTGTGTGTGTGTGTTTTAAAGAAAATATCATATTTTCATTGGGATTGTGTCTTCCAATCCAGGTCCATGGCCTATCCATTCACCTGTTTATATGCTTCTTACTTTTTTGATTTTTCCCCAGACATGTTTTGATTTGACTCACTTAAGTGCTTTTTACTTTTTTGATTTTTCCCCAAATATGCTTTGATTTGTATTCTTGTTATACATCATATTTTAAAAAATTGGTCAACTAACAATATTTAAAAATTTTTCCTTTTTAGTTTTTATGACTTTTATACATTATTCTTGCCAACTTACATTAGCTAACCACTTTAAAATACACTGAAGAGAAATCATTATACTGGGTGTTCTTTTCTGATTCCCATCTCTGTGGCAAAGCTTTCAGCACTTGACCATTAATTACGATTGTTGAAGCTTTTAGTGATTTTTTTTATTTTATAAATGAGGTGGTTGTTCTATAATTTTGATTTGCTAAGATAAATGTTTTTGTTATGAATATGTTGAACTTTATAAAATATTTTTCCTTTACCATGAGGAAAATAAGGTTATTATCTCATTATTTTAGCATAGTGAGTTGTTTATCAGTTTTAATATAATAGGTTTAGCTGGATTTGTATTTTATCTTATCTGATACTTTTAGGGCTTTATAATTTATGGTTTTTACCAATAAGCAGATTTGGACAATTCTTGTATAATAGTTATTCCAATATTATTTTTCCCAATTCTCACTCTCTGGCTACTGTGGGAGTCTAATTACATGTATGTTACCAATGTCACTCTCTCATGTAGATCTCTTCTACATTTTTCCACATTTAGTACATTATTTTGCTCTTTATTTTAGCCTGTTCATTTTTTATTGTGATATACCCATTCTGCTGTTAAATTCATCTGCCTTCTCAATTTATGATACTTGATTTTAAAATTCACTTGTAATATTTCCCCAAAGCGAGTCATCTGTGAGTCTGTTAATATAATCAATTGTTTTATCTTCTTTTCTTGGCAGGTTTTGTTATTTTTGATAGAATTCCAGATATTTTAAATTGTAGCGACTCTAGATGATTTTTCCTTCCTCTTTAGAAGTTTGTGTTTGTCCTCTGACAGACTGGAAGAATGGAGTCAAGAGGGACTGAGTTCCCTAGAAGCTAGGTTATAATTTCTTAGGGAGTATGTTTACTAATATTAGTATAGCCTACTTGAACTTTCAACTGAGATACGGGATATTTTCTAGGCCCTTTTCTTTTTGGAAATTCTATCTATCTATCTATCTATCTATCTATCTATCTATCTATCTATCTATCTATCTATCTTTTCTCTGTAGTACTATGACACTAGAAAACTCAGCTCCACTCATCAGGGGCTCTGTGTCTTAACTTCTTATCCTACGGCCCTGTGAACCTCAAGACTTTCATATCCTTTAAATGGAAAACTGACAGAGTATCACTACCACTTTGCTGAACCTCTCTGCTTACAAGATGAATGCCTACTCTCAATTTCCTAACTACCTTGGCAGCCCAAAACTTAGTTCTCTGAACTTCTTAAGTTCTTAAGTTCTCCAAACTTAAGAAATTGCCAAAATTTCACTTATTAGCAAAAGCCCTCTGCCGGAACTGACTCTCTGGATTCTTGACCTTTTCATGTACAAGTAATAGCACAAGCACTGAGGGTGAAAATTTGTTACATAATATCACATCAACTCTCTGCATTTCCTTCTTCCTGGAATTTTGACCCCGCAAGTCTTGTTTGACTCTGTAATTCTCTAGTTCCACCAAGCAGGTATTTTTTAAAACTTGTTCTGTGTGCTTCCTACTTGTTTGTAGCAATATTGTTCTACTACAATGTACTCTGTTGTGGCCGGGAGAAGTCATCTTACAAGGTTTTACTTAAAGTATTCAATGATGATACTTAGACTAAATTTTAGAGCCACAGTTATATGTATACCTCAAAAATCATTATTAATAAATTGAAATTCTCTACCATTCTCTATGTAACTGATTATTAAGTGCTTCAGGGAGTGTGATGACATAGTGGCCTCTTTATCAATAATATTTGGGGCATAAAGAGACTAATTCAGGTTTGAGTCTACTATTCCTATCTGCTTCTTCACATTTCTATAGAGCCAATCTAAATAAGACATTTCTATATGCCAGTGCATCATTAGTGTCTTACAGCTCCTAGCAGAGAAAGATAGGGATTAGACTTTTTACTGCTAATACTATAATTCTAAGATTACTGCTGTATTTTTAGTTTTCAAATTTGAATAAACATTTTAAATTATAGATAACACACTTTTTTTCAGGTAGTCTAACAACATTTTGAAAAAATAAAACTGTTTTCATATCAATCAAGTCCTATTACTAGGCTCATGAAATAATTCGGGGAATGTACTATTTTTATTCTTTGCAATAATTGTATGAGGATAATGATAATTTCTTATATGTTCAGAAGAACTGACCAGTGGATCTAACTTGCATTCTGGGAAGGTTTTTAAATCAGATTCAACTTTTTAATCAGACATAAGATTATTCAGATGTACCAAATTTTTTTTTTTTACAGTTTTAGTAATTTTTATGTTTAAAAAATTGTCCATTTCGTCTTTTTGATTATTTTTTGTTGGTTGTTTTTCAGGGTATAATTTGAGTTTCTTACAAGAAAGCACTATTTTTAATTTTATTACTAAATTGTCCCCCCAAATTATGAAATTGGGTAAATTCCAGTCTTCGAAGGACATTTTAAATATGGGAAGAATTGTTTGTCATGGTTTAGAGAAAATGTAAAGCAATAATAAATCTTTCTAAAACATTTATTCACAGTTGCCTACTTACCCCTTAAAACTGTAACACTCAATCACCATCACATACTCAGAACAGCATGAAACACTTTCACATTTTTCTCTGAAAAGTCTGAGGTAAGTAAATGCATTCTAGTATAGAACGTAAAACAAAATTGTGAGAACAGAGAAATAAAATGCCAAATTAAGATAAGAAACATTTACCTCACTGCCTTGTGCATTCAGCACTGTTTTATATTCTCAAACTGAACTACAAATATTTAAAATACTGACAATAACCTACAGAATTTCTTCAACTAGGGAGGGTTTCCTATGAGTCAATGTCCTTAAGGTAGCATATAAAGAAAGTGTCATAGTAATCATAAAAATTAAATATTGCTCTGTCATTAATTATAAAAGAAATGTCTCCTAGAAGCAGCTTGAATGATGTCAGTAAAAAGATGTAAAAAAAGAAAGCAATATGCAATGGCACAGAAGAGTTCTATGTCTAGGGAAAAGCTAAGAACATTTCTTTCGGCAAGATTTTCTTTTAGTCCATTAAGGCTGCGCCAACAAAATACCAGAGGCTGAGTAGCTTATGAACAACAGACAAGCATTTCACACAGTTCAGGAGGCTGGGAAGTCCACGATCAAGGCATGCACAGTATCTGGCAAGGGTTCCCTTCTTCATAGACAGCACCTTCTGGCTCTGCCCTCATGATGTAATCATCTCACCAAAACCCCCAACTCCTAATACCGTCACCTTGAAAATCAGATTTCAACTTGTGAAGTTGGGGAAACAGCTTATAGCAGATTATAATCAGTAAGAAAAAAAAAAAGGTTGAATATATTTCCTGGGAGGAATAGAGAGAGCACGCAGGGAAATATGCATGAAATTGAAAACACAAAATTGTGTTCAAAAATGGAGGAACTATAACAGATTACATGACAATATCAGGCACCTTCTTATAACTAAACCCATAATTGTGTTCATTTCAGGTTGAAATTTACTGGCTAGATCTGAAGTTTTATTCCTCTTCAAAACATTTTCTATATATATATCAAATTAAATGTAATAATTAAGTCTGAAAAATAGAATTGAAAATATTTGAAATATTCCAAAGTCATAGCACACCCCTAGGAAAAGTAAAAGTTTTCAATATTTTATAGTATTAAGTTATTTCACTTTTAAGATGTTCTTACCTGCTTTATGACTTATAGATGAGGCACTGGAAAAACATGGAAACTAAGAAAGAATAAAATTTTTTTACTGACTTTGGTCTCTGTCTTAATGCGGTCTCTAACTTTAGTCAGGGCTCTAGGTAGCAGAGCTTATGCGAGCAAAATAGACTCCTGAATCCTTAAGCATAGGAAATCTCTTCCCTGAATACTGCGCCTAGAAGTACTGACTTCCAGATGTAAGGCATTTTATTTGCAAGTCATTCTAGGGGGAAAAGATATGGCTTTAGGAATCACATAAGAAAACATGTTCCAAGTAAATTTTCTGCTCAGTATTGTAGCTGTACCATATCACGACTGTATAAGGTTGAAGAGTTTATCTGAAATGAGCTTCTGAACCTTTCAAGGTTTCTAACATAGTTTTGGTACAAAACACATTTTCATTTGTCACAATCTGGAATGTGGAAATACCCTCTCAGTGAACCAATGTCAAATGTGACAGTCAGTCTGGCATTAGCAAAACATTTTATTTTATTTTTTCTAAAAATCCATCAATCAAAGAAATCAAAGTTAAGAGAGTTGATGGACTGTACCTATATTCCAGTGTGCTAATGGATTTTTTCAATAAAGAATACAAGCATGAATCATTGTATCGCATATATATAGTACCACATACATATATACATACATACATATATATTTTTTATTTGTAAAGCAAAATTATTTAACTCAAATAAAGACCATTTTTAGATTCCATGTTTTTATTCTTGTTACTTCAGAATGCTGCTTTTTAGAGTGAAAAAAAAAGGGTGTTAGTTCATTGTAAAATCACATTTATGTTCAAATTCCATGTTATATTGGAAGATGTGGGTGAACATTTCAAATTATTAAAAATAAAACAAAAATTGTTATTGGATAAGTAGTTCTTATTTGTTCTCATTTATTGTAAGCTAATCAGTAAGCATTTTATTCTGAAATAATTTTAGATTTACAAAAGGATAATGTCATATATGAGTTTCAACGTTCCCTTTATCCAGCTTCTTTCAATATTAACATCTTATATAACTATAGCAAATTTATCCAAACTAAGAAATTAGTATTTATAATAAACTGCAAATTTCATGTGAATTTTGCCAGTTTTACCATCCATGTTCTTTTTTCTGTTACAATATCCAATCCAGGAAACAATGTTGCAATTTATCATTAGTCTCTTTCATCTGTGACAAAGTTTTCTTATGTGTTTACAATCTTGTCACTTTTGAATGCTGGTTACCTATTTCAAAGAAAATCCTAAAAATTAACCCAGCATGGTGGCGGGCGCCTGTAGTCCCAACTGCTTGGGAGGCTGAGGCAGGAGAATGGCTTGAACCTGGGAGGTGGAGCTTGCAGTGAGCCGAGATTGCGCCACTACACTCCAGCCTGGGCAATAGAGCGAGATTCTGTCTCAAAGAGAAAAAAAAAAAAAAAGCCAAAAAAGTAATAGATGTTGGTGAATATGGGGAGAAATGTGAAAGCTTACATACTGTTGTTGGGTATGTACATTCATATGTTTATGTAAAGCAGTATGGAGATTCTCAAAGAACTAAATATAGAACTACTATTACTTCCAGCAAACTTACTACTCGATATTACCCAAAGGAAAAGAAATGATTTTGTCAAATAGATACCTGCACTCTTCTGCTTATTGCAGCACTAGTCACAAAGGCAGATATAGAATCAATTTAAGTGTCCACTAATGCAGGACTGAATAAACAAATGTGGTGTACACTTGCACACACACACACACACACACACACACACTTCAACCATAAAAAAATAAAATCATCTCAGCAATATGGATAGAAGTGGAGGCCATTATCATAAGTGAAACAACTCAGAAACCCAAAGTCAAATACTACATGCTCTGACTTATAAATGGGAGCTGATAGGGTTTGACTGTGTCCCCACCCAAATCTTATCTTGAACTGTAGCTCCTATAATCCCCACATGTCTTAGGAGGGAGCTGGGGGGAGGTAATTGAATCATGGGGGCAGGTATTTCCACTGCTGTTCTGGTGACAGTGAATATGCCTCACGAGATCTGATTGTTTTATAAACGGCAGTTCCCCTGCACACACTCTCTTGCCTGCCAGCATGTAAGATGTGTCTCGGCTCCTCCTTCACTTTCTGCCATGATTATGAGGCCTCTCCAGCCATGTGAAACTGGGAGTTTATTAAAACTCTTTTTCTTTATAAATTACCCTGTCTCAGGTATGTCTTTATAAGCAGCATGAGAACAAACTAATACAGAAGTTAAATACTGATTATACATGAACATAAAGTGTGGAATAATATACATTGTATACTGGGAAGGGTTGGAAGGTGAATGGGGAGGGAAGAAAAATTACTTCATGGGTACAATGTACATTATTTAGGTGATGGTTACACTAAAATCCCAAACTACACCACTGTGCAATATGTTCTTGAAACAAAACTGCAATTGTACCATTCAGGACATAGGCATGGGCAAGGACTTCATGAAGAAAACACCAAAAGCAACAGCAACAGAAGCCAAAACAGACAAATGGGATCTAATTAAACTAAAGACCTTCTGGAGCACAAAAGAAACTACCATTAGAGTTAATAGGCAACCTACAGAATGGGAGAAATTTTTTGCAATGTACCCATCTGACAAAGGGCTAATATCTAGAACTTACAAGTAATTTAAACAAATTTACAAGAAAAAAAATCAAAAAGTGGGCAAAGGATATGAACAGACACTTCTCAAAATAAGACATTTATGAAGACAGCAGAGACATGAAAAAATGCTCGTCATCACTGGTCATCAGAGAAATGCAAATCAAAACCACAATGAGATACCATCTCACACCAGTTAGAATGGCTATCATTAAAAAGTCAGGAAACAAGAGATGCTGAGAAGATGTGAAGAAATAGGAACACTTTTACACTTTTGGTTGGAGTGTAAATTAGTTCAACCATTGTGGAAGACAGTATGGCGATTCCTCAAGGATCTAGAACTAGAAATACCATCTGACTCAGCCATCCCATTACTGGGTTTATACCCAGCGAATTATAAATCATGCTGCTATAAAGACACATGCACACGTATGTTTATCATGGCACTTTCACAATAGCAAAGGCTTAGAACCAACCCAAATGTCCACCAACGATAGACTGGCACGTATACACCATGGAATACTATGCAGCCATATAAATGGATGAGTTCACGTCCTTTGCAGGGACATGGATGAAGCTAGAAACCATCATTCTCAGCAAACTAACACAGGAACAGAAAACCAAACATTGCATGTTCTCACTCATAGGTGGGAATTGAACAATGAAAACACTTGGACACAGGGTGAAGAACATCACACACTGGGGCCTGTCATGGGGTGGGGGGCTTGGGGAGGGATAGCATTAGGAGAAATACCTAATGTAAATGATGAGTTGATGGGTGCAGCACACCAACATGGCACGTGTACACCTATGTAACAAATCTGCACGCTGTGCACATGTACCCTAGAACTTAAAGTATAATTTTAAAAATTTTTAAAAAATTAAAAATTATTCTTTATGACAGTACCTTGGTAATATATTTTATGTATGTATTATAAGTAATAAAAATTTTTTTAGTCAAACCAGTCAGTATGTGAGTCAACATCTGGCAAGTATTTATTGCGCTTTTATAGAAGTGGACACGGTACTAGATTAATTCACAGACTTTTGCAATTACTATATGATAGGGAAAAATGGAGCTAATCAGACAATTTCAAGCAAATAAGTACACCTAGAAATCTGAGTATCATGAAAGAAGTTCTAGGATACTACTTAGAACACCAGGAGTAAAATCTGAATTTCTTGCCTGTGGGCCACTGCAACTTACAGAAAGAGCATAACAGACTGTTTCTCAAACATTTTTAAAAATGTAAATATCCTAAAATGGCAGATAAGTAGAAAATAATATTACAAGTGCTCTTGAAATTATAGGTTATATTTTTATTTTAAGTGTTTTTGTTAAAATTCTTCATTGTACCCCATTGAGCTTAAAAATATAAATACTTATTGCAATTAAGAATATAAGGGAACTTTTTTTACCGTCTTACTGTTTAATGAGCATAATGCTATAGAATCATGCTTATCCTTTGTGGAAAAAATGAGAAAATTGAAGAGAACTGAATCAATATTGATTTTACTACTTTATAAATTTGTTTTCTCACTTGGTGGCATTATAATTCAGAATTTAAAACATCTAAGTATACGTGAATACAAATAAGGGCAGTTTTTAAAATTTATAAATTATGAGAGGCAAATAATTGAGTTGACATGTCTAGAATGATGAAAAAATTAATGTTAGTTCAGTATTTTAAAACAAATAGTAAAGTATATTTTGATAGATTTTTTTTTGTTGTGAGTTTAAGCCAATCATATCATGTTGCTTTTCTGAACCATTTGTCTGTCTCTAACCCATCTTACGAACTAGTCAAAACACATTTTCCAAGAATAATTAGTGCCAAATATGTATTTTATTTTACTATAAATATTACAAAAATCAAACATCTCAGTAAATTTTATGCTATTTTATTTATATTGAAGCAAAAATGTTCTGAGGAGGAGACAGAATCAGACTAATGAAATAAAGTCCAAATTTTTACAGTTTGTCTTTCTTTACTGAAGAAAACTTATTTATGTAATCAATGAATACAAACCAAGTTTTGGGAACCTTGCTGAGTAGTGGGCGTGTATAGGAACAAAACAGACACTCTGTGCTGTCCTGAAGCCACATTCCACTAGGGGATCTAAATATTAAATATGTACTCATAGAAATAATTGTACAATTAAAACTCAGCTAGCAGCTTCATGACGAACTTAGGAAGCTATGACGCCAAACTTAGGAAGCTATAACATTAGAAGAATCCTACTCTGAATGGGGGGAGAATTAGGAAAACTGCCCTGGAAAAGTCACAATATACTGTGGATTGAAAGAACAAGTAGGATTGACTCCAGTGAGTTATTTATCTGGGAAAAGAAAGGAGCAGAAGACAACATATTGATATCAACACTTGAAGTATATTTCTAGTAAGTATATTTTCTTAGCTACTCTTTAACATTAAAATTAATAGTGAAATAATGTATCTTATTGAAGTTTTCTACCATTGATTGTAATATGTTATCTCTGCAAAGACAAGTCAGGACTAAGCACTCATGGAAAATGTCTAGCAGCATTTTCAGTTAAATCAGTATTTACCCCATGAAGTAGTGCACACTTTCAAGATCACACTTTCTTTTCATCATAAATTTCTATATAATAAGAATACACAGTTTTGTCTTGGTACAAGATTTACAATCTCTCTATTACCTACACTAAGCAAATAAAGGGTCAAAACATTTGGTGTAAGGTTTTCTCAAAGTACAAGCCAATAGTTGGTGAAGTATTTAGGGTTTGCTGTGACTTTGAGGTGGGCTTCTACCTGTACAATCATGTCTTCCATAGAGGAGTTTCAATCTACATACAACAGTTCTTTTTCTCAGGCCACTCCCACTCCCCAGTGGATTGCAGAGACTTACAGTGGAAGGCTTTTCAGCTCACTGTAGTGTTTTTATTCTAAGTCATCATGCCTTGCGCAGCAGGATATTGGGATGATTTGTGGAATTTTATGTACTCTTGTATAAAATAAACATTTTCACTTTTAAAAAGTTAGGCAGGAAATAATAAATTGCTTTTCAGAAAATGATCTATAGAGTTCTTTGTAAACTTACCCGGAAATGGCATATTATAGATCATTTGTTCCAGTGAACAGTAACACATATCACCCATGTTTTCAACATTTTACTGTACATGTACATATTATATTTGTGATTTCATGGAATTGATTAATGCAGAAGCAGAACTATGATAATTCCATGTATCTGTGCATGTGAGATAAAGCTTATAAAGTTTACAAGTGGATATAAAATTTTGCCCTTCATGTGACCCTGACTTCTGAAGTCTTGCAACTCTTCCCAGACTTCTTTGAGAAATGAGATTCAAGAAGCAACCAGACACATAGCCAATTTTTTTCTTACGTGTTTTACTTTGTTTTTCTTGTTTTTCATAGGTACCTTTCCATTTCTGCTTGGAGAGACCAAGAACCTCATTTATTTAGTGATGCAGCTCACTCAGGAATACTATCCATACTGATTTTCAGTTCTGGCGATCTTTGTTGTTCAGTGTGACACACGTGAATCTCACTCCTTTATAATCCACAGCTAATACTTTGCCTACTCCTATCCATTTATTATACTCAATGTATTCTGAATCTTTCTATATCTTACGATCACCACCATTGATATCACCAACTATCAAGCTTACCTAAGCTACTGTAGTCAATTTTTTTCATCCTCGTATCCAATTTTACTTTTATCTTTTTAAATTTGTTCTCAGAAAAGGTTTCAGAGGGGCACATGTTAAACTATGCATGCTATCATGCAACTGAATTATTTAAGACAGTTGAGAGGCATTGAATTTTTCCTTGGATGATGACCAAAATCTTTAATATAGTTTATAAGGCTCAGTTTATAATACTTTTCCAACTCTTTGTCTCATTCCTCCCTAGCCCTTACTAAGTAACATTCAGCCATATTGGTTTTCTAAGTTTCTGACATATGCCAGGCTTCTACCATTTGCACCCCTGTATTCCCAGCACCTAGAAAAATATGTGACATTTGGTAGGTACTCAGTACATATTAATTAACTGAATGAAGGAGAAAATAAATGGATGTTTATATTTAGTTACACTGGTAGGTTTTTTTCAGGGACATTTTACGACTCCTCAGTTTCTTTCTGTATACCTATATATTTTGCTTCAACACTAATGGAGACAATTTTGTTGTCCCACCTCATCTGTTCAACCTGTTCACACATAATAGGTCTATGGATTGCTTTTCTTCAAATCACTTACCTAGTGCTGGTTGAAGCAGCTGTGGCCGCAGTGAAGGACTCGCGTAGTTAAAAATATGGGACTTCTCATTACAAGTTTTTGAGTAAACAAAAAGTCTAAATTATTCATCTGCTTTTTCTACTTTTCTGACTCTTCCTATTCAGTTTGGTGGTGGTGGTGGTCTGGTGGTTCCTTCTCATCTCCCTAACCTCTAATCTTGGGCTCAGTCATGGATGTCTTGTCACTCACACTACACTTAATTTCTTGGTAATCTAATCAAATCACATGATTAAAATAAATCTATATACTGACAACTACCAAATATTGCCAGTTTGATGCTACATTGGATTCTAGAGGTAAATAATCAACAGTTTCTTGATATCTTCTCTTCTACTGGTGCCTCCCTACTGTTAACAATCTCAGACATGTTATACTCAATATTGAACTCCTGTTATACTCAACTGTGCTCTTCCTCCTGTCCTCCTCATGTCAGCAAATGGCAACTCTATCATTCCTGCTACTTAACCCAAAAATCTTGGAATTATTCTTTGTTCCTTTCTTTGTCTTATATCCAATATGCAATCTACCTGCAAACCTTGTTACTGTACCTCCAGAATATATTTGCAACCTCTGCCAACATACAAAATTCTTAATTTAAGACACTACCATTGTTCACCTAATTGGCCTCCCGACTTTCACCATTGTCCCTGGGAGTTAGTCTACGGGAAACATAGCAGCAGCTAGATTGACTCTCTAAAACATCACTGTGTTCATTTCAATCCACCACTTAAAATCCTCCAATATCTTCCATCTCAATTATAGTGTACACCAAATTCCTTACAATAATCTACAATGTTCTGAAATGTTTTTCTGCAACTTCTGTGACCTCATTAACTGCTTTTCTGCTATATGTTCTCTCTGCTCCAAATGTACTGCTCTACTTCTTGCTTTATAAACACACTAGACATTCTCTTCCTTCTTTTCTCTGCCCAGAATGCTTTCCTTTTCAGATATTCTTCACAGCCCCAGGTCTTTAATTAAATGCCATCTTTTCCTCTGGGGCTTTTTTTCACCAGTCTATCTAAAATTGCACCCTACCATCATTCCTGAAACCGTTTGTTTTTGTTGTTATAAAACTTTATTTCATTTCATTTTAAACTTTTATTTTAGGTTCTAGGGTACATGTGCAGACTGTTTATATAGGTAAATTGTGTGTCGGGGATTTGGTGTACAGATTGTTTTGTCACATTTGTAATAAGCATAGTATCTGTTAGGTAGTTTTTCAGTCCTCACACTCCTCTCACCACCTTCAAGTAGACCCTGATGTCAAAAGTTCCCTTCTTTGTGTCCATGTGTACTCAACGTTTAGCTCCTACTTGTAAAAGAGAACATGCAGTATTTGGTTTTCTGTTCCTGTATTAGTTTGCTTAGGATAATGGCCTCCAGCTCCATCCATGTTGCTGTAAAACACATAATTTCATTCTTTTTTTATGACTGCATAGTATTCCATGGTATATATGTACCACATTTCCTTTCTCCAGTCTACCACTGATGGGCACTTAGGTTGATTCCATGTCTTTGCTACTGTGAATAGTGTTGTGATGAACACATGCATGCATATGTCTTTACAGTAAAAGGATTTATATTCCTTTGAGTATGTACCCAGTAATGGGATTTCTGGGTCAGATGATAATTTTGTTTTAAGTTCTCTGAAAAATTGCATTCCTGAAACCTGTAATCACATTTTTTGCTCATTTTCATTTTTATCAGTTACTACTATATACTATATATTTATATTCTTGTTTCTGTCTTCCTCTTAAGAATATGAAATCCATAAAGGTAAAGATGTTATCAAGTTTGTTCCTGCTATAATGTGAGCAACTAAAACTGACCAGACTATAGTTCACAAAACTGTTGAGTGAATGGATAAGTGAATGAATAAATGAATTAACCCACCTAGAACCCAAAAAGGGCTAGCAACTAATTTATATGACATTATTTAAATGTATGAATAGAAAATTAGTCCTAAAATATTTTTCCTATTTAGATGCTTTTTAAAATTTCCAAAATGAAGTATATTTTAACTAATGTTTTGAAAACCGTTTTTAAGATAACAAACTTACACATAGCAGTTTTAAACTGAAGTGGGAAGAACGAATGAGGTGGAAAATAATTAGTTTAAGTATTGATTTCATTATAATATAACTAGTTTAGGGGTATGAAAAGTAGTATGATGCCTAGAAAATTAGAGCTGTAATCTGAATGAAACATGCAGATATGTTATAATTGCAACTAATTTAGCATGACTATAGTGATGCTTTGCATTTGTCCCTTAGGTAGACAGTTACTGTTTTGCTGGATAGATCAGGCACTGTGACAGTACTATTGCGTATGAACTCCATTATTTATTATTGAACATAGATGTGGATAGATTAGAAGCATTAACAGAAAAGGTGTCTGAGTTAAATTTAATACCCTATCTGCGCACATTCGGTCTCCAATGCTAACTAAGTGGCATATTAACAAAGGGGAAAAAAGAGGCATACTCATACCTTAATGAAAGTGTAAGCAAGATCAGCAATGGTGATAAAACACAACACATTTTAAAACTGAAGAATCATTATGATAGGATACTTTGTTAGGTAAGAAAAGAGGTTTGGATCTGTTGGAGGGAGAAGAGAGATGCTCATTTTCTAGAAATTGACCAGATGTGACCTAGCAGAATTAACAGTGCCCATTAACCAACGTATTTATTTGTATTCACGAATTCATAAAAAGTAGAATAGAGCCTCCTAGGAAAAAAAAGTTTTCAGATCGTAATCCGTAAGTCCCCTTAAGGATAAGAGTTAAATAAATGTTATGTTGACCCTAGATGGCTCCTGGATTGAAAAGAACCATAAGACTCATTATAAAGTTCTCAATAATTACAGAAGAGATCTAGTTGCATGACAGCACATGATGGATACAGAGCCAAAACAGAGTTAGTCTCCGGATGCTATAAATTATTATTATTATTATTATTATTATTATTATTTTTATTATTGAGACAGAGTTTTGCTCTGTCACCTAGGCTGGAGTGCAGTGGGATGATGTTGGCTCCCAGCAATCTCCGCCTCCCAGGTTCAAGTGATTTTCGTGCCTCAGTCCCAGGAGTAGCTGGCATTACAGGCACGTGCCACGATGCCCGGCTAATTTTTGTATTTTTAGTAGAGACGGGGTTTTGTCATGTTGGCCAGGCTGGTCTCAAGCTCCTGACCTCAGGTGATCCACCCGCCTCAGTCTCCCAAAGTGCTGGGATTACAGGCATGAGCCATCATGCCTGGCCATATGCATTAATTTTTATGTTTTCATTTTATAATAGTTTTAGATTTACAAAGTGTCAAGTACATTACAGACTTTGTTTACTCTGCACACTGTTTCTCCTATAATTAACAATGTGCTACAGTACTGTTGTCAAACTAATTAATATTTGACATATTGTAATGAACTGGAGTCCAGATTTAATTTGGATTTCCTTAGTTTTTACCTGATGTCTTTTTCCGTTCCAGGATCCAATATTAACATTTAGTCATCATCTTTGTTTAGCATGCTATAGACTGTGCCAGTTTCTTGGACTTACTTTGTTTTTAATGACCTTCACAGTTTGGAGGAATACTGGAAAGATATTCTGGAGAATGTTCCTCAATTTGGGTTTATCTTCTTTCAAAATTTTCTTTTTTTTTGATTTTCTGCAGTTTGTATAGAACATGCTTTTGGTGGGTGTGTCTGTGTGTGTGTGTGTATTATATTTGTCTTAATCCTACTTGATATTTCCTGACCTTCCTGAAGCTGTGTTTTGGCATTTATCATTAATTTTAAAAAGAATATTTTAGGGTATTTTAAACAGAAAACCCGACAATCTCTGTCTTTTAACAGGACTCTTTAAATTTTATATTTGTAGTAATTATAGTGATATATTTAGATTAAATTCTACCACCCGTGTAACTATTTTCTATAATTTGCTTTTTTATTTGTTTTGTTTTTTTTTTTTTCTTATTACTTTTAAAATATTTTTCTCTTTGGAAGTTTCTTTTTAATTAATTTTCAAGTTTACTGTTTTCTTAGCTATGTTAAGTTTACTTAACCCTGTCAAATATTTCTTTGGTTTTTGTTATTCTGATTTTTAGTTTCTAGGTTTTCCATTTTTTCTTTTCTTATAGTTTTCATTTCTCTGTTTACATTATCCATCTGATATTACCTGTCTTCTACTTTTTCAACTAACATCTTTTAACATTTTAGTCATATATTTTTTTTAATTCTTTGTCTAATAATACCAACATCTGCATCATATTTGAGTCTGGTTCTGATGTTTGCTTTATTCATGTTTTTGTTGTTGTTGTTTGTTTGTTTGTTTCTGGTTCTTTTGCATGTCTTGCAATGTTATCTTGAAAGTAGAAATACAGTATTGATAAGTAAGTGCTGGAGTGAATGAGCCTCCGGTGAGCTGATTTTTGTTAATATGGCTGAGTTGAGCTGTGTTTCATGTTTGTTGTTGATATAGGTACAAGAGGTTAAATTCCTCTAATGTGTTTATTTTTGACTCTCTTTTGATTTTCTTGTTTCCTTTTTCACTGATCCTCAGAGAAAATCTGTGTCTTATAACTCTTTCAGTTATCATCTATTATAATATTGGTGGCTTGTTGGCATGGTGGAACTGTGTGGGGGACAGAGACCTCTCTACAATCTCCTGATTAAGTCTTCACCTTTCAGTGGGCCTCTGACATGAAGATGTAGATTTTCAAATGTTTCTCTCCCTCCTCCAGAATACATTGATTTTCCCTTGATCCCATGGTCCATTTCCTGGCTCAATGTTTCCAAACTATTTCCTTGAGTCCTTTTCCCCTGTTGACAGTTTATTTTCCTTAGTTAATACAAGGCTGGAGCAGCCTGAATTATAATAGAAAATATTTTCCTTAACTGGGAAATGTTCCTGAATTGTCTTCAGGCAAATTCTTTCCCTTAGAAGTATTTGTTAAAGACAAGATTCTGGGAGGGTTTCACTGTGGTTGAAGAGGGGATCTCTATCAGATCCTCACCATGAGGTCCTAGTAGCATTCCTGAAAAGGTGGTGTAGACTCACTGCCCATCATCTCATGATTGCAGCCTTCCTGGAGTTTCTCACTCGAGCTAGTCCTTACACGGCCCACCAGAAATTCAACATGAGCACGTCAGCATTCCTACTAGTTTTTGGCTTCAAGTGTCTTCTGCCCCTAGTTAACAATTCTTGGGAGCTGTATATCTCTATATTCTAGATTGCCCAATCTCTCCAAATTTCTCAGTGGCACTTCGCCCTGAGACCTAGATTCTCTGTAGGATTCAGGAGAAGTTCCTGAAGTTTAGTTTGTACAGAATTGTCTTTATAGGAGTGAGGAGTTCTAAGGTCTCTATTTTTTGGAACTAAAATTGAGACTTCCCATGCATTTATCTTGGGGAAAATGTGTCTATAGATTTGACCTAACAAGACCTACGTCACTAGATATTGCAGACAGTCATTAACTCGGTCTTTTTGAATCATTGTAGAGGGTATCACAAGATCAGTGAATTTTACAGTGGCAGCCTCAGGGGTAGTCTTGATTCCAGTACTGAGCCTAGTCAGAAGGATATAGCAATATCATGAGAGACTTAGAAATCAAAGTGTAAAGCTTTTACTGATCAGTAGTCCAGAATGTAGATCTGAAAAACCCAATGAGAGACAGTAGGGTACAGAAGGTGAAATATTCAGGATAACATGCAATAGCAATTTTTAAAAAAACTAAAAAATGTATCTAGGTGTAGGTCTTTTCCTCTCTGATTTTTGTTCTTTAAATAAAGATATATATCATAAAAGTATATTATTTGGAGGCAGGTCAGTGGAATAGGTTTTTCTCATTTCGTAACATAATGTATCATGCTATAGATAACAGTGTTTCATTGGTTAACGTCATGACATATATTTTAGAAAGCTCCAGAAGTTTCTAATTTTTTATTTTATTTTATTTTATTTTTTATTTATTTTATTTTATTTTATTTTATTTAGACGGAGTCTCGCTCTGTCGCCCAGGCTGGAGTGCAGTGGCCAGATCTCAGCTCACTGCAAGCTCCACCTCCCAGGTTCACGCCATTCTCCTGCCTCAGCCTCCCGAGTAGCTGGGACTACAGGCACCCTCCACCTCGCCCGGCTGGTTTTTTTTGTGTTTTTTAGTAGAGACGGGGTTTCACCATGTTAGCCAGGATGGTCTCGATCTCCTGACCTCGTGATCCACCCGTCTCGGCCTCCCAAAGTGCTGGGATTACAGGCTTGAGCCACCGCTCCCGTCCTTTTTTATTTTTTAGATGGAGTCGGAGTGTCCCCCTGTACCCCAGGCTAGAGTGCAGCGGCACGATCTCTGCTCACTACAAGCTCCACCTCCTGGGTTCACACCATTCTCCTGCCTCAACCTCCCAAGTAGCTGGGACTACAGGTGCCCGCCACCATGCCCAGCTAATTTTTTGTACTTTTTGTAGAGATGAGGTTTCACCATATTAGCCAGGATGGTCTCCATCTCGTGACCTCGTGATCTACCTACCTCAGCCTCACAGTGCTGGGATTACAGGTGTACACCGCCACACCAGGAAGAAGTTTCTAATTTTTTGTAAGATGTCAATCAAGTAGGATGCCAAATGAGTTAATTCAGGAATGTTGATTATCAAATACTTAAAAACTTGACATGATAATATCTGAAAGTCTTCAAACTTGGCTGTACAGGGGTCTCTTCATACATCTATCAATTTATTGATAGACTTTATTAAAAATACAAGATGTTCGGGACTACAGTTCACTATACTCTAGTTATCTACAGATTTTTTTCCAGTTTTAATTTCTGTGAGCTAAATAGTCACTAATATTGAACTGAAAACAGTATTATTGAAGCAAGCCTTTTTGTTTGTTTTGTTTTGTTTTTGTTTTTGTTTTGTTTTTGAGACCAAGTCTTGCTCTGTACCTCAAGCTGGAGTGCAGTGGCACGATCTCGGCTCACTGCAAACTCTGCCTCCCGGGTCCACACCATTCTCTTGCCTCAGCCTCCCAAGTAGCTGGGACTACAGGCACCCGCAACCACTCACAGCTTATTTTTTGTATTTTTAGTAGACACGGGGTTTCACCATGTTAGCCAGGATGGTCTTGATCTCCTGATCTCGTGATCTGCCCACCTTGGCCTCCCAAAGTGCTGGGATTACAGGTGTGAGCCACTGTGCCTGGCTGAAGCAAGCCATTTTTAATGAATCTACTGAGGGAATGCACTTTAACAATCCTTTTGAAAACTGACTTACGTGATTTTCAAACAAAGAAACTAATTTTCAATAACTAGGAAATAGAGAAATTATGGCCAGAGTAAGAAAGTACGGCTTAATATGTAAGTAGAAATGTGCTATGCATCATTGTATATCACAGGACATAAAATAACAAAGATGTTAATCAAGATTACCCTGATATGAAGAGTATCAGGTCTTAAAAGTATTTTATGACTTTCTTCTGAATCCTGTTTGTACCAGATGGAATAATTACCTAAAATTACACAAAATTTTCTAAAGAAAATGTAATTGGACAGTGACCATATGTTTTGTTTCTGCTTTCCACCAGTCCTTTGTTACAGGAATATTGGTTTCACATTATTTTCCTAATCAATATCTATCACAGAAGTCTTAATTGAAATACTTCCTACCGTTTTTCTTTTCTTTTTTTTTTTCCTTTTTTTTTTTTTTTTTTTTTTTTTTGTTGAGACGGAGTCTCGTTCTGTCTCCAGGCTGGAGTGCAGTGGTGCGATCTCGGCTCACTGCAACCTCCGCCTTCTGGCTTCAAGCAATTCTTCTGACTCAGCCTCGGAGTAGCTGGGATTAGAGGCTCCCGCCACCATGCCCAGCTAATTTTTTTTGTGTATTTTTAGTAGAGACGGGGTTTCACCACGTTGGCGAGGCTGGTCTCGAACTCCTGACCTCATGATCCGCCCGTTTCGGCCTCCCAAAGTGCTGGGATTACAGGCGTGAGTCAGCGCGCCTGGCCTAGAAATCATTTTTATAGAGATATACAAAAGATGAATCTGACACAGAGGGGACGAGCCAAGATGGCCAATTAGAAGCAATAGCATTTCAAGTCACCTTTGGAAATAAAACATAACTGGTAAAAAAAAAAAAAAAAAAAAAAAAAAAAAATCCAGCTTCTGTCATCAAAATTGACTAGAAGACTCACGTGCCCCACAGAGAGAAAGAAAAACAGTGTGGTGCAACAGCGGACCTGACAGCCACAGGGGGAAGGGGAAACCCCTTCCCCTGGCCAAGGGAGGCAGTGAGTGAGCATGCTACCCAGCTGGGGAAACTGCTTTTTCCATGGAGCTGTGGAACCCACGGATTGGAAGATTCCACTTGTGAACCCACACCACTGGGTCCTAGCATCCTAACCCCAGAAAGTGCAGATTCTTACAACCTCTCAGCTAGAATCTGCTTAAGCCTACCTAATTCCCAGGAGGAGGGGTGACCAGCACCTGCTGCAGCCGCCTGCAGTCTAAGCCATTTGAGCTACTTGATGGAGGGGCAGCAGCCAGCAGTGGGACTCACAACTGCCTAACATGCTAAGCTCTCTAGGCGAGAGACGGGCAGCGCCCATTTTTATAGCTCCAGGTTGCACTTTTCCCCTGTTGGAGCCAGGAAAACTGATGGCTTGATCAGCTGTGGCAGTCAGTGGCCAGAGTGCCTCTTCAGGTCTAACCCTGACCCATCCTTCCTCACTGGGTGGGGTTTCCCTGCAGGATCTCAAATAACTCCAGCCAGAGGTTCAGCGACAGAATTCAGATCTCCCTGGGCCTGAGTCCCTAGTGGGAGGGGTGGCTCCAATCTCTGGAGACCAGCAGACTTAACCTCTCTTCCTGGTAGTTCTGAGAGATCTGGGCAGCCCACACAAGTGAATTTTCCCCCAGTGAAGCACAGGCTGTCCACCAAGGGACAAAGTGCTTCGTTAAATGGGTCCTGTTCCCCGTGCCACCCAACTGGATGAGGTACTCCGATAGGGGTCGTCAGACACCCTATACAGGAGCAATCCTACTAGCATCAGGTTGGTGCTCCTCAAGATCAGAGTTCCCAAAAGAAGGAGAAGGCACCTATTTTTGCTGTTCTCCAGCCTCCTTAAGTGACATCTCCGGGCATAGAAGTGAACAAGATGAAAAGGGCCTGAAGTGAAACCCCAGCAAACCATAGCCGTCCTACAGAAGAGGGACCTGAATATCGAAATAAAAGCAAGCAGAAAGTGACAACAAGAGCGTCAACAACAAACACAAAAAAAGCCCCCACAAAAACCGCAGCCAAGGGTCAGCAGCCTCAAAGACTGAAACTAAACAAACTTGTGAAGATGAGAAATAATCAATGAAAAAATGCTGAAAACCCAAAAGGCCAGAGTGCCTCTTCTCCTCCAAATGATCGCAACATCTCTCCATTGAGGGCTCAGAACTGGATGGTAGATCAGATGGATGAATTGTCAGAAACAGGCTTCAGAAGATGGGTAAGAAAAAACCTCTGCTGAGCTAAAGTAGCATGATCTAATACAATACAAAGAAGCTAAGAAACTTGATAAAAGGATGGAAGAATTGATAACTAGAATAACCAGTTAGTGAGGAACATAAACAATCTGATGGAGCTGGAAAACACAGCACAAGAACTTTATGAAGCATACACAAATATCAACAGCTAAACTGAACAAGTGGAAGAAAGGATGTCAGAGTTTGAAGACCACTTTACTGAAATAAGACATGTAGAAAAGAACAAAGAAAAAAGAATGAAAAGGAATGAACAAAGCCTCCAAGAAATATGGAACTTCATAAAGGACCAAATCTATGATTGATTGAAGTACAAGAAGATGATGAGGAGAATGGAAAAAAAGCTGGAAACACACTTCAGAATATTAACCAGGAAAACTTCAGGAAGTACAGAGAACACCATTAAGATACTCCACAAGAACGGCAACCCCAAGACACATAATAATCAGATTCTCCAAGGTTGAAATAAAGGAAAAACTGTTAAGGTCGACCAGAGAGAAAGGCCAGGTCACTTACAAAGGGAAGCCCATCAGACTAACAGTGGACTTCTCAGAATAAACTCTACAAGATGGAAGAGACTGGGGGCCAAAATTCAATATTCTTAAAGAAAAGAATTTTCAACCCAGAATTTCATATCCAGCCAAACTAAGCTTCATAAATGAAGAAGAAATAATACCCTTTCCAGACAAGCAAATGATGAAGGATTTTGTTATCAACAGGCCTGCCCTGGAAGAGCTCCTGAAAGAAGCACTGTATATGGAAAGAAAAAACCAGTACCAGTCATTGCAAAAACTCACCAAAATATAAAGACCCAGGACACTATGAAGAAGCTGCATCAACTAGTGTGCAAAATAACCAAATAGTATCATGATGACAGGATCAAATTCACATAAAACAATACTAACTTTAAATATAAATGGGCCAAATGCCCCAGTTAAAACATGCAGACTGGCAACTTGGATAGGGAGTCAAGACCTATCAATGTGCTGTATTCAGGAGACTCATCTTAGTTGCAAGGACACACATAGGCTCAAAAAATAGGGATGGAGGAAAACTTACCAAGCAAATGGAAAGCAAAGAAAAAAAGCAGGGGTTGTAATCCTAGTCTCTGACAAAACAGACTTAAACCAACAAAGATCAAAAAGACAAAGAAGGGCATTATATATTGGTAAAAGGAACAATTCAACAAGAAGACCTAACTAGTCTAAATATATATGCACCCAATATAGAGCACCCAGATTCATAAAGCAAGTTCTTAGAGACCTACAAAGTGACTTAGACTCCCACAGAATAATAGTGGAGGACTTTAACACCCCACTGTCAGCATTAGACAGATCAATGAGACAGAAAATTAAAAAGGATACTCAAAACTAGAACTCAGCTGTGGATCAAGTGGACCTCGTAGATGTCTACAGAACTCTCTACTGCAAATCAACAGAATATACCTTCTTCTCAATGCCACATCACACTTATTCTAAAATCGACCACATAATTGAAAGTAAAGCACTCCTCAGCAAATGCAAAAGAACTGATATCATAACAGTTTCTCAGACCACAGTGAAATGAATTATAACTCAGGATTAAGAAACTCACTCAAAACTACATAATTTCTTGGAAATCAAGCAAGTTGTTCGTGAATGACTCCTGGGTAAATAATGAAATGAAAGCAGAAATCAAGAAGTTCTTTGAAACCAATGAGAACAAAGAGACAACATACCAGAATCTCTGTGACACAGCTAAAGCATTGTTAAGAGGGAAATTTCTAGCACTAAATGTCCATATCAGAAAGCTAGAAAAATCTCAGATTAACACTGCAACATCACAATTAGAAGAGTTTGAGAGGCAGGAGCAAACTTCTTCAAAAGCTAGCAGAAAACAAGAAATAATTAAGAGAAGAGAAGAATTGAAGGAGATAGAGACAGGAAAACCCTCAAAAAAAAAATCAATGAATCCAGGAGATTTTTTTTGAAAAAAAAAAAAAAAATAGCAAAATAGATAGAACATTACTAGACTAATAAAAAGGAGAGACAAGAATCAAATAGGCACAATAAAAATCATAAAGGAGATATCACCACTGACCCCACAAAAATACAAACTAGCATCAGAGAATATTATAAACACTTCTACCCAAATAAACTAGAAAATCTAGAAGAAATGGATTAATTCCTGGACGCATACACCTTACCAAGACTAAACCAGGAAGAAGTTGGATCCCTGAATAGACTAACAACAAACTCTGAAATTGAGGCAGTAATTATTTCCTACCAATCAAAAAAGCCCAGGGCCAGATCTGAATTCTACCAGAAATACAAGGAGAGCTGGTACCATTCCTTCTGAAACTATTTCACACAATTGAAAAGGTGGGACTCCTCCCTAACTCAATTTATGAAGCCAGCATCATTCTGATACAAAAACCATGAAGAGACACAACAATAAAAGAAAACTTCAGGCCAATATCCCTGATGAACATTGATGTGAAAATCCACAATAAAATACTGGCAAACCAAATCTAGTGGCACATAAAACAACTTTTCCATCACAATCAAGTTGGCTTCATCCCTGGGATGCAAGGCTGGTTCAACATACACAAATCAATAAAGGTAATTCATCACACAAATAGAACCAAAGACAAAAACCACAAGATTATACCAATAGATTCAGAAAAGGCTTTTGATAAAATTCAACATCCCTTCATGTGAAAAACTCTCAAAATACTAGATATTGATGGAAAATATCTCAAAATTATAAGAGCTATTTATGTCAGACCCACAACCAATATCATATTGAATGGGAAAAAGCTGGAAACATTTCCTTTGAAAACTGGTACAACACAAGAATGCCCTCTTTCACCACTTGCATTCAACATAGTATTGGAATTTCTGGCCATGGCAATCAGGCAAGAGAAAGAAATAAAGGGTATTCAAATAGGAAGAGAGGAAGTCAAGTTGTCTCTGTAGGCAGATTACATGATTTTATATTTAGAAAACCCAATCTCTTTCAGCCCAAAACTTTCTTGAACTGATAAGCAAACTCAACAATGTCTCAGAATACAAAATCAATGTGCAAAAACCACAAGCATTCCTTTACACCAACAATAGCAAGCAGAGAGGCAAATCATGAATAAACTCCCATTCACAATCACTACAAAGAGAATAAAATACCTAGGAATGCAGCTAACAAAAGATTTTAAGGACCTCTTCAAGGGGAACTAGGAACCACTACTCAAGGAAATAAAAGAGGACACAAACAAATGGAAAAACATTCCATCCTCATGGATAGGAAGAATCAATATCATGAAAAATAAATTTATAGATTCAATGCTATTCTCATCACACTATCATTCACATTCTTCACAGAATTAGAAAAGAAGTATTTTAAATTTTATATGGAATCAAAGAAAACCTCTTATAGCCAAGATGATCTTACACAAAAATAATAAAGCTGGAAGCATTGAGCTATCTGACTTCAAACTATACTACAAGGATACAGTAATCAAAACAGCATGGTACTGGCACCAAAACAGACATATAGACCAATGGAGCAAAACAGAGACCTCAGAAATAACACAACACATATACAACCATCTGATCTTTGACAAACCTGACAAAAACAAGCAATGGGGAAAGGATCTCCTATTCAGTAAATGGTGCTGAGAAAACTGGCTAGCCATATGCAGAAAACTGAAACTGGACCCTTTCCTTACATCTTATGCAAGATGGATTAAAGACTTGATGTAAAACCCAAAACCATAGAAACCCTGGAAGAAAACTTAAGCAACACCATTTGGGCCAAAGGCTCGGGAAAGACTTCATGACCAAAACACCAAAAGCAATTGCAACAAAAGCCAAAATTGACAATTGGGATCTAATTAAACTAAAGAGCTTCTGCACAGCAAAAGGAACTAGCATCAGAGCAAACACGTAACCTACAGAATGGGAGAAAGTTTTTGCAATCTACCTACCTGACAAAGGTCTGTTATCCAGAATTTACAAGGAACATAAACATATTAACAAGAAAAAAAAAATGGGCAAAGAATATTAACACACACTTCTCAAAGAAGACATTTACATGGCCAGCAAACACATGGAAAAAGCTCAACATCACTGGTCATCAGAGAAATGCAAATGAAAACCACAGTGAGATATCATCTCATGCTAGTCAGAATGGCAATTATTAGAAAGTCAGGAAACAACAGATGCTGGCAAGGCTCTGGAGAAAAAGGAACGCTTTTACACTTTCGGTGGGAATGTAAATTAGTTTAGCCATTGTAGAAGACAGTACGGCAATTCCTCAAGGATCTAAAACCAAAAATACCATTTGACCCAGCAATCCCATTACTTGAGTATATACTCAAAGGAATATAAATCATTATACTCTAAAGATACATGCACACGTATGTTAATTGAAGCACTATTTACAATAGCAAAGACCTGGAACCAACCCAAATGCCCATCAACGATAGACTGGGTAGAGAAAATATGGTACATACACACCGTAGAATACTATGCAGCCACAAAAAGGAATGAGATCATTCCTTTTCAGTAACATGGAAGAAGCTGGAAGCCACCAACCTCACCAAACTAACACAGGAACAGAAAACCAAACACCGCATATTCTTACTCATAAGTGGGACTTGATCATTAAAAACGCATGGACACAGGGAGAGGAATGTCACATACCAGGGCCTGTTGGGGGTGGAGGGTGAGGGGAGGGAACTTACAGGATGAGTTAACAAGTGTAACAAACCACCAAGGCACACGTATACCTAGGTAACAAACATGCATGTTCTGCACCTGTATCCTATTTTTGTTTTGTTTTTGTTTTTGTTTTGAAGAAATAAATTAAAAAAATAAGATTAATCCTACCTTGGGGTTTCTAACATGGTAGAGACAGGAACTTCCAGATGGGAGAAACAACCCTAGGTAACAGAACAATTTATTCATCTGTTAGTGTAAAGAAAGTGTATTTGCCACTACCTTGATTTCCACAGTCAATTCCAATCCCAATTGTAGTAGTATATTCACATTATTGTGATACTTGTTAAGGTATTCCTTCAATTACACATAATCAAAAATAAGAGTCTTAGTAATTACAGAATTGGGTAAGAATTAATACTCAATTGACAAATTTTTTTTAAAAAAATGATGTACTTCCATTTCTGTTAGGTTTGGTTTTGAATTGGCCCCTAGTTTCATTATCCCTTTCTTCCCATCAAGATATATATTTTCTATTTGTACTAGTTGTTTCATTTGAAAAATCAGGAAAATATTTGTAAATCAAATAAAATTTTGAAGAGAAAAAATTTTGTCAGACTTTTGCATAGCCTTCTGGATGGAAATGTTTATGCCATTTCTTTATCCCTGGGAGGAAAATTAAACAATAGTGAGAACATTCCATTATTGTCACTCTAAGTTTTCAGAATAAAGCTGAGGAGTTCTGAATTTATGAAAGAATATTTTATTCAAGAAACTCAAAAACTCTACGTCTATTATGTAAAGTAGAAAGTAAGCTGAATAAACAGAGAAAGCTGAATTTCCACCCAGCCTGTCTAGTCCTCTGTTTTAAATACAGTCTTTACTTCCGGACCTTTTTCACATAGTGGTATGTGTTTTCATTGGACATTGATTACTGTTATTGTAGGGCTAGTTTGGATCAAATCTCCTTCCCACAACCAATTTCCTATCAGAACTAATGGGTTTGCAGCTCATTTATAATGATCATATTGGCAGGAATTTAGCTGATATTTCCAAACACTCAATAGGAGTGGTTTTTCCACTCTCCTGAGTGCCTCTCAGCTACAGGTAAAGAATGTTACATCTGGATGAGAGAGCTAATTAGAGCCAATTATAGCTTGAGTCACCAGCAATGGCATTAAAATGTCTGGCAGAATCTACCTTGTCCTTGTAACACAGAGATTTTGTATCTTTACAAATACCTGTCTTGGAACATTAAACATTTTACAGAATTGCAGGTAATAAGCACTTAAATTTAATAATCAAAAGAGGCATTGCCAAAGTAATCCTGAAAGTAGGACTTCACTAGACATAATTATACATTGACTGCCAAAGGCATCTCAAAATTAACAGTAAATTCCAGATACTTAATGAGAGGCATTGAAGTTCTGTAACAAATTTGAACTTAATAAATCCAGTGACCTGTATTTAATTCAACATATGTATTCATGTTTTCTCATATGAGGCACATTGTCTTAGTATTTTGGAGGAGCTATTGGCAGTCTGTCTTAATTTTACTTTACTAATTTTGTTCCGGTGGGATACACCAATCCTTTGATGAGTGGGAATGTTTTTGCATAACATTTTATTCCTATCCACTCAGTTCAACAATAATGTAGGACATCACCTGGCCCTTGGAAAGTGGGGAAGGTTGTGTAGGCAGAAAAAGGATCAAATCATTTTATCTTATATTTTTATAGCTTTTGTTTGAAAAAATTGGTATGATTACAAATAGAAGCAGAATACTCCTAAATATTAAATTAAAATTTTGAAGAGACACTGAAGCTATTACATTATATTTAAAATGCGGTTGTGCAAAATTATATTTCTAATCTACCTAATTATTCATCTGTCATGAATATAGCTATCTGAAAAATTATAGTACTGTGTTCTATAATATCCAGATGTTCCAAATAATGATTAGAAGTAAACATGAGTACATTTTTGAAATATGTCTTTAAAGGGCTAAAAATCGAAAATATCATAAATAGGAAAAACGTAAAACCATTTTATAATATGCTTTATGCTTAACAGGTAAATAGTAGGTATAGAAAATTATATCAGAAATTTCTACTGCTTAACCAGTTCTAAATTTAAAATGCAAAGCCTACATTTATTATAATTAGGTATATTTATAATGCACCATTTTCTGAAAGTCACAGTAACAGTATGTAGTCATAATTTATAAGGAAGTAATCAATAATTTCTGATAGGTTGAACACAGCAAAATCAATTAGCATCTATATAGAAACAAAAATTGTTTTTCTGGTATGCATTTCTAAACAGCTTTAAAGACTACACGATGAAAATGCACTTCATGAAATTGTTTGTCCTTACTCAAATTCAATTCTAGTTATGACCCTGAGAGATGATTAGTAAATTCAACTTTTTAATTAGCATTTTGCATAATTCATTGAAATTATAATGCACTCATGCATTTGATTGTCAAGGTGCAGATGTGCTAATATGAAGCTATAATTTTCTCATCTAAATAACACTTTTAGTAAAAACTCCAATTTCTCACAATTCTATTGTATAAGACCTATTATTGCTCATTTTTTAAAAATGCATTCAGAGTTGGATTTTGAAGTCAGCTTGTATTGCTACAATGGATTGCTCAGGATACTAGGGACCAAAATAAACTAACATTAAAAAAAAAAATGTTTATTCCATTTTGGTTAATACTACTTCATCACAGTTAATATAACTTTTAAATGTACCAAGTAGAGTTTATACATTTATAACTCCAAATAGACCCAAATAGAAATTATAAAATCAAAAATTAAAGGGATGCTGGTTTTGCATTTTATTGCACTGAAGAAGTATGGGGACAATAATCATAGACTCTTTACCACAGGATGTTCAGGTGAAATTAGTACTAAATCCAAAATACAGGCTTTTATTTAATATGTGATTTCATGACATGAAACTTGGTACTTAAAAAAATAATTGATTGATATCTTTCTCAAAGCTTCCCAAAGTTTTCCCAAAGATGTATCTATTTAAATTGAACTTTAGTGCTTGTTTCCATATAAATCACAAGCTCCTATCTACTGGGCAGCTTTGCTTCAACTTTAAAGAAAATGAGAAAAAAAAAGGAGTAAAATATGGAATGTGACTGTTCAAAGAAATGGTAGGATGCAGTAGAACATTTTTTTTTTTCTGTACACCAGACAGATTGTTAGAATGAATAAAATGTTTCTAAACGAGGTGAGAGAACTTGCAAACCAGGATTCTTGGCCATGAGTCCTATTTACAAATGAGGTAAACTGCCTGGAATTAAGCACCCAAACACATGATGGTTGCTGCCTACTCTGCCAGCATAGATGTTTGTGCTGTTGGTCTTGAGAACATTGGCCAGCAAAATTGCTATTATTGCAAACATGTGTGGCAATGCTGAATGAGATTTCTAAGGAACTGTGTGGTAGAATGAATATTAGTGTTTGGGACAAATGCTTTCTTAGAACATAATTTAAAAAACACTTCCTACATTCCCAAACTCTGCTGTACAGAATGTTTATTACGTGGATAGTAGTATAAAGAGACCACTGTGTTGCTCCTGGCATGGCCTACATAAGTCCCTAGTAGGTAATCCCTCACAGCAACTTTATAGCATCTGGCTCTAGGTACCTCATAAAACAAACTGAAGCATTGCAGTCATGGCAATGCTGATGAGCTGAGATTGGCTCATGTTGAGTTCCACTGTTGTACTTCCAAGTGATATTATACTGGGTCTCATGATTCTTTCATGCTAGGAAATTATTTTTTGTTCTTTACTTATTAATGTTTGTATAAAAAATTGAAGTGCCTGGCATCTTTGTTTGATAATATCTATGTTAACTTAAAATGTATGTGGATGAAGGTTCTAAAGTTCCCAGAAATTGCCAAGCATTTGGAAATAATCATTTTAAAAATGGTAATGTGGAATTTTATTTTCATAGGCTATGAAGGTTATTTCCAAATAAGAAAGAATTTGATTAAAACTATGCTTCACTAAGACCTTAAGTGTAAGTTTACAATCCTAAATTGTATCTTAGGTTAATCCCTAATTGAATTATTTGTATCATTTTCATGCATACATTCATTACTTTTAACTTCATTCAAAGATTTTTATTTTTAATAGTTACATAAAAATCAGCAATGGTTAGGTTAACTTTAGGTGCCAACTTGACTGGATTAAGGAATACTTAGATATCTGGAAAAGCATTGTTTCTGGGTATGTCTGGGGGAGTGTTTTTAGAGGAGATTGATATGTGAGTCAGTGGATTGAGTGCGGAAGATTCTCCCTCAACGTGGGAAGGAACCATCCTATTTGGGGTTCCAGATGAAAAAAAAAAAAAAAAAAAGTCAAAGGAAGGACAAACTATTGTGTCTTTCTTGCTTCCAAAGCAAGAAGCCTTCTATTCCTGCATTTGAATATCAGAACTCCAGTTCCTCCAGCTCTTGCACTCTGCAGCTCACAGCAGCAGCTCTGTTTTGGGGTCTTTCACCTAGGACTGAATGCATACCACTGGATTCCCTAGACTAGGGAAGCCAGTTGGTGTGGCTCAGTCCAAGTCTGAGCACGTGAGCAGTGCCTGGACTGAGCCATGCTACTGGCTTACCTGGTCTCCAGCTTGCAGATGGCCTTTCATGGCCTATCATGAAATCATGAGACTTCTCGGCCTCCATAATCCTGTGAGCCCATTCCCCTAATAAATCTTCTCTAATATAACTATCTCTATATCCTGTATATTCTGTCTCCCTAAGAACCCTAACAGTCATTAACCTTTAACAGTACATTTCAAATGATGAAGCTCTTCTGATTCCAAATATACTTAAGAAGACTTTCTAAATACTGTTTAAATGAAAACATAAAGCCAAAAATTTATAGTACCACTTAGAAATGAGGCCAAACTTTATGGGACACCATAGTAGTATTTTTCTGATGAATACTTCCAGAAAAATTTCATTTAAGAAGGTGATTGCATTTTGAAAAGAAGATGCATGGGAGGAACAATGAGGAGAACATGAAACACACTTGTAGCATATTGTGGTGTATGTAAATTATACTCCTGGACACTTCCGAGTTTGGTAACAAGTTTCATCTTCTCCAACTTTCCAGTCAATCAGCAATGTTTGAAACAATTTGGTTGCTTCATTGTATAATGTTTCCAAGAAAACTAAAGCCTCATTAATGTACACATAGCTCTCAAAAGAAGACGTGTATATGCATTAGATTCCACTGTGGTTTTATGAGAATCCTAGGACAGTAAAAAAAGGGAATTACATAGAAAAGTCTCAGTGTGGTGCTTTTTGAGGTCACAAAGAGCAAAGTAGTCAGATTGACATGTGTGCACCATATCTGAATGACATAGATGACTCCATCAGTCCTGTTATTAAGTTTTTCAGCTTTTGATATTTTTTAATAAAATGATTAGTCAATAGTCTAATATCATTCACTTCTTCACCTCATTTCTGTTTTAGTCATATGGTATTGAGAAGGACCAAGTTTTAGATCAATCAATGGAAAGATTAAATGAAATATGAAGAGGAACAAAAATGCACAGAAAATTCCCAGGAGTTGATGAAGGAAAAAGTAATTAGGAAGTTATTCATAAGTGTTTAGAATTTCAGAAATCTCTATGGCATTGCTTACTAACCCACATAATAGATGAGATTAATAAGTATTCGGTTAATCAGCAGCAGCACTATGATCATCATTAATAATATAAATGTTTTCCTTTTCTATTTCTTTTTCTTTTTAAAAAACTTTTAAGTTCAGGGTTACATGTGCAGGTTTGCTATATAGGTAAATTTGTGTCATGGGGTTTTGTTGTACAGACTACTTCTTCACCCAGGTATTAAACCTAGTTACCATTAGTTTGTTTTTTTTTTTTTTTTTCCTCATTCTCTCCCTCATCCAACCCTCCACTAGGGTCTTGCATTAGGCCCTAGTGTGTGTTGTTCCCCGCTACCTGTACATACGTTCTCATAGTTTAGCTCCCATTTATAAGTGAGAACATGTGGTATTTGGTTTTCTATTTCTGCATTAGTTTGCTAAGAATAATGGCCTCCAGCTCCATCCATGTCCCTGCAAAGATATGATCTCATTCTGTTTTTTATGTCTGCATGATATTCCATGGTGTATATGTACCACAATTTACTTATCCAGCCTATTATTGATGGGCACTTAAGTTCATGTCTTTGCTATTGTGAATAGTGCTGCAATGTACATACTCATGCTTTTGTGTTTACAATAGAACAATTTATATTCCTTTGTGCATATAACCAACAATGGGATGGTGGAACTAATGGTAGTTCTGACTTTAGGTCTTTGAGGAATTGTCGCAGTATCTTCTACAATGGCTGAACTAATTTACACTCCCACCAAGAGTGTATAAGCATTCCTTTTTCTCCACAACCACATCAGCATCTGTTATTATTATTTTTTTTACTTTTTAATAATAGCCATTGTCACTGATGTGAGATACTATGTCACTGTGGTTTTCATTATCATTTCTCTAATAATCAGTAGTGTTGAGCATTTTTTCATATGATTGTTGGCCACATGTATTTCTTCTTTTGAAAGATGTTGGTTCATGTCCTTTGCTCACTTTTTAATATTCACCTTTGCCTGAAAATCAGGTTTGGGGAGAAGATACAGATCATAAAACACATATTTAATGTGTTCAAAGAAATAAAATCTGAAGAAAGAATTCATAGATTGAAACATTAAACAGGAAAAAAAATGTAGCAAAGATAAATAAAAATGGATAACTTGAGAAAAATTAACAAGACACGTAGATGTCTTAGTCTGTGTCCCGTTACTAAAACTGAATACTGAAAACTGGTGATTTGTAGGAATAAAGGTTGATTTGTTCACGGTTCTGGTGATGGAGAGTTCAAGAGCATGTTTCTGGTGGCTAGTAAGAGATTCCTTGCTGTGTCATAACATAATGAGGGAATCACATAGCAAGAGGCCAAGAGTGTGCCCACTCAGATTTCTCTTACTCTTTTTACAAAGCCACCAGTCCTACCACAGGGGCTCCCTTCTTGTTATCTTGTCTATTTCTAATTACTTCCCAAAGGCACCATATCAAATCAACATATAAATTTGAAGACTACATTCCCAACACATGAAATTTCGAGACATGTTTAAACCATAGAAATAAATAATAGAATAAAAGTAGAGTATGTATCTAATTGGTGTCTGAGAAGGGAAGAAAATTATATATTGGGCTACTGAGATATACTGGCTGAGAAATTTCTAGAAATGTTAAAAACACAAATGGTCACTTAAAGGATAATACATTGTACATCACGCATGATAAGGGAAAAATAAATAAATAAATAAATATAAATTCTCATATAAAAATGTGGAGATTCCAGGCCATAAAACCATTTTCAACCAATTTCTAAAAATTGACAACATAAAAATTATGTTATCCAAGCACAGTGAAATGTCTTTTTGTTTCCTGTGCTGTTTTGAAATTTAAGATATATATTGTTATTTGAAATATAAGATATATATTTCAAAACAGCACAGGAAACAAAAAGGCATTTGAAATATATATATATATTTCAAAACATTAAAGGAAATTATCCACATATAACTATCATAGAATATATTTAAAAAATAAATATTACATTTTCTTCTAACAGATGTTACTCATGCAGTATTTTTTGAACCATTGCCTTAGAATATTTACTGCATGATTTTCCATTTTCATAATTTCTTTTATTATTTTTCTTATTTATTTTCAAACACAACTAAAGACAATGTTACCTTATATGCAATATTTAATCTGATTTATTGACATAATTTATCAACTTAACTACTCAGCAGTGGTTTTATCACACACTTTGTCATTTTTAACTTTCTTCTTGGTGAAGTATATTCTTTAATATTTTGCTTTCTTAATTGAGGGTGGCGTATTATATACAATTAGTTATTGTATACATGAAAACATCTTCCTTTTATTCTCAACTCTAAATGATGCATGGTTAGATATTAAATTGTAAGTTGAGTGTTTACTTTTTTGATGTATTATTTTCTGATCTCAATGCTGTTGTTGCTGATGTAGGCTGTCGGTAATGTGAAATTTATCTTGTAGTTTTAAGAGCACTTATCTTCGATATTTTTGAAATTTAATTGACATGTCTATATATAGATATATTTTTATGTTAGTTACCCCACACTTGAAGAGTACATTCTATATGATGTTCATTTTTTCCTGGTATTTCACATGTTTAACAATTTCTGTAAATAGTGAATCACAGTAATTCTCTGTATTCTCTGTATGTTGAAATCCTATTAAATTATTTTTGAAACTTCCTGATGTAACCTCAGTGTTTCAAATGTTGCTTCCTATTTTTACCTCAAGGTCTTTCTGTTCTGATCCAGGAATGGTATTTTTTCTAATTTTCAGTTTATTTTTATCTGTGCTTCTATTAAGTATTTTTTTTTCAATGTTTACTTGTAAAATGCATAGGATTTAATTTTTACGACACTTTAGTTTCTTGTTTTATCTTTTATTCCTAACATTCCTTTCAAAGATAATTACAACTGTCTTTTTTTTTTTTTTTCTCATGCGATGGAGTCTTGCGCTCTTGCCCAGGCTGCTGGAGTGCAGTGGCGCAATCTCCATTCACTGCAACCTCTGCCTCCTGGGTTCAAGTGATTCTCCTGCCTCAGCGTCCTGAGTAGCTGGAATCACAGGCACGCGCCCCCACGCCCAGCCAATTTTTGTATTTTTGGTAGAGACGGAGTTTCACCGTGTTGGTCAGACTGGTCTCGAACTCCTGACCTAGTGGTCTGCCCACCTCAGCCTCCCAAAGAGCGGAGATTACAGGAGTGAGCCACAGCGCCTGGCCTCAGTTAAAACTGTTTTGAAAAGTATGTATTTATTTATCAAACTGATAGCTTTATTAGTTTGATAAAAAATATTAAACGTTGTTGGATATATTGTATATTATTTTAATATCTTTGTCAGAGAGAGCCACTAAATGATTTTTTTAGGGATTTTCATTCTGATTATGGATTATGTTGATTTTCATGGTTTTAGATTTATCTATTTTTGAATGATTTACAAGGTCAGATTTGCAGGATTTTTCTGTCTGTTTTCTTTCTCGGTTCTTTTTCTCTTTCATTATTTAACGTCTGTGTTAACCGGTCACTGTCTAGCTTTTTATGGTAGCCTACTTCCAAACTCAAAGCTCCCATCTTATAATATGTGTTGAACAATTAATTATACAGCAGATCATTAGTTAGCAAGTGAAAGCCTTAAGCTATTTTTTATAGTAAGGTTATACTCTTTTCGGTCATATATATTACCATTCATTTGAAACCGTGCCAGTCTGATGAATTGAAAACATGTCACTGTCATTTCTCTGATTTCTGGTGAGGTTAAGCAACCTTTCATGCGTTTATTGTTCTATTTAACTCAATTCTATGTTGGTAACATGATAAGATACTTGGTCTTATTCACTCTCTCTTAACTAGTTACACAGTTCTCACTGCTATTACAGTGTTAATCAACCAAGCGCTTTAGGGTAGTAATAACCACATTGCTGCCAAAGGTTATAACCTCCAAAGTCAACTAATCCTTTCCCCAAGCCAAGGCAAAAAAATTCCAAATTTTCGAATGGAGTATAATGTATGGAAATAAAGCATCATCAAATGTTAAAACACTATCAACATCTGCAGCAATTAAACGATGTAGAACTGGTACAAGACTATTCTTAAAGATAAACAAAAAGTAATATGAAGTCTAGTATATGCACATTGTGTATACACCATAATACACACAGACACACAAGATAAAGCAGAATTACAAATTGGTGAGATGAAAGAATGTTGCAATAAATTAAAATTGAAAATGAAATTAGTACCTTTAAATTATATTTCAATTTAAGTAACAAAATATTAACCATACTCCACATATATTGTTAAAGTCCCATAGAAAAATGATACAATAAACAAATAAAAAAATAAATAAAATATTTGTAAACATACATATAAACCGAGTAAGAAAGTTTATTTCAGTGTAAACTGAAGACAAAAAATCATAATAAACTGTAAAAAGACTTGAATAATTAAGAAAATGTTGGTCATCAGAATTTACCCTTGTGTCTATTTACTATGAAGCCTGGGTAACAAATTTTTATTTAGGTCTCTTCAAATTTTATGGCTAAATTATTCATGAATTTTCAGAAAATGATAAAATATGTATCTAAAAACTTCACTTTCTAAATATAAAAAGCTCAAAATGATTAACTGAAAATACTCTTCAAAATGATAAGATTCTACACTAAGCCTGTCAGGTACAAAATACAGAAATAACAATGTATTTTTGTATGTATTATAATTACTACTAATTAAAAAATGAGAAAATTAACACATTTTATAGTTTATACAAATATATAAACATCTAAAATAAATGTGGGCAGATAGTTTTCATGTCTTTATTACTAAAACTCTAAAATTTTATATTGCTAAAACTATAAAGTTTTACTGAAAAACAGAATTCTTGAATAAGTGGAGTAATTTTCTACATCTCTAATGGAAAGATACAAAAACAAAAATCAATTAATTCTCCAAAAATTATTGTACATATTTAATGCAATTGCATTAAAATATTTTGCTTATGCTGGACAGAAAACATCAAATAATTTTGATGTTTATTTGAAAGAATATAAACAAAATAATTATTGCAATTTCTTACCAGTGATAATCCTTTCATTGAATACTTACATATTATAAGTAAGTAGACTTCTCTGAATATGGCACAATGGCACAAATTATAAAGGACAGCAACTATAAATGTTATTATATAAATCAAAACTTTTGTATGTAAAAATTATAAACAAAATAAAATTGGTTTTCTACTAGGTAAGAATTCAATAGACTTGTTACGCTATTTTTACATTTCATATTAGCGAAGCTGATATGAAGGTAATATGCAACATGCAGTGATGTAGGGAAATAGCCATTTTCATGCATTGCTGGCCATAGCAAAATTGGTACCAGCAAATCAGAATTTGCTGATACTGATATGGTCACTCCGCAATTCCACCTTTAGAAATTTATCTTAAGAAATGATAAATGAATTTAAAAAGTAGGAATAGATGCAAAAGTTTGACTGAGTTAACTTTCATCCCATTGTAATCATTTTAAAATGAAAGCTAAAATTATTATTTTTAATGTAGAATATTATGCATTCTAGTTTACTCCATCTAGAATACTATACATATATATGTAAGTAGTATTCTATTTTAGATATATACCAGTGACTTTGGAGACAATAATTTCTTGTCTGGAGAATTTTTCACAGTATTTTGCTTAGTGACAACATCAGTTTCATGATATGTACAGTATGTCCTTAGTTTAGTTTTTTGAAAGCAATATTTTAATATAGGGAGTATATTTGGAGATGCTGATTACAAATGGTTTTGTTTTTGTATTTAATAATTTTTATTTGAAATATAATATTCCAACTGGACAGTACATAAATCATAAGAATATACTTAAATAAATTTTCATAATAGGTAAACTCATGACCATTCACAAAATTCAGGAAATATAACATCACTAGCATCCCAGAAATGACAATTATACTGACTTCTAAAGGCTATTCAATGCAATATTCAATGCAAAGAAACACCAACTGTCCTGGATTCTCATTCCAGATTTTAGTGTCATATAGTTTTGACTTTCATATACATTTATTAACAGATCATGTTTTTTGTGTGTCTTCTTAAATTCAGTATTATACTTTGAAATGCATACATGTGAAGAATTAATTTGCAGTTCATTTCTTCACAGTGTTCAACATACAATAATTTGGAAAACGTTGATCAATTCTACGATCAATTAATACTTGGGCTAAATCCCCTTTAAGGCTATTATAGTGCTGTAATGAAGTGTAATGAAAATGTACATTTTTTACATGTATGTATAATATATACAATTATTTCTCTGTATATACTCATACTTCTACAAATATTTATGCCATTTTAAAAGTAAAAACTCCAGGACAAATGTATTTATATCTTCGATTTTATTTAAAAAAGAAAAATCATTTTTTAAATGTGATTGTGACAATTACATCAATTTTGACTTCCACCAGAAAAGTACGAGAATTCCAGTTGTGCCACATACTCAGCAAGACTTGGTAATCCATTTTTCATTTTAGTCATTCTAGTAGGTATCTTCTAGTTTTTTTGTTGTTGTTGCCACTATTGTGCCTTTAATTTACATTTCATTTTTGTCTTTAGAAGTTAAATATCTTTCACATGTTCATTGGTCATTAGGGATATTCTCTTTCGAGGTGCCTTTTTAATTATCTTGCACAGTTTTTATTGGTTTTTCAGTCTTTTGTTACTGATTTGTAGGAAATGTCGCAGAATCCTTTGGGTGTCATTTCACCAACTGGAAACCTTTGTCGCCAGCAGTGCGTCTGCTTGAGTTTTTCTGGCACCCCTGGGCTCCTACCCACTCTGCCTGAAAGGCTGTGCTAGGATCACGCTACCAGCCGAGATCCCATGCCCGCCTAGGGCAAGTCAGGTGCAGAGCAGCAAGGGAAGTGTGAGCAAGCGAGCTCCAGGTCTGGCCACTGCACACAGCCAGGCATATCATCTGCTGCAGCATGGCAGTCAGCTCCAGGTGCAGGCACACATTCCAGCTCCATGCGAGGCTGCAGCTGAATCAGGCCTACCACAAGCAGCTTCAGCTGCAGGCACTGGCGTCTAGACAAGGGGAACACATGGCACCTGGAGACAACAGCAACCACGGAGCCCCAGTGGGTGGCAGAGGGGCGTGTAATAGCTTATTCCTGCAACCAGCATGGCAAATGACAGGGGTTCGGGGGGGTAGGGGGGTGGGGGGGATACAGTGTGTGTTGTAGACCATTTGTGTTGCAACTCATTCAGTCCTGCTGCCTCATTCTGCCCCACTGTCCCTAGGCTGGCCCTGACCTGCGGGTGCTTCCCATCACATAAGGCAGTTGCCCAATGCTGATGGAGGGCAGGAGGTATATAGTGTTACAACTCTGGCTTGAGGAATCCCAAGTGTCTTAGACCAAAGAAGGGTCACTGCTCTTCACTCCTGCCGTCAGGTGTATGGGTGTGTGTCACCACCTGCCACTCAGCAAGCTGGCCAGGAATGTATTACAGCCCTCTTTGCATGCGCCATTTAGTGGGTCCTCAGTTCTTACCACACATGCAGGAAGGATGAGGTTATGCGGACAACTGGAGGATAAGCAAGGTGGAGAAGAGTTTTACTGAGCAATAAAACAGCTCTCATCATTGAGGATACCCAAAATGGGTAGCTCCTAGCCACAGGCAGGTAGTTTTGATGTCCGTTTGAGTCCAGCTGAGTCTGGGGTTTTTATGGTCTCAGAATGGAGGATGTAGATACTGATTGGTCTATAGGCAAGAGGAAGTACATGCTGATTTGTCCATGGTGGAAGCCCAGAAAAAACACCATCTGATTGGCTGAAAGGCATCAAGAAAGTTCTCACTCCGGGTTGTGGACTCCACCCAGAACTGGCAACCAGGCCCTCAGGCTTCAGGCCCTCCCTAGCTTCAAGTTCGGGCCTCACCAAAGACCCACTGCTTCCCACCTAGGAACCTGTCTGTCTCCACCTGCCATCATCAAAATGACTTGTGTAGTAAGTATTTGAGTCCTTTGTTTAATACATTGCAAAATATACTTCTGTTCTGAGGCATGAATATTTTATTCTTTTATTTTTTTAATCAGACATTTTTCATTTGCTTGAAGTTCAAGTAACAGCCCAATACTTTTGATTTTTTTTTTGTCTTATTTAAGAAATTCATGTTTCTCAATGTCATGAAAATTAAAGCTCAGCTCAATTTACAACTCATGAAGTTTCTGTGTGTGGTGTGAGGTAGTATGTCCAGATTCATGACAATATTTTTATATGCATATATATTTAACCTTCATCTGTGTGTTGACCATGCCATTTCCACTGCACTGTAGTATCTTCAAGATCATAAATCAACTCTTTTTCTAGATTATCTGTTTTGATCTAATATTCTATTTGGCTATTATTTGTATAAAAATAGTATTTTATCTTTGTAATGGATTTGGCGTTTGGCTTTGTAAGATCAAGGCATATATATTATTCAAGACTGCCTTACTATATTTATTTCCATATACATTTAAAAATCTGATAGTCAATTTTCATTAAAAAAATCTTACTGGGGTTGTTTGCATTGGAAAAATACAATATTAATAAATTATATCCAATGCATCGATATGACATTCTGTAATATTTTACACTTCCTTAACTTCTTACCATCATATTTTTATAGTTTTCTGGGTAGGTTTTCTGTACAAATGGGAGGAGGGAGAGGATCAGGAAAAATAGCGAATGGTTACTATGCTTAATACATGGGTGATGAAATAATCTGTACAACAAACCCCCATGACACAAGTTTAACTGTATTACAAACATGCACTTGTACCTCTGAACTTAAAATAAAAGTAAAAACAAAACAAAACAAAACCAAAAAAAAAAACCAGAAAACAAAGCACTACTGAAATTAAACTTATTTGGGGCATTTTTTAATTGACTATTCACTGAGCTGTTTTAAGATCACAGCAAAATTAAGCAAAAGTGCAGAGTTCCCATATAGCCTCTGCCTAAAACACCCAATTTGTGGAAGGTTAAACTTACTTCATAAAATGAATGCTTGTAAGAATTTAATGGCAGAGCCATCTGGTGCTGGAGGTTTCCTTGAAGGAAAGGTAATAATTATTATTTATAATAATGGATTTACTTTCTTTGGTATAACTCAGATTACTGATATCTTCTGCTTTTATCATCCACTTTACTAAGTTTTTTCCCAAAGTATTTGTGCATTTTAGCCAAATTGTCAATTTTATTGGCAAAACTCCTTATATAATATTACTATATTTTAACATCTGAAAGATTGACATTGATAACCCAATTGTCCAAATGACATTGATAATGTCTTATATTTTTTCTTGATTTGCATAGCTATTGATTTGTGAATTTCATTACTTTCATCTAAGATCCATATTTTGGTATATTGGTGTCCTCTATTTTATGTTTGTTTACCATTTCATTGGCTTTTGCTCTTATCTGTGTTATTTCTATATTTTCTTTATATAGAATGTAATTCTCTTGGGTACAGTTTCTCGTAAAGCAATTTTAATCACATATTTTCTGAGTAAGCAGTGTGAATTTTTCTTTGCTTCATGGGCTGTTCATAGGCAGCTTTTTAAATATCTTAGTTTTCAGTTTTTTCTTGTTCTCTTTTTGTTATTATTCTCTAGCTTAACTCCACTGTGCCAGAAACATACACTGTATGATTTCACAAAATATATCAGATTTTGATAATATTCTAGATTCACCTGAAAAAGTGTATGTTCTTCCATACACATTATACAGCATACAATGTTCTATTTATATATCAGTAACACCAAGTTTCATAATTATCTTTTATCATTACTGATAATTTATTAAACAATTGAAAAAAGTTTGTTAAAGGGCCCTATTGCAAATATGTTTTCAAATACATAATTAGACAATGTTGGCCTTACATTCTGTAAAGTCAATTTTGGCTTTACATTCTAAAAGAATGTGTGTTCTTCCATACACATTATGCAGCGTACAATAGTCTATTTATATATCAGTAACACTAAGTTTCATAATTATCTTCTTCAATTATCTTTTATCATTACTGATAATTTATTAAACAATTGAAAAAAGTTTGTTAAAGTGACATATTACAAATATGTCTTCAAATACATAATTAGTCAATTTTGGCTTTACATTCTGAGAATTATTTGACACAGAGATTTAGGATTCATTTCTTCCTGTTGGATTGGCACCTTAACATATTATCATGATGTTATATGTATTTTTATCTTGAATGTTTATAGCCCTAATGTGTCTTATTTAGTATAGTTACGTCATCTTTGTTTTATTTATTGTTTTTAGACTATAACTTTTCCTTATGTGCCTTATGTGGCGTTAATCAATTTTCTCTACTTAAAAATATCATCATATATTAGCTTCTTTGTGATATACTTAACTTTTTAAGGTTGTTTACCTAGAAACTAAACTTAGCATTCTTGATTTATTACAGATATATACAAACAATTACACTTATCACTTCCCCAATCATGCCAGAATAGTTTATGCTTTTACTTTCATAGTAATGGTAGAACCTAAAGCTTAATTTATAAATTAGTCATAGAAAAAGATTAACAAAAAGAAATAGTAAAATAGGACAATTGTAACAATATACTGCAATAAAAGTTATGTGAATGTAGTCTCTTTCTCACTCTTACTATCTCAAAATATCTTCTTGTGCTGCAATCACTTTTCTTCTTGAGGAGACAAAAAATAATGTGACTATATGATGATATAAAGTGAGGCAAATTTCCTCTCAATTTGTTGTCATCTCCTCCTTCCCAGCTTGTGGTAGTGTTGAAAACCAACAGCTCACAATTACAGTGAACACCAATATCCTGTCAACTAGCTAATAGTGGGTGCAAATCAGGACCAGGGATTCTTGAACCCCATATTGTGATCATTTAACATATTTGTTTAAGGCTAATGATTAATTGAAGAATTCACAATGCCTCTGCCTTGCAAGACAACTCACTTTAATCTTAAAGATATTTCCTTTTTTTCTCTCTTGATCACTAGAAAAGTAACTAAGGTTAAGTCTTAACTAATTCAGGAAAGCCCTGAGTCTACTGGAAGAGCTATGAGACTTAGTTAATAATATAGCTAGAATCAGGATGTGGCATGAAACCTTATCTTGAGTTTCTAGATAAAGAGAGCTGGAATATAAGAATGAATTATTCAAGGCTGAGATAGCATTTCTTCCATGATACAACTATAGGAAAGGAAAAATAAAAGTTATTAACATGGGAACATCTTTTTGGGAAGGCCTCTGGTGCTAAGATGGTTCTTAGGAGCTTGAAGAAAGAGATGACACACAATAAATCAGGTATAAATGATAGAGCTACTTTCACTGATGTTGAAAAAAGTCATCAAACACTTAAAATAGACATATTAAAGTGGTTATTCTATGTAATGCTGGAAAACCTGATACATGTATTCTTCCAGATAGCAAAGTCATGAGACTATCTTGATGAGGGGGCATCAGCATCACTGAGAAGCTGGAAGACATCATTTGTAGATCAAGCTAACACAGATGCATAGGGTTGCATTTATTATTGCTGATCAAGTTACTACTACCACTGTTAAATCAAGGGCCTGTCATCCTGAATGTGGCAGAAATTCATCTGAACTAAAATCAACATATATTTTAAGTATAGATTTCATTTCATTTTCTGCCCACAGAGCTTCCATCAACACTACTAAGGGCTTTAGTGTGAGTTTAATCCTACAGAACATTGGATCAGACATAAAGTATCATTTCCTAACAACTTAAGTGTTGTAATTAGCAAATGACCACTGGATCATCTGTTTTTATCACATACTACTCCATCCAGAAAACTTCCAGTCTAATAGAATGAAAGAAATGTTTTTCGAAGAGGTGCTGAGGTAGCTGATTGGAGATATTAACCTACAATAATGGGATTCTACCCTTGAAAATGTAGGTAGAGTCCCAAATTATTTTCCATTATAAGGTTTGGTATGGGAACAAAGTGTGAAAATTGGACTGGCCCCGCTTACTATCATTCCAATGACCCAGTTCAGAAATTATGCTTTCTATACGTTCTTCTCTGGCTCCTAGAGTAAAAAAGGTTTCCCCAGATTACATGACAAGAATTTGTGGATAATGAGGAGAATATTAGCAGAATCTGGGAAAAAGGAGAGTCAGTTTACAGCATTCTGATATATTTTGATACCAGTATCATGAATACTGGTCTCAGTTCCTTGAGATTCTTTACTGAACATGTTAATAAAGCTAAACAGCATCTTACCTCAACATTCAAATTTTATTCCTTTACTTTTGATATACTGGATGAATCCAACTTACTTCTGTCATTAAAGCTGATGGTATCTTTCATGTAAATCACATTTTAGAGGTCTCTTCCTCAATAAAGTAATCCAAAATGCATGGTCCTGAACAACATTGCCTTCAAAAGATGCTCAAAATTCTAATCCAATTTGAATGAGACTGTAAACAGTTCTATTAGGATGAAGCAGACACATAGACTAATGGAATAGGTCTCTCTGTTTAATCTCCCGGACAGGCACATATATTATTATTTTTCCTCCTCAGGAAACTGCTTAGGATAGTGGTTTGTGTCCTAGACACTTTTTGCAATCATATCCCACAATCTCGATTTCTGAAAAGATGTGTTTCATCCTCCATGAGTTGCTGTCATTTAACTCTTTCAAAAGGGTTACACTTCAAAACAAAAGCATCTCTGAGTTAGTGCCATATTTTAGGGCATCTTAACTCTGAGAGTTAGCTTTGCAACATAAAATCTATCAATAGTCTCGCAACAGTAGGTGCCCCAATGTCAGAATATGGAGGATTATTGGAATGAGAGACAAAAGTAAATACTTCCTGTTATTTCTCAAACTAAGAGGAAACAATATTATCTTGTCATGCATAAAACTCACTTAAGACTAGTGTAAAGGAGAGTAAGTTGCTTCTAATAAGGGATTATATTTGTTGAAGTAGAGGAAAGAGAATATGAGTGATTGAGTTTTCTTAAAATAGGTCACAAAATTACATTAGGTCATCAACAAATGTGGGAGAGAGTAGGCAGAAAAGAAGAGCTATGAAACCATCATCAACCTAACACCAAAATCTGGCAGAAACATAACAAAGAAAAGAAAACTTCAGGTCAAAATACCTCATGAACATAGATGCAAGTACCTTCAACAACATACTAGCAAACCAAATCCAGAAGCACATCAAAAAGTTAATACATCATGATAACGTAGGCTTTATTCTAGGGATGGCAAGGTTGGCACAACATATGCAAATCAATAAAGGTGATTTACCACATAAACACAATAACACAATTAAAAGTTAAACCATATGATTATCTTAATAGACACAGAAAAAGCTTTAAGTCACATCCAACAGCCCTTCATAATAAAACCCTCAACAGACTAGGCATCAAAGCAACATACCTCAAAATTATAAGAGCCTTCTGTGGCAAACCCACAGCCCATATGATATTGAATGGGCAAAAGTCCACTTTATCGTGGTATGTTAACTTTTTGATCTACTTCCAGATTCAGTTTGCTAGTATTTCGTTAAGGACTTTTGTGTCTATATTCGTGAGGGATATTGGCCTGACATTTTCTTTTTCTGTTATGTCTCTGCCCGACTTTGGTATCAGGCTGATGTCAGCTTCATAATTCTCCTTTTCTGCCTACTCTTACCCACACTGGTTGAGGACCCAATATAATTTTGTGACCTGTCTCAAACATTCTGCTTGAGAATTAGCACAAGGATGTCCACTTTCAGCACTCCTATTCAGTATATTACTGGAAGTCCTAGCCAGAGCAATTCTGCGATAGAAATAAATAAAAGGTATCCAAATAGGAAAAGAACTCAAACTATCTTTCTTTACTGATGATATAATTATATACCTAGAAAACCCTAAGGACTCTGTCAAAAGCTTACTAGAACTGATAAACAATTTTGGTAAGTTTTCAGGACACAAAATCAGTGTACAAAAATCAGTAGTTCATTTCTGATGTAGTAATGTCTATGCAGAGTGTCAAATAAAGAATATAATCCCATTTACAATAGTCACAAAGAAAATGAAATACCTCAGAACACAGCTAACCAAGGAGATATATGATCTCTGCAAGGAGAAATACCAAATGCTACTGAAAAAATTTATAGAAGACAAAAATAATTGGAAAAAACATTCTATACTCATGGACTGGAAGAATCAGTATTGTTAAAATGGCTACACTACCCAAAGCAATGTACAGATTCAAGGTATTTCTATCAATCAATGTCATTTTTCAAAGAATTAGAAAAAGAAGATTCTAAAATTTCCGTGAAACCAAAAAAGAGCCCAAATAGCCAAAGCAATCTTAAGAAAAAGAATAAAGCCAGAGACACCACATTATTTTAAACTACACTGTAAGTCTACAGTAAACAAAGCAGCATGGTACTGGAACAAAAGCACACAGAGACCAATAGAACAGAAAAGAAAACTCCAGAAACAAAGTCACACATCTACAACATCTGATCTTCGACAAAGCTGACAAAATCAATGGGGAAGTGACTATCTATTCAATAATGGTGCTAAGATAAATGACTAGTCATATGCAGAAAATGAAACTAGACCCTTACCATTCATCATGTACAAAATTTAAAGATGGATTACCGATTTGAATGTCAGACATCAAACTATAGAAAGTCTAGAATAATAACTAGAAAATACCCTGTTCAAAATCAGCCTTGACAAAGAATTTCTGGCTATGTCTCCAAAAGTTATTGCAACAAAAATAAAAATTGACAAGTGGAACCTCATGAAACTGAAGAACTTCTCACAGCAAAACATAATATCAATTGTGTAAACAGACAACCTGCAGGATGGGATAAAATATCAGCAAACTATGCATCCAGCAAAGACCTAATATCCAGAATCTATAAGGACAAATCCACAAATAAACAAAAAAATTGCATTAAAATATGGGCAAAGGACATGAACAGACATTTCTCTAAGGCATACGTGCAAGTATACAACCAACATATGAAAACATGTTTATCATCACCAATTATCAGATAAGTGTAAATCAAAATCACAATGAAATATCTATGCCAGTCAGAATGGCTATTATTAAAACGTCAAAAAGCGACAGCTGCTGGTGATGCAACAGAGAAAAGGGAACATTTATACACAGCTGGTAGGGAATGTGAATTTTGTTTAGCCACTGTGGAAAACAGTTTGGAGATTTCTCAAAGAACTTAAAATAGAGCCACCGTTTTATCCAGCAATCCAATTACTGAGTATATGACCAAAGGAAAATAGATCACTATACTGAAAAGACACAGGTAATTGTATGTTTACTGCCATGCCATTTATGATAGCAAAGACTAGGAATCAACCTAGGTGTCCATTAGTGGTAGACTGGACAAATACAATGAGGTACATATTACCACAGAATAGTATGCAGCGATAAAAAAGTGAAATCACATCCTTTGCAGCAACATGGATGGAGCTGGAGGTTATTATTCTAAGAAAATTAACATGGTAGGAGAAAATGAAATACTGTCTGTTCTCTGTTATAATTGGGAGCTAAACATTGAGCACACATCTACATATAAATATGGGAACTCTAGACACTGTTGCCTAGTAAAGGTGGGAGAGGGTGGGAGAGGTATAGGCTGAAATACTACCTAGTGGATACTATGCACACTACCTGGGTGCAATATCCCTATGTAAGATATCTGTACATGTAAGCCTTGTATATAAAATAGAAGTTGAATTTAAAAATCAAAATAAAAAGTCAGCAGCTACTGTTCTAAACATGATAATCTACTAGATACTAATAATGGTAGTCCAAACAAAACTGGAACATTGTTATTTAGGAACAGAACCGAAATAACATGAATGTGCACTAAGTGTCATGATTACAGTGAATTTCTTTTTTAAGTGCCAGGCAATATCAGAGAGGAAGGAAAGCTTTATTTGGTACATCATCAGCATTATTATTATTTAAATAAGGAATCAGTATCTAGATTGCCATAGTTGGAAAACACTCAAGGTACTATCCAGAGATTAGTTGGCTTAGTTTCTGGTGGAATTCTATGTATGAAAGAATGAAGGTGAATATCAGAATGTTGTGATTAATAGGGGTTATCAGGGAATTTCCAGTGGTGAATTATGAGAGTGTATGTGGTAAAAGAAGATCATATAGCTCAGATAAGTACAGATTACAGGTGATTAAATATCTGGCAATGGGACTGAATAGAAGATAAACTAAATAAAATTATGAATATTAAGATAGGATTAGAAACACATATTGTTAAAGGTAACTAGTTACCTGTTATGAAAAAATACATACAAGGCTTAGACACCGGAAGGATAGGGTGATCCTGGTTCCTAGGTTTCCTGGGAGTGTTTTGATGTATGCCTGACTTTTTTTTTTACTTTTATTTTAGGGTTGGGGGCAGAGGTGGAAGTTTGTTACGCAGGTAAACACGTGCCATGGATATTTGTCATAAATATTTCCTCATCTAGGTATTAAGCCCAGTACCCAATAATTATCTTTTCTGCTCCTCTCTCTCCTCCCACCTTCCCCCGTCAAATAGACCCCAATGTCTCTTGTTTCCTTATTTGTGTTCTTCATGATTTCTTACCATTGAGCTCCCACTTATACGTGAGAACATGTGGTATCTGCTTTTCTATTCCCTCAGTAGTTTGCTAAGGATAACAGCCTCCAGCTTTTTCCATGTTCTCACAAAAGACATGATCTCATTCTTTTTGATGACACAATAGTATTCCATGGTTTATATATAACACATTGTCTTTATTCAGTCTGTCACTGATGAGAGATAAGGTTGCTACTGTGTCTTTGCTATTGTGAATAGTGCTGCAGTGAACATTTGCGAGCATGTGCCTATTAGGTAAAATGATTATATTCTTCTGTGTATATACCCAGTAATGAGATTGTACCATTAGATAGTTCTGCTTTTAGCTCTTTGAGGAATCATCATACGACTTCCACAATGGCTGAAGTAATTTATACTTCTACAAGCATTTATCAGTGTTCCATTTGGTCCTCAGCCTCGCCACCATCTGCTATGGTTTGACTTTTTAATGATAGCCATTCTGACTGGTGTGAGATGATATCTTATTACAATTTTCAGTAGCGCCTCTTTTCAAAAATGTCTTGGTTAGGTGATAAATTATAGTCACCATATATATAGGTAATACAAATTACATGATGAAAATTTTAATTAGATAAAAGACAATAGTTGTTGCCATAGAGAACCTTAATGTTAGTATTCTTATATTTTTGCTCTCAACCATTTTTTTCTAAAGAAGCCTAGACACACTACTTGTTTAAGGAGAAACCCGGAGAAAAAGACAGAGCTGTAAGTCTAATCTAATGTTTATTGCACTATCTTGTGATATTTCCTAATGTTTTGGTGGATCAAAGTGTTTTGACATTTTTCAGAAAATATAAATTTAACTATCATTATTTTAAATAATGAATACATCTTAACACCTATTTTATACATAAAGCGGAGTACTTGTAGCATAATTTGTAATAAAACCATAAATTAGTCATATAAACTATTTCAACATTATTTTTCCTTGGTTGTATGATAGATATATGTATTTTATACAGATACAGAAGAACACATTTATAGATTTGTGGCAAGAGGCCAGGGATAATATATCAGAATTTCAGAAGGTGTTTAACTTCTATCTTTCACCTGAAGGTACCTGGAGATTTCCTACAATAATCTCAATGTCAGTCTCTTCATCTTGGCCAACAATGAATTTCACTCAACCTACAATCTCCTGGGAGGAGAAGTAAGCAGGGTTTGACAATGATAAACTATATAGTATATCTATATGGAGCAATTGGACAGAAGTGTGTATGATATATGTTGGATGTCTGTTTAAAAGATGAGTCAATAAACAAATGGATGAGAAATAATGCATGATAAAATTTGCCTTGAAGCAGGAACTGCAGAGGAAAAACTGGCATAAGCTGCTAAATGTACCAAAGAATTGCAAAAAATAAAATGGAGAATGATCAATGGAAAAGAAACACATAAGAATGTGTATGCTTTTCTAGTACCGATTTTTTATGAGTAATGTGAAACAATGCAGTAATTTTAATATATATCTGAAAATCATTCCCTTTTCTTTGTTTCAGTATTAGCAATCAATGGACTTTTTGTCTCCATGAACCTCATAAGAGACTCTGAAACAAAATTATGAGCACATATGTATGTGTGTGTACCCATACATGCATGCCTGTAAGTTTGTATATGCACATATTCATATGTACATATGTTTATACCTTCATTAATTTAAATTGTTCTTGGTGCATACTGATGAACAAATCATGCTTACAAAAAATATTAGAAAGAATCATTTGTTGGAAAACAAACTGTTCTGAAAAAAATGTAAGAACCATACTTAGAATTGTACATTTTATAATGTGCTGGTAATAACTACATATTGCCTATAGAATGACTCTTAGATCTTCTTCAAGTATGTGAAAAAATAAAAAAAAATAAAAAAATAAAAAGGACAAAGTAGCCTGGACAATATTAGTTTGGAGATACTGAAAGGTAGCTATGTAGGTGGATAAGTGAATGAGATATATCTTAAATAAAGCATATTTGTGAGGAAACATTTGTAAGGGTAGGACAGGAGAACAGGGTAATGGATGTATTATTTCAAGAACCCATGGTTCTTTTTCTAATGTTATCTTTCTTCTCTTCCTTTGGTGTTAGGGACCTCAGAGAGATCACAATTTGATGCAGTGAATCTTTCTTGGCAAAGGAAGAGCGAATTGGAATGTGAGTTCTGCAGAATCCTCTAAGGGAACAAGTCAGGTTTCTTATGCATGCAAATGGAATTAACTCCTAGTCAGTAAAGAGAATATGAAGAAGAAGGACAAGATCTTGCATATAATATTTACTAAAATCTCATTACATAGATTTTGAGCTTTTAGTTTTCCCAGAAGAAGCCATTATTCATTTCCTTTAAATTTACATATTGCTCAAAATTATTCAATTTTTCTATACTTTTTATTAAAAATCCAGGAATACTAAGTGTCACAGCCAGACACTGCAGTATTATATTTCTGGAATGGCGAATATTCTTAAACATATAAATACTGATTTTTTTATTTAACATATTGTTGAGTATCACCAGGAAAAAGAAAGGTTTCACTCCTGTTTCATAAATTTTATAAAATCATGCAGCATTAAGACATCAATTTTCTTTGAAATAGTTCAAAGAAATATTTTCCAATTTGTAAAATACCCAGAGGGCGTGGATTCTTGGCTTGACCACTCCAAGTCTTTTATCTATGGGACAAGTAACCAATATAATATTTAGTTGCATTGGATGGAAATTCATTTTGTTTGCTTTTGTGAGTTCTGATTTATTATACTCTGATTTATAAAATATTGCTTACTAAAACATGTTGGAAAAATTAAAGTATAGAAATAAAAATATATAGAAGTATAATTTTATAATTTGTTAATAATAAATCTGCATAGCCTAAGCAATATTGGCTCTCAATGAAGGCCTGAAAATAAAGCAAACTTATTTGGAGCCGATTAGTTTGGAGAGGTTGAGGCCTCAAATTTTAATTGAATGTAAACGGAACATTCAGTATACAAGGCACTGTCATTTGAACAATCTTGAAAATGATTTTTAAAAAGTCTCTCTGTTCAGGAAATAGCAAATTAAAAAGCTGTGTATAGCCTAGTTATGCCAGTAAACCAGTATTATGTGTGTGTGCGACCACCTCAGTGGATGAGATGTATTATAATCAGGATGTTTATCATACATAATTACTGAGCAGGAGCTGTATTATATGGCGCTGACAAGCATGGATCTGTAGCTCCAGATTTATGTCATTTTAGTTCCTAAGCAGAGCTTGTTATGTAGTAAACCAGCAGAAGCAGATGGACTGCCCTCCAGAGTATAATAGAGCAACGTAGGATTTTACAAGGGAGAAAGTTTCCTCTAGCAAAACCACAGAAATACAGGTGGCTAGAGACACAAATCCCACAACTGACCAGAAAGAACTACTGGTCACATTTAAAATCTACTTAATATATATCAAAGCTGACAAGAAAGAGAAACAGAGAGAGAGAGAGATTGAGAGAGAGAGAGAGGGAGAGAGAGAGCAAGAACTCCTTTTTTTGTGTTTAAAGATTGGCACAAACTAGGCTGTATTGAATAATAACTGAAAGCACAGACTCTAAATCTACTTCTAACAGGTGTGCGACTTTAGACACATTTGTTTATTTCTCTTTCATTTCCTTGACCAAAAATTTAGACAATAACCCTATAGGGTTTCAATGACGATTATGAGGTGTGGATTAAATAAGAAACTATACAGTTGTGGGTTATTATTACTATCATCCTGATTTTGTTAATGAGGACAAATCTTAGAGTTTAAGAGAGACTTGTCAAACATTACTGAACTAGTAACAGAATAAAAGACAGGTAACAAGTGCCTCAGTCATCTGATGCTGCACAACAAATCATCTTAAAATTTAGTGACTTAAAACAAGAACAATTTTTCATTTTTCATTATTCTACTGGTTGACCAGGTGGTTCTGCTGATCTCACTTGAGCTCACTCTGCAATTGCATTTCTATGATAGGCCAACTAGGGGCAACGCTCAGCTAGAACAGCTGAAACGGAAGGACCTTTCTTATCAATAATTTTATTCATAATTTCTTCACAGCCTGTGTTTTGGAGAGTTATGCAGCAAGCCACTAGCAAGCAAATATCACACCTCTGCTTGCCTCACATTTACTATGTCATGTTGACCAAATGAAATCACATGAGTAAGTCCATAGTCAATATGAGTTGACTATGGAGTAGTAGTAGTTGACTACTCAAGAGTTTGGACATTGGAAAGCTGTGATTTAGTGGAGGCCATTGGAGAAACAATTATCTGTATCTACGTATCTGGAAACACTTTGATTTATTTTATTTTACTTTATTTTATTATTTCTAGTCAAAGTCTCACTTTGTCACTCAGACTGGAGTGTAGTGGTGCCATCTTGGCTCCCTGCAACCTCTGTTTCTTGGGTTCAAGTAATTCTCCTGCCACACCATGTTAACCAAGCTCATCTCGAACTCCTGACTTCAAGTGATCCATTGACCTAGGCCTCCCAAAGTGCTGGGATTACAAAAGTGAGCCACTGTGCTGTCCCCTGATTATTTTTTTTATTGCTCTTCTATTAATTTCAGCTAAGAAAATTTGCAAAACATAGAAAGATCATATATATAGTTAGAACAAAGAATCTGTGTATTTGCATGTGTGTGCATGGATGCACACATATGAGCACTTACAGGAGGGAGTGTTGCTGAAAAACAAAACTTTTTGAAAGTTACTGAAATAATCTACATTTTAAGTGAAAAAAAATCTGAATAAATAATGATCTAAAAGTTTGTGGTAATCCAAGCAATAAGAGTAATAAAACTGTGAAAAGTTGGGATTTATTTAGAAAACATGAACATAGAACATAGAAATTGAAATTTGCCTGTGCTGTGAACCTGCGAATCCATTACCTACCGATGGTTATTTGGTGACAAGAATATGTAAAGCAATAAATATTAAATATCAAATTGAAAGTTTTACCCATCTGGGTGAAGTATGAAATAATGTGTATTTATTTTTAGAAAAATGTGCCTGTGATTAGTCATGTACATCTCTTGAGTGGGTTCACTTTTATGTAATCCTTTATTTGCATAATATGGTTTTCTTAAACAAAGATTTGGGTTCCTCCTTTCCAAAATGCAGGTAAGAATACAATGACATATTTTTTCCATTTTTGGAATTAAAGATGATATACATCTAGAATCTCTTATAGTGCTTGCCACTTAGTAGACACTCAATAAATCCTAGCTGTTACACTTCTAATCTTTTGTGATTTCCTGCATGACAAAAGCAGCAGAAACTTGTCCTCTTCCTTCTTCTCCACTGCTACCATGACGTCCTCCTCCTCCTCTTTCTTTTTCTGCTTTGGCTTCTCCTCCTCTCTCTTGTACCTTTCTAGTCCTAATGAACTGCAGGTTCAATAGGCATTCAATAAGTTTAGTTTATTCAATGAATGTCCTTGTAGCATTTGTAGTACCTGTATCTGCTTTAATTACATACTTTATCCAGATAAGTTCAGAAGTGATAATCACCTGAAAGGCATGGACAAACCATATTGCCATTACACGAAATTTTAAAGAAAAAGAGATTTACATGACATCTTTATATTCTTTCTCTTTAATGCCAAAGACAGGCTTCTTCTCTCTCAGGCTGTATGCTTGTCTTATACTAGATAATACTTCCAATAGACTGTTTCACTGATTATTTTTTATTGACTCCACACAATAATATTCAGAGTTTAGGTCTTTTGTTTTATCCCAAATGGCAGAATATTAGACAGTGGTATTAATAAATGCATAAATATTTCTTCCTGGCAGAAATTATACTTTACAAGTAAATGTTTACTTTGACTAATACTAAAACTCACTCTTGTATTTAATGGATTTCTATTAGATCATTAATTTTCACATAACTTATGAGTCAGCTGTTGGGAGAGTAAAACCAATTTAAATCCAAGTTGATTTGTATGTGTATCCTTGCTCCCTCCCCTCCTTTCCCCTCCCTCCTCCCCTCTCCTCCCCTTTCCTTCCCTTCCTTTCCCTTTCCCTCTTTTTCTTTCCCATTACCTATTTCTTTCTTTCCTCTTCTACTTTTCTCTCTTTCTATTTTCTCTTTCCTTTCCTTTCTTCTTAAATTTTGATTCTGTTGTCTTTTGCTTTGTAATATTTTAAATATTTGTTTCGTAAAATATAGCAATATTTACCTTTATGGATCTGGGTTACAACATGCTTAGTATTTTTAAAATTATATATTTTTAATTATTTCTATCATCTTCCAATTGTTTATAGTTTTTTAAAAATTGTGAAATTTTAAATCCCCTAGAAATTTTTAGACAACTGAGTTTTTTTATAAAGTCAAGCTCTATAATTTTTGTTATAAAAATGTGCAATCAATTGCCATACAATCATTCATTTAATGTCATCATTATCACATGCTACTTTCCCATTTATATATGCTTTTTCATCTAGACCTAATCATCTGTTCCATTATTGTATTTTTCTTTCCTTACACCAAAAACACACATTTTTAATTACTATACTTTTAACATGTTATGCCATATGGTACAGAGTGTTTACTTTCTCTAAATCAAAGTATTTTTCAAAATGTTTTTTGATATTTTTGTGCATTTTATTTTACATATGATAGTTAATACCTTTTGTATTGATTTTCTTACCTTCAGAGACTATTCTAACCCATGGAACGCAAATTAGTCAAATGTTGAATGTTCTGAATCTTAATTTTATGTAATTTTCTATTATGTTTGCTTTCTCTTTATGCTTTGTAATTATATTTTCCTTCTATTTTGGGAGCTTTTTATTGTAGTTTAGTTGCTTAATTTTATCTCTCACACATGCAAACTTCCAGTATGTTTATTATATGGTGTTTGATAAAAACATCACAAATCATATTTTAATTATAGTCTTTCTTACCTGATTTCTCTTATACACAACTGCATTTTCCTTTCTTTTCCTTTTTTAGGATGCTAATTAAAATGTTTTTAGGGTCCTTTTGTTTTCTATTATTTACATGCATTATATCTTGGATGAGTTATTTTGCTTTGTTATCTTGGTCCTTTTCTTTCTTGATTTTTTTTACTGTAATTGCCTGCTGATCCTTGATTGGTACTTTATATTTAGCAATAAGAAACTTGAGTGACTTTTTAAAGGTAGTTAATAATATTATTAATAATGTTAATAGCTAATATTTATATTACCCTCACTACATACCAGGCATTTTACAAATGTTAACTCATTTAATAGTATCAACAAGTGTAAAAATGTTGTACTTTAACATCACCATTATTTACATCAGAGAATTTATACAGAGTGGCTCAGAATCTGCCCAAGATCCCAAAACTATAAATTGACAAAACATAAATTTGAATCAACATACTTGGCTTAAAAATTAATCATTTTTTAAGTTGTTTGAGAAATTTCCAAACTACTTTTCACAGTGTCTGAACTACTGAACTACCATTTGACCCAAGCAATCCCATTACTGGGTGTCTACCCAAAGAACTATAAATCATTTTATAAAGACACATGCACTCGTATGTTCATCTCATCACTATTCACAATAGCAAAGATAAGAAATCAACATAGATGCTCATCAGAACAGTCCATAACCTAACAGTCCATAACAGTGGACTGAATATATGAAAATATGATACATATACACTATAAATACTATGCAGCCATAAACAAAATGAAATCATGTTTGTTTGGTTTTTGTTGTTGTTTGTTTGTTTGCAGCAATACAGATGTAGCTGGAACACCTAACCCTAAAGAATTAACACAGGAATAGAAAACCAAATACTACATGCTTTCATTTATAAGCAGGAGCTAAATATTGAGTACGCATGGACAGAAATTTGGGAACAACAGACATCAGGGCCTACCTGAGTGGGGCAGGTGGAAGGAGGTTGAGGGTCATAAAGCTACCTATTTTCTTTTTTTTTTTTTTTTTTTGAGACGGAGTCTCGCTCAGTCGCCCAGGCTGGAGTGCAGTGGTACGATCTCGGCTCACTGCAAGCTCCGCCTCCCGGGTTCCCGCCGTTCTCCTGCCTCAGCCTCCCGAGTAGCTGGGACTACGGGCGCCCGCCACCACGCCCGGCTAATTTTTTGTATTTTTAGTAGAGACGAGGTTTCACCGTGTTAGCCAGGATGGTCTCGATATCCTGACCTTGTGATCCGCCCGCCTGGGCCTCCCAAAGTACTGGGTTTACAGGCGTGAGCCACCGCGCCCGGCAAGCTATCGTTTTCTACTACACTCACTTCCTGGGTGATAAAATCATTTGTATACCAAATCCCAGAGACCTGCAATTTACCCATGTAACAAACCTGCACATGTACCAACAAACCTCAAATAGAAGTTGAGAAAAAAAAAAAGGATTGCATACTTCTTGAATTTAAAAGAGAAGAAATTAACCACATCCGTGCTGTTCTGTAGAGTTAGTGGGTAGAAATGAGACAAAGTAGTAAGACTTTCCAGCCGTATCCTCATTATAAAAGATTACTCTGGCAGTGAAATTGTTTTATCTATTCTTCTGCTGGAATCTCTCTTTTTTTCTACATAGAAATTATTTATATCCAATAAGGTGATTTTAATTCTTTAATTAATTAATACGTTAAGTTTTATTTCAAAGCTTGTCCTAGTCACTCAATCTAAGAACTCTTCCTAGGAAAGTGTCACACTTTGCAATTCTCAGGGCTTTATTAGCCTGAAGGCAAACATTTACTATCTGCTCTGTATATTCACAGAGCAAGCCTGCCTAGCTATTTCACAGGACTCCATTACCACATTATCATAATGACAACTCCCAAAGCACATTATTTGAGGATGGCCACATAGTTTATGCCACATAAAAGCTATTAAAATACAATAATGCTAATATTATAATATTTTATCTATACTTTCATCTACTCCAATCTTCCTTTCTTTTTATTACATGTTAAAGGAGTCTTAAATATTTATGTATATTAAAATGCACAAATATATATATATAATTACAATCAAGAGGTTTTTAGTATATTCAGAGTTGTGCAGCCATCTTTACAATCTAATTTTAGAATATTTCCATAACCCCAAAAGAAACCCCCATAACCATTAACAATCATGTCCCATTATCCCCCAAATTCTCCTTTCCCTAGGCTTGGACAAATGCCAATATATTTTTTGTCTCTATGGATTTGCCTATTTTGTACATTTCATATAAATGAAATGGAATCACATAACTTGTAATCTTTTGTGACTGGCTTCTTTCACTTAGCATAATTCTTGTTCATCTGTGTTGTAATATGTATTGGTATTTGATTCATTTTATTGCTGAATAATATTCCATTTTAAATAATACACATTGTGTTTATTAATTTATCCATTGATAGGTTATTGGATTGTTTGCACTTTTCACATTTATGAAAATATTTTTGAATGTATATGCTTTTCATTTCTGTTGAGTATATGTCTAGGAATGGAATTGCTTAGACATATGGTAACTATATATTTAACATTTTCAGAAATTGCTAAACTAGTTGCCAAAGTAGCTGCACCATTTTACATTGCTATCAGCAGTGTATGAATGTCTCAATCTCTTCATATTTTCACTAGTTTTTGTCCTATCTTTTTCATTATAGCCATCCTAGTGGATGTGAAGTGGTATCTCATTACTCTTTTGATTTGCATTTTAATGATGATTAATGAATTTCATCATCTTTTATGTACTTAATTACCATTTTCACATATTCTTGGAAAAATATGTATTCAAGTATTTTGTCTATTTAAGAAAATTGAGCTTTATGTCATGCCATTATTGAGTTGTAAGCCTTCTTTACGTGTTTTGGAGACTAGACCCTTATCAGATATATAATTCAATATGATTTGCAATTTTTTTCTCTTTACAGTGGGGTCCCTAGCAACACAAACATTTTTAATCAAGTTTATTTTTTTTCAGTCGAAAATTATTTTTAGTGTCATATCTAATAAATTACTATTTAATTTAACATCATGAAGACAAGGACTCACCTTTGTATTTTCTTCTAAGAATGTTACACATTTTTGTTCTTGCATTGAGGTTTGTGAGTGCTTCTGAGTAGGGATCTGTCTTTGTCTGTTTGGCCTACTCTAACAGAATACCTTTAAACAGGGTAGCTTATAAATAAAAGAATTTTTTTTTTCTCATCCTTCTGAAGGCTGGGATTACAAAATCAAGACACCAGCAATATCAGATTCAGGTGAGGAGCTGTTCACTGGTTCAGATAAGGCATTTTTTCACTATATTCTTACATGGCATAAGGTGCTAGTTAACTCTCTAGAGCCTCAATCTAGACCCTAATTCCATGCATGAGGGCTCTGCCATCATCTGCCTTAGAGGAGGACTTAACCACTCCTCAGTTTTGCATTTTGTTTTACATTTATTTCAGGGAATTTACTCTTCCTGATGCAATTGTAGAGTTTTTTTTTTTTTTAATTTTGTTTTCAAGTTGTTCATTGCTAAGATATAGAGATACAATTCGATATTTTATATTTATCATATACACTGTAACCTTACTGAAATTATTTACTAGTCCTACTAATTCCTAATAACTCATAATAATATAATGGTTTTTTTTTTAGATTTTGTATGTACGAGATCATGTTATCTACACTTACAAATAGTTTTACTTATTTCTTGCAAATGTATCTTTCTTGACTAATTAATCTGGCCAAAACTTCCGGTACAGTGTTGAATAGAGGTGGTAAAAGTGAAAATCTTTCTGTCGTTCCTAATTTTGAATTTATTCTTTTACCATTTCATCATAGCTATAAAGTTAGCTGTTGATTTTAAAGATTGCCTTATTTAGACCAATTCCCATTTATTATTGAAGTGTTGAATGTTATTATCATAAAAGTGTATTGGAATTAGTGAACCGTTTGTTCCTGTAGAGATTATCATATAATTTTACCTTGTCTATTAATATGGTATATTATGCTTACATAGCATACAGATGTTAAACCAAACTTATATTACTGAAACAAGTCTTACTTGCTCATCAAGTATAATTCTTTATTTTGTTCCTATATTTGGTTTACTAGAATTTTTTAGAATTGTTGCATCTATAATCAAAGGGACATTAGTATGTAATTCTTTTTGTAATTTCTTTGTCTCGTTTCAGTGTCAGGGAACATAGATATGTGAAGTATTCTCTAATCTTCCGTTTTTAGGAAGAGTTCATGAAGAACTGATATTAAGTCTCTAAGTTCTTGTTAGAATTCACTATTGAAGCCATGTTTGCCTGGACTTTCTTTTTTCTTCTGTTTTAGAAGCATTCCATTTATTTTTATGTTGTATTTGGTTTTCACTCATCTTAAAGTATTTACTAATTTCCCTTTGATTTCCTCCTTGTCCCATTTGTTATTTAGATATGTGTTGTTGAATGTTCACATATTTGTGAATTTTCCAAATTTCTCTTATGTTTTTGTAATTTAATTCTGTTGTGGTGAAAGAATATACTTTAACATTATTTCAGTATTTTTTAATTACATTGAATCTTGTTTCATGCCCTAGTATAGTTCATGGTAGAGAATGTTCTATGTACATGTGAGAATAAATGCATTAGGTTGATGTTGTTTGAAGCATTATATTTTGGTTAGTTAAAACTAATAAGCTTATAGTGTAATTTAAACCTATTTATTCTGCTCTTCGTATTCTATCTATTTCTATCCATTTTTAAGCAAGATATTAAAGTCTTTAATTAATGATGTTGAATTGTCTATGTTTTCCTTTTATTCCATCAAATTTTCTCCTACATATAGCCATTTCAGCTCTCTTTTGGTTATGGCTTGCATCATAAATCTTTTCTTTCATTATTTTACTTTTGATTTGTTTGTGTGCATACACCTAAAGTTTAATGAAGTTAAATGAAAGGCAGTCATGTTAATTCATAAACAGAATACTATCATTGGATTTAAAAATCAACAGCTAGTCAAATAGTTTCTAAGTAAGAATACTGAAGTAATTGGGGCAGGCAGAAAAATACATATGAAAAAGTCTACCATCTATGATATGTAAGGTTTTTACTTAATCAAAAATGAAAATTTTTCTCATGAACTTTCAGTACATTTCAATTATGATTTTACAACATTAAGAGTGCTTTCAATTTTTATTTTTATTTTTTTTTCTACTTCAGAGGACTGTATTTTGGTGTCAGGATAATGCAATCCTCATAGATATGTTAAGTTCATTTTTCATAAGAAAATTTTTAGATGAAATGATTATTGAAATTACAGCTACCTGTATCATTTTGACTGGTTTTTGTGAAATACAGAAGAAGAATTTTGGTTTTCTGTGGTGCTCAGGAAGTTCGGAATTATGGCGTTCTAAGTTGTTCAGCAGTGAATAGCTCATTTTTAACTGTAACCAGTGTGTGCTTCACTTATAGGTATAAAGCAGTCTTCCCTTTTAAGACTCACATCTCTAGGGACAGATAATTAACATTATTACAAGCTGTAAGTAAAATGTGAATGTATGTGTTAATATGTTTCTCTTCTTAAAATCTTTCTCCTCACAACATTTGATAACTGGACTTTAAGAATGTTATAGATGACTCATGCCTGTTCTTGGTACTGTGTATTCTGTGGGAGTAGGGGAGATCTTAGGCCCTCTCTTCCATAACCTTCATCTTCTCATTACTACTTGACTTTTTTATTTTTATTCTCCCAAAGATGTATCCTTCTAACTATGAATCCCTTTCCTTGTGTCTAATCAAATCTTTAGAATACATATACTGTTCTTGTATGCCAATAACTGAGGGAGTCTGAGAAAATATAAGATACAGTTAAGTCAGTATCTGTCCCTAAAAATATAGGAGTATGGAAGTGCACATTACCGGCTACAAAGAGGTAGCTATCTAGTTCAATTTGGCAAGCTTTCCATTTTATTTTTACATACAGTTAAAACATTTATTTGAATTCTAAGAGCCTATGAAAAGCATCCCACAGGTGAACATCCTACCTGCTGCATTACTGGAAAAATTCCCCACCATCCTTTGGAAATCTTGTTGATGAATTATAAGTCTATAAAATATTAACATAATAAACATAGAAGTTCAGACTTACTAAAATCTTATAGTCAACTTATTATTTGGCAGCCTTCAGGGATAGGACATTTAAATTCAAACATTGTATATCCCAGAGAATATTGAACTAGTTACAGATACTCATTTACTTACAAACAATAACCACCTCTTCATCAAGGAGAATAGTGAGGGAACTTAAAGGAAAAAGTGTTATCCAGGGTTATAACAGAAACCTGGAACTTGGTCCAGGTGTGTTATGAGGATAAGAATAAAGACAGGGCATCTCAAATCATAAAAGGGTTTCCTGATTGAAGTATAAAATAAAATAACATGCTGGCAAACAAGTGCTCTAAACATAACTATTAAGCAATTCAATAAACATTTTCACTTTCTTTCAAATACATATGACAGTAGAAACTGTGAGATAAATTGACCCCAATGTGCAGTTGAGTATGAAACCTCTGGGATGATTCTGACCATTTGGTTGAAGACATTTATGCCTAACAAAAGCTAGCCTAGGATACACTCCTTTAAGTATGAAAACTTTAATAAAATTAGAAAAAGAGAAAATAAAAGATTTGAGAAAGATAAACATTGTCTATCCATCAGTCCTATATTCATTCTTCTTTCTACAAATCTTAACTTTTAAAGGTTTCCAGAAGAAAAGCACATTTTGAAATTACGAAAATAGTAACAAATTTGACTTTTATGGTTTCAGATTGATGGCTTCTCTAAATGTAGAATCTCAGAAGACACTTAACTTGGGCAGGGAAGCTTCTTTTATTTATCTTAACTATACCAAGAATTAGAAAAGTGGATTGTTAACATAATCATCTTTCTCTCCCTATCACATTCACTTTCTAACTACTTTTTTCTCATTCCTAAAAAATCTGCATTGTTGATACTATAAATTTAAGCCATGAGAATCCTTTTTAGTCTATTTCTAGTTTTAAGAAATCTTTACCTCTCATTTATTTACTCATTCATGTCATGCCCCCTCCCTCTATGGAATTCAAGTTCCATGAGTGCTAAGGTTTGTCCGTTTTATTTACCCTTCTATTGCCAATCTCTAGAGCTATACCTGACATAAATGTTGAGCTCATTAATTTTTAGTAGGTATGTTATTATTTTCTCATAATGATATTGTGCAAATATTATACACAACCAACAAGATCAGCAAGCACAATGTTAATATTAGAAAAAGAAAGGAAATGCTCCAAGTTTTTTAACTCTTAAAGCTCTAGCGAAAACATCAAATTTGCGGAATTTTCCCTCAGAGTTTTATCTGATTATAATATATATATATATATATTTAGCTTTTACATGCTGATATGGTTAGGCTTTGGGCACCCACCCTAATATCATCTTGAATTTTACTTTCCAAAATTCCCACATCATGGGAGGGACCCAGTGGGAGGTAACTGAACAATGAGGGTGGTTATCCCCATGCTGTTGTTCTCATGATAGTGAGTGAGTTCCTACAAGATCTGATGGTATTATAAGGGGCTTTTCCTCCTTTCACTCTGCACTTCTCCTTGCTGTCACCAAATGAAGTAGGATGTATTTGCTTCCCCTCTGCCATAATTTTAAGTTTCCTGTGGCCTCCTCATCCATGCTGAACTGTGAGTCAATTAAAACTCATTCCTTTCTCAATTACACAGTCTCAGATATGTCTAATTTACACAGTCTCAGATATGCCTAAATTACACAGTCTCAGATATGTCTTACCTATGTCTCAGATATTAGTAGTGTAAGAACAGACTAATATAGTAAATTGGTACAGGTAGAGTGGAGTGCTGCTATAAGGATACCCAAAAATGTGGAAGCATCTTTAGAACTGGGTAACAAGCAGAGGTTAGAACAGTTTGGAGGACTCAGATGAAGACAGGAAAATGTGGGAAAGTTTGGAAACCCCTAGAGATTTGTTGAATGGCTTTGACCAAAATGCTGATAGCGATATGGAAAATGATGTCCACGCTGAGGTGGTCTCATAGGGAGATGAGAAACTTGCTAGGAACTAGAGTAAAGATGACTCTTGTTATGCAGAGACTGGCGGTATTTTGCCCCTGACTTAGAGATCTGTGAAACTTTGAACTTGACACAGATGATTTAGGATATCTGGCAAAAAAAAAAAAAAAAAAAAAAAAAAATTGGAAAATTTGCAGCCGGGTGATGTGACAGAAAAGAAAATCCTACTTTCTGGGGAGAAATTCAAGCTGTCGGCAGAAATTTGCATAAGTAACAAGGATCCAAATGTTACTCTCCAAGACAATGGGGAAAATATCTCCAGCGCATGTAAGAAACCTTGGAGGTAGCCCCATCCATCACAGGCCCAGAGGCCTACGAAGAATAAATAGTTTTATGGGCCAGGTCAAGGGATCCCTTGTTGTGTGCAGCCTCAAGACTTGGTGCACTGCTTTCCAGTCACTCCAGTCATAGCTAAAAGGGGCCAAAGTACAGCTCAGGCTATTGCTTCAGCAGGTACAATCACCAGGCCTTGGCACTTTCCATGTGGGGTTGTGAAATGGCAGTTTCCATGCAGTGTTGAGCCTGTGGGTGCACAGAATTCAAGAATGGAGGTTTGGGAACCTCCACTTAGATCTCAGAGGGTGTATGGAAGCACCTGGATGTCCAGGCAGAAGTTTGCTGCAGGGGTGGGGCCTTCATGGAGAACCTCTGCTAGGTCAGTGTGAAAGGGAATTGTGGGGTTGGAGTTGCCACACAGCGTTATCACTGGGGCACTGCTTAGTGGAGCTTTGAGAAGAAGGCCACCATCCTCCAGACTACAGAATGGTAGATCCACTGACAGCTTGCACTGTGTGCCTGGAAAAGCCACAGACTTTCAACACCAGTCTGTGAAAGCAGCTGGGAGGGAAGCTGTACCCTGCAAAGCCACAGGGGTAGAGATGCCCAAGGTCATGGGAACCGACTTCTTAATCTGGATGTGAGACATGGAGTCAAAGAAGATCATTTTGGAACTTTAAGGTTTAATGATTGATCTATTGGATTTCAGACTTACATGAGGCATATATCCCCTTTGTTTTGGCCAATTTCTCCCATTTGGAATGGGTGCATTTACCTATTGCCTATACCCCCATTGCATCTGGGAAGTAACTAACTTGTTTTTGATTTTACAGGCTCATAGACAGAAGTACTTGCCTTGTTTCAGATGAGACTTTGGAGTTGGACTTTTGAGTTAATTCTGAAATGAGTTAAGACTTTGGGGAACTGCTGGAAGGGTATGATTGTGTTTTGAAATGTGGGGACATGAGATTTGGGAGGGGCTAGGTGTGGAATGATATGTTTAGGCTTTCTATCCTCACCCAAATCTCATCTTGAATTGCAGTTTCCATAATCCCCACATGTCATGGGAGGAACCCAGTGGGAGGTAATTGAATCATGGGGGCATTTACCCCCATTTTGCTGTTCTCATCATAATGAGTGAAATTCCACAAGATCTGATGACTTTATAAGGGGCTTTTCCTCCTTTTGCTCTGTACTTCTCATTGCTGCCACCGTGTGAAGAAGGATGTGTTTGCTTCCCCTTCTGCCATGATTGTAAATTTCCTGAGGCCTCCTCAGCTGTGCAGTACTGTGAGTCAATTAAATCTCTTTCCTTTATTAATTACCCAGTATGTCTTTATTAGTAGCATAATAATGGACTAATGCACATGCTTGAATAATATGATTCCTTACTTTTTTCTTTCTTTGTGAAATGGCAAACCATCAAAGTGAAGAGAAGATTTAAGTATCTCATACATGTGGCTGAGGTTATCTGCTAATCCTGAGATTTTAGAATTACCTTAATTTCTCAACAAATTTCCAGAGGAGCTTAGCCAATAAGTAATGGCCTAGAAATAAATGCAGATAATTTATTTTAAAATTGGGCCACTTTTATAAATAAGATGAGATGCTTTTACTAAGTACACCAGGACAATTGTCATGAAGGATACTGTCTAGGGTAAACTGAAATTTTATTTCACATTACCTAGATAGATGGTGTTAGGATAGTTACTTTCAACTATCTAGAAGGGCTGAAAATATTCAGAAAAGAGTATTACAATATTTTGCAATATTACATAATACATACATACATATATATATAGTGTGTGTGTATATATATATACACACATATATACATTCAATTAAAAATGCTGAAAAAGCTAGGGGTTCCTCAGTATCCAAAAGGTCAGATTTAGAAAGCTTTACTAAATGAAATATCAAATTATAAAATATAGATAAACAAACAAAAAACTGGAGATATCAATACAGTTTGCAACCCCAGAGCAAACAGTAGTAAGTGATAATGATAACTGCCTTGTAGGCTTGTGAACATGGTAGGATTTCCTAAATGTTTGGTTTTGTGTCTGGAAATACGTGTCTAATCCCAGAAGAGGGATTGGTTTGAATCATGCTTCTTAAAGTAGCTCTGATTTCTATTTTTGCAATAATTGTGGTTTGCATCAGGCGACTGCTAGTGTATAACATATTTACTGTAATGCTCTGAAATCTGATATTTGTTTCTAATACAGAGTTGCCTTGATCATGCTTACATTTCTATTTTCATTAAATATTTGACAGTGCTTTTTAGAATGAGAAGAGTGGATAAGTCTCTTGTTTAATACTAACAGGAATCATGTGAACAACTTCAAGACCAGAAGGAAATAGCATTCCTGAGGATTGAGGACTCAGGTTACTTCCGGGGAAAGCCTTGAATGAAATATTAAATTGCCATGACCCTAATATGGCAAATTATAGAGAGTTATAAAGAGTCTGAGTTATAAAGAGACTGAGGCTAATGACAAGTTGTAGTCCTATATTCATGCATCAAGGAGTACAGAGATTAGCCAAAAGACTGATTGTAGGGATTGATTATGTTTGCATGAATCTGCAAGTGTTCTTCAGTGAATAGGCTTAAGTAGGGTTTCAAATGTTTACAGATGTTTTCACGGATATTATTTTACCATTTTCTTCTGTTTGCTCTTGTTTATACCTATTTCTAACTTAGGAGTGCCTACATTAAGTCTTTAAAATAGTTGTCTTATGCCTTTATGTGAGTATTGATATTAGAAACACAGTTGGTCGGGCGCCGGTGGCTCACGCCTGTAATCCCTGCACTTTGGGAGGCCGAGGCGGGCGGATCACGAGGTCAGGAGATCGAGACCATCCTGTCTAACACGGTGAAACCCCGTCTCTACTAAAATACAAAAAATTAGCCGGGCACGGTGGCGGGCGCCTGTAGTCCCAGCTACTCGGGAGGCTGAGGCAGGAGAATGGCACGAACCCAGGAGCGGAGCTTGCAGTGAGCTGAGATGGTGCCACTGCACTCCAGCCTGGGCGACAGAGTGAAGACTCTGCCTCAAAAAAAAAAAAAAAAAAAAAAAGAAAAGAAACACAGTATGTACATAGAAACATTATTTTTAGATTACTTTGGAAAAGATTGTACATCAAGAGAAAAATAATAGAAAATAATACTATGAGAAGACATCCAAGATGTTATTTTTTTATTAATACAGTAGATTCCTGTTGCTTGATACATTATTTAATATTTAAATATTATATTATCTAATTAAATACATTAATAGAGAAAAATAATGAAAACAAAAAAAACTTTGGAAAATTAATTCAGCTTAATATCATTGATTTTCAAATATACTTCTTAAGATCTTTTAATACAGTTTTATTTTTAAATTTCAAAATAGAAAAGTTTAGTGGACCTATTATACAATAGGTGATATAAATAATGTAATAGTTAAATTATATTTTATAAAATGGGTTTTTAAACAAACAATAATTCCCATAAGCACATTTGTGATTAAAGAGGTAAAATAAAAATATGTTTTTCACAGAAATATATTTTACCTACCAACAAGTAATATTAATCAACTGCAAAAGTCACAAAAGGAAAAACAAAACTCTAATTAGTTTTAAAATTAACAAATATAAGAATGCATTACAGAATAATTCTGTTAGATTTGGCAATAGTTAATTTTGACTCCCTGAAAATGTAATGATTATTCAGTGTGAATGATTAGAGATAATTAAATTATATTCTGTGAAGTCAGGTGAGAAAATTTGGAAGAACAGGAATTCAAACCCAGGTGTTTTCAACTTATTATCACACTATCAGATTTGTTAGTTATCCTCTATACTTCTATGTATTAGAAATGGGCAATGTGTTCTATAACATGGTGGAAGTAATAATGAGGTTCTTTTGTAGAATTGTATCAGCTAAAAATGCTGATACGCATTTAAGTATATATTTATATAAGGAGAGCATATATCCTACCTTGGAATTTATGCATATCTTTATATCTACCTACCTATATATTGATGTATATCTATAGATATGTGATTTGAACTTTTATAAATGATTCGATATATAGTACATTTATTTTCTAATATTTTGATTTATTTTCACATTTGTTCTAGAAAATAACTCCTCTAATTATTTGACAGACCCTAGACATCAGGGACTGAATGTCTGGTGAGTTTTTTTGATTGCATGTTTGAACAATAATATCGGACTCTCTGTAATCCAGAAATAAGTCAATCAATAGTCAGTAACTATATAATATTGACTCTAAAAGTAGTAAAAAAAAACATCAGTGCTTTAGGAACATGATGACAATTATACAGATAATTTTAGACATCAGAATCTAGATGAATTTAAAAATTTGTTTCAGTCAAATGTTTGCTATTTGTAATAGCTGGCATTTATTTTTGTACATAAAGCATACTAACAAAATGATTTTAAAAATAGGAGACCTAGCTTGGCATGGTGGCTCACATCTGTAATCCTAGCACTTTGGGAGGCTGAGGTAGGGGGATTGCCTGAGCTCAGGAGTTCGAGACCAGCCTGAGCAACATGGTGAAACTCCGTCTCTACTAAAATACAAAAAATTAGCCTGCTGTGATGGCGTACACCTGTAATCTCAGTTACTCAGAAGGCTGAGGCAGGAAAATTGCTAGAACCCGGGAGGTGGAGGTTGCAGTGAGCCGAGATTGAGCCACTGCACTCCAGCCTGGGCAACAGAGAGAGATTCTGTCTCTGAAAACAAAAAGAGAGAGAGAGAGAGAGAGACCCAAGCAGAATCAATGGCAAAAATGACTGAAATGGAAAATATACTTCATTCATTCATTCATTCATTCATTTATTCATTTTCTTAATAGTTATGTGTTGGGAGACGTGGCAACCACTGTGGCTTCATGGGGATTGTATGTTAATCATCAAAGAAAAAGTTCCATTGTCTTGGTGTATATATTTTGCCTATATTGGAGTTGGATTCCAGTTTCATTGGTTTTTCAGAAAATTTAGAGTTATGTTAATATAAGTAAAATGCCATATGAGTTCTGAATAAAAGTGAGTTTCTCAAGGATTTTTTTTTTAATTCTAGTAACTGCAGTTATAGAAGAGTGTGAGTTTGTTTATGTGTGAACATTATAGAGACTCATTCAATACTGCATAATTAGAAGTTTAATCAGGTCAGTGGAGTGTAAACCATTACACAGGAAGTACAGCTCCTGAGGCAATAGAATTCTTATGTAGAAATGTATACTAATTACCTTATTGAGAGTGTTTGGGTTTGCAGTTTACTAAAGTGTACAATAGCCAAGGGCTTTTATATGTTATGTGAAACTTGTCTAACCCATAAACTATACTAAAGTGCATAATAAGACATTCAACTAGATATGGTTACTCATTCAAGTCTGTTATCGATTGAACTGTACATAAAACGACATTTGCAGGATAGTGTATCCTTTTATTTATTGTAAGGTTTCTTTGTTTATTTAGTAATTAGCAATAGGTCTCAGTTCATTTAATGTGAATGAGCAAGATCTCAACTCTTACGACATTCTATTATGGTGTAATAGCTCTCTTGACCTCTACCTAGGAACAGGGTTTTCATTCACACCAGGGGAAAATGAAAATGGCAGTGGCTTCTTTCTTTTCATAGAGATGCAAAATGTGTTTTACATCAATTTGTATTAATGAGTGGAGAAAATATGAGATTACCTTTATTTATCAGAACTATACTGTAGTAAATTATTGCATAAACATGCACTTCTGTGGTCTGAGCTACAAGTTGAAGTAAACAATAATATTTTCACCTCTTCTTTTATGAATAGAAACTTCAAACATAAAATAAACATTTCAAATTGCTTTTCCTCTCAACATGCAGGAGTAGAAACAATTTTCTGAAGTTAATAACATTTCTGCAAAGGCTGTGGAGAAATCATGCAAAGCTAAACTGCATAGCACGGAAGGTTGCTAAACAAAAAACTTTTTGAAACTTCTATTACTTTTTTCTTTATTGTTTTATGAAGTTTAAATTACTTTTAAAGAGTAATCACTTTGTAGAATATGGATTTCTCATACATCTTAGACAAGAAGACATTTTAACTGTCATTCACTCTCCCATCAATTGCAGTCATGAAAGAAAAGAGTTTCTGAGGTATGGTTTTCTTTTTTTTTTTTTTTTAATTGGTTTCCTAGAAATATATGTGATTTCTTTTACTTTTAATGAATGCCTTAATAGATGAAGAAAATATTATTTCACTAGGTTATAATTTTTTAATAAAGACATTGGTTTTGCAAGCTATTATTTGATACCTATGATTTTACATAATGGAATGGATAAAACCTTCTGTTTTTTCATGTTCAGCAGTCTTTTACCAAGGAAATAGCACCTTGTTAAAAAAAAAAATGTGATGTAGAATTTTAATGTCTTGTGAACAACAAATTCATATGTTCTTGCTGTAATTTTTCATCTATGTTTCCTATCTCACTAGACTTCAACATAGTTTTGCATTCATAGTCCTTGCTAAATCCTTTAAGCCTCTTTTGACTGCCCAATCTCCTGCTATATTTCTGTGTTATTTTTGTTTTTGGCAGCAACTTTCCTTGGTGCAATTTCCTTTCATAACTCAACAACTATAATACTAACATAATTTTATAGGTGTATGTTAGGTTTTGGTCATTCCTTCAACCTACTATTTTTTCCAGTTCTACCTAATTACTTTTGTTTTCCAAGAGCTAGCTTATTAGGGATATAATGATAAAAACAGCAATGGAAACAGCACTGAAAAAATCATACAAGGTCTTTGCCCTCACAAGCTAAGTGAAGAGAAAAAGTCATACATTAAAAAAATAAGTAGTTTGAGTACTTCCTATTAAAATAATAATCCATAGGTTATGAGTCCCAGTATCAACACACATGGACTGATGTTAGTAGGATTTTGGTTCACTACTGCACATATATAACAAGATTTCTTTTCTTTTCTTTCTTATTTATTTATTTATTTATTTATTTAGAGAATCTCACTCTGTCGCCCAGACTGGAGTGCAGTGACTTGATCTCAACTCACTGCAACCTCCACCTCCCGGGTTCAAGCAATTATCCTGCCTCAGCCTCCTAACTCCCTGTGATTACAGGAGCCCGCCACCACACCCAACTAAGTTTTTTATTTTTAGTAGAGACATGGTTTCACCATGTTGGCCAGACTGGTCTCGAACTCCGTAGCTCAGGTGATCCACCCGCCTCAGCCTCCCAAAGTGCTGGGATTACAGGCATAAGCCACTGCCACCAGGCCATATAACCAGATTTCTTAATATATTTTACATGATACCCCTACTAATACTTCATGTTTAGACTTAATGTTTGATAATGTTTTTTCTTTCTCTGTGTATATGTCTCTCTCTCTCTCTCTCTTTCTCTCTCTCTCTCTCTCTGTGTGTGTGATGTCCATTTGTTCCACATAGACTCATCAGAGCAATTTTGTACCAGAATTACTAGATCATTTCATGTCATAGTTTTATATTAAGAATTGCAGACAAAATCAACATTCAAATGAGCAATGAACAATTATATATCTCTATTGTGTGCCATGCATCTTCTTAGCACTTTACATGGATTAAATTATTTAATTTTCATAAGAACCTGTGAGTTAGGAACTAGGTTTAAGATTTGTTGTATTAATTGTTATGGTTATCTTGGGTTTTTAGGAATTTGGTAAAAAGTTCCAACAGAAATCCTCTAAGTAGTTTTCAACACATGGATGAGAGAAATGCCATGGACAAAATCTGAGGGAAACCTAATTGCAGTGGTTGCTGGCAATATCAGTTTCTGCATTTCCTCCCTAGAAAGTCACAACAAATGATTTTTTTTTTTGGTCATATAAAGTATCATAATTATGTATATCTACTATAGAACATATCTTTTAAACTACATTCAAATTCGTGTTAACATCTTTCTTGCTGGCAATTACTTAAACATTCGGTTTTCTCATCCATTGCATGTCAGACAAAATCTAATTGCTAAGTGAGATTTAATGATGCAAAACAATGTAAAGAGGCGCTGTGAAAAAAATGTGTTAAAATGGCTGACAGTATGTGAAAATCTAACTGCAACACAGTTCATCAGAAACAATAATTTGGTCACAAATTGATCATGATTGAAAAGTATTGCTATTTAAAATTTTTATTTGTTACAAATAAAAATGTATTTGTGCAAGTGTATCACAGAAAGCAAGGATAAATATTCCTTTAATATTCAGTTCTTTGTGGAGCATTATTTTTATAGTTTCTTGAGGAGATACATAAAACTGTTGCATTTCAATAGAACAACATTGAAGGTATGTTAAAGGAATCATTCAAAAAAATGTTGTTCAGAAAGTTTAATTTTTAAGAGAATGCAAGCAAGAAAAATTTGAGACCAAAATATGTAGAAAAAATAATTCTGAAAAAGACTCTTCTGAACTGAATAAAGATGTACTCCTCTGTGTACACATTAACAATTTTTGAACAATCTTTATTTTTGGATTTTTACAAAATAATTATGATAGTTTCTAGTTTGATATTTTCTACTAAAAAAATGTGTTTTTCACAATCTAAAGAGGTAGAATGGACACCCTCCAAGAATTTGGCGTAGATGTAATTGATGATGCCACACACACACCAACACCAATAAGGTATGAGATGAGTGTTATGTACATAATGGGGCTTTTCTAGGGAGAGTAGGACAGGCGTTCCAAGCTGGCCTGAAAATGGCTTAAGAGCCTAGGGAAAGGAGACTGCAACTGTGGATTTTAATATGTTTAGGGGTGTGGGTAGGATTAAGATTCTTCTGCACAGGAAAGAGCTTCATGGTTTGAATTTCCCATACAAGCCAAATGGCATGGCTCCCAGGATTTTTAATCAGGTTGCCCAGAGGTGGGGTGGAAAAGGAAAGAGGCACTAGTAAGGCTTAAAAGAAGTCAACAATCATCAAAAAATAGACTCAGGACCTTTATTACTATTTTTTCTACCTAATGCAGAAATCAAAGTTAGATAATTATGGAAATATTTTACTGCTGTTATATTATAAATTATGAGTGTCTCACCAAGGAAAAGGCATTCTTAAGAAGTCAAATGAGGCCGGGCGTGGTGGCTCAAGCCTGTAATCCCAGCACTTTGGGAGGCTGAGACGGGCGGATCACGAGGTCAGGAGATCGAGACCATCCTGGTTAACACGGTGAAACCCCGTCTCTACTAAAAAAATACAAAAAACTAGCCGGGCGAGGTGGCGGCGCCTGTAGTCCCAGTTACTCAGGAGGCTGAGGCAGGAGAATGGCGGGAACCCGGGAGGCGGAGCTTGCAGTGAGCCGAGATTGAGCCACTGCACTCCAGCCTGGGCAACAGAGCCAGACTCCGTCTCAAAAAAAAAAAAAAAAAAAAAAAAGAAGTCAAATGAAGAGTGAACAATTATATAAAGCCTACTATTCGCTAAGCACTGTTCTTAGCACTTTATGTATACTGAATAATTTAATTTTCATAAGAATCTATGAGTTAGCAACTATTATTACCCATATTTTACTTAAGAGAAAAGTATAGAAAGGCTCATTGAGATGTCCAGTGACACATGCCCAGCTGTAATTGACAAAATAAAGATTTATACCGAGATCGGTACCAGAATCTGTGCTTTAACAACATATACTGCTACCTGATGATGAGACTGTGTAAGTAACAAGATTCAGATTTGTTCTTCACTGTATCTCTTTCCAATACAGTTTTAAAATATGATGTTATGACTTTTAGTTTAATCTCATATCTTAGAAAATTGTAATTTTTATGTAGCTTTAATTTTTTCCATGCCTATGCTTTTATTACTGTGTATATGCATGTTATGGTCATTTCAATAAAGACTACTACTATACAATGTATAATTTGCTTTAAAAAAGACAGGAAGAGCTCTTAATAATTTGTTTTACAAAAGACAGGAAGAGCTCTTATGCATTTATTTAACAAATATTTACCCTATAGTCAATATTTGTTAAATAAATGCAGTAGGAGCTCTTCCTGTCTACTAAGAATTTGACTTTTAATCAAAGCAATGATATAAATAACAATTTTTGCAGCGATTTAGAATATCTAAAAAACTCCCCAAAGACATCCCATATTTTAATTCCTTTTTATTGACATATAATATTTGTTCATATTTGTGGGGTACATATGGTATTTTGTTAGATTCATACAAAATGTGTAATAATCAAGTCAGGATATTTAGGGTATCCATCACCTAGAGTATTTATCATTTCTGTGGGTTGGGAATATTTCAAGTCCTCTCTTCTAGTTATTTTGAAATGTACAATTAATTGTCGTTAACTATAGTCACCCTACTCTGCTGTCCGGAGCTGCGCGCCCCGGCCATAGCGAGTAATTATTGACGATTAGATGCCTGAGCTCTATTCATTTCCACCTCTCACCTCCTTCCCAGATTTGTCTTTTCCCTGTATTAAATACCTCGCACAAGATGGCGCTCTTCCTGCTTCTTCTTCACCCATCTTTCCCGCGCACGCGAAAATTGTTACTTCGTAGCAAAATTGTTACTTTCTAGCGCAGGCGCAACATGACGACCGACCGTTGAAACCGAAACCTGCCTGGCCACGCCCTCTGAAATGAGATCATTTCCGCCTTGGCCCAACCCCTTCCTCTCCAAGTGTATATAAGGCACTGCATTACCGCCATTAAACGAGACTTGATCAGAGCACTGTCTTGTCTCCATTTCTCGTGTCTCTTGTTCCCCAAATTCCCACTCCCTCCTCCAGGGTCTGCTTCGACGATCCTGCGGGCCGGGATACGTGGCGCCCGAACAGGGACCTGGAAACGAGGGACTCCGTGAGGAAGAGGACGCCAAAGGACGGTCGACCGCTAATGAACACAAAAGAAAGTGAACTCTTCCGATCACCGCGGGAACCTGCCGCGTCAGAATCGAAGGTAAGTGACGCGTCCGAAATGGGACAAGAATTAAGCCAACATCAGATCTATGTAGGACAATTAAAAGAGGCTTTAAAGATACGAGGAGTAAAGGTTAAAGGTAATGATTTGTTTAAATTTTTTGATTTTGTAAAAGACACTTGCCCTTGGTTCCCACAGGAAGGAACTATTGATATTAAAAGATGGCGTAGAGTAGGGGATTGTCTTCAGGACTATTATAATACTTTTGGGCCAGAAAAAATTCCTGTGACTGCCTTCTCTTATTGGAACCTCATTAGAGATTTAATAGATAAGAAGGAGGCCGATCCGCAAGTCATGGCTGCAGTCGCTCAGACAGAGCATATTTTAAAGGTTAGCTCCCGCTCTAACCTTACAAAGCCTCCGCAAGATACGGAGGAGGATCTCATTTCCCTCGAAAGTGATCATGAGGAAATCAAGTCTCCTTCTGTAACAGATAAAGAAATGCCACATGAAAACAAACCAAAAAAATACCCAATTTTACAGATGCTTCAAAAAGAGGAGGAAATTAATAAGCCTAATCAATCAGACATAAATTGGGATGATTTAGAGGAAGAGGCGGCTAAATATCACAACCTTGATTTGCCTCCCTTTACTTCATACCCGCCCCCATATAATAAGACACATAATGAGGCTTCTGCGCCCATTGTTATGGCAGCAATAGATCCCAAAGAAGAATTAAAACAAAAAATTGCTCAACTAGAGGAACAAATTAAACTTGAAGAGTTACATCAATCATTGATAATTAGGCTCCAAAAGCTAAAGACAGGAAATGAAAAGATACCCAACTCAGACACTATGGAGGGTTCCTTGCGCCCACCTCAGCGGCCTGGACAACATGTTCCAAAAGGGGGGTTAGTTGCTAGCCGACATAGAGAAGACTCCTCCCCCAAAGACGTTTTTCCGGTCACTGAAACCATAGATGAACGGGGACAGGCTTGGAGGCATCATACTGGATTTGACTTTACTATTATAAAAGAGTTAAAGACTGCTGCCTCTCAGTATGGGGCTACTGCTCCATACACTCTTGCTATAGTGGAATCTGTAGCTGAGAATTGGCTCACTCCTACAGACTGGAATACCTTAGTTAGGGCAGTCCTTTCTGGGGGAGACCATTTAATTTGGAAGTCAGAGTTCTTTGAAAATTGTAGAGACACGGCTAAAAGAAATCAACAGGCAGGAAACGGTTGGGATTTTGATATGTTAACTGGTTTAGGTAATTATGCAGACACTCAGGCCCATTAGATATTGCAAGAATTAAAACCGTCCAAAAAAAAATTAGGAAAGATTCATAAAGCTCTATATCCTGAACTTCAATATCACCCCTTAGCCCTGCCTGAGATTAGAGATAATTTTAGGCTTGATGCTCAAACTTTTGATATCCTCAATGCTACTTACAATTTACTTCAAATGTCCAATACAAGCCTAGCCCATGATTGTTGGCTTTGTCTTAAAATGGGCCCCCCTATTCCTCTAGCTATACCTAACTTTTTGTTGTCCTATGTCAATTACTCAAATGAATCCTTGGTAAATAATTCCTGTCCTATTATCTCTCCCCTCTTAGTTCAACCTATGACATTTTCTAATTCCTTTTGCCTCTTTTCACCATCGTATAAAAGCACTAAAGAAATTGATCTAGGCTATGTTGTGTTTGACAACTGTACCTCCATAATCCATGCCACCGACCCTTTGTGTGCTGTAAATGGCTCGGTCTTCGTCTGTGGAAACAACATGGCATATACTTATCTACCTACAAATTGGACAGGGCTTTGTGTTCTGGCCACTCTTCTCCCCGACATTGATATCATTCCTGGAGATGAACCTGTCCCCATCCCCACTATTGAACATTTTATTTATAGACCGAAACGAGCCATACAATTTATTCCCTTATTGGCTGGACTAGGAATCACCACTGCTTTTACAACAGGAGCCACAGGCCTAGGGGTCTCACTAACCCAATATACTAAATTATCCAACCAATTAATTTCAGATGTACAGACCTTATCCAGTACTATACAAGATTTACAAGACCAAGTAGACTCATTAGCTGAAGTAGTTCTCCAAAATAGAAGAGGGCTAGATTTATTAACAGCAGAACAGGGAGGGATCTGTTTGGCCTTACAGGAAAAGTGCTGTTTTTACGCCAACAAATCCGGAATCGTCAGAGATAAGATAAAAACTTTACAAGAAGAACTAGAAAAGCACAGAAAGGGCCTGGCCGCCAATCCATTGTGGACGGGACTCGATGGACTTCTCCCCTATCTCCTGCCATTTCTTGGTCCTTTACTTACTCTTCTACTCTTCCTCACTCTTGGGCCTATAATCCTTAATAAGCTTATGGCATTCGTCAGACAACAAATCGAGGCCTTCCAGGCCAAACCTATACAGGTCCATTATCATCGCCTTGAGATGACTGAAAATGGTGAGTCTTATTTACCTCAATAAGACCACCTCCCCTGTGTGCTGAACTGGACAGTCAATGACGGGTAAGAGGACACTATCTCCACCGGAGCCTAAGACAGGAGGGCCACCTTTGCTGCTGCCTTATCCCATGACGGGCCTAGAACGTGGGGATGAGTTGACCCAACCTAAGACAGGCGCAGTTCCCTGGGGGGTCGTTCTCTTGTCATAAAACAATAAAAAGGGGGACCTGTCCGGAGCTGTGCGCCCCGGCCATAGCGAGTAATTATTGACGATTAGATGCCTGAGCTCTATTCATTTCCACCTCTCACCTCCTTTCCAGATTTGTCTTTTCCCTGTATTAAATACCTCGCACAAGATGGCGCTCTTCCTGCTTCTTCTTCACCCATCTTTCCCGCGCGCGTGAAAATTGTTACTTCGTAGCAAAATTGTTACTTCCTAGCGCAGGCGCAACATGACGACCGACCGTTGAAACCGAAACCTGCCTGGCCACGCCCTCTGAAATGAGATCATTTCCGCCTTGGCCCAACCCCTTCCTCTCCAAGTGTATATAAGGCACTGCATTACCGCCATTAAACGAGACTTGATCAGAGCACTGTCTTGTCTCCATTTCTCGTGTCTCTTGTTCCCCAAATTCCCACTCCCTCCTCCAGGGCCTGCTTCGACGATCCCGCGGGCCGGGATACTCTGCTAGCGAACATTAGAACTTATACTTTCCATCTAAGAGTGCATTTGTATCCACTAACCAAGCTCTCTTTATCCCCCTATTCTGCCCACCATACAGCTTTCCCAGCCTCTGGTATCTATTATTCTACACTCTACCTCCATGAGATCAATTGTTCTAACTCCAATTTGTAGTGAAAAAAATCAGATATGAGATAGTGAAAATATGAGAAATGAGATATTTTTGTGACTGGCTTATTTCATTTAACATAATGTCCTCCAGTTCCATCCATATTGTTGAAAATGACAACGTTCCATTCTTTTTTGATGGCCAAATAATATTCCACCGTGTTTATTTACCATTTTCTTTAACCATTCATCCATTGATGGACATAATTTGATTCCATAGCTTTGCTATTGCAATAGTACTATAATAGATACAAGAATGCGGGTATCTCTTTGTCATAATGATGCCTTTTCCTTTGTATAAATTAACATCTATTAATTTTGTTTCTGCATCAAACCAATTTCATGTTGTTTCATCTATTTAAAAATCCTGACAGAAACCCACAAAGCTGTTTGCCCTCAAATATAAATATTATGATAACATTTAAATTAAATTGGCACTGTGGCTTGAATGAGTCATTTGATAGGACAAAACTTACCAAAAATATATAAGAAATAAATATGTGTAGTAGTGAAAATAAATCAGTGGTGTAAAGATAAGGCATTAAATGCAATGAATTAGTCTTAAGTCAGAAACTTTTATTTCGAATATGGTAAAAGATAATGGTTACACATTTTAACTACCCAGAAATTCAAAATACAGAATGCTTCAAACATGTTTTCTTAGGGGAATGTTCTGAAACAGAAAATACATCACTTTATAATTTCATTAATATGACTCCACGTTATTGTTTCTCTCAAATATGATGCACTCTAAAATGCAGCCAGCTATTATATTTAGTTTCCACTTGCATTCTCTATGAGACCAGTTCCTACATGGTATTTCTGTCAGTAAATGTGGAGATTCAGAAAAGAAAGCAATAAAATGTGGACATCATATATTTTATATTACTATTGGTTACAGCCTTTGCCTTCGGGGACGACCTTGTATGATCAATTTAGGAAAGTAAAACATTAAAAACAAACAAAATAAAAACCCATATATTTTTAATGCCACAAATCTGATGATAGGTTTTAACACAGTAGTGTTTATAATTAAAGTAGGCTTAATTAAATACAAAGCATTTATGTCCAAATTGTAGTGAGTTAACCAACACATATTTATGAAATACCTATTGTTCTAGTTACTGTCCTAGGCAGAGAGACTGAGCACAAATAAAATAACTCTTATACTCAAGAAGTCTTGTGGGCAAAGGAGACATTACAAATAATTACCAATAATTAAGCATTGAAAATTACATCTTTAAAAATTTTCATGCAGTGTATTATGAAAACATATAACAAGAGGACTTAATTTGGTCTGATGGATATTGATGAATTTCCTGAGGATGCAAAGGATGCAACTTAACACCTATTATTTTGTTGAAATTAAATCATTTCCTTAGGCCAAAAAAAAAAAAAAAATAGATGAATGGCAGCTTTTGTTATTCAATGAATTCTATACTCCTACTAGCTCTGGGTGAGCCAATAGTTCAATAAATATGTCATGTATTTCTTCATTAATGTGATTCGAACAGATGTTGGATATTATGGAATTGAAAGCATGCTGAAATTTCCTTCAGATTGACATTGATCTATAAATGAATCGTCTCTAAACAAAGTTATTCATAAAGTTACAAAATTACTTAATTGTACATAGACATAGCCTGTTCTTGTGTTTTCTTTATAAGATTCTTGGGAAAGATTTATGAAACACTCACGCTGAAACTTACATGCTAATTACACAGTATAGCATATCTATGATCTCCCAGTCTGGAAATATCCATTGAGAAAGAGTAAAATTTGCTTGGGATGTGTTATTCTTCTTGAAACTAAAATACCTTTTAGACATAGCTTCTAACTGCACCCGGAGTTTACAAGTCATCTGCTGATAATCTGTCCAAAAAGTGTACTTAGTATCAGAGGATAAATATGAAGCACATTAGTAAATAGTTACTAAGAGGCCCATTAGTAAATCGTTTTTGAGAAACAGACATTTGCTTATTTTTAGTTGTTTTATTTTGTTTTAAATTTTTTCATGGGACAGTCTCATTATGTTGTCTAGGTTTGTCTCAAATGCCTGGACTCAAGCAATCCTCTCTCCTCAGCCTCCCAAAGTACTGGGATGGCTGGGGTGAACCAGCACAGCTGACCTTCTTTTGCTTTTTTTGTACTAAGTATTGTACTTTTATAGGCACTAGAAAATATTAGAGTAAATAAGCCTTCATAACTTCCTTGGAAGAACATTCTAACTGGTGTGAGATGGTATCTCATTGTGATTTTGATTTGCATTTCTCTGATGACCAGTGATGATGAGCATTTTTTCATGTGTCCGATGGCTGCATAAATGTCTTCTTTTGAGAAGTGTCTGTTCATATCCTTTGCCCACTTGTTGATGGGGTTGTTTGTTTTTGTCTTGTAAATTTGTAAATTTGTTTGAGTTATTTGTAGATTCTGGATATTAGCCCTTTGTCAGATGAGTGGATTGCAAAAATTTTCTCCAGATTTCAGAAGTAACATTTCTACTATATTTTATTTCCATAAGTACAAATTTCTATAGTATTCTCTAATGGAGTTCATCCATAAGCAATAGCTAATCAAGTTGCTTCTACCTTTCAGTATATTTTTTCATGGCTGAGCAATCAGTGATTCATTAGCAAACTACGAAAAACTAAACTGGCTTAAAGCTACATCAAAAACCGATTTTTTTAAGGAAAATTTTAAAATATAAAGTTTTCTTTACATACTTGTCATTTATGAAGTGCCTACTATGTATTAGCCACTATGCATGAGTTTTACCTAATACTTGCAATAACTCTGCAAGGGAAATATGATTGCCCAAATTAAACAAATAGAGAGACTGATTTCAGAAATGTTAAGCAATTTGCAAAATTTCACACAGCTAGTAATGTGTGATGTGTGTTTGGCTGCACAGTCTATGTTACTTCTGTTGCTTCTATATCTCTAAAACTAATGTTCCTGCCTGTTTCAGAGAACAGTTTGTGTGGTCTTCAGAAAAACTCTTTTACTATTTTTTTAGAAGCAACTGAATAGTTTGAAGTGAGTAATATATTGTTGTTAGAAGTATTTGATTGTACCAAGGAATGCCTGGAAACAAGGCGTATTTTGTGAAATAAGCACCATTACCATACTACTTAGCTCACTGAAGTTGAAACCCTTAATCTATATTATAGTGGCTGGAAAGAGCTAATATAGTTTCAAAAGCATATACATAATTTTCACTGAGTCATTTATCTATTGCAGAAATATACTGATGTCCAAATGGGTTCTGGGAACTGCCAGTGACCCCCAAATTTTATCTTTCCAATACATGTGAGTTGCAGATTTTTTGATCCTGTTAGATAGACCAATGCTAATAAGCAGCAGAAACTGAAACAAATGCCTACTGATTGTTTGCCTCAACCATACACATATAGTTCCCTCTATAACTGAATATGTAATAGTAATAACCTATTATGGTTTAAATTTATTGAGCTGAAGTCATGCTCAACAAGTACTTTACTAAATTTTAATCTTTAGATGCTCATTTTGTGGTGTCCTTCTTCCACTTTAATAAGAAACTGTACTATATTGACAGAAATCTTTCTATTTTGTTAAATTATCCATAGATTTTTATTTATTATGTATCAAGTCACTGCCACATTCTCTAAATTCTATTTTTTAACTAAATATCCTTGAAGGTTACTTTCATCACTGATATTTTAAATTTCTGTATTTTTATTATTTTTTAAGTTTTTATAACTGTATAAATTTCAGTTTTGTATAAAAGTTTTTTGTAACTATTGATGTATCTGAGTATATAATAAATAAGAATAATCTCTCTATTTTAGAAATATTAAATATGGCACAAGTGGTCTATTTAATTCAATAAAGGCATATTTGATGTCTACTATAACTCAAGAATTCTGCTTGGTGCAGAGGGGAGACTATTATAACCAAGTCAGATGAGACCTTAGTCTTCACATAGCTTATGTTTTAGTAAGGAAGGTTAGAAACAAAACCCAACAAAATCATAACTCATTGTAATGTGTGCTAGTGAGAAAATAAATAGGGCTCAGAGAGGGAACACCATGGAGCAGACTGTCCTACTGCATTTAAGGGCTCACATTACAAATTAAGTGAAACAGGTGCTTCTTTGCTGAATGCACAGAAGGCCATGCCTTGCTGCTCCATGAAAAATTTTATCTTCAAATTTCTTCAGCCACTGAATATAGTTCTTTTTCTGATGTTCGTTGGGTTTTATTTTTTTCCAGCAGTTATACTGAAAATATAACCTTTTTCAGTTTTGAGAAAAGGCAAAAAAAAAAACAAAAAACAAAAAAACAAAACAAAAAAAAAAACACTATTTTTTTTCTGTGTAAGTATTGCTCACACTTTGAGAGATGGCGGTTATATTTTTGAATAAATGCTTATTTGGAAGTCCAGAATACTAATTGCTATTCTTGGACCTGGGCTTTTAAGATACTGATGTTTGAACCAGTTATTGAAGCTCCCTAGCTTTGTCTGAATTTATTATAGATATTTCTACAAGATTAGTTACTATTTTCATTTAATAGGAGGAATTGTATACTTATATTCATTATATTTTAACTGTGAAACATGCCAACGTCAATGATAGAAACTGGATTTCAAGAGTTAAAGTTACCTTCAAAAAATTCACATGACCTGTAAGGCTTGTTTCTTGCAATTTATTCTAGCCTCACCTGTTATTTATAAAGGTTGGCTAAACGTGCCTCCTGACTAAGAGTAAGCAGTCCTAAGAAGACTGGTTCATAATAATTAATTATTAATATTATAAATAAAACGAGGAAGCTGGTTTGGTTTGGAGGGGCAGTAAATTTCAGTGGCTTCAATTGATAGTCTTTTGTTGTATTTGTTGATTATGAGGTTGTAACATGTAAATATCCTCTGAACTTCTCCAACTTTGCGCTAAGGAACCTCCCATTTTCTCCACTTTCCTCTCATTGACTTGACTAAGCACCCTGTGACCATCAGATTTTAGCTGAGTCTACTTGTCTACACATTTCATAGATTTGCTTGCTCTAGAATTCTGTAAACTGTATTTCCTAGACATCTGTTTTAGTTAGCTTACTGTTAATTTCTGCCAGTGGAATCCAGAGAGGGAAACTGGAGGTGAGGGGAAGGGAACAAAAGTTTCTCTTTCAGCATTTAGTTTCTGACAGTGTCCCTCATCAAAAGAGAGCAGCCAACTCCAGCTCCACCCTCCAGACTCTTTGGAATTTCTTTGCTTTTTGGCAGTTAGAATTACAGCTATTTACACCCCCTCTTCAGAGTTCTTTATGTCAAACTTGTGACACTTTCACCACAAACCCTCTCCTTCTCTAGGTTCAAGCACTGTTCCTACAGGATGCATTCTCCAAGCTCCTAGGTTCTGTACAACTGACTCTTCTTTTTGACGTCCCCAGCCCTAGGGGTGGTGGCCTCTTCTTGCCATTATTAATCTTTGCCTAACCTCAGCATCACCTTTATGTTTTTGGCTTTGTACTATCGGTTTAAACAGTTTTCTAGGTTAACTTATTTTCTTTTATAAATACCTAATATTTCCACTGTCTTTAAAATTAAATTTGGCCTGACAAGGACATGTTTTTATGTCATGTTTTACTCAGCATGAGATCTTGATTAACATTTTACCTGACTCAGATTAGTCCAAAGTGCACTAAAGCAAAAGAAGTCATCTAATTTTTAACTAAAGATTTACACTGTTTTAATTTAAATAAATATTTAATTTCAAATTTAAAAGAAACATGGAATACATGGTAACCAATTAAGATGTATCTTTTCACATTAGAAACAAAATAATTACATTCTTGAACATCAGAAAAGGGCCCCACCTCCAGGCCAGAATCATCAAATTCTTATCTGAAACGAAGAGATACGAGCTTTAAGAATTCAGCATTGACCTGATTACTATCCACTTTTACTCACAGGCTCCAGGGGATTTATTAATCATCTCTCTTGAGTTCTCCAACTCACTGAGAAAATTCCTTCTCACTGCACCACAGAGTTTATAGAAGCCCATTAGCCACCTGAGAAGCTCACTTAGGACTTTTTCTGAAAGATCCACACTGGAATCATTTCTGTTAATATTTCTGAAATTTCTGGATTTAAGAATGAAGTGAACATTTGAGAAACTTGCAAACAGAAAAAAATAGTTAAGAAGAAAGAGAAATCTGGCATTTCCTTCCTGCAATCCTTACATCTGGAAGGTTTATATTACTGAGGAAAGAACCAAAACTTCAGCATGATAAACCCTGTCAATAGATGTTTCATGAGTAAAGATGAAAAGCCATTTATAAACCTTCAAAAACTTAAAATGTATGCTGCCCATACACCTTCTCTAAAAAGGAATAATTAAGGACATATCCCAGCCTACGGAAAACTGAACCAGAATAAAGTTGAGATAGGAGTTCACAAACATTGACTGCGGCTTGAGGATGACTAGAACATAAGTTTATGTTTGGAAACATGTTTCTTTAACTTTGCTATGCTTTAAAAGTAATAGTAAAGACTACACAACTTGATAAGAATGCAAGTAGGTAAATATAGCTCTACACTGCCTCATTTCTTATTGAGGCAAACTCAAGTTTAATGGTATTTTAGCCACATTTTGGAGGGAAATATCTACCAAGTTAGAGACGAACCACTAAGCTAAGGCTTGTTATTTTTAATCTCTCAACTAGCATACAGAGAAAACTGATATTATCACTCAAGCAAGAAGTCTGCCATTTTTCAGGCACTGTCATACAGGCCCAACATTCAGATTTTGAACCTGAATCTGTAAGTACTTAGGAATCTCTCCTTAACCACATTTGTGTTTCAGGATAAAAATTTTCATCTTATGCCTCCTTAGGAGCTATGGGCCACAATTAGCCCATAGCAATTTCTTGATACAAATATTAAATAGACAGGAGAAATGAGTAACCAATAAGGCCTTTTGATTCAATATTAAAATACTGAATCGAAAGGTATGTGACATGTTGTAACACGCTGGTTAGCAGCGCAGATGATAAAGAAGTATTTTATCTATTCAAATTCCAGGTCTACCTCATACCACCTGAGTTATCTCGGAAATCTACTATAGCTGTCTCCTCCTTATTTCCTCATATTTAAATAAATTGTTTAATAATAGTTTCTAGCCTATAGAGTTATTGCAAGGATTAACTGAGGTACTGTATTCTGTTTAGGCAAGAGCTTAAACAGTATTCTAAATAGCATTTAGATAGCAAATATTAAAGTTTGACATTGTTTTTATATCTCTATTTGATATCTATATAATTGTTACATTTCTTTATATTATATACTATGCTTTACATCTCTATAATGTATCTAATTTTTACATGTAATGTATGTAAATAATTTTATATCTCTATAATGTAATTTGTAACATTCAAATAAATTTTCAAAGAAAGCAAAATAGGAATGGCACAATATTAGCAATAATAATAGAAATAAATATTAGTATTTACCGTGTATTATGCACTCTATTGAAACGTGGAGATTTGGCAGATATGTTATAAAATGCTAAATATGTCTTCTTTTTGTATAGAAGTAGCTATAAGCATATGTATAGTTATGTCTTCATAGTTTGATATTGATATAAAAATATTTGTTGCTATAACCGCTAGTGGAATAAAATAAGTAAATAAAACATTCAACTCAATAGACAAAAAGAAAATGAGAAAAATGTGAACATATATTCACTCTATGAAGATGAACATTTCTCTCAAATGTATAAAACATAATCAATAATTGATTAACAGCTGGCCACACACACCCCCACAAACACACCCTCACACACACACATGCCTTTATTTACTCTTAAGTAGAAATCTAATTGATTGGATTAATCCAAAGTCAATGTGATAAAACAATATTATTAAAGCAAAATGAAAATTAGGTTTACTGACATTTCTAAATGAATAAATAAATGAAAGTATAAAATGCTGATTATTTACAGATTGTTCTTATAACAAAAATCTAAAGAATGTAGGTTAACCATTACTCTGAGAAGCCTTCATAACTTTAAGTTATTTGAATACAAATGAATTAAACCTTCAACTCAAGAAGTTTGGGGAAAAACTAGAAAAACAGAAGGAGGAATAATTGATTATTTTAGCAAGGAAAATGACCACCTTAGGAAAACACCAGTAAAAATACTAGATATTGGATTTGTATATTTTCTTTAAGAATTTAGGGTAAAACACCCAGAATCTTGGTTACACAGATGAAAAACAGATAGAGAAAACATAAATTATGGCATTACAAATAATAAAGATAATGAAACCACAAATTCGAAGAGACTGCATGATGTAAAACAGGTTATTATAATCTTATATAAATGTTTTTGATAATAATAATAAACCTTAAGTGGAAATTGCTAAAGTTGCTTAGCAATATGGGGAAACACAGATTAATTTCCCTGAATAAATTAAAATAATTATGAAAGGTATACATTTAAAAAACTGTAGTGGTTTCACAAATAAATTTTAGCAAACTGTAAGATGTATTTTATAGAATATAAAAATACATAATAGTTATAAATTAAATTTATGAGATAAACATATAATTCATAGAGTTAGGGATAGGTTTGACCTATTATTTACAATCAAATTGATAAAGATTCTAAACCAAGAGGAAAAATAATATAGATCCCTATTGTAAATGTTAGTCAAGAAATCTCAAAGGTAATAGTTACACAGATCACATGGAGTAATGAAAATAGACAATGACCAATTAAATTTCAACCTAAGAATAGAAGGATGATTCAACATTAAGGGTTTTATTCACATAGATCAGTGCATGAATGCATTATTTTAAAATGTATAATAATATCAGTAAGTACTATAATACATTAAATAGTTATATAAATACTCTTTTGTGCTCTGAACAAAAGACAAAATTCTTAAATTATGCCTTAAGCATATTGCCCATATTAAAATTAAAGGTATAGTTCACTTCCTCACAGTAAACACCGTATTAAGAAATTACAAACAATTCTCAGTGAAATTAAAAACAAAACAGTTTTTCTAAATATTTAAATTTATTTTCAGATTTTATCCAGTGCAATAAGGCAAGAAAAGAGAAAGTGCTGAATAGTATGTGTAGAAAAAAAGTTACATACAAATTTGGATTATGGTAGTAAAAGATCTGTTATACTTACATTCAGCTTGGTCTTCAATTCATCTTGGAAATGTTTTCACATAACCCAGTAATTTTTTGTCACATTCTGCTGAGGAGATACTGCTAATCATTTGTGTGCTCTTTAAACTCCCCCATCATCGCCTTCAATAAATAAAATCACTATATTCTATCAGAAAAGAAAGTATAATTATGTGGAAACTGCTTCAAGTGATTCCCTTTTTACATAATTTGTTTTTATTTAAGATCATCCTTCTCACCTTTTCCCAAGCACAGTGGAAGAAATCTCATTTTTAAAAATTCAATGTTGATAACTTTCTGAAATAAGGATTCAGATAGTTGTATTAAGATGAAAAATTAAACCTAAGTATGTTTATGCACCACACTTAGAAAATATGATTGATAGAGCAAGGATACAAGAGGTAGCTGTAGAAGATGAAATACAATCAAGAGATGGTTCTATGAAAAGTCTTTCCTGGTAGCCACCAAACTAGAATTAGAAACTTCACTACCATTCTCCCATAGTACCTACCCTATGCTTTTTTTTTAATCATATGGGTGCTTATTTTTATATTATAATATTGTGTTACATTTCTCATTCAGTATTTTAAAATTTCTCTAAAAGGTCATCCTATGCTAATAGATTCTTCATTATTTTATTTATGTAAATTCACATATTTATTCTACCCTTACCATGTATTATGCACTCTATTGAAAGGTGGAGATTTGATGGTAGGAAACAAAATTAATGACCTCATTCACTAAGTCTCCATTTCTCATTAAAAAAGAGTGAAGTTAGTCAATTGCTTACATGAATAAATGTAAAGCTCTAGGCAGATTGAAAAGGAAATAAAGTATGTAATGTTGAAAGTGCTATGGTCTGAATGTTTGTGTTTCCTCAAATGTGTAAGTTGAATCTATCAATATGATATTAGGAGGTGTGTCCTTTGGGAAGAAGATGACTAGATCACTAGGTTAGAGCCCTTGGGAATGAGATTAGTGCCTTTGTAAAAAATATTTCAGAGAGCTGTCTGGTCTCTTTCTATAATGTAAGGACTCAGGGAAAAGGCACTACCTATGAACAAGGAAACAAACCCTTAACAGACACTGGATTCGTTGATACCCTCATTTTGGACTTTTCAGCACTTAGAACTGTGACAAATAAGTTTCTGTTGTTTATAAGCCATCCAATCTATGGTATTGCGTTATAGCAACCTAAACCCACTAAAAAGACAAGAAATTATAATGGAAATATCTACATTCAGTCCTAGAGGGTAGGAAATATAACTCTAAAATGATATATGAAGTGAGATCTTAAGAAATTCTAGGATTTAATTGGGCATTCATAATAGGTAATCATAAAAGGTATTTATGGTTGCCAAATTAGCATTTCTTAAATTTTCTGTTGTAAGTGGAAAATCACACAGGATCCTATGTGAATACTTTGCTCTTATTTACGACAGTAAAGATGTAATAAAAATCATATAATTAAATAATTCCCAAATTAACCATCTAATTATCGGTCTGTGGTCTGTGATCTATATAAACTAATCAATACTACCTTTTCCATTGGGCACTCATATTACTCCTATTCAGTTACAAAGAGAATCACAGCACTGACAAGTAGTCAATAAACATTAAATAAATGCATGCATCAATAAAATATATATAGCATATTCTTAAAATAAGTAAATATAATTAATTTAACAAAAATAAATGGAGCTAAAGAAATTCAAAACCCTGAACAGCCTTCCAATTGTGATGCACACTGGATTCTTCCTTTATCACCTGTAACCTACAGGCAAGACCCAGTGAGTACCATTTCTCATACTAATATAAAGCTCACATCATCTCTCTCACTTGTCATCTTGGCTTGCACAGTTTCTAGAGTGAGAAGACCAATATGGCCTTTGGAATCAGCAGGCTCCTCTTCTTGGAACAGAGGAATTAAATTAAATATCAACCAAAAACCTGTAAAATGATTTGTTAAGAAATCTGTGTGTATGTATTCATTTATCTAATATCATCAAAATCTTGAAATATCTGGCATCTCTGAGATTTAAAATACAAGAGGGAGAGAGCTTACTGTTTACAAACATACATTAACTTTATGCTTAAACTCAACGTATACTACAGTGTAGTGAGTAATGGAATGTCACAGCGGATCCAATTTAGATGATGTAAAGCCTCTTTACTAATTAGTCATAGCAGTATTCCTTCCTACCTCCGCCTGAACATTCATTCAATTATTCTTCAGAGAGTAGAAGCAAGCTGTGATACAGTGGAAGCCGATGTAGAAGGAACAAACTTATTCACACTTTACTATTCCATTAGGTCTTTAGACACAGTTGATGAGGTATTTGGTAATTTCCACTTAACAATGGCAAATAAAATAAGCAGCTGCACCTCAGATCTCACTAGCACCAGTATTCTCAGAACATAGTGACAGAAAAAGCATCATGTTACCTTCAAATTCATTTTTTTGTCGGTTAAAATTCATGCCTCTAATCCCCTTACTGGATCGCTGCTTGTTGAAAAGTGGCATCATTTACAATACTGACAGCAGGGGATTGGGGTGCCAGGAACTGCAAATGTGTTGTCATCTGACTTCAGCAATGGGTTGGGTATCCAAAGAATAATGAAACATATTTTCAACAAGGAAAAGTCTCTTAAAAAGAAAAAAAAAAAAAACACAAAACAACAACAGCAAACAGCACAGATTAGAATGGATCTGAAACTTGTTTTAAGGCCTCTGCTAAATAGCTTTATATTCCTATTTTTCCCTTCTTGTTATTTCACCAAATAATATTTTAACTGCGCTCTCCCTCTTCATTCCAATAACTATTTTTGCTAAATCAATCCATACTCAATAGAAGGCTTCAAATAAAGATTCATTATTCATTTTTGCATGAATTTAGTTCTTTCCAAGTGCTTATTAATCTAAAGATATATATATATATATATGTTTTTTTAACATATGGTGATTATCTAAGAAAAAATTGTCAAGGTCTTTGAAATCCAACTGGCTGTCTTCTCCAATGCTACACACAGATAAAGTGAATGTATCAATTAATAAATGATTTAAAATATAAGTAGAAATATGAATTCTAGACTTTATTCCCTGTATGTATAAGGGTGAGAAAGGTATTCAAAATTTCTACCTCTCCTCAACTTTCTTCTGAATCATTCTTCTATGTTTACACTAATTAGATGAGGAGAAAGAATAATTAATTGATTGTTCAGCTTCCTAGATATTGACAGGCCCAGCTTCTAAGTAAGTACACACATTGTGGCTCAGCCAATTTACATTCTCTGTAGACTCCTGACCGTCCACAGATTTGGATGGATGGTTATAAGAGTCGGGACCTGTCTTGGGTGGGAGAAAAAGTGCACGTGTTTCCACCTACCTAATCAGTGTTTCCTACATTGGAGATTTTGGCTTTGCTTATTTATTTATTTTTTTATATTGTATTTTAAGTGAATAATTCTGTATGGAACAGTGGTAGTGATACGAGTCAGAATTCAGGTATGTCTGCATCTACTAGCCAGATATATAGGACCATCCCTGACATCTTGGATTAGCTTCTACCCTGGCAGACTGATTTTTAAAACATTGATAAAACTAAGTCTATAAACTAATGCAAAATAATATTATCACAAACCCAACTTGGCTTTTAAAATTTAGAATTACTCTTACTACTGATTTGAGAAAATTTAATTCCTACCAACATAAATATTTTCTAGCATTCATAGTGGATGTACAAATTCTAATACTATATAAGACAACAAGTTGTTTTGAAGACGATGGGGGAACCATTGGTCCTTAGCTATCCACTGAGGTTTTATACTCTTATTCTTCCACCACATTACCATTGGTATCTCCTGGGCAGATTTTCTTGTCTAGTAAGCCTCTTAGGTATTTCTTTGCTACACATAAGAGTTACTTTCATTACATATTGGGGCTTAAGAATCTCCAACGCTTTTTAAAGCTCAGCCTGCCCTGAATTGCTGGGACAGATGTTCCTTTTCTGGGACCTGACCATCTGCCTAAGTGACACACAGAGTCTCTTTCTCCAATCAGCCTCTGATTTCATCCATTTCTCCACCTCATCACCTGTTGCAAGCCCAAGGAATTATTTATTAGGCTGGAAGAGAATTGTCTCCTACTCATAAAATGTCATTTCCTCCATGCATTTTATTTATATCCTCCATCTTCATTGACTCTCTAAATACTTAGGTATATGTAAATATCTTACATTCTTTTTCTGAAGACAATTTATATGGAAACTCTTATTTCTTAAATTAAAGATGTGATGTTATGGGAGAGAAAAAAGGGGGAATAACAAAGAGAGAAGAAAAATAGTTGATGTTTAGAAAAACACCCGGCTATGCTCTGCCTATTATATGACCAGATATAATTCAAACAATAGTTACACAGTCACTGAATGATGAAAAAACTAATCATTGGGGGAATGGGAAGTCAGTACAATATCTGCTTATTTTGAAAAAAGTGAAACACTTTGCATATTTTTTTCTAAGTTTGTAGCATTAGTAGTTGTCACCGAACTCAAAATATTATTTATTTGATATTCTTGCCTGACTTTCTGTTAGAGTGATTTAACTTGGAATTTGTGAACACAAATTAGATAATTAATGAATTAGAGAGGAAAGTATCGGTTATATCTATACTTTTACCAACATTTGACTGAAATCAATATTCTCTCATACTATGAATACCAATAACAGACTACAGTGATAGTAATAGATATGAATTTGTAACCTACATAAATTACAGTTATATTTATATGAGATTACATTGTTGTAAAAACCTTAAAGTATGTTTGCACTTATTATTATAAAATTTCAGTAAGTTTCAGAACCATGACTAGATATAGTTTTTTATTACATTGGTAAAGAAGCACATATATTATTCTGTCTCCCTGTATTTTGGGTTTAAATGTCTTGATAACTAAATTTCAGTAGAACTGATTTCCTTTGTAATTGCATGAAATTTATTTTTTCATTTAAAAACATTACTTAAAGAAGGACTACGTAATCTTTACCAGACAGCCAGAGGACAACCTGACGCACACAAATGTTATGAGCACCACATGTGGCTAAAACTTCTGACAAAGCTAGAAATAGTTCTATATTACCCACACCACTAGCAGAGCAAGATTATGACTGCTCCACCAAACACTCTGGGAATTTGGTTTTAATTAATGAATAGATGCTTTTCGACCTTGGGTTTGAAATTTTCTCATCTGTAAACATGACTAAACAAAAGAAGCAATAGTGTAATGCCTACTTATATTTATTTTTATCAAAATTAAGAAATAAATTAAGCTTTACTAACCTTTAATGAATGGAGAAAAACTGGTGCTTTCCCTAGATCCACATCGCTGTGACAGTCACTTGTCACTTACAATGTGGAAGTATTTTCAAAGGAAGTTTGAGTAATTTTTAAAGGTTAGTAATGGTGGATACATTTTTGTTTGCACTAGTAGAACATTTCAACATACTGTATTTTGTATAAGATTTATCTAGTACAGCTAAATATTATTTGGAAATAATTAAATAGTAAATTCTACAATAATTGGTAATGTAATGAGATTGAGTTTAAAAAGGAGTCATTTTTCTTTGCAAAGAGATGAGTACATGACTCAAATTTGATAACCTTTTCTGTGATGTCAGTAGTTTGCTACCAAGCAGATATATTCTAAAATAATAAAGCTACTTATTCTGTCATTTCAACAAAGGTTGCATTTTAATACCAAGGGGTAAAATGATTGCTTTTCTAAGGGAAGTTTTCATATAGAGAGAAGTTTAAAAGAAGATGGTTGAAAATTTGTTCATATTTATGTGACTTTGTTGCCACAATGTCTCCTATATTACAGTTTTAAAACTCTGAAGCAATATTGAGAAGCTACACAGCTTCTAATTAAAATATTTTTAATTATTAACTTTTGGTAAAAATATAAATATGCAACATCTTAGTTTGAAAGAACTATCCAGTATCAGGGAAACGAAAATTTACTGTCTGTAGTTCAACAAAAATCTATGTAATTGGAATATGAGATCAAAATTTATAATAGTTTAATAACTGCTATCAATGATGCATTTTTTCATTTTTATATATGGATTTTTGTTAATCTATCATAATCATTAAATCCAAATATTACACAAAAATAAGCAACTATCCACAATATTTCTACATTGATGTATTACAAATAGGTAAACTCAAATTTTCAAAAATTATGAGGTAATCACCTTCTCTCAACAGAAATATTAATATTCACTTTAGTGAAACTAAACGTTTTGTACCATTAAAAATAATTAATGATTTTATATCATATATTTAACCCCTTTAATTTTTTATGTTTAATATATTTCTGTATACACCTATTATATCGGTTTGGTGGTATATATATGTACAACTTCAATAAGTTAACATACATTCAGTAAGTAAACATATATCAAGATTTAAAATTTAAAATCTTTTCACGAATGCAGTGCATATTCCATAAACCTGACACATCACTGGAATAAACATATAAGACTTTCCACAAATCACTAATATTTATTTAATACTCTGTGCTAGAATAGTTTAAAAAATTCACTTGCTGTTATATTGACTAATTTCCTTTACATATCCTAAGTGGTCATTTGGAAACCATTTCCTTCTGAAAGTCACTTAAAAATGGCTTTTATGACTGTAGGCAGTGGCTCAAGCCAGTAATCCCAGCACTTTGGGAGGTGTGAGAATGACCTGAGGTTAGGAGTTCGAGACCAGCCTGATCAACTTGGTGAAACTCATCTCTACTGAAAACAGAAAAATTAGCCACGCATGGTGGTGGGCACCTGTAATCCCAGCTACTCGGGTGGCTGAGGCAGGAGAATCACTTGAACCCAGGAGGTGGAGTTTCAAGTGAATAAAGATGTGAGAGATTGGGCCACTGCACTCCACTCCAGCCTGGGTGACAGAGAAAGACTCCGTCACCAAAAAAAAAAAAAAAAAAAAAAAAAAAATACTAGCAAGGCTATTTGTTTTATGTTTCAAATATTTCATGAGTTCTTGTCATTATGGGGATATTTTGCATGGTCTGCATTATACGCCACAGAGGTCCTCTTGTATATAAGTGTGATCTCCTAAGTGGCTATTTTAGCTACCCATGGAGATTTTCATTAACTTTTGGGGCTCTGTGTCATCCCATCACCACAATTAATGCCTTAGGTCTGGCTATTAAGATCTTAGGCCCAGATTACTGCCAGAATGTTCTAACCAGTGTCAATATCCATCATTGTAGGCTTTGAATGGTGCTACCACAATATTTTCAAATAGTAACTCCATACTTCAACCTCTTCAGTGGCTTTTCCTCACCTTTAAAATACAAATCCCACATCATTAGCCTGAGACAAAGCTCTCTCATGGCTGGGCTCTGGTCCCCTGAGCCTCTGTTGACCTTCTGCACTCCCACATGTGTACCACATTGTCACCACACTGTTGCACATGCAGTTTCCTCTGCTGGAAACCTCATTTTCTATCCAAATGACATCTAACAGCTTCTTCTCAATCTAGAATCTTATCTTCTTATACATCTGACAGTCATTCCTCCTCTGTTTCATTTCATTTGGTTAAGCTCCAGCATCAATGTTTATCATGTCATTTATTGTATTTTAAAATAAGTTCTATTGTTGGCAGGAACACCTAGACAAGATGTTTGTCTAGAAATCCTGAAATGTATTAATTCCCTGAATTCACTTACAGAGATGGAATGTTGAATGTCTTTGTGAAATTAACTGAAAGAATGGTTTTATTTTCACTCTGCATTAGACTAGCCATTGACGATAAAGAAGAAAAAAGTACCTAAAAACAAGTGGAAGGATATGCTATGGAAATATATATACTAATTGAGGTACATGCATGTATTATTAATATCTGAAGATTTTATCTTTTATGTTTTTTTATTTTTTTACTGTACTTTAAGTTCTAGGGTACATGTGCACAACGTGCAGGTTTGTTACATATGTATACATGTGCCATGTTGGTGTGCTGCACCCATTAACTTGTCATTTACATTAGGTACATCTCCTAATGCTATCCCTCCTCCCTACCCCCACCCCATGACAGGCCCCGGTGTGTGATGTTCCCCTTCCTGTGTCCAAGTGTTCTCAATGTTCAGTTCCCACCTATGAGTGAGACTATGCGGTATTTGACTTTCTGTTCTTGCAATAGTTTGCTGAGAATGATGGTTGCCAGCTGCATATGTGTCCCTACAAAGGACATGAACTCATCCTTTTTTATGGCTGCATAGTATTCCATGGTGTATATGTGCCGCATTTTCTTAATCCAGTCTGTTATTTATGGACATTTGGATTGGTTCCAAGCCTTTGGTATTGTGAATAGTGCCTCAATAAACATACATGTGCATGTGTCTTTATAGCAGCATGATTTATAATCCTTTGGGTATATAGCTACTAATGGGATGGCTGGGTCAAGTGGTATTTCTAGTTCTAGATCCTTGAGGAATCACCACACTGTCTTCCATAATGGTTGAACTAGTTTACAGTCCCACCAACAGTGTAAAAGTGTTCCTATTTCTCCACATCCTCTCCAGCACCTGTTGTTTCCTGACTTTTTAATGATTGCCATTCTAACTGGTGTGAGATTTGTATCTCACTGTGATTTTGATTTGCATTTATCTGATGGCGAGTGATGATGAGCATTTTTATCTGTCTGTTGGCTGCATACATGTCTTCTTTGGAGAAGTGTCTGTTCATCTCCTTCGTCCATTTTTGGATGGGGTTGTTTGTTTTTTTCTGGTAAATTTGTTTAAGTTCTTTGTAGATTCTGGATATTAGCCCTTTGTCAGAGGGGTAGATTGCAAAAATTTTCTCCTATTCTGTAGTTTTCCTGTTCACTCTGATGATAGTTTCTTTTGCTGTGCAGAAGCTCTGTAGTTTAATTAGATCCCATTTGTCAATTTTGGCTTTTGTTGCCATTGCTTTTGGTGTTTTAAACATGAAGTCCTTGCCCATGCCTATGTCCTGAATGGTATTACCTAGGTTTTCTTCTGGGACTTTTATGGTTTTAGATCTAACATTTAAGTCTCTAATTCATCTTGAATTAATTTTTGTATAAGGTGTAAGGAAGGGATCCAGTTTCAGCTTTCTACATATGGCTAGCACCATTTATTAAATAGGGAATCCTTTCCCCATTGCTTGTTTTTGTCAGGTTTGTCAAAGATCAGATGGCTGTAGATGTATGTTATTATTTCTGAGGGCTCTGTTCTGTTCCATTGGTCTATATCTCTGTTTTGGTACCAGTACCATGCTATTTTGGTTTCTGTAGCTTTTAGTATAGTTTGAAGTCAGGAAGCGTGATGCCTCCAGCTTTGTTCTTTTGGCTTACAATTGTCTTCGTAATGCGGGCACCTTTTTGGTTCCATATGAACTTTAAAATAGTTTTTTTCTAATTCTGTGAAGAAAGTCATTGTTAGCTTAATGGGGATGGCATTGAATCTATAAATTACCTTGGGCAGTATGGACATTTTCATGATATTGATTCTTCCTATCCATGAACATGGAATATTCTTCCATTTGTTTGTGTCCTCTTTTATTTCATTGAGCAGTGATTTGTAGTTCTTCTTGAAGAGGTCCTTCACATCCCTTTTAAGTTGGATTCTTAGGTATTTTATTCTATTTGAAGCAATTGTGAATGGGAGTTCACTCATGATTTGGCTCTCTGTCAGTTATTGGTGATTTTTGCACATTGATTTTGAATCCCGAGACTTTGCTGAAGTTTCTTATCAGCTTAAGGAGATTTTGGGCTGAGACAATGGGGTTTTCTAAATATACAATCATGTCATCTGCAGACAGAGCAAATAAAGATAATTTACTCTCTTCTCTTTCCACAAGAATGAATATTCTTATTTTTAACTATCAGGAGAAATGAACCAACCATATTTAATGAAATAAGTACTCCAAAAATAGATAAAATCCATTCCAAGATAAAATTAATAAGCAATAGAAAAATTAGAAAATGTTCTTCATTTAAGAAAATCAATTCATACTCTCTGTTTGGTGATTTAACAAATGTAAAATGTTATGTTTTTAAAATATGAATTTACAGCAGGAATAAGATTAATGCATTCACTCAGATGCTAATTTACAAACTAGAATTATTCTTAATATATATTGTGGTTAAAGTTTTCAGACAAAAGCTAAAAGTATCTTCAAAATTTGTATTGTTATGTAATCCTGCTGAAGCAAGATCTACTTCTGAACAATTTCTACTTCAAATAATTTATTTTCAGAATGAATTAGAAATTGAAACATTAAATTATATTCTCCACAGGGCTTTTCGAATATTGTCACATTAAAAATGGATTATTTACTAAATAAATACTTCTAGCTATGGTGTTTTTATTTGTGTGAGTAAATGTCTCTGTATTTTAAAAAAATCAATATTCATATAATGAAGATGAACTTGTTAAATGAAAATAAAACACTTTGACTATATATCTTTTACTATATTTTTAAAGCTTTGCAGTTTGTTTCTTGGAGCCAGGAATACATATTTATATTTCTTATTAATAATATTTACCTGCCCCTTCCCAAATTAACTTTCGACTGGCCCCTTTTTACTAATTCCGTTTGAAAGGAAGGATTGGTATTTCTGCTTTACCAACATAAAGTCATTGACTAATTTGTCTTTCTATTTTCATAGCACAAAAGTAAACTGCCTTAAAACATTCTTTAAAGCATTTTAAAACATTCTTTTAAAATGCTTATTGAATAAAAGAAACAAAATGAACAATTATTTCAATTTCTGGCACTGTATACAATGAAAAGACAAAATTTTCTGAAGTTCTCAATTCAGAAGCAGAAGTTCAGTTTGATGATAAATATTCAAACTAAAACTAGAAAAATAATGTCCCTATCATCAAGCTTTAGGCTAATTTTTGTCAGGTAAAGACAGACTTTACATTTGGGAAAGGAGATGAGAAGATAGAAGGAATGGAGAATAAGGTATTAGAGGTCAGAGATAATCAAGATGACATGAGATATCAAACACTTCAGTCAACCATAAAAAGATGAATATTTAAAATATTTAGCTTTTTACATTATCTTAGGAGTTTATCTTTTCTATTTCTATTGTAAGTTCATGTAGATGATGATATCAGATACATTTTTAAAATCACAATCCAAAAGTTCACGATTTAATTTCCAGCCTCCTTTCCTGCTGCTGCTCCTGTCTGTTCTGAACATGAGTGATGATGTGGGGCCTCCGCAACATCATTACCTTATGTAGTTTGTATGCATGAAGCAGATGTAATCTCAGATGATCAGGCATCCGTTACTCCTATGAGGAAATATCTACAATAAACAATTAATTGCATTTCAGATCCTCCAGTAAGTCATTTATAGAAGATTTAACAATACTGTTCATGGACATTCCATTGATTTGTATTTTGTGACTAATTTATCTTTGCTTTGTTATGACTGGAGATAATGTAGAGCATTGTTTTCCTTTCTCTTTTCTTGCAGCAAATTATCCTGTACTAGACTTGCTTTGTTACCCTCCTTCTGATGTTACTGGATTTATTTATGAAGTCGAGCATTGATAAGTATGTGAAGATTTTCATTCTTGTTATTACATAGAGGCATTTACCAGAATACAGAAGTGGGATCCTTATTCAATAAGTAAAAACTGTAGTGCCCTTGAAGTTCTCTTCTTAGATGGTCATAGTTGCCGCTCATAACACAGAGCACAAAGGCTTCAAAGAAATGCAGCTTCCCTGCCTTTTCTTGTTTTCTCAACACACACAAAGGTACTACAAAGGTTTAAGACTGTAAAGTTACCTTTCTAAAATCTATCACAGTCTAAGAATATTTCATGACCAGGAAAATTAGGGCTACCAGAATGGTAATAGAGATGTGGCTCAAGCAATTTATTATGATTTTTATTTTCAAGTGTAATCCCTTCAGAAAATGATGAACAGCCTAAAGATGGGGAAGCCATGAATTTGCGCAAATCTTTTTAAGTTTTTTTTTTATTATTATTATTTTTATTTTTACAGTGAAGACAGCATTTGGAAATAAATAGAAACAACTTAGTTAAGCAAATAACGAAAAATAATCTGTGTGTGTGTGTGTACGCCTTGTGTGTGTACGCCCTGTGTGTGTGTGTGTGTGCGCACCCTCACCCAGAAAGCAACCTGATCTTCACTGTTTAGGACTCTTAGTTTAAACTTAACCTAAACAGTTTTGTGGGAGATTTCCACTTAATGACTATCATATTAAGTTTTTTAATGAATGGTAATATATATATACATGATAAAAACAGAAGAAGCAAAAAAAAAAAAATACAGTTCACTTCCTAGTTAAATGATAATTCTAATTTTGGGAATTTCATTTGTTATTCACTTCTTTTCCTTCATTGTAAAGTACACCTCTTAGTATTCCCAAAGAGACTCAAGATTTGCATAAAAATCTAATTGTGTGTATTCATGCAAAACTTTTCAATTCATGACAAACTATCCATAGATACTAAAATTAATTTGTGAGTGAAGAGTCATTGTGTTCAGAGATGGAAAGTGTCAAGCTTTCTGCTCTTCCTTACTTTCCTGCTACTTAGCTGTCCAGGGCATGGACTTGTGAGAAGTGCTAAACATTTACCTAAGAAAAGAGCTACACATCTGAGACAGATGTATATACGAACCTGTTCTTGTATATCTGTGTACTTTTGCATGTGTCCTCATTTCATTATTGAAGGGAAATATAAATCTTTCTATATCGTAAGGCAATTAAATCAAATACAAAGTCATTTAAATTTTGTGATACTTGGATGTTATTTTACTACTTGTAGCATGTAGTAATCAATGAATCTATTTAATACAATGGATTCTTATATTTAATACAAAGGAGGTTTAGTATTTTGTCAGCGACTTCTCCATTTCCCACTGTCTATAATGGTGAAATTCCAAGGCTCAGTGATAGACTTCACACTATTTCTATAGCTGAAATTACCAGGAAAACAAACCAAATCAAGAAATACAAAAGAAAAAGAGTTTGACAAAGTATTTGCTGATACAATTAAATGATAATATCAAAATTGAAAAAGGAAATTTTACTGTTAAATGCATATCAGAAGAACTTTTTTTTTCTGAGGTTAGTCTTACTCTGTCACCCACGCTGCAGTATAGTGGTATGATCATGGCTTATTGTAACCTTTAGCTTCTGGGCTCAAGGGATCCTCCTGCCTCAGCCTCCTGAGTAGCTGGGACTATAGTTCATCCCACTGCTCCCAGCGAGTTTTTTTCTTTTTTTGTAGAGATGGTGTCTTGTTATGTTGCTCAGGATAGCCTCAAACTTCTGGCCTTAAGTATTCCTCCAGCCTCAGCCTCCCAAAGTACTGTGACTACAGGCATATGTGTCACTATGCTGGCCCACGAGAAAAAACTTTAAGGTCGTCAATTTTTACATGATGTTTATATCTTTCTCAAAGCCACTGTTTAGGCCCATAACTATCATTATGGAAGAACGAGAGAGAAGTTAAGACTACAATCCTGTCTACAGCTTAAGTATTAGAAATGATGTCCTTAGCAGCACTTTATTTATTATATTTTCCTTATCTTCTTGTTAGAGATTTTTCAGAATGTGTAGCGATGTTTTTGATGATGCCATATTCATCAGACATTATTTTACCTATTGTAACATAGTTACTGTCATGAACATAGGAGGGAAAGAAGATTATATGTTTGACCCAAAAGTTTAGATGAAAGTTTTAAAAATACCACTTGTCTCTCTCTGGGATTCAAAATTTTAAACACACTTAACTTTATTCAATTCAAATGAGAAAAAATTTAAGATTTAGGAATCATCATTGTTAACAAAAGTCAGAAATTCTGTATCTTCAATTATTATTTGGTAATGAGTCATCTGAGTTGATTCCACATCTGGGCAATTGTAAATAATCCTGCAGCGAACATGAGAGTGCAGATATTTTTGCTGAGGCAAGAGAATCGCTTGGACCCAGGAGGCGGATGTTGCAGTGAGCCAAGATCACACCATTGCACTCCAGCCTGGCCAACAAGAGTGAAACTCCATCTCGGCCGGGTGTGGTGGCTCACGCCTCTAATCCCAGCACTTTGGGAGGCCGAGGCGGACAAATCACGAGGTCAGGATATCGAGATCCGTCCTGGTCAACATGATGAAACCTCGTCTCTACTACAAAAACAAAAAATAGCCAGTGTGATGGCGGGCGCCTGTAGTCCCAGGTACTCGGGAGGCTGAGACAGGAGAATGGCGTGAACCCGGGAGGCGGAGCTTGCAGTGAGCGGAGATTATGCCCCTGCACTCCAGCCTGGGCGAAAGAGTGAGACTCCATCTTAAAAAAAAAAAAAAAGAGAGTCAAACTCCATCTCAAAACAAACAAACAAACAAAATAAGATAATGATTTCATTTCCTTTGAAAATATGCCCCTATAGTGGGATTACTGGATTATATGGTAGTTCTAGTTTTAATTTTTGAGCAACTTCTGTACTGTCTTCCATAATGACTGTACAGATTATATTCCCACCAACAGTGTAAAAGATTCCCTTTTCTTCACATCCTCCCCAACACTTGTTATATCTGATATGGTTTGGCCGTGTCCCCATCCAAATCTCAGCTTGAATTGTATCTCCCAGAATTCCCACGTGTTGTGGGAGGGACCCAGGGGAATGTAATTGAATCATGGGGCCAGCCTGATAGTGAATAAGTCTCACGAGATCTGATGGGTTTATCAGGGAGTTCTACTTTTGCTTCGTCCTCATTTTTCTCTTGCTGCCTCCATGAAATAAGTGCCTTTCACCTCCCACCACGATTCTGAGGCCTCCCTGCCATGTGGGACTGTTTAAGTCCAATTAAACCTCTTCTTGTTCCCAGTTTCAGGTATGTCTTTATCGGCAGTGTGAAAACAAACTAATACATTATAGATAAATTATCACAAATTTTACTCTAAAATAATTATTTGTTACCAAATAATATTTTGAATAATGTTTGAAAATGCTCTGAAGGAGATATAATAATACTTGACATATATATGGCAAGAAGTGATTTTCAAACATGAATAGGAGCATAGGGGTCTTTGTTGTTAATTAAAAAGACACTGAAATATGTGTGAATTTTAAAGATGTAGAGAAAATAAAATTAACTGATGTTTATTTTATTCTCATTGGCGATCAGCCTCAATGTGTTATTTCATCCAAATATCCTATTTTTTGGCTGTTAATGACAGAAATATTAGAGCCTCTGAAAAATAAGTCATTGATAGCATAAATCAGTATAGGTGGCATATATGTATTCAAGGGTAAAATTTGCTTTTTGAAATTCAGAATGATAGCCACTTCTTAAGCGCTACTTGTCCAGATAACCTCTTCCTGTGACAGTTGTATACAACTAAATTTTCTATCCTTGAAGTTACTGAGAGTTATTTTCCTAGAAACGTGACTATAAATTGATTTACTCTAACATTATTCATTTTATTATTTAGTTATGAGGCCTCTCTCATGAGCACTAGAAAATGACCAGAGTTTATAGATAGAAGAATAATTATTTACTAAGTATGATAGATTGGTTTCTAAATGTATACTTTTCTAATAACCTCAACATAAATATGTCATCAAGATACCATGACAACTCAGGTATTTTTGTCATATTCTTAATTTGGACACTGTTAAGACTATATACAACCTAACTCCAAATTGCCTTACAGTAATCTTATGAAGTTTGATGAAAATTTCATGTTTATACAAATTAGATTTCTACAGAAAATCTTACCATTTTATTTCAACGAGAGCAGCATAAGAATCTTAATATCTAAGTTTTTGAAAGTAAGTGGATTTTAATACACTTTTTACCACTTTTTCACAGCTTTGTTTTATCATCAATAAGAATAGATTAAAAGAGTATTATATAATGATACTCATCCAACAAATAAACCCTAATAGTAATGAGAATGACAAATAACTATGATATATTCCCCTTGGAAATTCCACATTAACCAGAAACATCACCTGACTAATCAGAATTTAAAAAGGTTTTGAAATGCATTGAAATACTGTTGGATTTTTTTCTTCAATGACTTGATTTTTCAGAAACCAGCCAATTGTTCAATATATCAAAATTTTAGTATCATACATGCATTTTTCAAAAAGGTATAGCATATATTAATAACAGGTATAATTATGTAATTAAACTTTAAAGCTAAAAATAGTTTATCTATTTGCTTTATTGTGGACTAAAACACACAAGTATAAATACACACAAACTCACATATGTAGAAAAAGACAAATAAAAACAATGATTCCCTATGCCACTGCTAAGAATAGAACCATAAAAATAAACCTACCAGAATAATTCTACTTTATTTTAACAAAGTTGGAAATTAACACCCGGGTTTATATAATTTAATAAAAGAAAATTGACTATTACTATAATGTAAAAATAACTACAATAAAGTTTGCTTCACTCTATAGAGAAGAGTTTAATGACTGTTCTCAATGTAATATTCAAGTCCTGCCTTTGAGAAATTTGCAATCTACAAAGTAAGAAACAACGTATATAACAAACTGAAGAATGGGCAACAATGGAAAAAAAATCATCAGGCTTTAAGAGAAGAGGAAGAGGTAATTAATGAAGGAAAAAAGTATTGTCAAAGTCAGAAGTTTCCTCCCACTGCTAGAAATTGTAAGAGTGGTAATAAAACCTTTGAAATTACAGACAAATGGACATTTCCAAAAGAAATCACTTAAAAATCCCACTTTAGAGTTAGAACTAGTATGTTGCTCCTGACAGAAGTGCTTCCCTGAGGGAAATTAAATAAAGAAAACATGGGTTTTCTGCCACAATAAAGGTAAGGGTAAATATGAAAACCTAGAATGTAATGTATACTGGAATGATTATAGTATACTGAAAGTAAGTTTCAAGAAGTAGGTTGACATAGGTTTTTGCCTTTGGGGTGGGGAGATTTTATTAAATTCCTTATGTTTTAATTTGTCAGCTTCAATGAGTGTTCAAAAGAAACTTATTGTTACATAAATCTGTAAAAGTAGTAAGAACAATTCTTAACAGGGGTAAACATTAAACCCCAAATTCTTTTATTAAACCATATCAATATATAATAAAATATCATAATGCACATTATTCTATTTATAAGGGTTTTTTCTTTCCAAATTATTTGTAGTTGAGGATTTGAAACATGCTTAATGACCTGAAATGTTAAACTATCACATAAAATTAGGAAAGAAAATCACAGTGTAAGTAAAACATAAGGATAAAATATGAGATTACTATTTCTAACATAATTATCTGGTTGTTTAGATCCTCTACTGATAAAATCATAAAATAAGTAAGTCAACAGTTTATATTGTCAAAAAATTGAACCATTATTGGACCTGTTACTTGTAATAGAAATACATATTCTAGAACTAACAAGGAATCTTTTTCTCTTCTTAGACGCAAAAAACAAAAACAAAAACAAAAACAAAACAAAAAAAAAACACTTTATGTAAAATGGACTTTGTTGTTCTTACAGTTTCTAGACTTTTTGTCTATTTCAAATAGAAATAACAGACTATTTCCAGACCCAGTTGGCAAATTAATAAAAAAAAAGGCTCTGCCATATTCAGTTTGTTGATGTTTTTGTTTCTTTAATCTGCTGCCCTAACTGTAAAAGGGAGAAGACACAAAATAATATGTTTTAGAACACAAGTGAACCATCATAGTGTGTAAATGAGTAAATGCACTTGTGAATTTGTTGGAATGTAAACAATGTAAGGGTTACAGTGATCATTTAAAACAGACTACTGAGATTTGGCTTTACTTTGTGGTACTATTTCCCTGTTACGTAATCCAAATGCAATTTTTTTTAAATGCCTCTGTGAAGAGGACCGGACTCAAAGGAAGACTAGAAATCAGCACAACTACAGCTTTTTCTTATCCTCGGTAACTATCTACTCAGACGAATCCCAACAAAACAACAGTTTGTTAGAATGGCTGACATGAATGCTGTGTTTTACATTGCTTTTTCAATTCTATACATAATCACAATAAAAACATTATTTATATAACTTCTTGGAATTAATTAGCATCTATAATTTCCCAAAGGGTAGGACCTTGTTTGGGGGTAAGAGGGCCATTATTTTGAGTAATTATTCCACTGATAATCTTCAAAACTTAACTTCAGGGCAATTAGTTTGAAGGTACTCTAATTTCCAGATACATGCTCTCTTCTAGTGCAAAACAATATTATTTTCCAAATTACCTATTTAAGAAGCATTTGTTGCCTGGATATGTTAGATTGTGTAAAAAATTATTTTCACTCATTTTCTAACACTTTGAATGTTGAAACCTGTAATAAGGTTCTCTAGAGGGACAGGACTAATAGGATAGATGCATATATAAAAGGGAGTTTATTAAGGAATGATGACTCACATGATCACACAATGAAGTCCTACAATAGGCCGTCTGTACGCTGAGGAGCAAGAAAGCTAGTTTGAGTCCCCAAACCTCAAAACTAGGGAAGCCAACAGTGTACCCTTCAATCTACGATTGAAGGCCCAAGAGCCTCTGGCAAATCACTGTTATAAGTCCAAAAGTCCAAAAGTTGAAGAACTTAGAGTCCAATGTACGAAGGCAGGAAGCATCCAGCGTGGGAGAAAAATAAAGGCCAGGAGACTCAGCAACTCCTTCCAACTTCTTCTTCTGCCTGCTTTATTCTAGCTGCAATGGCAGTTGATTAGATGGTGCCCACACAAACTTAGGATGGGTCTGCCTCTCCCAGCTCACTGACTCCAATGTTAATCTCCTTTGTCAATACCCTCACAGACACACCCAGGAACAAAACTTTGCGTCCTTAAATCCAATCAAGTTGCCACTCAATATTAACCATCACAGTATCACATAACTCATTATTATGTTTTCTTGGGAATGCTTAGTCATTTTTCAAATATATCAAGTTTACATTTTTTTCCATTTAGGTATGTTATACTGCCAGTTGATAAAGTATACCCAAGTAGTCACTGTAATAACTTTTTTGAATATTTAAAAGAGATGGTAAAAGTTAATTTGAGATATATAATTTTATAGTGGTCACATGCTTTTTTAATGGATTACGTTTGATTAATCCAATAATACCATTTTAAAAAACTGATATAATAAAACAATTTAGGGTAAACCATGTGTATATTATCATAAGTTGTATCATATTCTGCTATTGTCTATTCTATGATATGTAATTATTCTCACTGTTCATATAGCTAGGTAAAGTAATTCAGAGCTTCTAAAGAATTGCTTTTATTATACTTCTGTAAATGCATCAGAGGATTATATATTGTCCTTTTTACATTTGAAAGTCATTTTTCAAAATGCTTACTTTTCAGAATTTGTCTTATGCCGCTTTAATCTGTCAATTCTGAAAACAAATGTTTAAAAATATAACTCTTGTCTTCCTTTGACTCTTAGTCTCTCATACACTGTAATTATTTAAGAGTTATTTACTCACCCCAGTATTTTATTTCTCAAGAAATATGTGTAATTCTCTATTTTCAGTCCATTCTACTTTATAGTATTATCAAATCAGTAGAAATTTTTAAATATTTTATGGCTACTAAGTTTAGAATTCTGAGAGTCACATTATTTTTTGACGGAAATTCGACACTGATAAATGACCAAAAGTCTCTTTCACTTTCTGGAAGGCATTTTCCCTTATGGCAAATATCAGTTTTGTAAACACTATGGCTAAAACTTATTTTCTAATTTAACTCCTGGACAGTCTCTTAAATGACTGAAAAAAAAATTCTCCTCTCATTCTCTCTCTTTATATATATATGAAGATAACATATAATATTATCTCAAATATTATACATTATCCCAAATTACATGGTCAATATTAATGTCTATATTATGGCTGCAGGCTGCCTTCTGCTCCTGTCAATGGGTTTTTTAAAATGAGTTTCCTTTTAACACATATGTTCTCTTTGTGAAACACATATCTTTGTTTTACCTAAGACTCAAAAAAGTATCAGTTAATTGCTCTTTCAAAAGCTCGAGTAAAGTTTGTCAAATCCAAATCAAAGTTGATGCCAAGTAAACCATTAGCGATTATTTTCATTTCACTGTCCTTCATTATTCATATATAAGCTGCAGTCAAATTATTCTATTAAAAAATCCATTTTAATGAAAGAGTTTTATCTCTCCCATAAGTATTATATAATTGCAAGGAGTTCTCTGTAAATATTTGACAGAAATTTCTCAACTTTCTTGAAAACTGTTTGAACTATCCTAAAATGACACTTCATTTTCATAACTCTCTCTAATGAGTTTGGAATGAGTGGGAACTTGCTAGACTTATTAAAGAACATCATTTAGTTCTTCTATGTAAAATAACTTTTATGAAGAAAATGTCATACATATACATCATGGAATATTATGCAGCCATAAAAAGAATGAGCCTGATGCCTGTTGCACCAACATGGATAGAACTGAAGGTCATTATCCTCCAGGAACAGAAAACAAGCACTGCTTGACCTACTTGAGAGTGGAGGGTAGGAGGAGGGTTTGAAAAACTACCAGTCAGGTACCATGTGTATTATCTGAGTGATGAAATAAACTGTACATCAAACTCCCATGGTATACAATTTATCTATATAACAAACATGCACCCATACTCCTGAAATTGAAAGTCTAAAAAATTCACTTTTATGAAGATATAGAGGACAAAATATTAAAAAAATAAATTATACTGAAGTCTGTCATTCATTTTTTAACCTGGTTTTCCAGTTATTTTCATGTCGGTACTAGCCAAAACTAAATATAATTCTGTTGCTTAATAGAATTACATGAGAAAAAAGATGTATGAGGGAAAAGCTACTTCATAATTATAAAAATTATGATTTAAAAGAAAAAAGGAAAGTGTAATTTGAAAGATAAATGTTAATAATGGTAGCTTAACATTCTTGAGTGCTTGGTACCCAAAACTACTCTGAGTGGCTTACTTGTATTTATTCATTCAAATTTCTCAATTATCTAATGAGAAAAGCACAATTTTATGTCTATTTTATTATTGACATGACTGATGCACAAAGTGGCTAACAAAGTTGTCTAAAGTAACAAAGTTAGATGTGGTAGAGCTATGATAGGGAATTTACCTAGTTCCACTAAATTGCCTGCACTCATACTGAGCTGCACTGTCTATGATGAAAGAAATTGGTTAATTATTTTTATGACATAAGTGAAAATAATTCCTTAAGACAGGAGCAGTTAGCTATGGAAACTCAAGCATTTGCTTGCATTGCGAAAAGACTGGAATAAAATGAAGAGTAAAGCATATTAGGAAGTAGGAACTAGAAGAGATGAGGGTGACTTCTAACGGCTGACTAGAGTGATCTGGCATTCACTTCCTCCACAAAGTAGGACCAGAACAGCAAGTACACAATCACACATTAAATAGAGCATCAGAGATAACACTGGAATCCAGCAGGTAAGTGCATGGAAACTATTGACACATGAAAGGAGAAGAAGGTAAAACAGCTGGCCCAGCTAGGATCAGTTAGAAATCAGGCAAAATGTAAGTGAGAGAGTCCCCAGCCGTTAATTTCCCACTGTGGACTCCTGCAATCTTAGCCACAGGAGAGTCCCTCAGCTCTTACGGGTCATGAACTACTACAGGGAACTACCTGGAGTCCATTGATAATATTTTTCCAGACAAGTAGTTCATACTGGGTGTCACACATACTCTGAGACCCAAGCAGCTGCATCATAGCACCATTTTGAGAGCCCAACTCCCACCAGACTACATTCTGTCTTGGGGCACAACAGCCTCTACATCTCCACATCCATAGGGCCCCATTAATATGCTCCAATGTCTACCTAGAGGGTTGCATGTCATGACACCAGCTGGGGCCACAGTTGCAGGGTCCAGAGATACGACTGGGTCCTCAGCACCCTAGCCCACATAATGTCCTACATCCCAGGAAATGGGCAGTGCAGCACACAAGGGAGGCTTTGCCTGGGACAAAGGGTGCTGAAGCATTAACTCCCCAGAGCCTGATAACAGCCTGCAGCGGTTGCTTCCGCTGACAGCCAACCCACCTCTTCCAGAAGCAGGGCCACCGTGCACTTACAAATGCCTTCAGTGGGGCTGGGAACTGATCTATCCAATTGCTTCCCCAGGGCCTGAGAGGAGGCCCGCCATGCCCAATACTGCCACCTGGGCCTACATTTGCCTTCTTGGGACCTGAGTATGGGCCCAACCCTCTCACCATTGCTGCCCACAAATACCTCCCAGGGGATCAGGGTTTGTCCATCCCAGCCAGATGCTGTCATTGCCACTGGCACCTGCCTGCAAATGCCACCTGGGAGCCTGGCTTCACAGGCCAGGAAAGAAGGTAATTATATATTCAAAGTGATCAACAACAACAACAAACTCTGCCATTCAAAAATACTATAAATAGCAAAGCTATCCGTAAACAATGAAGGAGAAATTAAATATTTTCCAGACAAACAGAAACTGAAAGAATTCATCACTAGATGAAAAATGCTTAAGGTAGTCCTATATCTGGATGAGAAAGGACAATATCTACCATCACAAAAACATGTGAAAATATACAACTCACTGGTAGAGTAGATACACAAATGAGAAAAAGAAATGCATCAAGTATTACCACTACAAAGAAAAAACAAATTTCAATAACAAAAACTAAGAGAGAAAGGAAGGAAAAACGATATACAAAACAACCAGAAAACAACAAACAAAATAACATGGATAAGTCCTCACCTAATCTTTTCAAAGATAAACAGATTATATTTCTCACTTAAAATATATAGATTAGTTAAATGTATAAATAAAATAACCCGACTATATTCTGTTCACACACACACACAAATCACTTCACCTGTAAAGTCACATATATAGTGAAATTGGAGGGTTAGGAAAAAATATTCCATGCAAACAGAAACCAAAAGTGAGTAGGAATACCTAAACTTATATAATATAAAACAGACATTAAGTCAAAAACTATATTAAAAAAAAACCACGAAGAAGGTCATTATATAAAGATAAATAATAAATTCAGCAAGATGATATAAAAATTTTAAATATATATGCATCCAATACCAGAGCACCAGGATATATAAAGCAAATATTATTAGATTTAAAGGCTGAGATAAATTTCAACACGATAATAGTTGGGAACTTCAATATTCTACTCTGAGCATTGGAGAGATCATCCAGACAGCAAAACAATAAAGACACATTGGATTAACACTGTACTTTAGGCCAAATGGACCTAATAGAAATTTACGGGAGATTTTATTCTACAGCTACAGGATACACATTTCTATTGTGAACACATGAAATATTCTCTAGGATAAACCACATGTTAGTTCACAAATCAAGTCTTCAATTTTTTTTAAAAAAAAATCCAAATTCTATCAACTATTTTCTCAGCCCTCAATGAAATAAAAACAGAAATCAATAACAGAAACTTTGGAAACTACAAATACATAGAAATTTAACAGCATATTCCTAAACAACTATTGGATGAATGAAGAAATTAAGAAGGGAATTTAAAAATATATGAAAATAAATGAGAATGGAAGCAACCATATCAAAACCTATTGGATACAGCAAAATCAATGATACCAGAAAATATGACAGCAATAAATGCTTACATCCAAAAAAAAAAAAAAAAGAATGAAAGATTTTGAATAAACCACCTAACAATGCACATCAAGAAACTAGAAAAGAAAGAACAAAACAAACAAAATATTAATAGAAGGACATAAATAATAAAGATTAGAGCAGAAATAAATCAGATAGATACTAAAAAAAAAAAAAATAGCTAAACAAAGGATCAATGAAACTAAAAGTCAGCTTTTGAAAGGGTGAACAAAATCAGTAAACCACTACCTAAGCTAACCAAGAAAAACAAAAGATCAAAATAAATAAAAACAGAAATGAGAAAGGAGATATTACAACTGATAGGACAGAAATAAAAGAGAACATTACATAATATTATGAACAGCTATATGTCAACAAATTGGAAAAGCTAGAAGAAATAAATTCCTGGACACATGCAAAGTCAATAAAAAAGGTCATTATATAATAATTTTGGAATATCTTACATCATAGATAAAATACTTGTTTAAAAGATGCAATAATGGGTCAACATATGCAAATCAATAAATGTGATAAATACATCAACAGAATAAAGAATGAAAAGCATACAATCATTTCAATAGACACATAAAAAAAACATTTGATAAAACTCAACATCCCTTCATGATAAAAACTCTTAGTAAATTAGGAATAGAAGAAACATCTCAATATAATAAAAGCAATATGTGACAGACCCATGGCTAACATTATAATGAGTGAGGATGAGCTGAAAGCCTTTTCTCTAGGAAACAGAACAAGAAAAATGTGCCCATTTTCACCACTCATATTTAATCTGGTACTGCAAGTCCTAGCTAAGCAATCAGGCAAGACAAAGAAATTAAAATAAAACACACAAATTAGAAAAGAGGAAGTTAAATTTTCCCTCTCGCAGACAACATAATCTTATATGTAGGAAAACCTAAAGAATCCACTGAGAAACTCTTAGAACTGATAAACAAATTCAGTAAAGTTTCAGGATAAAAAAATCAACATATAAATTTAGTGGTATTTCTATACATCAAAAATGAGCTACCTAAAAAAGAAATCAAGAAAGCAGTCTCGGCTGGGCATGGTGGTGCTAGTCTTTAGCCCTAGCAGTTTGGGAGGCTGGGGCAAGTCGATCGCTTGAGTCCAGGAGTTGGAGAGCAGCCTGTGCAACACGGTGAAACCTTGTCTCTGGAAAAGTTATAAAAAATTAGGTGGGCATGGTAGTGTGTGCCTATAGACTCAAACTCAGGAGGCCGAAGTGGGAGGATCACCTGAGCTGGGGAGGTTTTTCCTGCAGTGAGGCAGGAAAAAAAATAGAAGGGAGAAAGGGAGGAAGGGAGGAAGGAAGAGAGGGACGGAGGGAGGGAGGGAGGGAGGAAAGGAGAGATTACAATATCTACCCCCTCAAAATACCTAGGAATATATTTAACCAAGAAGGTTAAAGATGTCTATAAGGAAAACAATAAGACATTGATCACAGAAATGTAAAAGAAGAAACTCAAATGAAAAGGCATTCCATACTCATGAATTATAATAATTAGTATTGTTAGAATGACCATATTATCCAAGCAATCTACAGATTCAATGCAATCCCTAAAAATGTTAATAGCATATTTTATAGAAATAGAAAAAAAGTCCTAAATTCATGGAACCACAAAAGGTCTCAAATAGCCAAAGCAATCCAAAGCAAAAAGAAGAAGACTGGAGCATCACACCTCTTAAGTTCAAAATTATACTAACCAAAACAGCACAGTATTTGTACAAAGCCAGATACATAAACAAATGGAACAGAGTATAGAACCTAGAAGGAAATCCAGATACTTACAGCCAGTTCATGTTCAACATAGATGCAAAAACCATATATTTGGGAAATAACACTCCCTTTAATAAATGGTGCTGGGAGAATTGGATATCTATATGGAAAAGAATGAAACTAGACTCCTGTGTCTCACTTTATACAAAAATCAACTTAAAATGGATTGAAGACTTCAACATAAGACCTGAAACTATAAAACCACTAGAAGAAAACATAGAGGAAACACTTTAGGACATTGTACTAGCCTAGATTATGACTAAGACCTCAAAAGCACAGGCAACAAAAGTAAAAACAAACAAAAAATAGACAAATGGGACTATATAATAGTGCATACTGCTGTAAAGAACTACCCGAGAGTGGGTAATTGGTGAAGAAAAGAGATGTAATTGGCCCGGAGTTCTGCAGGCTGTACAGGAAGCATGGCTGGAAGGCCTCACAAAAGTTACAATCATGGCAGAAGGTGAAGGTGAAGTGAGCCTGTCTTCATATGGTTGAGAACGAGAGAGAAAAGACAAAAGTGCTACACACTTTTCAACAACCAGATCTCGTGAGAACTCTGTCATAAGACAGCACTAGAGGGATGGTACTAAACCATTAGAAACCACTCCCATAATCCAATCACCTCTCACCAGGCCTCATTTCCAACACGTGGAATCACAATTTACATGAAATTTGGATGGGGACACAGAGGCAAACCATATCTGACTGTATTAAACTAAAAAGCTCCTGCACACAGGAAACAGAGTGAAGAGACAACCTGTTGAATGGGAGAACATATTGGCAAACTGCATCTGACAAGAGACAAGTATCCAGAATACACAAGGAACTGAATCCACTCAACAGCAAAAGAACCCCAAATAATTTGATTAAAAGTGGGCAAAGGAATTGAATAGACATTTCGCAAAAGAAGACATGTAAATGCCCAACAGACATATGAAAGAAAGCTTAACATGCCTAATCATTAGGGAAATGAAAACTAAAACAACGATGAGATATCACCACACACCTGTTAGAATGGCTATTACAAAAAGATGAAAGATAAATGCTGACAATGATGTGTAGAAAAGGGAACACTCAAACAGCGTTGTGGGGATTTAAATTAGTAGAGGCATTATGGAGGTTTCTCCAAAAACTGGAAATTGAATTACCATTGATCCAACAATCCCATTTCTGGGTATTTACCAAAAAGATTTAAAATCTGCTCATTGAAAAACTGTCTGCACTCCCATGTTTATTTAAACATTCTTTATGATAGCTGACTTATGGAATCAACCTCAGTGTCCATCAGTGGATAACTGAATAAAGAAAATGTGGATCACACACCTGTAACTCTAGCACTTTGGGAGGCTGAGGTGGGTGCATCACTTGAGGACAGGACCAGCCTGACAAACATGGTGACATCCCATCTCCACTAATAATACAAAAATTAGTCGGGTGTTGTGGCAAGCACCTGCAATGTGGGGAAAATGGAGAGATTACTGCCTAAGAGTAAAAAATCTCAGCCAGTGGAAAGATGTTTTTTAGTTCTATTGCAGAGTATGGCGAATAGAGTTAGTAATAGAATATTGTACCTTCCGAAATTGCTGAGAGAGTAAATTTCAAATGATCTCATCACATAAAATGTTAGGTATTTGAGGTGACTAATACATTAACTAGCTTGATTTAATGATTCCACATTGTATTCATAAATCATCGCATTCCTTTGTACCTCACAAATTTATAAAAACATACACGGTCAATTTATAATTTTTAAAAAGAGAAAAATACTTTGCAGCAACTACTGGTTTTTACTTTTTATAGCATTCTCTATTTTTGAAATATTTACCAAATTCATGAACCCAATACGTTAAAAATTATATTGAAATATCTGTAGAAAGTTTCATAAAATGTGGTTAGAATGATGGACTGAAATATTTTAGATACCAAGAACATACATTGATTTAGATTTTTCTTTGAACTAAAATCATACTGATCAAAATATATTAAACCACACAAAAAGAGTCTTAAAGTTTTATTTTATATTTGTGGAGCTATGTAGTAAATTATATTCTAAATTATTTATTTAGTAGATTGAATTTTTCACTGTTTAAATTTGAACTTAATTAAAGTACAGTTTTTAAAGAAAAGGTGGGTCATGGCATTTTTCTTTGTTCATGTTATGTTTCTGAAGAATATTAACTAATTGACTTAGTCAACAAGGTAGGTAGTAGGTATGAAGGGGCATGCATGAATACAGAGAAGTTTCCATGTTAAACAATAATACCTGTCAAGTTTCTATGCTCAGCAAATGACACCAACATGCTTTAATTTTCAACATGCAATACAGTATCTGACATCCTCCAGCTACCTTGTTTTCTTAGAAATTTTCTGTTTCCTTGTGATGCCTATCAATTAACAAAGCTAAAGGCACCAAATACATATATTTTAGTATGAATTCATATCACTTTTAGCTATGATAAAGCATAACAAAACAGTTTAGTCCACATGAGGTATATAGTACAATCAATTTGCGAGAAGGGCAAACTTGTGCTACCTTCACACTATTACTGATGTGAATGTTTTTTCTCTTATTGCTAGTCTTAATTCAGGGATTTTTTTTTTATGTCTAAGTACAAATGATGTAGCCAGGATATATATTCAAGTCCAAAGGGAAATGTTTTATTCAGCAAGAAATATCTTTAAACCACTCATGTGTTTTACAAATGAGTTCTTGTAGAAAATAGGATTTTATTTATTAGGAAGAAAAATTGGCAAAATGGTAGTACTCTAATACCATTTTGGCAATGGCTAGGTCAGTAATGCATTATTTGTTTTACAGGAAGTATTGCAAAATTATAGAAGTACATAGTCATTTATTATTTTTCCCTTCAGCAGGGCAGACTAAGTATTTTTCAAAATATTTCATTCTTTTGGCAGTTTTAGTTAATTTATTTGTCTAGTACAGTTCAGCTAAAAAGCAATATCCACTTTCTTTTTTACTTTTCTATAATATTGAGACATAAAACGCAATAATTATTGTAAAGCTATCTACTCATATTTTCACAGCATATGTAGTAGAAAATTTACTTGAAACTTGAATTGCATAGGGAAAAATAAAGATAAAAAGTCCACAAGTATATTACACATAAGTGATGCATATATTTGTAGAGTAGAGCAGCAAGATTATTCAGTAGGCAATCCAAGATCTAAGATTTGTGCAGTTTTCAATTGCGTGGAGGCAGAAACAAGGAGTAGTAAATTGATTTAGTATGCTGAAGTCTTGGACACTGAACTGTAACAAGAAAATTGAACATATTCTGTTTTATGCATATAAAAGAAGTACTTTTGAAGATGAGCATTTATTTATTTATTTATTTAACAAATATGTATAAAAGGTATGCTCTATGCCAGGCAATAATCAAAAGGTGAAACAGACAAAATTTATGCGAAGCAATAAATCAAAAGACAAATCAGACAAAACTCTCCATGACTGTACAGCTTACCTCCTAATTGAGAGTAGCAGATCACACACATTGTTTATTAAAAGGAGATAAGTGTTTAAGAAGAAAAGGAAACAGATGAGGGGAACAAGAACACAGGTTGAAGCTAAGGCATGTGTAGGAGAGTGAAATGTCGCCAATGATATTTGAGAAAGACTTTCAAAAGACCTTTTAAAATTCTACAAAAGGAATCTGACATAAATATTCTTGCTATAGCCGTCCTTAAGCCTGCCTTCTTCATCCCCTTCATATTGTCACCAAATCACTTTCTTTGTATTCTTCAGATGTTGCCACAAAATCACATTCTTTGTATTCTTTTCAGATTTCTTCCTTCCTTTTAAGGTTTGTTCAAATTTCACCTTTTCAATGACTTCCATACTTAAAATTTTAATTCTCCACTCTTACATTTAACTCCACTCTCTCCATATTTTCCCTTGAGCTTATTTTGTGCATTTATCACCATCTCTTGAACTATATATTTTGCTTCCTAGTCAGTGTATTCTCTATCTTTCCCAAACAGAACATAAATTCCACAAAAGTAGAAATTTCTTTTTCTCCCTGATGCTATAGTTATCCCCCTTAAATAGCATTTACAAGCTGCTGAAATATTTATTGAATATATATCTGAATAATCAAACTATCATCTTTGGCACAGTCATTTCCTTCACTTCTTATATCCAGTAAACTGTTACACCTTTTTTGTTTTTTTTTCTCCTAAATATCTCTTTAATTTGCACACATATCTGAATTTTTTTTGACATCAAGAGACTGTGCTTTCTCATCTTGACTGCTACAACTCCGTACTGCTATTCTCGGCCTCCACCTTTGCCCTTTCAAGTCCCTTCTCTTCATTTTAGCCAAAAGGACCATGTTAAAATGAATATGTGATTAACTCACTTGCATTTTTAAAAATTCTTGATTGAGTCCTGGGGTTCTTAAAATAAAGTCCCAAACCCAGAATGATATAGCTATGCCAACCTCTCCAGACTCATGTTCTGCCATTTCCACTCTTTCTTGATATCAAGATCTTACTGCCACTTTTCAGTTGACTAAAATCACAAAATTTATTTTTCTTTTCCCCCTTTCTCTGGTGTTTTTCATATAACAAACCTACTCCTAGAATATCTGCTCATGGTCACTTCCCCTTAGCTTCCCCCTCTTTTATGGCAATTCATTTTCTCGGGGAAGGTTTCTCTATCCCCTGGAACTTTAGTCTATAATATTACTCATATCCCTAAGCTTTTCATTTCTAGCCCTCATCTTATCTTACAAACATAGATTTGAGAGATTGTTTTATTAATTTCTGTCTCCTCTGTGGATTGTGTGCTTGATGAGAATGGAGATTATTTCTGGTATGTTCACCATTTTGTCCTTGGCACTTTTTACAGAATAGATGTTAAAAAATAAAACCAATCAACCAAGCAAACAAACAAAGATGAACAAGAGTAGTTTGGATTCTTTGCAAATAGAGTGACTGACAAGAACAGGAAAATGTGGCCGGATTAACACCGGCAAAATTAAGAATGAAAATCTGGTGGAGTCACTACCCTCTAGTGCTGGTTCAGGTAGGCTGGCTGAATAATACTCGAAAAGTAAGACCATATGAAATAAACAAGTAAATGAAGTTTTGAAACTTATGTCAGTCCACAGACAAAGAATATATAAATCCATTTGAGGACTTACATATTTCTGGTATTATTTTTTCTTTTTCATTATGCTTGACATTTTTGAAACTGAATTTTGTTCCAGTCCATTAGCCTATCATTACATGCTGGTATGATGAGATTTCACTGAGATGCATAACATAACATTGTTAGCATGAGCAACTAAAATTACAAGGTTTCATGGATAGTATGTTGTGGAGATTGTTTCAGCTTGGCCTTGATGCTGAGTTTGTGAGCAGGTAGCTTGTTGTGATAGAGTGAGATAAAATTGGTGCCCAATCATTGGAGAAAGTTGTAATGATGTATGAAATGAAAAATCCCTGCCCACCCAGTGCAAAGAGAATACAAACTCTCCTTTGCAATCACTGCTATGCTATTTTCTCTAAATTATCATTCAACTACAGAAAAATGAAAAGTCCATGGCAAAACCAAAACTTGGAGTTTTTCAGGGAAAGTGAGAGGTAAGATTCTTTGGGGGATTTGGGAAAATGAAAAAGTAGGTATTTCACTGTAAGCAAAAGTTTATTTTTCACCATGAATATACCCCCACTTAAATAAGCTCCAATAATAACCCAATAAAACACACACATGCGCACACAGTGCATGCATACATGCACACACACACACACCATAGAAAGCTACCTATCCTGAAAAAAACACTTTGAAACCATGTATGTGGAAAACGCAATTCTATAAACTATTTTAAGCAACCTTTATGATTTTTTTTCTTTATAATGCTTTGGAGAAGATAAGAGGAGTTCTTAATTAATTAAATCATTCATTAAGCAACTATTGGTTAAAACTATTATGTGTCATACAAAGTAGGCATCACTGTGACACAACTGAGTAAAACATCAAATATCTCTTCTTTACTGAAATCTACATTCTAATTCTGGCAATAAGGAGAATGAAGTGTATAATATGTTTGTAGTAAGTGTTATGGAGAATAATAAAAGGTAGAGGAGAATTGAAAGAGTGTCATGAAAGTTTTTATTATAAGTAAGTTACCCAAAGAAATGTTCACTGAGACTTTTCTGAGAAAAGTCTTGAAGAAGGCAAAGGAGCAAGCCATTTCACTATTTGGGAAAAAGTACATTTCAAGCACAGAGGGAAACAAGGTAAATAGGAAAGGAAGGGCCTGAAATATTTGGGACAACTAGTGAAATAAGCATGGATATGCAGATTGAGTTAGAGAGAAATTAGAAAAATTAATGAGAGAGTTAATGGGAGGAGGCAGTCATGTAAAAAGTTGTAGGTTATTGTACACTCTTTGTTTTATTCTGAAGTAGGAACGCATTGCAAAGTTTGTAGCTATGCAGTGGCATGGTCAGGAGTGTTTAAAGAGAAACACTCAGGTTGCTTTATGGAAGAATGAAAATAAGTCAGCAAATATTGCATTAATTCAGGAGAGATGAAATGATAGCTTATACTAAAATGAAAGCAGTAGAAGTGATGTTAGAAAACATAAAACAGAAGAAAGAGAAAAATGAATCTAAAACTATTTTTTCTCTACTGCAGTGATATTTTATTTTATTTTATTTATTTTGTAAATTTCAACTTTTAGATACAGAGGGTACATGTGTAGGTTTCTTACACGGTATATTGCACCCAGGTAGTGAACACAGTACCCAATAGTTTTTAAACCACACCTGGCTCCCTTTCTCACCACTGTAGTAGTACACAGCATGTCTTGTTCCCATGTTTATGTTCATGTGTGCTCCATGTTTAGCTCCTAATTACAAGCAGGAACATACACGATTTGGTTTTTTGTTCATGTGTTAATTCACTTAGGAATATGACCTCTAGCTTTATCCATGTTGCTGGGAAAGGAAATGATTTCTTGTGTGTGTGTGTGTGTGTGTGGCTGCGTAGTAGTATTCCATAGTGTATATGTACCACATTTTCTTTATTCAATTCAGCATTGATAGGCACCTGTATTGATTCATATCTTTGTGAATAAATATTCACTTTATTGTGAATAGAGTGGTGACGAATGTATGAGTGGATACATCTTTTTATACAATGGGTTTATTCTCCTTGGGGTATATACCTAGTAATGGGATTGCTGGGTAGAATCGTAGTCCTATTTTAACCTCTTTGAGAAATTGCCAAACTGCTTTTCTCAGTGGCTGAACTCATTCACATCCCCATCGACAGTGTATACGTGTTCCGTTTTCTCTGCAGCCTCATCAGCATCTGTTGTTCTTTGACATTTTAATAATAGCCATTCTGACTTGTTGAGATGGTATCTCATTGTGGTTTTGATTTGCATTTTTCTGATGATTGGTGATGACAAACATTTTCATATGTTTGTTGACTGCTTGTGTGTCTTCTTTTGAGAAACGTCTATTCAGATTCTTTGCCTATTTTTAGTGAGGTTATTTGTTTTTCGCTTATTGATTTAAGTTCCTTATAGATTCTGGATATTAGACGTAAGTTGGATATATAGTTTGCAAATATTTTCTCCCATTTTGCAGGTTGTCTGCTTACTCTGTTGATAGTTTATTTTGCTGTGCAGAAGCTGTTTAATTTAATTGGGTCCCACTTGTCCATTTTTGTTTTTGTTGCAATTGCTTTCAGGGACTTAGGCTAAAATTCTTTGTGAAGGCTGATATCAAAAAGGCTATTTACTAGGTTTTCTTCTAGGGTTTATATAGCTAAAACTGTTTTAAATGAGTAACATGAACTACACTGAATGAGAAAAAGGAAAACAGGGACTAATCCAGGTAACTTTTAAACAGAATTTTTATAACATATCCTGAAACTAATGACAAAAAATTTTTCAAACAATTATAAAATTTTAGTTACTGTGTTTCACAGGCCTTTTTATTTTTATTTATTTTTATTTATTTTTTTTTTTGCAGTGGTTTGAATTAGGGACTCTGAATTAATATTCTGTGTCTTCTAGGAAAACTGTAATAGATACATTGAAGATAATGTAATATGAGCCAAGTTTCTAATTTTTGGAGAAGGATGTTACATATACAAAAGGGGGAGGAAAGTCTAAAACAAATCTTAGGGTATTAGATTGGAATGTAATGTATCAGTATAAATTCAAATATAGTCCATGTGGCACATGACAATGTTCAGGTCACCAATGACCAAATATATGATAGTGGTTCCATAGATTCTAATATTGTATTTTTACCATACCTTTTCTATGTTTAGATATGTTTAGATACACAAATACTTATTACTGTGTTACAATTGCCTAAGTATTCAGTACAATATAATGTTATACAGGTTTCTAGCCTATCTAAGCATAACAAGCTACACTCTGGAGCCTAGGTGGGTAGTAGGCTATTCCATTGTTTTTGTATAAGTACCCTCAATCATATTTGCACAATGACAATATCACCTAGCAATGTGTGTTTTAGGTGTTAAGGGATGTATGGCTGTAATGGATATAAAAATATATACATATATAAGCACAAACATATTTCCTGTTTTTGTTTTTTCTCTGAGAAAGCATACAAACGATACTTTGGTAACAATGAATATCCCTGGTGCCCAGGTGTTCTTATTTAAATACTACTTGCCACTGAAACAAAGAAAAATGATTCCAGGGGTGTGTAATAAAGTGCTGAGGGACTGACAGGAACACGTATGTCAAAGGACACAGAGGCTAGCTTGAAGTGGGCCTCACTGACCAAATACATTTGAACATCAGATCAAAAAATGATAGTATCACATTGTAACCCATAGACTAATCAAAAAATCTGTAAGTCCATAATAATATAAACATAAATTTAATTAATAGGGAAAGAAAACATTTATTTACAATAGACTTCCAACTAGTTAAGCAATAAATGTAGACAACAGGATGTAGTTAATTAATCACAATTTGGCAGTCATCAGTTACAATTGATTCAATCAGGAGTTATCAATGAAAGCTAAATGCAGTAAGTAAAAGTTTGATGAGGAACAGGATGTTGATATAGTATCACAGTATCTCCCCACCAATTACTCACTAATTGCAAGGAATAAAACATTATCTTTACAGAGGATAAACCTGACAGGCACCATTTGAAACCAGTGATCAAAATTAACATCACCAATAATGAGACAAACTTACGTTATGTATTTTCTTACGTTATGCATTGGCAAATTCACAACATCACTGTATGGCACTTGTGCCAAAAATTGATAACCTGAATCACAATGAAAAAATGTTAACACAAATTCTAGCAAATGACCACCTCTTACTCTGAAGGTCAAGACAGTGACAGACAAAAATAGGACTTAGGAAGTATCCTGAATTATAGGTGACTAAAGTAACCTAGCAAGGAAATGCAGTTATGTATTTCCTGATTTTAAGAATTATACTATGGTTGTGTCAAGACATGTAATTGTTAAGAAATACATACTGAAATATTTAGAATAAAGCCATAATGTCCGTAACTTACTCTCAGATGGTTAAACGTTAATAAATACTCGCAGAGAAAGATTAAAGCAAGTAGGCCAAATTTAAATAAATGCTTGGATCTGTTTTAAAAAGGTTTATAAAAGTTCTATGCACAATTCTTGCATCTTTTTTTTTTTGAAGTTTGAAGTTAAATAAAAATAAAAGCTTAATAAAAAAACTTTATTGGACTTCTTTATTCTTTTAGGAAGAAATAACATCTTTGCAATATTGAATCTTCCAATGTGGGAAGAGTCTACTTACTGCAAACTCTATTCTTTTTTTTTTTTTTTTTTTTTTTTGAAATATTTCTCTCTTTTTTTGTTAGTTCACAGCAAGATTTATCAATACATCTGAAAGAAAGAAATAAAAATCATTTTGTCACACTATATACAGATAATACATAGAGTGTTTTTTATACACGCATTAGATCAGTTTTTACACAAGAAAAATATACATAAACATGTAAACGTTTGCATACAAAGACCTTTAAATTAAACAAGGACGAGGTGACAAAAGGAGACCAATCCATTATTATTTCATCAAAGTTTTTAAACAGTAATATAGTACATTCATTGAGAAATATTTCTATTTGACTCAATACAGTTTTATAGTTTCCTAGAAAGCTGTCTTGTTCATACTTTATAAAGTTAATTTCAAGCAGTTTTTAGTTGTGGCTTCCATTGTAAACGGATTTTTTTTTTTTTTTTTTTTTTTTTTTTTTTTTTTTTTTTGGAGACGGAATCTTGCTCTGTCGCCCAGGCTGGAGTGCAGTGGCAGGATCTCAGCTCACTGCAAGCTCTGCCTCCCGGGTTCACGCCGTTCCCCTCTGGAGTAGCTGGGACTACAGACTCCCGCCACCACACTTGGCTAATTTTTTGTATTTTTAGTAGAGACAGGGTTTCACCGTCTAAAATATCAAAATATCAAAATTTTGATATTTTCCTTATATATAGCTATACAAATAATTATGTCTTAATAAGTCTAATAGTTTGTCATTTATTTTTTTTTTTAATTTGTGGGTATATAATTATATTATCTGAAAGAAACAAAAATATGTTTTTTTTTTCTTCTTTTTAAAATATGTTAGCAAAACATTCATAACAATCTACCACAGGAGGGATGGGAAAAAACTCTTTATACTGATGATCCTAATTATAAAAATTCTAATATTTATTATGACTACATATTTACAAATATTTATATTGTTTAAGAAATGAGAGGTATGTGTAACCAAGAATTTAAATTTCATCCATGCTTACAGACTTATTTGTAAGTTTCTTCATGGAAAAAGAAGAAATAATGTTGTGCTAGGTAGTCATTTTGATATTTAGCAAATATTTGTATAGAATGTACATGAACTTTATCTTTCTTAAGTTTGTTTATTTATTTATTTATTTAGTTAGTTAGTTATTGAGTCAGAGTCTCACTCTGTTGCTCATACTGGAGGGTAGTGGCGAAATCTCTGCTCACCACAAACTCCGCCTTCTGGGTCCAAGCGATTCTCCTGCCTCAGCCTCCTGATTAGCTGAGATTACAGTCACCCACCACCATGCTCAGCTAATTTTTGTGTTTTTAGTAGAGACAAGGTTTCACCATGTTGGCCAGGCTGGTCTCCAACTCCTGACCTCAGTTGATCCACCCGCCTCTGCCTTCCAAAGTGCTGGGATTATAGGCATGAGCCACTGTGCCCAGCCACCTTTCTTAAGTTTTAACATTACTTTGCCATATAAACTTTTAAATTCTTAAACATACTTTTTATTTTATGCAACATAAAGCAGGTGAGCTAATATTTACTAAGTCCTTTGCTGCTTTGAATAGGTCTTAGGACTAAATAAGTCATTGGTTATGTTATCGTTTCTGTTGAAATAGCCATGGACCAGAAAGCAACATCTTTTGTTCTGACAGAAAGGATCAGGGAAAAGAAGCAAAATAAAAGTCAATGAGACTTGGTCCAGGAATAAGACTACTGGGATTGGCACATCTGCCTTTTTACATGATAACCCTGAAGTCCAAACTGTCCTGTAACAAACATGCTTGAGATTTATTGAAAATAGTTTCTTTCTGATTTAAAAAAAAAAAAAAATGTAAAAACAAAGTTCTTCAAAACCCCTAAAGCCTTATGGCTTAGAACTCTCATCATTTAAGAATGTCTTGTTAAAAGCTGCTGCAGCCATCTTGGGTCCCTAAATAAAAGACAAGAGATCATGGAAATGGGAACTTAGCACACTAATGCCTTTGAAGTAATCTATAACCACCTCCAAATTCTGAAATAATATAACTAACCCATTATTCGCCAGATATTGTCCTGTTAGAAGCTGAGCAAAACTTATCTGTAATGGTAAACATGGCAGAGATCCGAAGCAGTGAAATAATGGCCAAATAGGGTCATTAACATGGTAGCTACCTCCAGCCACAACCATCCCAAGTGGGATAATGTGACATCATAAGAATCCCTTAAGCTGGCACTGGTAAAAAAAAAAAAAAAAAAAAAAAAAAAAAAAAAAAAAGAACATGGGGAAGTGGAATATAAAGAAATTAATACTTTTCAGATGTCAATTTTAAAAGCTGACTTTGTTTCTGTTATTTCTATGTTCAATGAATATATCACTTTGATTTTAAATACTTAAATGACAGGACTGGAAAGTGCAAGTCAATTAATACAAGAAGATAAATAATCTACTCTCTTAATTGTTCTAGCCAGGCTATGAAATGTTACAGGAAATTAACCCACTCACAGTTATTTGTACATAATACTGTCATGAGGAAGAGGAAGAGCAAATATAAGCAAAATATAGGAGAACACAGATGTTTTATTAACTTTAGCACTATTGTTGCAAGAGATTATGTATTATGTTTTTAAGTAGTTATTATCTCATTTAATATCTAAACCACTTCTACTATAGGCTTGACTAGCACGTTTTAAGGTGGGAAAATCGAGGGTTAGAGAGGTCGTGTAATTTGTCCTGGATCACACAACTAATAAGCACTGGAATCAGGGTTAGTAATCTGTCCTCCACATCATCAAAGTCAGCACTTTTAACTGTCATGCTACAAGAAGTTTACATTACATTATCTTTTTTTCTGACCCCTGGGAAGTTGAAACAAAATATTTTCCTTGACTCTGTGCTGCAAAACTGTCAAATTGAAGAATGTCTTCTTTAACAATATCTTTGAGCTGCTTTATTAAATAAGCCTGCTTAAAGTCTTCAGAACTCTGCTAATTCTCTCTTACTTTTCGACTTACTGTCCATAATTCAATAATCAAACCAGTTTATTAGGGCTGCAGTTTGTTGTTATTCTTTGGGGAAAAAAAAACAGACAGTTGATACTTACATTGCTAAATAATGTTTGTCTCCAAGCCTAAAATAATTACAAACATACTACAGAAAGAAGCAAAGGGACAGATCAGAAGATAGGAGGTTGTCTTTAGCTGAAAACAAGCAGTTAAGAAAGGAGGCAAGGACGAGTTTCAGAAAATAGAAATCAAAAGATGATATGTTAATAAATGTTTTTTAAACAAATTATTGAGATTATGTATATATAAGAAAAGAAACAGCTAAACTTTTAGGGCAGCATAGGTTCAATAAATGTGTTAGTTCTATACTGTTAGATTAGAAGAATGTGTATGTATAATACTTCATGGTTTTATAAAAACATTTTGCAAATTTATGTTACTATATATAATACAAGAAACTAGAGTGGATTAAATACATATGAAGTTCAGATAAAATAATTCATGAATTATCTCTAGAAAATGACATCATCTGGCTTAAGATATGATTTCAAAATATAAATCAATCATTAAATTCTAAGAACAGAGATCCCAATCTGTTGAATTACTTGGGCCAAACAGGTTAAATTGTTTAATAAAAATTTGTGTTGATTTAAAGATTTAAGAGTTAGAAAAATAGCTAGTCTGGAATTGTAGCATGAAACAACAACAACAAAGACAGCAACAATAATCTTTTATAGTTTAGATAAAATTTAAGTCATATGAAAAAGATAGGATTGGTAATGCTGATATAATGCAATTTGTGTGAAAGAGGCAAAGAGATTTCAAATAAATACAGTATTAAAGTGCACCAACATTATAAATTTTCTCTGCTTTCTACATAGGTGACATTGCTCCTACTGAGCAACTGTACTCTTCTAATTCTCAAATTAACAGGCCTTTGATTTTCCTGTATAGTCCCTGGTTTTATGTGTGGACCAGATGAGATGTTGTGCCTGAGAAGTAGACAAGAAGCAGGAGCTGTATTCTTTACACGCTTGGATCATTTCAGTCCATCAAATGTTGATACAGACCATGCACATTGCCACTTGTCTGTGCAGCAGCCATGCTAACAATTTCTTAAGGTACGGCCAGGTCTACTCGGTCAGCTTCTCCAACTCCTGGGCAGGGAGTTTGTTTGACTCCCTGGTGAAGGATGTCCTTGTCACTTTCAAGTCACTTACATCTCAGAAGTTGGATAGTCAAAGATCATGAGAGATCTACATGGGGTTCCAGTCCAACCTCAAAGGTTCCAGCTTATTATATCACGTTTCAATTAATATCTGTCTTCTCATAATTAACCATTATCTTTCCTTCCTGACTGCCTCCACTTCTTCCTATAAGCGCTAGCATTACAGGCAGAAAAATCAAATTTACATAGAAAGCTTTACTGGAATAACCAGTATCCAAATTGTATAAGGGCAATATATATGCATATATATATATATATACATGTAATTAGAGTTACCTTGGATATCACACTAATATTATAATTACTGTATTTGGATATATATCAATTTTATGTAATTCTTCAATAACTGTTTCTCTTATATGTTATGTTCTATTATGATGTCCTAAAAACGTTTTTATTATATTCAGAAAAAAGTTATAATTCTAGCTTTAAGAAAAAATAATACTCTTTGACTCTTTCTGCTCTGCTATTAAGAAAACTTATTTATTTTCCAGTAACTCAAATAGCTTTAAAAAAATGGAAGCTGGTTTTCATTCACGGGTGCAGCGTTCTTGGTTATCCTCCCTTGTCCATTAATTATGCCTGTTTTAAATTATCTTTCTTCTAATACTATTTGATCCTTTCCCCACTACGTTGAATTCTTGTGAAGAACTTGGTGCAGCTAGGTGTGTTGACTCATGACTATAATCCCAGGACTTTGGAAGGCCGAGGTAGACAGGTCACTTGAGCCCAGGAGTTCAAGACCACCCTGGGCCACATGGTGGAACTCCATCTCTACAAAAATACAGTTATTATTTGGGCTATGCCCAATTAATTGACTTGTGCCCGTGGTCCCAGCTAATCGGGAGGCTGAGGTGGAAGGATAACCTGAGCCTGGGAAGTCAAGGCTGCAGTGAGTATTGATCACACTACTGCAATCCAGCTTGTGTCTCAAAAAAAAAAAAAAAGAAAAGAAATTAAAAAAAAAAATTGGTACTGTTTATTCATTTCAATTACCTATTCATTATTATTACTTTTCCTAAATACTTAACAATTTGTGGTTTGGTGTTTTACACTGTATATTCATTTCTTATATTCCTGATTGAGGACACCTGTTTTCATGTCAAATGGTAAAAGGGAAGCGGGAGAGGCTCTGGGCAAGGTATGTGGTGGAAATGTTTCCCTTGGTGCCTATGATGCTTGCCATTCATCTCAGCCATGCCTTGTCAGTCACTGCTTCAGCATTTGAGTGAATGTTTCTGCTACTTAATATTCTTTAATATGTGTCAGTGCTGTGAGGGGCAGTCTATCTAGTTACCCCAAGTTACCTTCTCATTTCACTCTCTTTTATTTGTCACAGGTTCTGCCCCTAATCTTCTCCCATTTACTTGTGCCTGTTCCTTGTTTCTCCAGTGTCTAATGCATAGCAGAAACATAGTAAATGTTCATGAAATTGAATTGGATGTGTCGAGGTAACCCTGGCTGAGCGTACAGCACAGATGTTACTGAAACGGTTTCTCACTTGGGATAGGATTTAAGTGGATGATTCCTCAGTGTTCTTATAATGTTTAAAGTGTATGATTCAAATCACTGTGTATGATTCCGTGTTGCTTGGGACTGTCAAGGTAATATCTTCCTTACTGCTTTGTCTCTTTAAACCTTCTTGATAATTAAATTTAAAAAAAGAACATAAATAAAGGAACGCACCCCCCCAGAACTTTTCATTATTAATGTTCTATGACTAAATTGGAAATCTGCTACTGTACCCCAAGGGGGTGATTAATTTAGCAGACTAAGAGTTTTGATTAAAAAGGGATGAAAAGTCTGACATATAGTCTATTTATCAGTTATTATTATATTAAAATGCTCTAATCATTGCGGTGCCTAAATTAAGACTTTGCAGCCTAAATGCCATTTCATTTTGCTTCTTTTGATTTGGTGATGTTTTATGAGTTTATTATCTGCGAATGTGTATGCATGAGCATGTGTGAATGGCACAATTCTTACTGATCTTCAAAGAAAAATAATGTAGCACAAAAGCTTCCTGACACAAGTAGTGTTCCCTGTATCTCCATGTTTTAGGAGAAATGAAGAATATGCAGAGAATCTTACAACTCTTAATTTAGCTGATTATTTTAAAAATTCAGATGTGATTGTGAAATATATTCTATTGGCATTAAACAGCAAAAATATTAATCAGAATTTATAAAGTTTTCTTTTCATATGAGACTACTTTTATTAGGCACAAATATTAAAATAAAAATTGTATCATATCAATAATTATAACGTGATCACTACTTTCAAAATAAGCTACATAGAAGCAAGGAAAAAATCAGTATAAGTTTTCAGATAATGCTCATTCAGTAAGTATAACCTGGTTGGATTCTTTTAAGCCTATAGAATATGCTAAAGTTTCAAGTGTTAATGAAAACATAAAATAAATAGCATAATATAATTTTGAATATTGATTTTGTAATTTACAAAAATATTTGCTCTATTTTAACCTCTCTCTTCCCAAATAATTTTACTGCCTATCCCCACTTGAAGAATTAAATAAAATAGTATTTCCTTATAATCTCTCTCTCTCTCTTTCCCCTTTTTTGCCTCCCTCAATATGGAATCACAACCAGTGTTTTTTATTGATTTCTAAGCAACTTTCAAAACATAACCTAAGTAAGAGTGATTGACTGAGTTGCTCTTTCTCAATCTTATTTCTAAGCCAGTTTTAAAGATTTAAAAGGCTCAGACCTGGAACAAGACAGGTTATATTTGGAGGAATAATGATCCAATTCTTCACACTTCTTTCCACCCCAATTTATAGATTCAAAAATGATTCCATATCTTGTGAATAAAGAAGCAAGAAAGCAGTAGGATCCCAGAATAAAAATAAGGTCATCAGAAAAAAAACAACGCTCACTCAGTCTGAGACACTATTCAACTCCTGTGGACTCCAATTTCAAAGGCTCAAGTCATTCAAAATCCCCAAATAAAAGATAGTCTAGGATATTCAAGCAGATCTTAGTGGCATGGAAGAGAAAAATATCCCAACCCCTAAAATTGCCAAAGAGGGACTAGACAGAATAAACACATGATCTCCCAACCAATCTAGGGCAAAAGTGAAAATCATATTTAATTCTTTTCCTATGCCCACACGGTAAAAGTTATTTGAGGTGTGTGAAAAGTGATCATAATTAAAATAATGTAACAATAATTAATACTCCTCTCACCATACTGTATCAAACACTATGAAAATTAACTTCTATATATTTTATTATTCAAATTTTATAATGAGGTAGGTAATAACATTGTCCTCATTTTATAGCTTCATTGCCCTTCGTAAGTAAATTATCCACGATAAGATAAATAGACAGAAGAGAGTGGACTCCTATCACCAAAACCCAGGATCTTAATTGCTACTAACAGTATATATGCTCTGAGTACTAGTAGCTGCTAATTGACTTACACATAGACTTCTCCCCAGTATTGAGCAAATTGAACTACTAATCTGGGACTGCTCTATGATTCAAAAATCATAGACCAAATACTACGTATCAGAGAACCTTCCTTGTAATAGATGTTTGACATCTGACTGGCTTGTTTGTCTCATCTATTCAGTTTTAGAGATGGTCTTAGATTAATGTGATATAAGAGTGGTGAGAGGACTGATTTTATAATTCTAAATACCTGAGAGGGAATCATGTCTATGCCACAAACTAGCTACATGAGATTTTTATCAGTCACTTCTCTTTCCTGGCCTTTCAGTTTCTTCACATGTAAAATGCCTTCTAGATTAATCTGCAAATGTATATGCCTTCTAGATTGCCTTTTAGATTAATCTGTAAATGCGTATGATAATAAATGCAAGCTGTGTCATGCTGTGATTGACACAGAATATGAAATCAAACATGGTAGATATATTACTAAAGGTTCCTTATTTCTGAGACTAGAAGATAATATCAGCCACTTCACTTTTTCTGCTTTATTTCGGATTCTAGCTGGAATTCCAGTCTTCATACTATTTACATGTGTATTTATTCTCTCTCTCTCTCTTTCTCTTCCTCTCTCTCTGTCTCTCCTTTTTTTCTTTGAGACAGGGTCTCACTTGGTAGCCCATGCTAGAGTGCAGTGGCCAGATCTGAACTCATTGCAAACTCCGCCTCCTGGGCTCAAGTGAGCCTCCAAACTCAGTCTCCCCAGGAGCTGGGATTACAGGCACATACTACCACGCTCAGCTACTTTTTGTATTTTCTTTGGAGACAGGGTTTCAGCCTGTTGCCCGGGCTCTCAAAGTGCTGTTACTACAGACGTGAGCCGCTGCATCAGACCGTGTTTTCTCTTTTAATCTTTACAAGAGGGTGGGCATCAGGTTGGCTAAGGAGGAAGTTGAGTGTTGAAGATTTTACAGAATGCGAATGAAAATTAAGGGCTTCCTAATCTATATCCTGTCTGTTCAGATTGCACTTCACAGTGTTTTCTTGTGCCCAGTGAACTTGTGCCACTCTCCTCTGAAACATTCGTCAGCATTTCAAGTCTCTTATACCTTAAGAGCTCCCTCAATAACTACTGATAAAGAGAAGTTTGAAAACTGCAAACCTAGACACTGAATATTCCAAAAACTTCCCATTTTTTGGTTCCAATTTCAATCTTACCCTTCTTCCCAACAGAAAAAAATAGGAAAGTCTTCTGTGGTAGGCCATTTACTCTTAGTAGATCTTGTATTAGATTTAGATTTAGTACTTGCCTCTGGATAACTTGTCTGGACAAGTCGTTTCTCTTTTTTTTTTTTTTTTTTTTTCAATCCCCCCATCTATTATTTTGCTTTTTATCTTATGACAATTTCTAAGCAAAATTAATAAAACTAAGCAGTTAAAAAAGAAAAGAAAAAGAAATAGTGTTCACAGACATGCAACACATAAAGAGATCTGGAGCAAATAAAAAGAAGCAACCTTGAGATGATCAAAGGGAAAAAAATAACCAGCTACAACATATATTACTGCCAGGTTCTGTGTTTGAGAAAATACACTGAAATGGCCCAGGTTGGAGAGAGAGAGTTCTACTTTCTAAGCAAAGTCGCAGAAAGCTGGTTAAAATAAAGTAGATCCATTATGCTCTCTTGATCTTGAAAGGAAGTAGGGAGCATTTGTTTGAAAAAGATAATTTTTTTTGTAAGAAAAGAGCAACTCTGACTTGAGAACATCTTTCTGTCATAGACTGGCAGAGGCTAAATATACTCTCCAAGTAGGATATCTGTTATAATTCTATAATAAATGCTTTCAGGGAACTCTGGAAAATGTAGCCACGTTTTCTTCTCACCTCAAGGTTGCCTTGGGTTTACTGCCGTCATTAGTGGAAACTGTAAAGCTAAGCCAATGATTCCATGTGTATTTCATGGTCTGAAGAGCTCAAAGAAAGGTCGGTTACCTTCCTTGCCCCTCTTCGTTTACAGGTATTGGGGTCTGCCGTGCAAGCAGCGATTCCTGGTGATCTGCTTGCATTTCTCTGCTCACTAGATTAAAACCTGGGATGAAACCCAGAGTGACAAGAACTTTACACTGGAACTAAACAAGAATTTCAAATCTGCAAGCCTGTGGCCATTTCATATTCATTTAATGCACAGAAAGTTTTGTATTCAGACACAGTGTGGGGATAGTGTGATAAGGATCATGCTAACAAAGACCAGTTCTTTCACATATTTACATTCTTGTGAGACACAAAATCATACCTACAGCAGCTGTGGATTTTATGCTTGGGCTATTTTGTTTCGTTGAGTTTATTTTCTTTATCACTATTTTTCCTTTGCTAAGAGCAGCGTTTCAGGGAAAGGGAACATGGATAGCCTCAAAACAGATTAGTAGACATTTGATTGGAGATACATTTGGAATAAAATGAAAGTAAAGTAACTTATTGTGTGTGATTGGATACAAATAAGCAAGTGTGACACAACAAATTATGTATGGTAGTGCTAATGGGAAAGAGGGAGAAGAATGTCAAGAATAGTCCAGAAAATAAAGTTGTTTCTGGCGTAAATTGAATTCCTGTTTGAGTATGCAAAGAAATAAATGATATTGAATTGGACAGCACTAATATTATGAGTTCTAGTCTAACTCCACGGATAGCAGCTTATCCTTTTTTGTAAACATCATTTTTAGTTCCCCATGGAACAGATATGGGGAAATGATAGTGCTATTGTCTCATTTTTATTTGTGCCATCATCATAATGCCTTTTAAGAAGCATCATTTCTATCCTCTGGGATACTCTGGAGGAAAGTAATGAGAGATTACAGTAATCTCTGTTCACTGAGGCAGCAGAAAATACCTGTAACTCTTTGTCTTTCTCATATCTATTTTAATTTAAAGTTACTAGATGAAAAGTCTGTAGATCAACAATATATACTCCCTTATATGATGATCACTCAATTCTTAGCATTAATGCTCAAGGTGGTTTCTGGACTTTGTGCATTTTCATACATTCTGACCTCATGTAAGACGTGGAACCAAACACCAGGGCCTTTGTGTCTTTACTTAGAGGATGAGCAAAGCTTTTGTTTTCATCGCCATTTTGGTCTTAACATCGCAGTGTCATACATTTCTGTATATTTTTACAGAAATCTTTGAAAATGTTTTTCCTTGATACAAGAAAGAAAATGGAGAGAAAAGATCAAGGCAGTGTGTTAAGTATCAGCAACAAATTTAACTCAATACTCACTGAAATCTTTTCCTCTACTTCCTCAGAAAACGGAAATCTACCTTGCATATTTCAGTTCGATATCACTTTCATTATAAGCTTGTTAGTAAAGAAGGGTTTGTTCCATTCCCCCATCCCCCACCCACCCCCGGCCCAGAATCATTTTATTTGTATCTTACATATGTGTTAGAATACACATTCCAACAGTTTGCATGGAAGATTGATTTCCCATGCTGAAAACAATATAGCAAGCAACAATGAGCTCTGTCTCTGGCATGAGAGTTAGAAACAGCCTCAAAAATCCCAGGGAAATGAGCCTCTGTAGAAGACTTTATAAGAGATGAATGTTTCCCTTTATCATGACTGGCAATGATGCTGCTAAACAGAAATATGCATTTTGCATAATTGTCAACGCAGCTGCAGCACTCTATCTGGGATTCTGACTTCAAATGGAGATGTAATTGGGTATATCAGAGAGACTCCAAAGGTATAGCAGCAATCCCCATTTAGTTATTCCAAAAATTTCTTAAGAGACTCCTGACAGCCATTTGAAATCTAGGTAAATTATTGCTTGGTGTCCAATGGATCGAAGTGAAAATGACTCCATTTGAAGTAGTCTCCCAAACTTAAAAGAGCTTTTTAGAAACACACTTAAAAGAATTTTCTAGATTTTCTTTACAGTCAGAAAGGAGAATAATTATTAAAAGTACTTTTGCATATTGTCTTTTAATATATCTCAAAACTGTAGAGGCATCCTTCTAAAGACCAGGAAAGCTCTTTGTAATTGTTGTAGTCAAAATACAGACTATATATAGTAGGTATCTAGCAAACAAGTACTGGATATTAATTTCTGCTTGTTCGACCCAAGAAACTCCTTTTATTTTTTACTATAAGATCTGTGTATATTCAAGCCACATTAGGATCAGTGATTGTTAAGTTGCTGGTAGCACATTTCCACCTGCCTGATAAGAAGAGAGCCGATATTTTCTACACAAAATATATAAGCAACTTTTGCTCCTATATTGTGTGTATCTACTTCTAAGCCTCAAATTCTTCCTAGAAACACCTTTGCCTTATACAGGCTTTCTCATTATAATTCTATAATTCTAGCTCTTATGCTTATTTTATCTTATGCTCTAGTTCTTATAATTCTATAATTCTAGTTCTTATGCTCATTTTTCTAAGTGAAATAACTTCACAGAACAACCTTGTATTGCAATTTGTTTTGTGGACATTTCAATTTGACCAAGATAATATTATTTAAAGGGAGTTTAAGAAAAATGAAGGAAGAATTTTAAACGTCCAATGGTCAGTCTCTCTTGATTTGTATGCTGAAGTCTCCAAATAAAACTGAAAAAACTCTGTACACAATTGGGCTTCATAAAAGATTTCTTGACTAAAGTGAAAGAGAAAATACATTTTAATGATCTCCCTGAATGCTTCTCTTATCCACTACCCCTTTTGATCCTGTCTATCCTATATCCATATTATATAATTCACCCATGGATTATACTGAGAATTTACTCTGTGAATTACTTTTTCTTTAATATTATAGAGTTCTTAATTAAACACTGCTGAAATACCTGGAGGTAGAACTGGTTAATTTACAGTAAAATATACCATCCCGTTTATTGCAGAGCTACATTTAAGAACTTTTGAAAATCAAAATAGAACTTTAGACAAAAGTTTAAAAATTAGATGCCAATATCTTGTGTCACTCGGACCTCTGTTAATTGATCCACTTGCTGGATCAATCAGAAGGAGAAAAATAAGCAAAATCTGTCAATGGAATCCAGTAAAAATCATATATAGCCTTATATGCCTAATACAAAAAAAAAAAAAAAAGGTCTTGTAATGGCCAAAAGATAAGAGAGTCTCCTGTTCAGGCCTACCTTTCCTTAACGAGATATTGGACAAAAATTCAGAACTATAAACAACACAACAAATTATGAATCAAATTATGAGGCAACCTTATAACCAAACTATATTAAGCCTTTAGGTAATACTTGGATGTCAGCCCAGATGCAGAAGTAAGGGAGCACTCCCTATTCTATTTGTCATTGCTTAAACGAGAAAACGGTGATTTGACTTAGAAGACCTTTATATCTACAGAGCTATAATGAATAGACAAACCACAACCCAAAATAATTTTCTCACCTTGAAAATCAGGCAAGTGGGTCATGTTCGAAAGGAAGAATTTACTGAAGCTGAACATTTTAGTTGTTCTAAAGCCAATAGATTAAACTAATGTCTTCTGATAATGTAAAAGGAAAGGATATTGGATACAAATTAAGCCCAGCCCTAATAATTATTTCCAGTTAAAGATGTTGTAGATAAAATACAATGATCATGCTTTGAAGGGTTATAGGAATCCCTACAGCTCCCCATTTTAACGTGGGACCAGCATAGGGAGTTAACAATAGTCAAAAGAGGACATAAATATAAATACTAATTTGCTTAGGTGACACTATACAGCCTAAGTCCCACATTTTATAGCATGTATTTATTGAAGTATGCAAAATCACCAATACAGTTGTAAGTATGCACAAATATCAATCATTCTATCTCAATCAATATATTTTTCTTTGTGTTCCTTACTGAAAACATCCTTTATGTATGTAATACCACTTGAAAATTTAACTGAAAAAACTTACTAGGTAAAAGGCACTGCTAAACTAAATGTGCCAAAAAAATTCTCTTTTTTTTTTTGAGACAAGAAAATTAAACTAGATTGTCATTTTCTTTTTATTTTCCTGGGGTAGAGGTGTCCTGCAAGCAAAAGGGGTGAATGGATCTCAGACCAGTTAGTTTCATCCCTTCTTTTCAAGCTTTTATGAGAAAGCTTCAATTGTGCCAAAGGTCAATATACTACCTAGGACAAGATTTATTAGAACAGTTGAAACATTCTATGATGAAAGAACTAAAGCCAACCAAAATCTTTCTAGAGTCATCAACTAAGAGGATTCCCAGAACTAACTAGATATTCTAGACTGGGTGTGGCCTGTGGGTACCAGAACTTTCAGATCTTTTTAACCTCTTTAGGATTATACCAAATTGATTATTCTTATATATTACCATGAAAGAGACTTTTATGTCTCATACATTGTTTAGTATCAATGACAATCATAACTTTTTTAGCCTCTATGCACACAGAAAAGGAGACCATGTGTTAGTAGTACTTATGTTACAACATGGCCACATAATAGAACCCTGCTTCCTAAGCCTTTCTTTGAATGCTGTAACTACAGCATTTCTTCCTTTTTGAAAAGATCTTACCAAAAAAGCTGCAGCACTTTAAAATTTGTTTCAGGTGACCCCTCAACTTGATAGGTCTTCACATGGTGCACATTTTCATAATAATTTATTTATCATCTATCTACTCACCTAATCACCACGAAATTTTGCATCTCGTGTATAATTATTTATTCCTATAAACTTTCCTTCACAGAATTATAATATTCTGACTAAAATGAGAGCCCAAGCTTTTCAGTTATTATTGATGCCATTAACTAATGTTTTAGTTTCAGCACTTGACAGTCCAGATTTAATTATATTTGTAGACGGACAGTGTCTATTCCCATTTCTTTTATTGTATTTTTTTACTGTGAGCTTCACCAGGAATCATGGCTATTCCTTTGATAAGCAATGTTAGTCTAACATTTCATGGACTTGGATTTTATTTTGCTGGAGTCTCAGATTATATTTATTTGTTTCCACAGCATTTCAAACACCCTATACTACATAAGAGGGATATCTACAATTTGTGTAATTATTGTTTCTATTATTTTGAACATTGTGGCATGGACTTGGCCACCTGGGATGATTTTACTTGGAGAGAAAACTACATATCCAACAATAAATATTCCTAAGTCAGTCTTAAAATTCTGTGCATCTTGATTCAGCAAGTATTTATTGAGTTCCAATGAGTTATAAATAATTATTAAGAAAATATTTATTGAGTATCTATTAAGTGAAAGGTAATTTTGTTGTTAGAATTTAAGCAAAAAACAAATGAACAATTTAAGCAAATCATAAGTAAACAGTTTTGGCAATATGAGATTGTTATGCCATGGGAGTTGCAAAAGAAATGAGACATTACCCAAGCATAAAAGCAGTTTATTCAACACAAAGGAAAACATGAAGTATTACAAGACAGTAAGAAAATGTCATGGTTGGAGCACAAATTAGTAAAGAGATTGAAAATAAAATGTCAGCTAGATAATAAAAAGTTCAGTGAAGGAAAATTTTAAAAGTGAATCAATTTTTACTTAATGATGTAATGCTGTTTTATATAGAGGGCTAATTCTGATAACATTACATAAATGAAGTGAGAGATGAATTACGTGATTATTTGAGGGAAGGACTTTTCAAGACCAAGCAAATGCAAATGTTAATGTCCTGATAATATAAAAATGGCATTCCTCTCCCATGTTTTATGTATTCATTTATTTTTGAGAAATAACAAAGATAATGCAGACAGTAGTGAATTTGAAAAAGTACGTACGGGCTGGGGCCAGATCATTCAGAGACACCATGATAATAACTTCAAGTTTGGTTTTTTGTTTTGTTTTGTTTTTTTTAAATGTGATGGAAGCTGGAAGCTACTGAAACATTTTGATAAGAGAAGGATGCAATCCTAGTCATGGAAAAGAATGAGTTCATGTCCTTTGCAGGGACATGGATGAAGCTGGAAGCCATCTTTCTCAGCAAACTAACACAGGCCGGCACAGGAAAAACACCATTTGTTTTCACTCATAATTGGGAGTTGGACAATGAGAACACATGGACATAGGGAGGGGAACATCACACATCAGGGCCTGCTTGGGGTTGGGATGCAAGGGGAGGGAGAGTATCAGGACAAATAGCTAATGCATGTGGGACTGAAACCTAGATTATGGGTTGATAGGTGCAGCAATGCACCATGGCACATATATACCTATGTAACAAACCTGCACATTCTGTTCATGTATCCCAGAACTGAAAGTAAAATAAATTTTTAAAAAGAGAATGATGAAATTCTATACTTACTTGTGACAAAATACAAAATGAAGGGATGGAATTATTGGATATAGGGACAGTTATTAATAGTCTGTTGTAGATGTCCATAGAAAAATGATAGTTGCTTGTGTAGAATAATGGAGATTATATAATGGTAGACTTGTGATATAATTAGAAGGTACAGAAAATAGGGTACCTACTAACAGTTTAGATGTAGATTGTTAAATAGGCAGAAAATCCAACGTTTCAAGAGCAATAGATAAAAAGAAAACAAAGAAACCAAATCCCAGACAGAGAAGAATTTTAGAACTGAGTATAGAGCCAAAGTAGCAACCATATACTGATGAGTCCCTTGTCTGGCTGATATACAAGAGGGGTAAGCCTCTCATAGACTTTATAGAGTAAAACAGAAATTAGAAAATCCTTTTATAACTGTAAGTGGGCAGGACATATTAGAAATTTCAATAGCCCAAAATTTAAAAAAAAACATATTTAATTGAATAATTTACACTCCTTCCTTACATCAGAATTTTACATAGTAAGCAGTCATGGGCTGTAAAATTAGAGAATATACAACATCTTGAACATGTTTGGAATGACTGGACTTTGATTCTGCAAAAGATATATAAGTGTGTATATATATATGTAATGGTAATATTTATGTGTGTGTATATATATGTATATGTATGCATATATGTACATATATATCTCCTACATATAAACATACATATATAACATATACAACTATATATCTCTGTGTGTGTGTGTGTGTGTCCTATCAATTCTGTTTCTAGGAATACTCTGACAAAAGTGGTACAAAAATTGGGAGCTGATCTGTCTAAAAGTGAACTCAATATCATGAAACACATAAGCCTCTCACCCAGAATTTCTGCACAAAAGGAAGCATGTGAACTCTCTGCACTCTTTGGAACGAAAAAAAGACAAAAAAAGCAAAATATAGTATACTTTTCCTTGATATTATATATTTATTTCAGTATATACCTGTGTGTGTGTGTATATATATATCAGTGTGTTTGTGTGTATATTATATATATATGAAGTGAAATAATATTAGCAGTCATGAAAAAAAGAAAAATGTAATACACACTCAAAGAACAAGTAGAACAATGGAAGCATACCTATTATACTTTGCAAGACAGACCAAAAATAAAATGTATTTTATAAATATGGGTTCAGCAGGTGAAAATATAGGAAATTATAGGACACCAAAAATAATAAGAAAATATTACAAGCAACTTTAAGCTAGTACGGTAAGCAACCTAAATAAAAGCAAACTCTATAATGCCAGCATAATTCTGACATAATAATTTCAAATTTGTCATCATTTACATTTGCCTTGACTATTAAGATCATTTGAAATTCTATATAAAAACAGAATAAGCTCGGAAAAGCTACAAAATGCCTTACAGAATTTGGATTGGGATTACATAGAATCTGCAAATCAATGATTAGAAAGTTGAATTTTTAATAATACTGCTTTCTTCAATTCATAAACATGATACATCGCTCGATTTATTTAAATTTTTAAAATTCCTGCAGCATTTTGAAGTTTTAGTAGGAAGATCTTGCAGCTATTTTGAAAAATTTATTTCTATTTTATATTACTTTCTTTTGTTGCACATTGCATTTATAAATTTAATTTTCTGATTTTTATTTCTAAAACAAAAAAATTAAGTATATGTGTATATGAATATATACTATATTTCCTCACTTATTAATTTTAGTTTTTTTAATTTGTTTAAATTTTCTACATGCAAATCAGATGACTTGCTAATAATAAAAATTTTAACTCTTGTTTTCTAAACTTTATACCTTTTCTTTTCTTTCTTTTTTTTTTTTTTTTTTTCTTATTATAGTGGCTGTGACCTCCAATAAAATGTTGAATTCAAATAGTAAAATAGGACATTATTGACTTATTGCCTTCTTCCTGATCTTAGGAAGATAATGTTCAATATATCAGTAAATATATTAAACTGTAGGTTTGTTATAGGTAATTTTCAGATTAAGAAAATTCTTATTCCAATGATTCTGAAAATGTTTTATACTATAAATTATGTTTAAATCTACCAGTAATTTTCCATATATTATGATGATCATTTAGTTTTACTTATTTATTCTATTGATGTGTTATATTAATCTACTATTAAAACTTAAACCAACCTTGCATTTCTGAAATAAGTGCTTCTTGGTTATCCTACATCATCTTTTATAAATTACTGGATTTTATTTGCCAACATCTTTATAAAGGATTTTGAATCTATATTTCTAAGCTTTGCAACAGATTCAGGCTGTTGTACAAATTAGTCTGACATTTTGGCCCTACAACCTGTCAAGCCCAGTATTTTTTGAAGTATTTTAACAGATAAGGATGCTGTATGGAAACTCTGGCAGGCTTCTTAAGAAGAATAACATACAAGACCCTTAGGATTTTGGAGCAAAGTCAGCCATCTACTGTGTATTGCAGATAGGTATCTCCACTGAAAAATAGTTTCTGTCTTGCTAATGGGCCGTAATAGACACTGAACATTTTAACATGATTCATTAAATTTTCTTGTAATATGAACTGCTTTCTATGAAGAGAGTATAATATGAAACATCAAGCTATAAATTTGGGCATGTGGTGCAGTGTCCCACTGACTAAAATTTAATATAAATAGAGAACCACATGTGAGAAGGTCTTGCAGGCACAAGTAGCATGAAAAACTGGCTCAGTCTCATGAGACTGTGTTCCTTCTATTGAAAGGACACAAAGATAGATGTGTACCCGCCCCCCCCGCTACACCCTTTTGTTCTGCTCTCTAATCTTTGCACATACCAGAGATTTCGTAAGTTCTGTGAGTACCTGTTTTTCTGCACGTACCAGAGATTTTGTTTTGCACATACCAGAGATTTTGTTTTGCACATACCAGAGATTTCGTGAGTACCTGTTTTTCTGCACGTACCAGAAATTTTGTAAGTTCTGAGGCAAGGTCACAAGATGTGTTTTAAGTAAGATAAACTATTGCTGCCATAAACCTGCTCTCCCGCCTCAAAGGTTGAACTGAAATATCAGAAATGGCGGGAACCAATCATAGTTAGCCAAATCGCCTTGTTCAAACACTAGCCAATCATATATCTGATTTGTATAATAATTCTATGCCCACTTTTTTTAGACTATATAACACTGCTCGGAGCTCAGTGGGGGAGCTCTCCTGCCCGTCTCGTTTCGCGAGCGAGGGAGAGTTCCAGGTTCGAACCTGTAATAAAGATCCTTGCTGCTTAGCTTTGACTCTGGACTCTGGTGGTCTTCTTCGGGGAATAAACAGTCTGGGCATTACACTATATTAGCCATTTGTCATTTAACCCAAAAATAAAATTTATCGAAGAAAAATATCTATAAAGAACTGATTAAGGAAGAATCAATTAGGTAATTATTTAGAGAAGGCTGCATATAGCTGTATCATAAAATTTGAATCAATTAATCCCAATTATCATGAGAAAATAAGGCTGCAAATACATACTGATTATGTCTGCAATGCAAGGGAATTTCTGAGTCCCCTATCAGTATCCCTTGGTCCACTAGCATAATTTGATGGAAAGCTACAGGAACAGGATGATTTATAGCATTAAATCCCTTAGGAATAGAGGTTATGTTTATAGCTTCAAATAAAAAGCCATAACCATTTGTTTAGGTTTTCTCTGTTCCTTTAAAATAAAAAATACAAGTTACTATCGGAGAATACTATAAACACCTCTATACAAATAAACTAGAAAATCTAGAAGAAATGGATAAATTCCTGGACCTGTACACCCTTCCAAGACTAAACCAGAAAGAAGCTGAATCTCTGAATAGACCAGTAACAGGTTCTGAAATTGAGTTAATAATTAATAGCCTACTAAATAAAAAGAGTCCAGGACCAGACAGATACACAGCAAAATTCTACTGGAGGTACAAAGAGGAGGTGGTACTATTCCTTCTTAAACTATTTCAATCAATAGAAAAAAAGAGACTCTTCCCTGACTCATTTTATGAGGCTAGCATCATCCTGATACAAAAACCTGGCAGAGACACAACAACAACAACAACAACAACAAAAAAGAGAATTTTAGGCCAATATCCCTGATGAACATCGATGTGAAAATCCTCAGTAAAATACTGGCAAACTGAATCCAGCAGCACATCAAAAAGCTTTTTCACCACAATCAAGTAAACTTCATCTCTGGGATGCAAGGCTGGTTCAACATACACAAATCAATAAACGTAATCCATCACATAAACAGAACTAACAACAAAAACCACATGATTTATCTCAATAGATGAAGAAAAGGCCTTCAACAAAATTCAACAGCCCTTCATGCTAAAAACTCTCAATAAACTAGGTACTGATGGAACGTATCTCAAAATAATAAGGGCTATTTATGACAAACCCACAACCAATATTATACTGAATGGGCAAAATCTGGAAGCATTCCCTTTGAAAACCGGCACAAAAAAAGGATGCCCTCTCTCACCACTCCTATTCAACATAGTGTTGGAAGTTCTGGCCAGGGCAATCAGGCAAGATAAAGAAATAAAGGGTACTCAATTAGGAAAAGAGGATGTCAAATTGTATCTGTTTGCAGATGACATGATTGTATATTTAGAAAACTCCATCGTCTCAGCCCAGAATCTCCTTAAGCTGATAAGCAACTTCAGCAAAATCTCAGGATACAAAATCAATATGCAAAAATCACAAGCATTGCTATACGTCAAGAAAAGACAAACAGAGAGCCAAATCATGAGTGAACCTCCATTCACAGAAACTACGAAGAGAATAAAATACCTAGGTATTCAACTTACAAGGGATGTGAAGGACCTCTTCAAGGAGAACTACAAACTACTGCTAAACAAAATAAAAGAGGACACAAAGAAATGGAAGAACATTCCATGCTCATGAATAGGAAGAATCAATATCATGAAAATGGCCATACTGCCCAAGGTAATTTATAGATTCAATGCTATCCCATCAAGCTACCACTGACTTTCTTCACAGAATTAGAAAAAACTACTTTAAAGTTCATATGGATCCAAAAAAGAGCCCACATAGCCAAGACAATCCTAAGCCAAAATAACAAAGCTGGAGGCATCACACTACCTGACTTCAAACTATACTACAAGGCTACAGTAACCAAAACAGCATGCTACTGGTACCAAAACAGAGATATAAATCAAAGAAACAGAACAGAGCCCTTAGAATTAATACCACACATCTACAATCATCTGATCTTTGACAAAAACAAGCAATGGGGAAAGGATTCCCTATTTAATAAATGGTGCATGGGAAAACTGGCTAGCCATATGTAGAAAGCTGAAACTGGATCCCTTCCTTAAACCATATACAAAAATTAATTCAGGATGGATTAAAGACTTAAACGTTAGACCTAAAACCATTAAAACCCTAGAAGAAAACCTAGGCAATTCCATTCAGGACATAGGCATAGGCAAAGACTTCATGACAAAAACACCAAAAGCAATGACAACAAAAGCCAAAGCAGACAAATAGGATCTAATTAAACTAAAGAGCTTCTGCACAGCAAAAGAAACTAACATCAGAGTGAACAGGTAACCTACAGAATAGGAGAAATTTTTTGCAGGCTATCCATCTGACAAAGGGCTAATATCCAGAATCTACAAAGAACTTAAACACAGTTACAAGAAAAAAAAAAAAAAAAAACCATCATAAAGTGGGCAAAGGGTATGAACAGACACTTCTCAAAAGAAGACATTTATGCAGCCAACAGACACTTGAAAAAATGTTCATTACCACTGCTTATCACAGAAAGGCAAATCAAAACCACAATGAGATACCATCTCACGCTAGTTAGAATGGTGATCATTAAAAAATCAGGAAACAATGGATGCTGGAGAAGATGTGGAGAAATAGGAAGTTTTTTTTTTTCTTTTTCTCACTCTGTCACCCAAGCTGGAGTGCAGTGGTGCAATCTTGGCTCACTGCAACCTCTGCCTCCCGGGTTCAAGAGATTCTCCTGCAGCAGCCTCCTGAGTAGCTGGGATTGCAGATGCACACCACCATACCCAGCTAATTTTTGTATTTTTAGTAGAGAAGGGGTTTCACCATGTTGGTCAGGCTGGTATCTAACTCCTGACTTCGTGATCTGCCCACCTCGGCCTCCCACAGTGCTGGGATTGCAGGCATGAGCCACCACGCCCGGCCAATAGGAACACTTTTACACTGTTGGTGGGAGTGTAAATTAGTTCAACAATTGTGGAAGACAGTGTGGCGATTCTTCAAGGATCTAGAACTAGAAGTACCATTTGATCCAGTCATCCCATTACTGGGTATATACCCAAAGCATTATAAATCATGCTACTATGAAGAGTCATGCACACATATGTTTATCACAGCACTGTTCACAAGAGCAAAGACTTTGAACCAACTCAGTTGTCCATCAATGATAGACTGGATTAAGAAAATGTGGTACATATACACCACGGAATACTATGCAGCCTTAAAAATGTATGAGTTCTTGTCCTTTGCAGGGCCGTGGATGAAGCTGAAAACCATCATTCTAAGCAAACTATCTCAAGGACAGAAAACCAAACACCGCATATTCTCACTCATAGGTGGGTGCTGAACAGTGAGAACACATGGACACAGGGTGATGAACAGCACATACTGGGGCCTATCAGGAGGTGGGGGGCTGGAGGAAGAATAGCAATAGGAGAAATACCTAATGTAAATGATGAGTTAATGGGTGCAGCACACCAACAAGGCACATGTATACATATGTAACAAACCTGCACGTTGTGCACCTATACCCTAGAACTTAAAGTATAAAAAAATAAAATAAAATAAATGTATTATCTAAATCTGATTATAAACACTCTTAGGAATTTAAAAGTTTTCTAAAAATTTTGCATCCTGATGACTTTTGATACTATCTCTTTGAAATGATGACCCCCCTTTTGATTCAGAATGAATATGAAAATCCCCTAGGTAGATAATAAGCACATTCAGTGAGCATGGAAATAATTGTAAAATATTTTTTAAAAAGGAAAGACTTCTTCTAAGATATGTTGTGTAGCTCGTGCAAAATCCAGGCACTGACAGTGGGAAAATTCATTTTTGAATATTGAGAACTATGTCAGTAGGTATGTAGCATCTAACATTCACCATCACTGTTTTTGCATGAAGAGCAAAGTATACCATGTGAAAAGAAAATAATATTCTTATTATCACCCTCATTATCATTGGTTGATCAGATGTTATTTGGTTTTGAAGAAATTCTTTTGAAAGTTTTTTAAACTAAAAATTTTGAAGGCACACACACACACACACACACACAGAGAGAGAGAGAGAGAGAGAGAGAGAGAGAATATTCCATAATTCCATGTACTTAATGTGGTTTCTTCTGAATTAATTTTTCACTTTTGTTGTGAATTAGATATGGTAAGGTCAATTTTTATTTTCTGGTTTCACACTGCTTAGAATAAAACTTTATAAATTATCCTTTCATACACTCATACTTCTAAAATGGATGAAGACAAACAAAAGAAAAACTGAATGAGAAGATTCTGTCATTGCTTTTATAAATATATACTATACATGCAGTCATAAGGCATAAATGATTCAACTCTGAGATGGAATCAAGCACAAAATTTTGATAGTAGAAAATTTACATTACTTTAATAAGGAATATAACGAACATCTCTTGTTTTTTGAATTTGTAGATATTATTTGACAGATTCAGGGGTAAATATAAATTAAGTTTCTTAGAATATTTTAAATTAGATTTATTATTTTTGTTCATCTTCACTCTGGTTATTAGTTATCATTTTTGTTTTTTTTTCAGATTTCTCTTCTCATTAACATATTTTTAGCATTTGGAAATAGAGGTTAAGTAAAATAATTTTAAACTTGAGAAGTAAAAATAGCCAATGTAAAGGAACTTATTATTTAATTTATGCCTACTTTCAGGAGGACAATTCAGTTGCTTTCTTGCTGTTTATGATATTCTCAAGTTTAGAATTACAATAACTCAAATAATTCTAATATTTAAGAGAAAGTGCAAAGTAGTTAAAAATGAGTTCCATATGATTAGAAGACCTACGTTCTAGGATGATTATATTAAAATTTAGTTAAATTTTATGTAACTCAAATTTTTCATTAATAAATTGAAAAAAAAAAAGGAATATTCTTTATCCCCAATCTTTTTCAACTGTGAATTTATTTGTTATTGATTCTGTTTCATATAACAGAGATAATTTAGGAATCTAAACATCCAGCGAGGTACTACAGAGCAGGATTAAATAAATTGGCCTCAGAAAGAATACCTAGATGAGGCTGTCCAACAGAGGTTAGTTAGATACCCTGTACATGAACAGTCCTACCTGCATCAGGTTGGTGCCCCTTGAAATCAGAGGTCCCAGAATAAGGAACAGACACACACCTTTGCTCCTCTCCAGTCTCCTTGAGTGACACCTCCAGGCACGGGAGTGAATCAGATGAATAGGGCCTGAAGTGAACCCCCAGAAAACTGCTGCAGCTCTACAAAAGAGGGACTTATTGAAAGAAAAATGAACAAGTAGAAAGGAACAACAGCACCATCAACAACAACAACAAAAAGGCCCCCACAAAAACCCCATCCAAGTGTCAGCAACCTCAAAGACTTAAACTAGACAAACGCACAAAGATGAGAAAGAATCAATGAAAAAATGCTGAAAACCCATAAGGCCAGAGTGTGTCTTCTCCAAAAGACTGCAACAGCTCTCCATTGAGGGCACAAAACTGGACGGAAGATCAGATGGATGAATTGACAGAAGTGAACTTCAGAGAATGGGTAGTAAAACACTACAATGAGCTAAAGGAGCATGTTCTTATCCAATGCAAAGAAGCTAAGAACTTTGACAAAAGGTTAGAGGAATTGCTAACTAGAATAACCAGTTTAGAGAGGAACATAAATGACCTGATGGAGCTGAAAAACATCATGAGAACTTTGTGAAGAATATACAAGTATCAACAGCCAAATTGACTGAGAGGTGGAAAGGATATCAAAGTTTGAAGGCCACTTTATTGAAATAAGACATGCAGACCATAATAGAGAAAAAATAATTAAAAGGGATATATAAAGCCTCCAAGAAATATGGAACTTCAAAAAAAGACTGAACCTACGATTGATTGGAGTACCAGAAGGAGACTGGGAGAAAGGAAACAAGCTGGAAAACACACTTTGGGATGTTATCCAGGAGAACTTCCCCAATCTAGCAAGACAGGCCAACATGAAAATTCAGTAAGTACTGAGAACACTATTAAGATACATGAGAAGACCAACCCCAAGACACATAATCATCAGATTCTCCAAGGTTGAACTGATGGAAAAACTGTTAAGCTCAGCCAGAGAGAAAGGCCAAGTCACTTACAAAGAGAAGCCCATCAGACTAACAGCAGACCTCTCAGCAGAAACTCTACAAGCCAGAAGAGATGGGGGGCCAATATTCCACATTCTAAAAGAATAGGATTTTCAACCCAGAATTTCATATCCAGCCAAACTAAGCTTCAGAAGCAAAGGAGAAACAAAATCCTTTCCAGGCAAGTAAATGCTGAGGAATTTGTTACCACCAAGATTTCCCTGCAAGAGCTCCTGAAAGAAGCACTAAATGCGGGAAGGAAAAACTGGTACCAACAACTGCAAAAAACACACCAAAGTATAAAGACCAATATAAAGACCAGTATAAAAACACCACAAAGAAACTTCATCAACACCCATGGAAAATAACCAAATAGCATCATGATAACAGGATCAAATTCACACAATACTAACCTTAAATGTAAATGGACTAAATGCCCCCAATTAAAAGACAAGAACTGACAAATTGGATAAGGAGTCAAGACCCTTTGGTGTGCTGTATTCAGGAGACCTATCCTGCGTGCAAAGACACACACAGGCTCAAAATAAAGGGACAGAGAAAAATTTACCAAAAAATTGGAAAGCAATAAAAGCAGGGGTTGCAATCCTAGTTTCTGACAAAAGAGACTTTAAACCAACAAACATCAAAAAAAGACAAAGACGGGCATTACATAATGGTAAAGAGAAGAATTCAACAAGAAGAGCTAACTATTCTAAATATATAGGCACCAATACAAGAGAACCCAGATTCATTAAAGAAGTTCTTAGAGACCCATAGAGAGACTGAAGACTCCCATACTATAATGATGGGAGACTTTAACACCCCACTCTTGATATGAGGCAGATCAATGAGACAGAAATTTAACAAGGATATTCAGGACTTGAACTCAGCTATGGATCAAGTGGACCTAGTAGACGTCTACAGAACTCTCCACCCCAAATCAACAGAATATACATTCTTCTCAGTGCCACATGGCACTTATAATAAAATAGACCACATAATTGGAAGTGAAATACTACTCAGCAAATGCAAAATAACTGAAATCATAACAAACAGTCTCACAGACCACAGTGCAATCAAATTAGAACTCAAGATTGAGAAACTCACTCAAACCCACACAATTTTATGGAAATTGACAAACTGCTTCTGAATGAATCCTGGGCAAATAATGAAATTAAGGCAGAAATCTAGAAGTTCTTTGAAACAAATAAGAACAAAGAGACAATGTACCAGAATCTTTGGGACACAGATAAAGCAGTATTAAGAGGGAAATTTATTCCACTGAATACCCACATCAGAAAACTAGAAAGATCTCAAATTGGCACCCTAACATTGCAATTAAAAGAACTAGAGAGACAAGAGCCAACAAATTCAAAACCCAGAGGAAGACAAAAAATAGTTAAGAGAAGAGAAGAATTGAAGGAGACAGACACAAAATATCCTCAAAAAAATCAACAAATCCAGGAGCTATTTTTTCTTTGAAAAAAAAAAAAAAAATAGACTGCTAGCTACACTAATAGAGAAGAAAAGAGAGAAGAATCAAATAGACACAATAAAAAATGACAAAGAGGATATCACCTCTGACCCCACAGAAATACAAACTTCCATCAGAGAATACTATAAACATCTCTATGCAAATAGACTAGAAAATTTAGAAGAAATGGATAAATTCCTGGATGCAAACTCCCTACCGAGACTAAACCAGGAATAAATTGAATCCCTGAATAGTCCAATAATAAGTTCTGAATTTGAGGCAATAATTAATAGCCTACCAACAACAACAAAAAGCCCCAAACCAGACAGATTCACAGATGAATACTACCAGAAACACAAAGGGGAACTGCTGCCATTCCTTCTGAAACTATTCCAAACAATCGAAAAGGAGGGATTCCTCGTTATGTCATTTTATAAAGTCAGCATCATCCTAATACCAAACTGGGACCATACACAATAAAAAAAGAGAACTTCAGTTCAATCTCCCTGATGAATATTGATTTGAAAATCCTCAATAAAATACTGGCAAGCCAAATCCAGCAACATATCAAAAAATTTATCCACCATGATCAAGTCAGCTTTATCCCTGAGATGCAAGGCTGGTTCAACATAGGCAAATCAATAAATATAATCCATCACATAAACCAAAACAAAGACAGAAAACACATGATTATCTAAATAGACACAGAAAAGGCTTTTTATAAGTTTCAACATCCTTTCATGTTAAAAACTCTCAATAAACCAGGTATTGATAGAACATATCTCAAAATTCTAAGAGCTATTTATGACAAACCCACAGTCAATATCATACTGAAAGGGCAAAAACTTGAAGCATTCCCTTTGAAAACCGGTACAAGACGAGGATGTCCTCTTTCACTGCTCCTTTTTAACGTAGTACTGGAAGTTCTGGTCCAGGCAATCAGATGAGAGAAAGAAATAAAGGGTATTCAAATAGCAAGAGAGGAAGCCAAGTTGCCTCTGTTTGCAGATGACATGATTTTATATTTAGACAACCCCATCATCTCGGCCCCAAAACTTCTGGAACTGATAAGCAAAGTCTCAGGATGCAAAATTAGTGTGCAAAAATCACAAGCACGACTTTACACCAACAATGGGCAAGCAGAGAGCCAAATCATGAATGAACTCCTATTCACAACTGCTACAAAAAGAATAAAATACCTAAGAATACAGCTGACAAGAGATGTGAAGGACCTCTTCAAAGAAAACTACAAACCACTACTTAAGGAAATAAGAGCAGGCACACACAAATGGAAAAAATATTCCATTCTCACGGATAGGAAGAATTAATATCATGAAAATGGCCATACTGTCTAAAGTAATTTATAGATTCAATGCTATTCCCATCAAACTGCCATTGACATGCTTTGCAGAATTAGAAAAACCTGCTTTAAATTTCATATGGAATCAAAGAAGACCCCATATAGCCAAGACAATCCTAAGCAAAACAAACAAAGTTGGAGGCATCATACTACCTGACTTCAAACTATACTACAAGGCTACAGTAACCAAAACAGCATGGTACTGGTACCAAAACAGACATACAGACCAATGGAGCAGAACAGAGACCTCAGAAACAACACCACACCTCTACAACCATCTGCTCTTTGACAAATCTGATGAAAACAAGCAATGGGAAAAGGATCTTCTAATCAGTAAATGGTGCTGGGAAAACTAGCTAGCCATATGCAGAAAACTGAAACTGGACCCCTTTCTTACACCTTATACAAAAATTAACTCAATACAGATTAAAGACTTACATCTAAAACCCAGAACCATAAAAACCCTGCAAGAAAACTCAGGCAATGCCATTCAGGACATAGGTATGGGCAAAGACTTCATGATAAAAACACCAAAAGCAATGGCAACAAAGCCAAAATTGACAAATGGTATTTAATGAAACTAAAAAGCTTCTGTACAGCAAAAGAAATTATCATCAGAGTGAAGAGGCAACCTACAGAATGGGAGAAAATGTTTGCAATATATCCTTCTGACAAAGGTCTAATATCCTAAATTTTCAAGGAACTTAAACATATCTACAAGAATAAAACAAACAGCCCCATCAAAAAGTGAGCAAAGGATCGGTGAACAGACACTTCCCTTTTTTTATTATTATTATACTTTAAGTTCTAGGGTACATGTGCACAGCGTGCAGGTTTGTTACATATGTATAAATATACCGTGTTGGTGTGCTGCACCCATTAACTCGTCATTTACATTAAGTATATCTCCTAATGCTATCCCTCCCCCCGTCCCCATCCCATGACAGGTTCCATTGTGTGATGTCCCCCTTTCTGTGTCCAAGTTTTCTCATTGTTCAATTCCGACATATGAGTGAGAACGTGCAGTGTTTGGTTTTTTGCCCTTGTGATAGTTTGCTGAGAATGATGGTTTCCAGCTTCATCCATGTCCCTTCAAAGGACATGAAATCATCATTTTTTAGGGCTGCATAGTATTGCATGGTGTATATGTGCCACATTTTCTTATTCCAGTCTATCATTGTTGGACATTTGGGTTGGTTCCAAGTCTTTGCTATTGTGAATAGTGCCAGAATAAACATACATGTGCATTTGTCTTTATAGCAGCATGATTTATAATCCTTTGGGTATGTTGCCAGTAGTTGCATGGCTGGGTCAAATGATATTTCTAGTTCTAGATCCCTGAGGAATCACCACACTGTCTTCCACAATGGTTGAACTAATTTACACTCCCACCAAATGTGTAAACATGTTCCTATTTCTCTATATCCTCTCCAGTACCTGTTATTTCCTGACTTTTTAATGATTGCCATTCTAACTCGTGTGAGATGGTATCTCATTGTGATTTTGATTTGCATTTCTCTGATGGCCCGTGATGATGAGCATTTTTTCATGTATGTGTTGGCTGCATAAATGTCTTCTTTTGAGAAGCAGACACTTCTCAAAAGAAGAAATTTACATGGCCAACAAATATGTGAAAACAAGCTCAACATCACTGATCATCCAAGAAAAGGACATCCAAACCTCACAAGATACCATCTCACACCAGTCAGAATGGCAATTATTGAAAAGTCAGGAAAAAACGGATACTGGAGAGGATGTGGAGAAATAGGGAAGCTTTTACACTGTTGGTGGGAGTGTAAATTAGTTCAACCATTGTGGAAGACAGTAGGTGATTCCTTAAGGATCTAGAACCAAAAATACCATTTGACTCAGCCATCCCATTATTGGGCATATACTCAAGGAAATATATAAATCATTCTACTATAAAAACACATGCACACATATGTTAATTGCAGCACTATTTACAATAGCAAAGACATGGATTCAAATGCCCATCATTGAGAGACTGAATAAAGAAAATATGGTACAGATACACCATGGAATACTATGCAATCATAAAAAGGAAAGACATCATGTTCTTTGGAAGGACACGGATGAAACTGGAAGCCATCATCATCAGCAAACTAGCACAGGGACAGAAAGCTGAACACCACATGTTCTCACTCATAAGTGGGAGCTGAACATTGAGAACACATGGACACAAAGAGGGGAACAACACACACCAGGGCCTGTTGGGGGTGGAGGGTGAGGGGAAGGATGTTAGAGAACTGGTCAACAGGTGCAGCAAACCATCATGACACACATATATGTATGTAAGAAACCTGCTTTACTGCACATGTAAGTTTTTATTTATTTTTTTTTTTAGAAAAAAAAATTCCCCTTACCTGCAAAAAAAGGAAAGAACACCTAGTGTGATTAGGTCAAAATTCTAGATACTCTAGTCTTTAGGTCTTAGAGCAAATTTTAAATATTTCAAATAAAAACACTTATTTTCCTGAGAGCAACAGATGAAGAAATATGGGTTACATTTTTTACACAAATCTATAAATATTAATAAAAACTTGCCTATTTAAAAGGCTTCCATGCTACATTTTCCCTCCTTAACTCTCAAGCTTAGGAGAGTGAAATAAGAATTATTGACACAATCTTTTAAGGATGTTGAATTCAGTTTATATATAGAAATTAAAATAAAATCCCTTAATTGAGGTTATTATACAGAATGAAGAAAAATACTCCTTGTGTTTGGAATTTTTAAATAGTGAACAGGTCAAGTTCAGACATTTTATCCACATCTAGGCATATGCTAATTCATGGTATACATTCATGCAGCTAATGTAAAGGGGAAGTTATTTGAATTAAATGGATACTGTTATGTAACAATACCAGGGTAAATCAGCATATTAATATAAACTGAGCATGATTAGACAAAGCTTTACTTAGTAAAAGCAAAAAGTCAATTCATTATCCCAAGTGTCTAGGACAAGTATAGAAATAGCAAATGTATTCAATTTACAACAGTTATAATTTTACCGTCATAAATTATTTTAACTTATTCCACTTTTTTTGGTTTTGAGACAATGTCTCACTCTGGTGCCCAGGCTGGAGTAAGAGGTGCCATCTTGGCTCCGCAACCTCCACCTCGCACCCTCCCCCTCCATCCCCCGAGATTCAAGTGATTTTCATGCTTCAGCCTCCCGAGTAGCTGAGATTACAGCTGTATGCACCATGCCAGGCTAAGATGGGGTTGTGCTATGTTGCCCAGGCTGATTTTGAACTCCTGGCCTCAAGTTATCCACCCACCTGGGCCTTCCACAGTGCTGGGATTACAGGCATGAACCACCATGCCTGGCCACATTTTTTAAATAATAAAATTTGCTGTTTTCATTGAGTGGCACTGAACATTTTGTATCACATTTCCAGACCCTAGCTCTCTCCTTTGAGCTCTGTGTGTTACTTTCTCTATTATTAACAGACAAAAGTGCTCACCTACATCAGCAGCCAAAGAGGACTGTCTTAGAAATAGTTTCTAAAAATCAAATGTAACCTGTCTTTTCATTCAAAGAACTTTATTCTCTTTGTGAAAGTAAACATGTGCCTATGAGTATATGAGAAAAAGGGAAACCGGGAAATTACATTACCCTTCCCATCCCATCTGTGTCCTCTTACTGTACAGCTTACAGGAGATCCCTGGTAATGCGTTTGTAGGACAAAGTTGTATCACAAGGGACTCTCTTTGTAAACATTTGCCATGTTATTCTAGAGTCTAATTGGTGGAGAACAGACCCTTGGAAGTGGATTATGGTTGTTTGGAAAGCACTAAAGAAGAAAATAAGCCATCTATTACAGGAATTTGTTGGAGTGTTTCTTAAATTTTATTATGTGTATCATATTATGCACATAGTGTGAATAGGGGTAATCTTGAATATAGTGCATCTTGAAAAATTATAGAAACAAGCTGTATAAATTTGTGAGGGGCTTAAATACTCTATAGTAACCTAATTTAGCAACACATCTAGAATTGAACACATAGGTAACTCTCATTGATCAGAAAAATATGCTCTGCCAAAATGTTATCTCCAAGTGAAGCTATTAAAGTTCAATCTTGATTTTTTTCCTAATTTTAGAGTTCTTTTTATGTTTTTGCTTTCTTACAACTATAGAATATAGAGGTGATTGGTGAGCGTTACAGGACTGTAACGATACTGGACCATTGCAAAAATATGTTCTTCGACCAGTTTTTGCCCCAGCCACCAACATGTCTGGCAAACATATGCAGACAACAGAATTTTGTTTTGTTTTGTTTTGTTTTCGAGATGGAGTCTCACTTTGTTTCCCAGGCTGGCGTGCAATGGCGCGATGTCAGTTCACTGCAACCTCTGCCTCCTGGGTTCAAGCGATTCTCCAGCCTCAGCCTCTTGAGTAGCTGGGATTATAAGCACGCACCACCACGCCAGGCTGATTTTTGTATTTGTAGTAGAGACAGGGTTTCAACATATTGGCAAGGATGATCTCAAACTCCTGATCTTTTGATCCACCCGCCTCAGCCTCCCAAAGTGCTGGGATTACACGCATGAGTCACCACACCTGGCCAAATAAGGGAATTTTTAAGTAATTATTGAGAAAACATTCTATCATTTAATTAATAGGAAATACCATTAAAGTAAACTAAAAATAAGTGTTTATGTAAGCATGATGACTCAGTGCTGATTTTTAACAGAACTCAGATTTCTTATGTTCCTAATTTTTCTGACATTCACACATCAAATTTGATATCTCTTAATTCAGGTCATCTTTAGTCAAAATTAAGTAACTTTAGTTTTCTCTTAAATCTTTTAGATCTTTACTACCTAAATGTAGGTATTATCATTAATAGTCACTGCTCCAATTGTCACTAATATCTGAGAAATATTAAGAACATATTTTGACTAGCAGCAAAAACATTTTTATGTTGTCTGTGGTAAGTTCTCCTTTTATGAAACAATATTTAAAGATAAGCAATATGCTGTTTTTAAAAAAGTAATTGTCACTATGCCAAAGAGCCAGCTGGAAAGGAAGATAATCAACACAAATGATTATGACCATTATAATAATTTGTTTTCTAGGGAATTAATTAAAATGAAAATACCAATATAATAGTATTAAAATTCCTCATAAGGCTTTACACTCTACCACTATCACACACTATGATGTTTTACTTTTTAGACATCATCCTAATACTTACCAGTATATATCATTTATGGCCTATTATCTACACTTATTTGTAATGACATTATTTTATTTTTGTGGGGAAAATTGAAAAGGTATATAATAATGTGATTCCTCTACTACTTACTTCTTCTGTTCCTCTATCCTTTAAATGTTAGATAATATAAAGCCTATTTAAACATAAAGGGGGCATATAGACATTCTACTGGAAGAAACTGAAAGATGAAAATGCTGGAAGTATTGAGACTAGGAATGTATATAGAAGGAGATGAACGGATAATTTAAAACGTATTCTACTGTGAAACTCACGTGTAGAATTTTCCATGTCTTTTGACAACAAGGCATGTATTTTAACCTATTATATCAAAAATTAAAATACAGTTTCCTCATTGATGAACCTTCCTTCACTAACAAAATTTTAGTGATTTCTGTGCCAAGCAATATTTTTAGCTGAGAAAATATTAGCATTAAAAAAAATGAAATTTTTTGCCTTCCGAGAGCTTTCTTTAGAATACATAGATTGATACAATAAACAGATTTGTTGTCACCATCAGAAAAATTTCAGATTTCTGTCATATAAGGACTTTTCAGTAAATAATGTAAGTTGAAATATACAGACTGCAAAGCTACATTGGAGTGTGGTATAAGGGAAGCCTCTCTAAAAGGGTAACACACCATCTGAGACCACAGTAAGAAGAAGGCGCAAGGATTCAAATATCAGGTGAGTTTCCAGGAAGGTGGGATAGAATGAAAATTCTCTATGATGGTAAAAGTCTTGGCAAATTTACAGCAGCAAAGACATGGACTCAAAAGTCCATCTTTTTTTTTTGGAAAAATTTTGGAAATTTACTGTAGTTTACACAAGAAATTCTGAATAAATGGAAAGATATGTTCATGGATGAGAAAATATACATAATTTGAAGTTTCAATTCTGCCTGTATTAATCAATAAATTCAATAAAATTTCAATTATAAAAATTTCAAAAAGTGTTTAGGGGACTTGCCAAATGATCTTAAAACTAGTAAGAAATTATATACGTGCAAAATGGCTAAGACAATGTTCAAAACCATGAGAAGAACAATAATTAAAAAAGAAGAAATTTGCTCAACCTAATCAAAACCACTACAAAGCTACATACTTAAAAACAAGAGATAATTGCAAATAATAAACAAATAGTTCAGTGAAGTGAAATCTAAAATTTTGAAAAAGATTGTGGGGATGTGGGTTCTGGTGTATGCACAGATGACTTGTGAGAAAAATATTCTATTACTGTAGGGATTTTAATATTCGTTGCTTATTTGGAAATTAAATCAAGTTACATATTTGTCAGGTACAATTCACAAAATTGAACTTGAGTTAGACTACTATGTTAAATTTCCATGAAAGTATTAAACATTATAAAGAGAAAAAAAATTCATATCAAAATGTGCACCAAAACCAAAACACCAATTCAACATAAAAACCCTTGATAAAATGGAATTCGAACATACATGTTTGTGTATCTCAGTTGATAGAGAAAGATGCCATTTGTAAACATGTAGGTTATATATTTAGATATTGTATATCTAGAAGATCAAAAACAATCTATTAAAAAACCTATTACAAGTAATATTTCTACTAAAAAGAATTGCATATTGCAATATAGGAAAATTAGTGTATGAAATAAATGGATGTCATATATAAAAAGCATAACCATTTAGATTATTAAATGGAAATGAAGATCTAATTTGTAATGGCAACAAATTTGCTAAAATATCAAGGCATAAAGTTAATAAGAAATCAGCAACGCCTTTATGACTATGATGTTAAACATTTAACCACTTTTAGAACACTCAAAAGAAGAGAGAAACCAATGAAGGAGATATCATATTCTTAGACAGGAAGCTTCAATATTCTAAAGATTTTATTTTCTCCACAGTTAATTTACATATGTGTCATGAGTACATGAAAAATAGTCACATTTGTTTCTTCACCTACAACAAAATGAGATGAATAAAATTCTGATAGAAAATTAAATAAAGATCATTAATCAGAAAAATGAGGAAAAAACAAAAAAGGAGGGTGTGTTAGTCCATTTGCATAGCTATAAAGGAATACCTGAGGCTGAGTAATTTACTAAGAAAAGGGGCTTACTCGGGCTTACAGACCCTTGCAGGGTCTACAAGGAGCCTAGTGCTGGCATCTGCTTCTGGTGAGGGCTTTAAGGAAGCTTACAATCACGGTGGAAGGCAAAGGGAAGCTGACATATCCCATGGCGAGAATGATCGAGAGAGAGAGTAGGGAGGTGCTATACTCTTAAGAAACCAGAACTCAAACCCAGAGCGAGAATTCACTCATTAACATGAGGGAGACACTAAGTCATTCTTGAAGGATCTGGCTCCATGACCCAATTATCACCCACTAGGCCCCAACTCCAACACTGGAGGTCACATTTCAACATGAGATTGGGAGGAGGACAAAACATCCAAACAATATCAGGGAGATTAGACATACCAGAAATTGAAACATTTTATACAGTCTCTATAGTTAAGAATATATGGAAATTGTTTACAAATGTTGGAAAAACTCACGAAACAGAATAGAGATCCAAAAAAATACCAAGATTTATAGAAATGTAGTATTTAATAAAGGTAGCATTTTAAATAACTGGTGAAAATATGGATGGTGTAGCAACATTTAATGTGGATGTCAGAGTAACAATTAATAAGACAAAGGTAAATAAAGCAAAATGTAAATGCCACAAACTAAGTCAAAGAATGTCATTACAATTTTGGAAAAGTTATTTGCCAATTATAATACTTAAGGTGAGGTAGGATTAACAATACAAAAGTCTGTGAAAAATTGAGATGAAGATGACAAAAAATGGTATGAATATGGACAAAATATATGATAATTTGTATTAGCATAAATATATAATTAGCTGCTTATTCTATATCATCAAATGAGAACTATAAACTTAAAACACTGAGATAACATCATTCACTACATTTGCAAACATGTAACATTTTCATAACACATTTGTTAGTGAGGTAGTGGAAATCTAAGAGTGCTAACACATTGTAGTGGAATGCAAAAGTTGCATAATTAATGTAGAGAAAAACTTTTCAAAATTTAGCAAAATTATATATTTATTGTTTTATATTGTAAACCAATTTTTAGGAATCTATATCATACATACACTTGAAAAATTGTGAAATGATATATCAGCAATATTACTTTTGATGATACTTATTATAACTAAAGATTAAAAACAACTCGTATTTCCAACCATAAGTTCTTCACGAATAATAATGGTCCATCTTTACAATCTACTATTATATCATTTTACATAAAATGATTTCCAAACAGAGTATAAAGTATTATTCAAAAACAAACTAAAAAAAGACATATACTATGTTAATAGATGAGAAAATAAATATCGTAAATATATCAATTCTTCTAAAGTAAATTGACCAATTTTGTGCATATAAATGACAATCTTAACAAATTTTTCTGCACAATTTGATAGACTGCTGATTCTAAACTTTACTTGGCTGAATAAAAGCACAGAATAGAGAATTCAATTTTGAAAAACTATACCAGATGAAAGAAATTGTCCTAATAGATACCAGGTTTGATTATAAATCTATAAAATTATCACACACAAAGTAACACATTGATCAATGGAAACACAGCTCAGAAATAATTTCATGCTATTATGGAAACAACAGTTAGTATGGCACTACAAATCAAATTTCTGTTTTGAGGTAATTAATTTTCCATGTTAAATATAAAATGACAACATCATGCCAAAGACAATAATCAATTTTTGATGATGTACAAAACATAATGAAACAATTAGAAAAAAGTCTAGGATATTAATCCTTATGATGCAGCAATGAAATGGGAAATATCTTCAACAAGATATAAAAATATAAGAATTAGATTGAAATATTGAGAAATTGAGATTTCACAAAATTAAAAATCACTTTCTACAGTTAAAGACAATATAGATTCAGTTAAAAAAATCAAAAAACTGGAAGTAGATATTTTCTACATATGTAGAACAAAGGATTTGTATCCAGAATAAAATATATATATATATATATGGCCAGGCATGGTGGCTCACACCTGTAATCCCAGCACTTTGGGAGACCAAGGCGGGCGGATCATGAGATCAGGAGATCGAGACCATCCTGGCTAACACAGTGAAACCCCGTCTCGACCAAAAATACAAAAAAAATTAGCCGGGGGCGCGGTGGTGGGTGCCTGCAGTCCCAGCTACTCAGGAGGCCGAAGAAGGAGAATGGCGTGAATCCAGGAGGCGGAGCTTGCAGTGAGCCGAGATCGCGCCACTGCACTCCAGCCTGGGCAACAGAGCGAGACTCCGTCTAAAAAAAAAAAAGAAAAAGAAAAAAAATTGTACAAATCAAGAAAGAAAAGTGAAATCTCAGTGAAAAGTGGGACTGTTGTTGTAAATAGGCAATACACAGAAAAAAAAAAAATCCAGATAAACCAATAACAGATAAAAAGATAAGTCAGGCCAGACACGGTGCCTCACACCTGTAATCCCCACACTGTGGGAGGCCAAGGCAGGCGGATCACAAGGTCAAGAGATTGAGATCATCCTTGCCAACATGGTGAAACCCTGTCTCTACTAAAAATACAAAAATTAGCTGGGTGTGGTGGTGCCAGCCTGTAGCCCCAGCTACTAGGGAGGCTGAGGCAGGAGAATATCTGGAACCTAGGAGGCAGAGGTTGCAGTGAGCCAAGAACCCCAGTCTGGGCAACAGAGTGAGATTCCATCTTTAAATTAAAAAAAAAAAAAAAAAAAAAAGGTAAGTCAGAAAATTTGCTTTCCTTTATCTCCAAAATATATTCATAATAGAAACACTTCTCAATTTCTCAACATTTCTACTGCTATATTTATAGACCAAACAATATCATTTTTCATTGAATTATTTTAAAAAGTTTGTGCATACACATTAGGCATATATATTTATGGAGTGTATGAGATATTTTGATACAGGCATACAATGTGTAATAATCACAACAGGATAAATGGAATATCCATCAACTGAAGATTTTATCCTTTATGTCACAAACAATTCAATTATATCTAGTTATTTTTAAATCTACAATTACATTATTATTGACTACAGTCACTCTGTTGTGCTATCAAATATGAGACCCTATTCATTCTTTCTATTTTTTATATCCATTAATCATCCACACTACCCTACCCAAACCCCCTACTACCCTTCCTGGTGCCTGGTAACCATCACTCTACTATTTTCACGAGTATAATTGTTATAATTTTTAGCTCCCACAAATAAATGAGAACATGTGAAGTTTTTTCTTTCTGTGCCTGGCTTATTTCACTTAACAATCACATGCCATTCCATTCATGTTGTTGCAAATGGTGGAATCTCATTCTCTTTTACAGCTGAAGAGTAATCCATTGTGTATGTGTACCACATTTTCTTTATCCATTAATCTGTTAATGAACACAGGTTGCTTCCAAATCTTGGCATTGTGAATACCACTGCAATAAACATGGGAGTGCAGATATCTCTTCGATACACAGATTTCCTTTCTTTTGGGTACATACCTAGCAGTGAGATTACTGAATCATATGATAGCTATATTTTTAGTTTCTTGAGGAACCTCCACACTGTTCTCCGTAGTAGTTGTATTAATTTATATTCCCACCAACAGTGTAGAAAGTTCCCTTTTCTCCACATTCTTGTCAGTATTTGTTATTGTCTACCTTTTAAATAAAAGCCGTTTTAACTGGGGTGAGATGATATCTAATTGTAGTTTTAATTTGCATTTATCTGATGATAAGTGATGTTGAGCAATTTTGATTTTCATTTATCTGATGAACAGGGATGTTGAGCATCTTTTCATAAACCTGTTTGCCTTTTGTAGGGCTTTTTTTGAGAAATGTCTATTCAGATCATTTGCCCATATTTAACCGGAGTTTTACATGTTTTTCTTGTGGAGTTATTTGAGTGCCTTATATATTCTGATTGTTAATCACTTGTCAGATGGGTAGTTTGCAAATATTTTCTCCCATTCCGTGGGTTTTCTCTTTACTTGGTTGATTGTTTTCTTTGCTGTGCAAAAGCTTTTAAACTTGATGTCATCCCATTTTACCAGTTTTGCTTTGGTTGCCTGTGCTTGTGGAGTATTGCTCAAGAAGTTTTTATTAAGACCCATGTGCTGGAGAGTTTCTCCAGTGTTTTCATATGGTAGTTTCATAGTTTTTAAGTCTTAGATTTAAGTCTTTAATTCCTTTTAATTTGAGTTTTGTATGTGACAAGAGATAGGGGTCTAGTTACATTCTTCTGCTTATGGATATTCAGTTTTCCCAGATTGAAGAGACTGCCTAGGCCCCATATATGTTCTTAGCACCTTTGTCTAAAATGAGTTTACTGTATGTGTGTGGATTTGTTTCTGTGTTCTCTATTCTGTTATCTTAGTCTATGTGTCTGTCATTATGCCGTGCTGTTTTGGCTAATATACCTATAGCATAACTTAAAGTTAGGAGGCCGGGCGCGGTGGCTCAAGCCTGTAATCTCAGCACTTTGGGAGGCTGAGACGGGCGGATCACGAGGTCAGGAGATCGAGACCATCCTGGCTAACACGGTGAAACCCGTCTCTACTAAAAAATACAAAAAAACTAGCCGGGCGAGGTGGCGGGTGCCTGTAGTCCCAGCTACTCCGGAGGCTGAGGCAGGAGAATGGCGTGAACCCGGGAGGCGGAGCTTGCAGTGAGCTGAGATCCGGCCACTGTACTCCAGCCCAGAGCGAGCCTCGGTCTCAAAAAAAAAAAAAAAAAAAAAAAGAAAAAAAAAAAAATTGAAGTTAGGTAATGTGACTCCTCCAGTTTTATTCACCTTGCTTAGAATAGTTTTGGCTTGTTATTGGTTTATTCAGATTTTAGATTTCTTCATTATTCAGTCTTAGCAGATTGTATGTGTCTAGGATTTTATTCATTTCTTTTTGTTTTTCTAATTTATGGGCATGCAGTTTCTCATAGTAGTCTCTAATGATTATTTGAATTTCTGTGGTATTTGTTGTAATGCCTCCTTTTTCATCTGTTTTATTTATTTATTTATTTTCATAGTCTGACTAAAGGTTTGCAATTTTGTTTATCTTTTCTAAAAGTCAACTTTTAATTTATTCGACTTTTTATATTGTTCTCTTTGTTTCAACTTCATTTATTTCTGCTGTTAGCTTTAAGATGCCTTTTCTACTACGGGTTTGATTTGCTTTTTGTTTTCTAGTTCTTTAAGATATTGGATGGTTTTCTACTTTTTTATGTAGGTATTTATAGTGTGGGTATGTTAATGTTGCTTTTTTTTTTTTTTTTTAAATCCCACAGGTTTTGTTGCATTGTGCTTCCATTATATTTTTTCAATAAATTTTTTAGATTTCTTCTTAATTTCTTCATTGACACACTTGTTATTCAGAAGCGTATTGTTTAATTTCCATATATTTGTATAGTTTCCAAAATTCCTCTTGGTATTGATCTCTTGTTTTATTCCATTGTGGTCAGAAAAGATGCTTGATATTATGTCAATTTTTTGAATGCTTTAAGACTTAGCTTGTAGTCTAACATATGGTCTCTCCTTGAAAATTATACATGTGCTGAGGAGAAGAATGTTTATTATTCAGCCATGGGATGCAATGTTCTTTAAATGTCTATCATGTCCATTTGGTCTATAGTGCAGATTAAGTCCAATGTTTCTTTTTTGATTTTCTGTCTGAATGAACTTTTCATGCTGAAAATGAGGTGATATGCCTTCAGCTAGTGTTGTGTTGAGTTCTATCTCTCTTTTTAGCTCTAATAATATGTGCATTGTATATCTGGGTGTTCCAGTGTTAGATGCATATATATTTACCAGTTGTTAGAACGTCTTGCTGAATTCACCCCTTTATCATTATATAATTATATTTTTTGCCTCTTTTTGGAGTTTTTGTCTTAAATGTTATTTTGTGTGATACAAGTACAGCTACTACTTTTTTTGGTTTTCATTTGCATGGAATATACTTTTGCATTGCTTAATTTTCACTCTGTGTGTGTTTTAACTCATTCAACTACTCTATGTCTTTGATTGGTGAGTTTAGTCCATTTATATTCAATGTTATTATTAATAAGTAAAGCTTACTTCTGCCATTTTGTTATCTGTTTTCTGGTTGTTTTGTGGTCTTGTCTTCCTTCTCTTCTTTCTTGTTGTCTTCCTTTTAGTGGAGGAGATTTACTCTGGTAGTGTGCTTTAATTTCCTGCGTTTTGTTTTTGGTGTATATATTATATATTTTTAATCATGAGGCTTGCAAATAACATCTTATAACCCATTATTTTAAACCAATGACAAATTAACACTGATTACTTAAACAAAATAACGAACAGCCAAAAATAAAACTAATGAACGCTCTATATTTTAACTTCATCCCCTCACTTTCTTTTTTTTTTTTTCTCTTTATATTTATTTTTGTACTATGTATGTCTTGAATAGTTGTTGTAATTATTTTTTTTGGTCAGTTCATCTCTTCATCTTTCTACAAAAGATATGAGTATTTTACACACCACAATTACAGTGCTTTTCAGTGTACTTACTGTTCCCAGTGAGTTCTGTATATTCAGATGATTTCTTCTTGTTTATTAACATGCTTTATTTTCAGATTGAGGACTTTTTTCAGCATTTTTGGTAGGAAAGGTCTGGCATTGACAAAATTTCTCAGCTTTTATTTGTATGAGAAAGTCTTTATTTCACCCTCATATCTGAAAGATATTTTTGCTGTATATATTACTCTAGGATAAAAGAAGGGTTTTTTTCCTTTAGCACTTTCTTTGAATTTCCTCAAAGCAGTTGTTTTGAATTCTCTGCCTAACAGGTCACATATCTCTGTCTCTCCAGGATTATTCTATAGTGCATTATTTAGCTTGGTGAGCTCATGTTTCTACGGGTGGTCTTAAGGCTTGCAGATGTTTGTTGATGTCTGAGCATTGAAGAATTAGGTATCTATTGTAATCCTTGCAGTCTGGGCTTCTTTGTACCCATACTTCTAGGGAAGGCTTTCCAGGTATTTAAAAGAACTTGGGTGCTGTGGTCTAAGTTTGTGGTCACTGAAGTCCGATCTGCATTAGGGGACACTCTAAGCTCAGTAACGCTATTGTTCTTGCAGATTTGCAGAGGTACCACCTTGGTGGTGTTAGATAAGATCCAGAAGAATACTCTGGATTACTCGGCATACTCTTTTTTCTCTTGCCTTAATTTCTTTCAAACAAACACAGTCTCTCTCTTTGGGCTGAGCTGCCTGAAGCTAGAGGAGAAGTGACACAAGCACCTCTGTGGATACTACTACTGGAACTGTACTGGGTCAGATCTGAAGTTAGCGCAGCACTGGGTCTTGCCCAAGGCCCTCTGTAACCACTGCCTGGCTACCATCTATGTTTTTCTCAAGACCCTAGTTCTCTACAATTACAGTTGATGAACCCAGCCAGGCCTGTGTCCTTCCCTTAAGGACAGCGATTTCCCCCAGTCCCTAGTGAGTTCAGAGGTGCCATCTGGGAGCCAGGGTCTGGAAACCTTAGAAAAGTATTTGACACACTATTCTACTGTGGCTGAGCTGCCACCCAAACCCTAAGACAAAGTCCTTCCCATGCTTCTCTCCCCTTTTCCCAAGCAGAGGAGTTTCTCCCCATGTCCACTACCATCACCAGCCCAGGTGGAGTGTTGCCAGGAAACTACAGATGTTCTCTTGAAGCCCAGGGTCTCTTCTGTCAGCTTATGGTGAATGCTTCCAGGCCTTAGACTCACACTTCAGGACAGAAGGCAGTGGGCTTCCTCTGTCCCAAAGTAGGCCCAGAAATGTCTTCTAGGAGCCAAGGCCTGAATTCGGGGACCTCTACAGACTGGTTGGTGCTCCATTTCACTGTGTCTGAGCTGGTACATAAGCTGTAAGACAAAGTCTCCTTTCCCCTTCCCTCTACTTTTCTCAAGCAGAAGGAGTCTCTCCTCATAGCCATCACAGCTGTGAATGTGTGGGTCACACTTGAAACTTTAGGTCTACGGCTATTTTATTTTTGATTTTAAAAACTACATCAGAAATATGACTTCACAAAAAAATAAACTCATCAAACTTGGAACCAAAAACAATAAACTATAATTGGAGATAAACTCAGAAACCTTTGTAAATACAGGTGTTTATTGAGAAAAGACTGATTAAACTTGAAAAAAGTGAACTAAAGAAATGTAAACTCCATTTTCGGAAACACATCTTCGCAAAGCCAGACTTTTTTAACACATAGCTATCCATCACAAAAACCAAGTAATTTAGGTGACTCATATAATATGTATATTCTCCTATCAAAAAGATGAATACCATGTTGAGATGACTATGATGTGTTTTCACATTTTTATTTTCTAAAATATTGAAGAATTTTGGGTCTTACTACTTAGTAAAACACTTGTTTTAGCTTTGGAAAGTTGACAAGGCTACCTGATTGTACTGTTTTTTTCAACATTAGCAATTTATCCAAGAAATATTATGTGATGCCTTTATGTGCCAATTTCACTGGGGTAAGAGATGTCCAGAGAGCTGGTAAAATATAATTTCTGTGTTTATTTGTGAGGGTGTTGGTGGAAAAGATTAACATTTGAATCTTTTGACTGAGTAAAGAAGATTCACTCTCACCAGCGCTGGTGGGCCCCATCCAATCCCTTGAGGTCCGAATAGACAAAAGAAGTGGGAAAGGGTAAATTTGCTCTCAAAACTTAAGGTAGGAAATCCATCTCCTCCTGCCCTCTGGCATCCACATTCCTGGTTAATAGGCTTTTAGACTTTGACTGGGACTGACATCATTGGTTCTCTGGTTCTCAAGCTTTCAGGTTTGAACTGGAACCACACTTTTGCTCTTGTGGGCCTCCAGCTTGCAACTGATGGTTCATTGGAGCCATGATTTGAATGTGTCCCACTGGTGTTGCCAATGTGATAGTACTAATAGGTATAGCTTTCAAGAGGTAATTAAACCATGAGGGACCCTCCCTCATGAATGGAATTAAAACCTTTATAAAAGAGGCTTTAAGCAACATTTGGCTAGCTTTGCTTCAGCTCTTCTACTGTGTGAGGACACAGCATTTGTCCCTTTTGTCTTCTTCCTTCCAGCATGAGAGAATGCAGCAAGAAGGCCCTAACCAGATGCTGGTGCATTGATCTTGGACTTGCCATTCTCCAGAACGGTGAGAAAACAAATTTTTCTTCTTTTTAAATTACCCAGTCAGAGGTACTTTGTTACAGTAAAAACAACAACAAGAAAACTAAGACAGTGGGACCTCTTAAACTCCATAATCACATAAACCGATCCCTTACAATGAACCGCTTTGTATTTCTCTCTCTCTCTCTCTCTCTCTCTGTGTGTGTGTGTGTGTGTGTGTGTGTGTGTATCTCCTACTGATTCTATTTCTCAAGTATTTTGACTAATACAATTTACAAGTGCTCAGTAGCTTCCATGATGGTGACCCCAAGACCTTGATTATAAACATTTATCTTATATTTATGATTTTTAAAATATTCAGATATGTTAACCATGAATGAAATCCTGTTCTTTCAAATGTCCAGAGCGAGTTTTCTTTTCTTTTCTTTTCTTTTCTTTTTTTTTTTTTTTTTTTTTTTGAGATAGAGTCTCACTCTGTCACTCAGTCTGGAGTGCAATGACACAGTCTCGGCTCACTGCAACCTCCACCTCCTGGGTTCAAGCAAATCTCCTGCCTCAGCCTCCCATGTAGCTGGGATTACAGGCGTCTGCCACCATCCCCAGCTAATTTTTCATATTTTTTTAAGTTGAGACAGGGTTTCACCATGTTGGCCAGGCTGCTCTCAAACTCCTGATCTCAGGTGATCCACCCACCTCAGCCTCCCAAAATGCTGGGACTATAGGCATGAGCCCCTAACACCCAGCCCGAGTTTTTCTTTTTCTTTCAGATAAAAGGTAAAATTTGGATTTCCTTTAGTTTAAGTAAATGCTTCCAGACTTTCTAAAGTCAACAGTTTTCTGTGTGGTATAGAAGATGTCACATTCTATTACTATATCTTGAAAATTGTTTTCAAAATATGGTAATTCACGGACTTGTTTCTGATAATGTTAATGACTTATAGTGTTACTATTTTTTTCAAGGGCTATGATAAAGTAAAAAGCATTGAATGATGATATATTATTATACAAAGCATCAAACATCAGGACCATATATGCAAAGGAAACAGCATGAAACATTTTTATTTTTTCTGATTGTACTAGTTTTCTATGGTTCCTGTAACAAATTATAATGGATTTGGTGTATTAAACCAATATAAATTTATTCTTCCACAATTCTGCAGGTGAGAAGTCTGAAATCAGAATCACTGGGCCAAAAGCAAAGTGTTGACAGAGCCACACTTCCTCTAGAGACTCTAGGGGAGAATCCACACCTTGTTTCTTCCAGTTTCTGATGACTTCAGTGTGTCAGCCTGTGACCACATTATTTCAAACTTAGAGGTCAGGGTCTTCAAATACTGCTCTTTTCTATCTTCATATTGCCTTCTCCTCTGTGCATTTCAACTTTCCCTTTGTCTCTCTCTTATAAGGATACCTGTGATCACATTTAGGTCCCATATGGATAATCCAAAATAATTTCTCCATCTCACACTTTTCAACTTCGTCCTAGCTATGAAGACCTTTTTTTTCATAGGAAATAGGAGATAATATCTCTGGGTGAGAATAAAATGTCATTATTTTATTACCCTGCCAGTATCAACAGTCATATTTTCATTTGGGAGAAAAAAAATTTCTAAATTCTATGTTATAGTAACTTTTGAAACTTGAGTTTCTAGAAGTGATTCATAGTTACAACTTAAAGAATTTTCCATTGATGACTACTATCAGGAGGAGAAGTAGGTATGTATTCTTTTTTCAGCTCAAATAAAACAAGAAGAAATTTAACACTACAGGTACAGAAGGATTAACTACTATTTCTTGAAGTTATGAGGGCTCAGTGGACTAGCATGTGACTCCTTTATGAAAACTCTAAAGGAAAGTTAACTCAAAAAGGAAGGTGAAGGAGTGTTTACTACTGTACCAAATTACCCAGAACACTTGGGGTTTTAAGGGCAAAGAATGAAGAATCAGTGTCCAATAGACAAAATATGGACCTTATATACAGGATGGCTGACTGATGGGACCCTAAAAATGAAGGAAAGAGAGTTTTCGAAATTGGACCTCAAGAACTAGAGATGACCAAGATAAAAGTCTTATGCAGGAAGGAAAGCACATCACGTATATCAAGTAGTAACAATGAGGGACTTTTCTCAGAAGAACTTATAAAACTCCCTCGAGAGAAAGAGTCAGATTTCAACAACTTCTAAGAACAGAAAGTACAACACTAGCTTCTGAAACATAATTCAAAAAAGTACATTGATATGTCTATAATTGCCTCTCTCTCATTTCAACTCCAGCTATGGAAAGGTCAGAAACTGAGGGCACATAGTAGTAAGAGACAAGCATATGGAAAATAACCCAAAGAGTTCACAAAAGATGAACTAATTGAGTATTTGATTTGGCTGAATTGTATTACTCTAAAACTAAATGGAAACAATTAGATTTAATAGATTGTTTTCAATTTCTAGTGAAAAAAATATGTTTCTATGCATACATGACCTTTATAAAGTAGTGTCCATAAGTTACATCATGAATAAAATAAAGTGTGTATTTTGCTGGAAAGCAGGTCTTTATATCCATGACAAATAATGACTTAAAAACCATCATTCTCTCAACATGTATTACATTCTTATGCCAATTTATTCCCTAGTAATGTCTAATTAATTACAATATTGCTGCTTGTATTTGGGTCCAGCAATTTTTAATCAGGTAAGAAAATAATAACTATACAGCTAGATATTATAGACTAGATTTGAAAGCTAACGTCTTTGAAGTTTCCATGAAACTAATGCCCATGCCATTGAAGATGAGAAATGTATTAATTTCCAAGGAAATATATGCACCATCTAGATTTCTAATAGAGTTGTTGCAGTTATTTCACAAAGAAAATCATAGACAAACATGATTAAGTGCTTTCTGTTCATATACCATCTCAAGGACATAATTTGTTTCCACAAATAACCATGTGAAAATAATAGCACAACACATCACTGTTAACCATCACAAGCCTAGAGGCTCATGCTCTTAAATTGAGTGGCTGTCCAGCTGGTTACTTGAAAATTCATAGGATACAAAAAGAAAAAATGAAAATCTCAAAATATGATTACCTCCTAGTGGTAATATAGAGTTATATAGCAGAGCTTGTGTCTAGCATTTAAGAAGTTGCAGCTACATTCTATTATCAAAGACATATTTGGTAAAACATGCATATAAAAGGATTTGTAATTGAAACACAGCTTTGATATATTTAATAGCATGTATAACTGCCATCTTATTTTAATAGGCAATGTTTTATGTGCATTAGCAGTAATATAATGTCTTTTCCATGTGCTCTTGCCATTAGCACTTTTTCCCTCCCTTTCTTTTAATCTTAAAACTTTAATGTAATCCAAATACATTAACATATTTTCTACCCTCACGGTTCTTGAACAGAAGGGAGCTTTGAAATTAATTTTCCATAATTGAAGGAAGGATAGTTACTATATAACTAAATCATCAATGCTTTTTCTCCAATTCTGCCTGCCCAGTGGTTTGTGTATACTTTTCCCAGGCTTAGACATGCTTATGATCACTAAAAGTGTTGCACTGGAGCAATGAAGAGATAAAAAATGAGCTAGAATGCAGACAATTGACAAGGAATGAATCGCAAGCATTTAAGGGAAACTTCATTCTATTATGTGCTATCAGGCCATACTATGTCTGATGACATTGAATTAAAATGAGAAGTCTTTACATATGTCCCTGTATGGTTTAATAAAGGCAGAGTTTTGGGCATTATAACAAAAACTCTTAAGTATCATATCTTGTTTTTTTTTTTAATTTTCGTAACTGTTTCAGAAGACTCATTCAGACTATATTGTTTTTCTTTATGACATTTCAGTATGCCTTTTAGCATTGTTCCTGAAGAGTGTGACCTATAGAAATAACAAGAAAAGTTAATCAAGTGAACGGAAATTACCTGATTGAATATTCCTAAACTAGTCTTATCTGGATTGCAGCTAAATATGCACACATAAAATTCTGACACAGCAATACAGAAGGGAAATATCTAGCCTTCCAACAATAAAGAGCTGTATGATTTAAGTGTTGAACTCTAAGCTTTAATAAACTGCATCTCAAATGTGATATTTTCATTTTCTTTCAGGAATAATTTTGGTACAGGTTTACTTTCATAACAAATACCTTGGAGATGCTAGGCTCAAAGACAATTGAGTAGGCTTTCATGTTCAATTCCATTAAAGGTTAGGTAGCCTGGGGTTTCTGGGATCAGATATGTTAATCTAAAACTCTTTGTAAAATAAAACATGAACTTAGATCCCAGAGGAATAATTTTATATTGAGACTTCTCTAAGGAGGCCCATTAATGTAATTGGAAATTCCCAGGACATTTGAATGTTGTTGCTACGGTAAAAGTTTCCAGTATCAGGAGCTCATTAAAACTTAAATGATATATATATATATTTTTTAATTATTATTATACTTTAAGTTCTAGGGTACATGTGCATAACGTGCAGGTTTGTTACATATGTATACTTGTGCCATGTTGCTGTGCTGCACCCATCAACTCGTCATTTACATCAGGTATAACTCCCAGTGCAGTCCCTCCCCCCTCCGCCCTCCCCATGATAGGCCCCGGTGTGTGATGTTCCCCTTCTGGAGTCCAAGTGATCTCAATGTTCAGTTCCCACCTATGAGTGAGAACATGCCGTGTTTGGTTTTCTGTTCTTGTGATAGTTTGCTAAGAATGATGGTTTCCAGCTGCATCCATGTCCCTACAAAGGACACAAACTCATCCTTTTTTATGGCTGCATAGTATTGCATGGTGTATATGTGCCACATTTTCTTAATCCAGTCTGTCACTGATGGACATTTGGGTTGATTCCAAGTCTTTGCTATTGTGAATAGTGCCGCAATAAACATACGTTTGCATGTGTCTTTATAGCAGCATGATTTATAATCCTTTGGGTATATACCCAGTAATGGGATGGTTGGGTCATATGGTACATCTAGTTCTAGATCCTTGAGGAATCGCCACATTGTTTTCCATAATGGTTGAACTAGTTTACAATCCCACCAACAGTGTAAAAGTGTTCCTATTTCTCCACATCCTCTCCAGCACCTGTTGTTTCCTGACTTTTTAATGATCGTCATTCTAACTGGTGTGAGATGGTATCTCATTGTGGTTTTGATTTGCATTTCTCTGATGGCCAGTGATGATGAGCATTTTTTCATGTGTCTGTTGGCTGTATGAATATCTTCTTTTGAGAAATGTCTGTTCATATCCTTTGCCCACTTTTTGATGGGGTTGTTTGTTTTTTTCTTGTAAATTTGTTTGAGTTCTTTGTAGGTTCTGGATATTAGCCCTTTGTCAGATGAGTAGATTGCAAAAAATTTCTCCCATTCTGTAGGTTGCCTGTTCACTCTGTTGGTAGTTTCTTTTGCTGTGCAGAAGCTCTTTAGTTTAATTAGATCCCATTTGTCAATTTTGACTTTTGCTGCCGTAGCTTTTGGTGTTTTAGACATGAAGTCTTTGCCCATGCCTATGTCCTGAATGGTACTACCTAGGTTTTCCTCTAGGATTTTTATGGTATTAGGTCTAACATTTAAGTCTCTAATCCACCTTGAATTAATTTTCGTATAAGGAGTAAGGAAAGGATCCAGTTTCAGCTTTCTACTTATGGCTAGCCAATTTTCCCAGCACCATTTATTAAATAGGGAATCCTTTCCCCATTTCTTGTTTCTCTCAGGTTTGTCAAAGATCAGATGGCTGTAGATGTGTGGTATTATTTCTGAGGATTCTGTTCTGCTCCATTGGTCTACATCTCTGTTTTGGTACCAGTACCATGCTGTTTTGGTTACTGTAGCCTTGTAGTATAGTTTGAAGTCAGGTAGCGTGATGCCTCCAGCTTTGTTCTTTTGACTTAGGATTGTCTTGGAGATGTGGGGTCTCTTTTGGTTCCATATGAACTTTAAAGCAGTTTTTTCCAATTCTGTGAAGAAACTCATTGGTAGCTTGATGGGGATGGCATTGAATCTATAAATTACCTTGGGCAGTATGGCCATTCTCACGATATTGATTCTTCCTATCCATGAGCATGGTATGTTCTTCCATTTGTTTGTGTCCTGTTTTATTTCACTGAGCAGTGGTTTGTAGTTCTCCTTGAAGAGGTCCTTTACATCCCTTGTAAGTTGAATTCCTAGGTATTTTATTCTCTTTGAAGCAATTGTGAATGGAAGTTCATTCATGATTTCACTCTCTGTTTGTCTTTTACTGGTGTATAAGAATGCTTGTGATTTTTGCACATTAATTTTGTATCCTGAGACTTTGCTGAAGTTGCTTACCAGCTTAAGGAGATTTTGGGCTGAGACAATGGGGTTTTCTAAATATACAATCATGTCATCTGCAAACAGGGACAATTTGACTTCTTCTTTTCCTAACTGAATCCCCTTGATTTCTTTCTCTTGCCTGATTGCCCTAGCCAGAACTTCCAACACTATGTTGAATAGGAGTGGTGAGAGAGGGCATCCCTGTCTTGTGCCAGTTTTCAAAGGGAATTTTTCCAGTTTTTGCCCGTTCACTATGATATTGGCTGTGGGTTTGTCATAAATAGCTCTTATTATTTTGAGGTACGTTCCATCAATACCGAATTCATTGCACGTTTTTAGCATGAAGGGCTGTTGAATTTTGTCAAAAGCCTTTTCTGCATCTATTGAGATAATCATGTGGTTCTTGTCTTTGGTTCTGTTTATATGCTGGATTATGTTTATTGATTTGTGAATGTTGAACCAGCCTTGCATCCCAGGGATGAAGCCCACTTGATCATGGTGGATAAGCTTTTTGATGTGTTGCTGAATCCGGTTTGCCAGTATTTTATTGAGGATTTTTGCATCGATGTTCATCAGGGATATTGGTCTAAAATTCTCTTTTTTTGTTGTGTCTCTGCCAGGCTTTGGTATCAGGATGATGTTGGCCTCATAAAATGAGTTAGGGAGGATTCCCTCTTTTTCTATTGTTTGGAATAGTTTCAGAAGGAATGGTACCAGCTCCTCCTTGTACCTCTGGTAGAATTCAGCTGTGAATCCATCTGGTCCTGGACTTTTTTTGGTTGGTAGGCTATTAATTATTGCCTCAATTTCAGAGCCTGCTATTGGTCTATTCAGGGATTCAACTTCTTCCTGGTTTAGTTCCTGGTTTAGTCTTGGAAGAGTGTAAGTGTCCAGGAAATTATCCATTTCTTCTAGATTTTCCAGTTTATTTGCATAGAGGTGTTTATAGTATTCTCTGATGGTGGTTCGTATTCTGTGGGGTTGGTGGTGATATCCCCTTTATCATTTTTTATTGAGTCAATTTGATTCTTCTCTCTTTTATTCTTTATTAGTCTTGCTAGTGGTCTGTCAATTTTGTTGATCTTTTCAAAAAACCAACTCCTGGATTCATTGATTTTTTTGAGGGTTTTTTGTGTTTCTACCTCCTTCAGTTCTGCTCTGATCTTAGTTATTTTCTTGCCTTCTGCTAGCTTTCGAATGTGTTTGCTCTTGCTTCTCTAGTTCTTTTAACTGCGATGTTAGAGTGTCAATTTTAAATCTTTCCTGCTTTCTCTTGTGGGCATTTAGTGCTATAAATTTCCCTCTACACACTGCTTTAAATGTGTCCCAGAGATTCTGCTATGTTGTATCTTTGTTCTCATTGGTTTCAAAGAACATCTTTATTTCTGCCTTCATTTCGTTAAGTACTCAGTAGTCATTCAGGAGCAGGTTGTTCAGTTTCCATGTAGTTGAGCGGTTTTGATTGAGTTTCTTGGTCCTGAGTTCTAGTTTGATTGCACTGTGGTCTGAGAGACAGTTTGTTACAATTTCTATTCTTGTACATTTGCTGAGGAGTGCTTTACTTCCAATTATGTGGTCAATTTTGGAGTAAGTGTGATGTGGTGCTGAGAAGAATGTATATTCTGTTGATTTGGGGTGGAGAGTTCTATAGATGTCTATTAGGTCTGCTTGCTGCAGAGATGAGTTCAATTCCTGGATATCCTTGTTAACTTTCTGTCTCGTTGATCTGTCTAATGTTGACAGTGGAGTGTTGAAGTCTCCCATGATTATTGTATGGGAGTCTAAGTCTCTTTGTAAGTCTCTAAGGACTTGCTTTATGAATCTGGGTGCTCCTGTATTGGGTGCATATATATTTAGGATAGTTATCTCTTCCTGTTGAATTGATCCCTTTACCATTATGTAATGGCCTTCTTTGTCTCTTTTGATCTTTGATGGTTTAAAGTCTGTTTTATCAGAGACTAGTATTGCAACCCCTGCTTTTTTTTGTTCTCCGTTTGCTTGGTAAATCTTCCTCCATCCCTTTATTTTGAGCCTATGTATGTCTCTGCATGTGAGATGGGTCTCCTGAATACAGCAGACTGATGGGTCTTGACTCTTTATCCAGTTTGCCAGTCTGTGTCTTTTAATTGGAGCATTTAGTCCATTTACATTTAAGGTTAAGATTGTTATGTGTGAACTTGATCCTGCCATTATGATATTAACTGGTTATTTTGCTCGTTAGTTGATGCAGTTTCTTCCTAGCCTTGATGGTCTTTACATTTTGGCATGTTTTTGCAGTGGCTGGTACCGGTTGTTCCTTTCCATGTTTAGTGCTTCCTTCAGGGTCTCTTGTAAGGCAGGTCTGGTGGTGACAAAATCTCTAAGCATTTGCTTATCTGTAAAGGATTTTATTTCTCCTTCACTTATGAAACTTAGTTTGGCTGGATATGAAATTCTGGGTTGAAAATTCTTTTCTTTAAGAATGTTGAATATTGGCCCCCACTCTCTTCTGGCTTGAAGAGTTTCTGCCGAGAGATCTGCTGTGAGTCTGATGGGCTTCCCTTTGTGGGTAACCCGACCTTTCTCTCTGGCTGCCCTTAAGACTTTTTCCTTCATTTCAACTTTGGTGAATCTGGCAATTATGTGTCTTGGAGTTGCTCTTCTCGAGGAGTATCTTTGTGGTGTTCTCTGTATTTCCTGGATTTGAATGTTGGCCTGCCCTACTAGGTTGGGAAAGTTCTCCTGGATGATATCCTGAAGAGTGTTTTCCAACTTGGTTCCATTGTCCCCCTCACTTTCAGGCACCCCAATCAGACGTAGATTTGGTCTCTTTACATAATCCCATACTTCTTGCAGGCTTTGTTCATTTCTTTTTCTTCTTTTTTCTTTTGGTTTCTCTTCTCGCTTCATTTCATTCATTAGATCCTCAATTGCTGATACTCTTTCTTCCAGTTGATCGAGTTGGTTACTGAAGCTTGTGCATTTGTCACGTATTTCTCGTGTCATGGTTTTCATCTCTTTCATTTCGTTTATGACCTTCTCTGCATTAATTACTCTAGCCATCAATTCTTCCACTTTTTTTTCAAGATTTTTAGTTTCTCTGCACTGGGTACATAATTCCTCCTTTAGCTCTGAGAAGTTTGATGGACTGAAGCCTTCTTCTCTCAACTCGTCAAAGTCATTCTCCGTCCAGCTTTGATCCGTTGCTGGTGATGAGCTGTGCTCCTTTGCCGGGGGAGATGTGCTCTTATTTTTTGAATTTCCAGCTTTTCTGCCCTGCTTTTTCCCCATCTTTGTGGTTTTATCTGCCTCTGGTCTTTGATGATGGTGACGTACTGATGGAGTTTTGGTGCAGGTGTCCTTCCTGTTTGATAGTTTTCCTTCTAACAGTCAGGACCCTCTGCTGTAGGTCTGTTGGAGATTGCTTGAGGTCCACTCCAGACCCTGTTTGCCTGCGTATCAGCAGCAGAGGCTGCAGAAGATAGAATATTGCTGAACAGCGAGTGTACCTGTCTGATTCTTGCTTTGGAAGCTTCCTCTCAGGGGAGTACTCCACCCTGTGAGGTGTGGGGTGTCAGACTGCCCCTAGTGGGAGATGACTCCCAGTTAGGCTACTCAGGGGTCAGGGATCCACTTGAGCAGGGAGTCTGTCCCTTCTCAGGTCTCAACCTCCGTGTTGGGAGATCCACTGGTCTCTTCAAAGCTGTCAGACAGAGTCGTTTGAGTCTGCAGAGGTTTCTGCTGCGTTTGTTATTGTTTACTGTGCCCTGTCCTCAGAGGTGGAGTCTACAGAGACAGGCAGGTTTCCTTGAGCTGCTGTGAGCTCCACCCAGTTCGAGTTTCCCAGTGGCTTTGTTTACCTACTTAAGCCTCAGCAATGGCGGGCGCCCCTCCCCCAGCCTCCCTGCTGCCTTGCCGGTAGATCACAGACTGCTGTGCTAGCAATGAGGGAGGCTCCGTGGGCGTGGGTCGCTCCCAGCCAGGTGTGAGATACAATCTCCTGGTGTGCCCGTTTCCTTAAAGCGCAGTATTGGGGTGGGAGTTACCCGATCTTCCAGGTGTTGTGTGTCTCAGTTCCCCTGACTAGGAAAAGGTATTCCCTTCCCCCTTGCGCTTCCCAGGTGAGGGGATGCCTCGCCCTGCTTCAGCTCTCCCTTGTCGGGCTGCAGCAGCCGACCAGCACCGATTGTCCGGCACTCCCTAGTGAGATGAACCCAGTACCTCAGTTGAAAATGCAGAAATCACCGGTCTTCTGTGTCGCTCGTGCTGGGAGTTGGAGACTGGAGCTGTTCCTATTTGGCCATCTTGCTCCACCCCCTAAATGATATATTTGAACGGGGCTGTCAACCTCTTGAATTTTCTATGTATTTAACTAAGTTGTGGTCGTTTATATTAAACTAAGTTACTAATTAGTAGCAACAAAAATATTTTCTTTTTTTTTTTTTTAAAGAGATGAGTCTTGCTATGTTGCTCAGGTTGGTCTCAAACTCCTGGGCTCAAGTGATCTTCCCATCCCAACCTCCAAAAGTAGTGAGATTAAGGCATGAGCCACTGCAACTGGTGCCAAAGTATTTTCCTGATGTAAAATTTAAGGTTGAAGAATATGTTGTCCAGAGGATTAGAAAACAAATTTCAAACGTAACATCATTTATTCATGAAATAAATTTTGAGCATCCACTGATAAAAATACAAATATTTCTCACAACCACATTTCATACAAATATAGGAGAAAAAAAAAAAAGCAGCCTAATAAAGGAGATGTTACAGGTTTGTGGTTTTTTTTTCAGTACACATCACACTTTTTCACAAGACTAACATTGGCTTTTAATCAATAGATTTCTCTTCAATACATTAACCCTCACTTCTGAGCTTAGACATTTAAAAAATAGCTATTTATTTGTTTCAATATCTTAAGGACAAATGGCATGCAGTGTATTTTCCATTTTATAGTGCGTTATTCAATGTGTGGATGCCCTTTGTATTTTTTAATGTTTCAAGAATAAGAGAATCATATAGAAATGCAAATCATGTGAATTTCCATTCTGTTAATTTCATGACAAATTATGTTCAGAAGACAGATGATGGATAGACAGATGAATAAATACATAGGTAGATAGAGATATTTATGCCTGAAATTCTTGTAAAATTACTAGTGGAAAGTGTAAAAAGTGAGTGTAAGACATTACAAAAATGCCTTGAGTTATATGCACACAGTATTAAGAAAAAAACACTTATTTCAGAGAATAAAATCATAATTCCTGAGTCTAATCTACCAGAACTCAAGTATAATAGAAAAGCTTATCTGGAATACTAAGTTCCAAAATTTTAAATGTTATATGTAAATAAATTAAGAAAAAATATAATGATAAAGAAAATGCACAGATGAAAATACAGAAAATAATCCAAAATTTAAAACGTGGACATTTGTTTTAGATAGTCTTATGAAACATTGCCTCCTCCTTACTTTTTAAATCATATGCCAAGTCCCAGTTATAAGAACACTTAACTATGACTAAATCAAATTTAGTAAAATTAATCCGGCAATACGTCAGTACAACAAATCAAATTCACAAATATGTAAAAACAATAATATTCATAAAAGAGAGGTTTGTTTCATCGAAACAGGTTTGGTTTACCATTCAATAATTAATCAAGGTGAATCACTGTCTTAGAAAAAGAAAATAGTAATATAATTATTTCCACAAACAGAAAAAAAATAAAATTCGATACACATTTTTTTTTTTTATAAAACATCTCACAAAAAATATAATAGGCATCCATACATTATTAAATAAAGTACAAAATAAGTATAGAACTGAATTTCTTCAGTCTGCAAAAGGAAATATAAGAAATGCCAACAACTAATATTCTACTCTGTGGTGAAAAATCATACGTTTTTTTTTTTTTTTCAGATTTAAAATAAAGTGTATATGTCTGCCTTAAATATTGATATTCAATATTGTACAAGAAAGCAAAATCAGTGAAATAACACAAGAAAAATACATAAAGAGTCACAGGCTGAAAGCAAGAATTAATATTGACTTTATTTGTAAACCACATAATCATCTATGTAGAAATCTTAAGGAATCCACAAGAATATTTACTGGTTCTACAATGTGAGTAGGCTCACAGAATACAATATCATTATATGAGTTTACTGTATTTCTATAGGTTAACAGCGAACAATTAGAAATTACAATTTGTAAATATCTTCTGCAATAATCTCAAAAAATAAAATAGTGATAAATTGAACAAAAAATGTACAAAACTTGTATGAAACAAAATATACTGGGAAAAGTTTAAAAAGATCTAAATAAAGGAAGGGATTTTATCTTTGTGATCAGAAGACACTGTATAAATAAGGTGTCAATTCTCATCTAACCAATCTTTAGATACAATGCAATCCCAATCAAAATCCGGTTAGGATATAGCAAAAATTGACAAAGTGTTTCTAAAATGTTTGTGGAGATGAAACATGATAGGAAATAAGTAATGAAAATTTAAGAAAAAAAAAATTGGAGGAATTACACTAACCAATTCCAAGACTTAGGATACAACTATAGCAACCAAGTAAATATTGATGTTAAAATACATATGTAGACCAATAGAACAGAACAGAGTGTAGGGTTTGTCAATTAATTTTTGAAAAATGAATCAAGGAAGTTTAATGGGGGATTAATAATCTTTTCAACAAATAGAGCTAAGAAATTTAACATTCATATTTTCAAAAGGATCCAAATTTTATATTAAACTATATGCAAAATTTAACGTGAAATGAAATATAGACCCTAAAGTAAGTGTTTAAACTACAAATCTTACCAAAAAAGGATTTAAATCCTGCATTACCATGAGATAGGCAAATGATTCTTAGATAAAACACAAAATGTATGAACCAAAAAGATAAAAAAAAAAAAAAAAATAGATTTCATCCAAAAAGTAAACGTTCCTCTTTAAAAATACACTTAAGAAAATGAAAATGCAATACACAAACTTTTAGGAAATATTTGGATACCATCTATTTTACAAAGAATTTATATCAAGAATATGTAAAAAGCTTTATATGTTAAGAACTTTATGAAGTTTAAACTTTATAAATCAAAATAATAAAATGAACAAACCAATTTAAACATAGAAAGTCTTAAACGTAACCTTCATTAAAAAAATACATTAAAAGATACTATATATCCTTAGTCATTAGAGAAATGCAAATTAAAACCTCAAAGAGATACCAGAGCATACCCACTGGAATGACTAAAATTAATAAGACTGACATAAATTGTTGGCAAGGTTGTAGAGTAAATAGAACTCTCAAAGATTGATGATAGAAGTGAAATACGAATTAGCATGGCTACATTAAAAAGTTTGGCTCCATATGAAATTTAAAGTAGTTTTTCTAATTCTGTGAGGAAAGTCAATGGTAGCTTGATGGGGATAGCATTGATTCTGTAAATTACTTTGGGCAGTATGGCCATTTTGACGATAGTGATTCTTCCTATCCATGAGCATGGAGTGTTTTTCCATTTGTTTGTGTCCTCTCTTATTTCCTTGAGCAGTGGTTTGTAGTTCTCCTTGAAGAGGTCCTTTACATCCTTGTAAGCTGTATTCCTAGGTATTTTATTCTTCTAGTAGCAATTGTGAATTGGAGTTCACTCATGTTTTGGCTCTCTGTTTGTCTATTACCAGTTTATAGGAATGCTTGTGAGTTTTTGCACATTAATTTTGTATCCTGAGACTTTGCTGAAGTTGCTTATCAGCTTAAGGAGATTTTGGTCCGAGACAATGCAGTTTTCAAAATATACAATCATGTAATCTGCAAACAGAGACAATTTGACTTCCTCTCTTCCTATTTGAATACTCTTTATTTCTTTTTCTTGCCTGATTGCCCTGGCCAAAAATTCCAATGTTATGTTGAACAGGAATGTCAAGAGAAAGCATCCTTGTCTTGTACCAGTTATGAAAGGGAATGCTTCCAGATTTTGCCCATTCAGTATGATATTGACTGTGGTTTGTCATAAATAGCTCTTATTATTTAGCAAAGACAAACCTAAGCAAAAAGAACAAAGCTGGAGGCATCACGCTACCACAATTTAAAATACTACAAGCCTATAGTAACCAAAACCACATGGTACTGGTACCAAAACAGATATATAGACCAGTGGAACAGAACAGAGTCCTCAGAAAAAATACCACACATCTACAATCACCTGATCTTTGACAAACCTGACAAAAACAAGCAATGGGGAAAGGATTCCCTATTTAATAAATGGTGTTGGGAAAATTGGCTAGCCATATTCAGAATACTGAAACTGGACCCATTCCTTACACATTATACAAAAACTATCTCAAGAAGGATTAAAGACTTAAATGTAAAACCTAAAACCATAAAAACCCTAGAAGAAAACCTAGGAAATACCATTCAAGACATAGTCATGAGTAAAGACTTCATGACTGATACACCAAAAACAATGGCAACAAAAACCAAAATTAACAAATTGGATCAATTAAACTAAAGAGATTCTGCACAGCAAAATAAACTATCATCAGAGTCAATAGGCACCCTATAGCATGGAAGAAAATTATTGCAATCTATCCATCTGGCAAATGGCTAATATCCAGAATCTACAAGGAACTTAAGCAAATTTACAACAGCAAAAAAACAACCTCATCAAAAAGTGGGCAAAGGATATGAACAGACACTTCTCAAATGACGACATTTATGCTGCCAACAAACATATGAAAAAAAAGAAAAAGCTCATCATCACTAGTCATTAAAGAAATGCAATTCAAAACCACAATGAGATACCATCTCATGCCAGTTAGAAGGGCGATCATTAAAAAGTCAGGAAACACAGATGCTGGAGGGGACATGAAGAAATAAGAACAGTTTTATACTTCTGGTGGGAGTGTAAATTAGTTCAACCTTTGTGGAAGACACTGTAGCTATTCCTCAAGGATCTAGAACCAGAAATAACATTTGACCCAGCAATCCCATTACTGGGTATATATCCAAAGGATTATAGATCGTTCTAGTATAAAGACACAGGCACACATATGTTTACTGCAGCACTATTCACAATAGCAAAGGCTTGGAAACAACCCAAATGCCCATCAATGATAGACTGGATAAAGAAAACGTGGCATGTACATGCCATGGAATACTATGCAGCCATAAAAAAGATGAGTTCATGTCTTTTGCAAGGACATGGATGAAGCTAGAAACTGTCATTCTCAAATAACTAACACCAGAAAACCAAACACTGCATGTTCTCACTCATAAGTGGGAGTTGAGCAATGAGAATACATGGACACCAGGAGGGGAACATCATATGCTGGGGCTTGTCCAGGGGTTGGGGGCTAGGGGAGGGACAGCATTAGGAGAAATACCTAGTGTAGATGACGAGTTGATGGGTTCAGCAAACCACCATGGCACATGTATACCTATGTAACAAACCTGAACGTTCTGCACAGGTATCCCAGAACTTAAAGTATAATTACAAAAAATAAAAAGAGCTTGGCTGTTTACTATAAGCAAATATTTACAATATGACTCAACAACTTCACTCTTATTTACCAAAGAGAAATAAAAATGCATGTCCATTGAAAAATTAGTATTTGAAATTTAATTACAACCATTAAAAACCATTAAAAATGCATGTCCATTGAAAAATTAGTATTTGAAATTTAATTGTACCTCAAACATGAAAACAACCCAAATGTTCCTCACCTACAGAATGGATGAAGAAAACATTTTTTCTTTATAAAATGAAATGTCACTTAGCAATGAAAAGAAACAAGTTTGCAATATATGTAAAAAGTGAATGAAAATATATGCAAAGAATGAATTTGAAGAACATTAGTCTAAATGAAAGAGGTCTGACACAAATGACTATGTATTTTATTTATTATTGTATTTACATGAAATTCTCAAAAAGGCAACACGATTGTGACAGAAAGCAGATCAATGGTTTCCAGAAGCAGGGGGTAGTAGAAGGAGATTGACTGAAAATGTACGAGGGACATTTATTGAGTGATGGAGATTTCCTGTCGTTACTGTGGTGGTGGGTTCACTACTGTATAAAATTGTAAAAACTCATCACCTGTTACAATTAAATGTATAAATTCTACTGTACTTAAATTATACCACAACGAAACAGGAAAAAAATAACAGCGTTAGAATATAATACCACTCCTCACTCTTTGAGAAAAAGTAGAAAATACATAGTCTCTAAATAAAATATTTCCTTTACTTTAAATAAATTTGTCTTTAATAAACACCCACTGCATCAGCCTTTTAAAACAATTTTAATATGTTATAAGAACCAGTAAAAACTTGATCGTACCAAGCATGCTTTCTGAAAAACTACTCTGAAGTCCTTTTTAATCAATGCCTTTTGAGTTCTATGCTCCTGTCAGGGACTACTCTCCCTCTCCCACTCCTACAGTGAACCATCGACTCAGAGCCTCGACTGCCCAGATTTTCTCTGGAAATCCTAGTTATTCATCCTAGGCAAGCAACCTGGGTCCAAAGCAATAGTTTTCTTTTTTTTTTTTTTTATCAGTTCTGGTCTCCTCAAGTCAGGTTTTCTTACAAATTTCACAATCATGAACTAGATTCATAATATGATATTGATAATTCATTACAGATAAATGTGTCTCCAAGGGCTATATACATTCACAAATTTTATATCTTAAGTTACATTTATATAATGCTTTAAGGTTTACAAAATATTTTCACAAGAACGATCTCATTTGATTCCTACAACCTTGTGAAATAAATGGCAGGCAATATCATTATCTTCATTTCACAAATGATACAGGAGAGACTCATAAAGGAATGGAAGAGACTTTATGCTATGGTAGTACTGTAGTTTACCTGAACTAATGATATTTCAGTGATAGCCTGGGGCCCTTGTGAAGGTGTGACATTTAGGGGCAACCTATCAGATGGGTTTAAATCTGATTTTCTAGGCAAACTTGCACGTTCTCTTCTTATACTTAAGCCATCCTGAATAATAGATACATATTACTTGGCAATCAAAGGTCTAAGTTGCAGATATTAATAAGATTCTTGCAAATTAATATATTTCTTCTCAAATTATCACACTACGATTTTTCTTCCATTTTCTTAGAAACTCACTAGTATAACGGCAAGAACTCAGGATATGTCTGCAAGCCTAACAGTTTAGAAAGTTATGTGATATATTTCAAACCATCAGACTATGCTAATTTTATGGCCATGTTAATTTTCTAAGTGACAGACATTATGAAAGTGCTGAACAGAATAGATTGTGATTAGGACAACAATGATTTTAATGGAAATAAGGTCAGCAGCTGCATAAAAACACAATGCAAATGGAGAGAATGATGCTGCAAGTGAAAACCTTCTGACATGAGGGTGGATTATCTAATGATGGGGACAGGAGACAGAAAGCAGAGTTCTGGTCCAGACCCTCCAGTGACCTTCATTATCACTGCACTGAGGAAGGCAATAGTCAACTGCCACACTACTTTAGTACTCAATTATAAAAGTCAAGTAATTTATCTGACTACGGTATCAGCTCATGCTGGAATCACTCCACAAACTATACAGTCATTTTGCTCTTTCCTAAGACTCAACGTCCCCCAAGGCATTATGTTTGAGTATTACATGATTTGTAAATACATGAAAGAGTTAAAAAAAAAAAAAAAAAAACTGTTTCTCAATAACTTCTAGCACTTTTTTGTTGTTTTCTGATTGTTTCCTAGAGACAAGCAATGTCTAATGCAATCCCTATTTTACAGGATTGATGTTTGACAGTCAAATAAAACAATTCTGTCTAACCTTTCCTGTTCTTATCACGTAATGCCAGAGGTTAATCGACTCAGAGTAATCAAATCTAATGATCCTCTTTTTAGATTTATTCTTTTGTTTGTTTGTTTCTTCTGCAGTATTGATCCCTTTTGGCCTTGATTCTTGAAACTTTCTCTTCCCATGACTCCCAAGACACTATTACCTCCTAGACTTTTGCCTGCTTCTTAAGAAAAGGCTGCATGTCTCCTCTGTTGCTTCTATCTTCTTTAGCTTCCCCAATAAAGGCAAGTTTTAAAGGTCTCTTTCTCTTCTATTATATTTAATTTACAATTTCTACCTCTATACTTTCCTGGACGTATTTTCATTTGTGAAAGACTTGATTATCTATGCTTTGTAGTTGTTTCATAATATGTAGCAAAATATGCAGCCCAGTCATCTTTTCTTAATTCTATACTTACATTTTACCTCCATCTTGCTGCCCATGTCAATACCAGTAACATTGCTGACATCTGTAATGTAATATGTCTAAAATAAGATTATTTTCTTCTCATACATAATCCACAAATGACTTTACCACATTCCTTATCATACTGACTGAAACCTTGATTTGTTTCTTCACTTGTTAATTCAATGATTTGATACATTCTGTCAATTTGATTTTTTCAATATCTGTTGAAATTCTACCTTCCTTCCACTCTGACGATGGCTGCTCTCTCTTAAGCTGTGTTAAAATCCTCTCCCCCCAGTCAGTTTTGCTGAGAGTTCCGAAAATCATCTTCCTGAAACCCGAATCTGACAATAGGATGCCCGATAAAGCGCACACTCTATTCTTTCACCACTGTCTATGACATTTTATTTCCTTTCATAACCTTTTGCTCTAACTAAACTCCACCATCCACTGAACCTCCTGAATCAATATCAGTTGATATCAGCTAGGTGCAGTGGCTGACGTCTGTAATTCCAGCAGTTTGGGAGCCCAAGGCAGGCAGATCACGAGGTCAGGAGATCGGGACCATCCTGGCTAACATGGTAAAACCCCATCTCTACTAAAAATACAAAAAATTAGCCAGGCGTGGTGCCACGCATCTGTAATCTCAGCTACAGGGGAGGCTGAGGCAGGCGAATCACTTGAACCCGGGAGGCTGAGCTTGCAGTGAACGGAGATCAGGCCGCTGTACTCCGGCCTGGGTGATAGAATGAGACTCTGTCTCAAAATACATACATACATACATACATACATACATACATACATATTAATTAATATCAATTCTATTTCCTAATTTCTCTGACTTGTTTATGTTTGTCCTTTTTGTTTTCTAAACTAACTGCACTTTCTTTCCCTCTTGCACATACCAAGTCTTGATCTCCCATACAAATGTTGCCTCTTCACATTAATGCCTTTTTATATTGTACTCAGATGTACTTAATCCATTTAAATGCTAATATGTCAACATATTTTGTTCATAAATTTTTTTGTGTGAGTTGTTGCCTTGTTTGATAGTTTTGTAAACTTCTTTTACCAGTTATCTAGGTATGGTTCATCTTTCGGTGAGTTTTTAGTAGGACATGGTCATTTCTCAACTATGTTTAAATGCAGAAAAATCTGGTCCATCTCAATCAGTACCTTATGCCCTTGCCAAACAGCAAAAACAAAACAGAACCAAACAAAAGAAAAAACAACAATAAAAAAGCTAATAAAAATTATGTCCCATGTCAAATTGTATTAAAAAACTATAGGATAAGTACCTACTCTTCCCTCATCAGCCTTTGGTCTTATTACTGAAAGCTGCTCCATTCTAAGATTAGAATAAAGGAGCAAATAAAAGGACCACTGGACCTACTAGGCTGGGAGGTCCTATCACTAGGTCCTAAATGTCTGATCACAAACATTTCTCAGATATATATATATATATTTTTTTGGTAAACCTCATTGATACATAAGAATGTTAAGGATGTCAAAAAATTAGGATGTTAGTAGATAATATATTTTGAAATATGGGGAAAGGAGAAAATGGATCAGATATCCTTGATGAAGGATCTGAAAAAAAAAAAGGGAATACACAGAGAAGGCAGTAGTAAAAGTGGGAGTCATATCTCTAAGAGGAATTTTGGAGGGAATACTAATACTAATACTAATACTAATTAGAATCTGCAGAATCCTAGTGTTGAAGAAGGAACTGGAAGAGCAAAATCCACATGAAAAACTGAGAGGGGCAGCTAAGAATAGAACTTTTCTATTTCAAGCTCCTAAGTGTTCTCCTTCCTATCCCATACATGCAAAAGACTAGTAACTGTTATTTTTTCATTATAAACTTTATATGAATCAGAGGATAAGTAAAAACAATTCATAATTAAGGAGGTAAGAGAATTATGAGATATTACAAAGAAAGCATAAGCATCCTGCCTTATTAAGAATGTAACAAAAGGTGAAGATGTTAATTACCTTGATCTAATAATCCCACAATGTATACACATATCAAAACATCACATTGTATCCCATATATAGATACAGTAATTGTCTGTTCACTAAAAGTAAAAGAAAGACTATTAAAAAGACTATTTGAAACTCCAGGAAACTAAAATGCTGCCCTAGAAAATCCATTTACACAGTATAGTAGGTGCTTTTACTTTAATTATCTAACTTTTATATAAGGACACAGCTAAAACTATGAGGCATTCAAAGAAAAAGAAATGTATCATGAAAGGAAAAAACTACAGAAAATGCACACATACTTATTCTGAGAAAAGGAAGTAAAAAAAACACAGAGGAAAAAGAACATTTCAAAATAAAATTGAGAACACATTTCAGAAAGTTGATATAAAGGAGAAAAACTAGAAGATTAACCTAAGCAGCCTAACATTTTAATAATGAGAGCTCCTTAAAGAGAAAACAAATAAAATCATAGGTGAGAAATTACCAAAGAAGTACATTATTCCAAAGTGCAGAAATAAAACGTGTTTTCAAGATTAACAGTGTCTGCTGAGTGCTCAGTTAAATAAATTAAAAAAACTCTCATGCTGAGACAAAATGTAATGAAATTTAGTAGCAGTGAGGATGTAAAGAAAATATTTTAGAAAATTTGCAGAGGAGAAAAAAAAAAAAAACATGTTTCATAAAAATATTGAGAATCAGGGACATTAGACTCCTGGGCTGCATGTAATACTAATGGCTAGGATAGAGCAGAGAATGGAATACTGAAAAAAGATTATTTTTAAGAAACAATTCTATGCCCAGTCAAAATACAGGAAGATAAGATAATTACAATTCTAATATGAAAGGTCTTAATACTTTTATTATTTCTATACCTATTATTATAAAGCTGAAACTATAGCCATATTCTTAAAAGTGCAATAAGAAAAGGGAATTGTGGCAGAATGTCAGTTAAGCAACTAATAACAAAACCTAGATTATTTTTGGAAGCCAAAATACTAATTTAATATGCATGTTTCAGATGCCTGTTGCTCTGTAGCAAACCACTCCAAAACTTACTTGCATGAAATATCAATTTTATTAGGTTAGTGAATTCTGAGGGCCATTAACTCAAACAAGGTACAGTGAGGGTGTCTTGCCTTTGTTCTGTACGGTTCTGGTGCCTTATGTAGGAAGATCCAATGCTGAGGTTCTTATTATCTGTAGGAGTTTCACTGACATATCTTGTGTTTTACCCTAGCTTTCAACTTAGATATCAGCAAAAGCTGTTGTCAGAAATCTACACATGACCTTTATGCAGCTTGGGCTTCCTCACAATATGGTAACTGGACTACAAGAGCAGAGGTACCAAAGGAGCTAGAAAGATATTGTGTTGCCTGTTGTGAGCAGATGTGGAATTTACTTGGGACTTCTTGTGCTACAAACAAGTCTGGTCAAAAATCAAGTGTCTTGATTTTTTCCCCTACTTTCTCACAGACGAATGAAGTCTCACTCTCCATGCTAAGCAATGTGTATTGATGCCATTTATTGATAGGAGTGACCAATATTATGAAAGAGGATGCTCTTTCTTTTTCTTCTTTGTTTTTGTAAAATTTTTGGGAAAATTCATTCAAGTGAAAACAGGAATTGCACAAAGCCTATTCTATCATTTTTTTTCTTGTTCTTTTTCAGGCCTAGAGCACTGATATGATGATTAGATTACCAATAGTCAATTTAGACCACAAGGCAACTTGAGGAGGCATGTGACATTTGCATTCTGTCATTTAAGAAAGCAAAAAATATCTAAGCACATATTATGTGCAAAACACTATTCTAAGCAGCAGAGGTAGAATTTTGAACAAAACAGAAATTCGGCCCTCTCAATTTATACTTCATTGGGATAACAGGGACATCAAAAATAATAATTACAAAAATCAATAAAGTGATGTTAAGTACAAAAGAAGAAAGAGTCACAAATGCAATAAGGCATAAGGCTGATAATAAGGAAAGCATGAAGACAGGATGAAATTTTTAAAAAAGTGTTCAGAAAACACCTTACAAATTATATTATTTAGCTATTATAATACAAGGGATTGGCTTGTCACCTCATAAACAAATCAGCTATCAAGCTTTTTAATAATTTTAACGATATAGGTAATTAGGAAGTTCACATGGAGTAGAGAGATTGAGTACATTGAGGATGACTCCAGCTCCTACCTTCCCAGATAAGACATGAACTCATCACATAGATAAATTATAAGGTCTGTAATAAGATTCATGGGTCATTTCACCCAGGAGGGAACATTTAAGTTATCAACCACAACCATCTCCATTTTATACATGAATGAATGCTATAACACATGACATGCTTCAGAAAGGCATGCCTCATCTATACATATATTGCAGTTTATTAAGTATATATAACCCTTTAGCGAGGGTTATCTTCTTAAGAAATTTTATAAATAAATTCTGCTCATGATCAAATATTATTAATGTATCTACAGTTGATTTTTTATTTCAGCTAGTGCTGTCCCCACTTCATGAAATTAGTGAACGAATCCTAGTCCAGCTGCTTTACATTTTCCCTCTCCCATCTTTATTCTATTTAAACATACTCATGAAGGATATGTATAGGGCCTTTTAATACAGAAGGAAAAGCTAGGAAATGGTCCCGTTGAAAGGAAATTCCTGGTATACTCAAAGAACAACTAAGGCTGACTGTATATATCCTCAGGGCAATTGTGAAGACTCTGAAGGTTGAATGAGATAAAAACACAATGAAGAGAATCAAGCAAAGAAGTAACATAATAATATTTGATTTAAAAATTGTTTAGCTTTTGTTTTGAAAACAAGCTGTAGGATGGAAAGAAATGCCAAAGAATGAAGAACAGTTAATAGACAATTGGTAGTGATCATTTTGTCTAGAATTGGACTTCATAGAACTGGAAGTAATGACAAGTAATGCCGTGTACGGTTTTGAAGGCAAAAAAAAAAAAAAGAATTTGCTGAAAAAAATCAAATGTGGAGGTGAGAAAGAAGGGAAAGAGTTAAGGATGATTTCAAGGTTTTTAGTTTAAGCCACTAGGAATAGTAAGGTTTCCATTTCCTGTAATAGAGAAGATTACAGAATGAGCAGGTTTCCAGAGGGAAATATTCTAACAGGTTTTATTATAGACCTTTTAAATTTAGAACATCCATTCAGTTTCTAAGTAGAGATAACAAATATGTACTTGGGTATATTATTCAGAATTTCAAAGCCGAAGTTATAAATAAGTAATTCATCAACTATACATGTTATTTAAAAGAAAGAAACAGAATAAATTATTAAGGGAGTGAATGTAGATAGAGAAGATTTCTAGTTATTTCCATGTTCAGCAGTTGGCAAGATGTGAAGGAATCAGCCAAGGAGACTGAGAAAGAGCAACAGGCAGAGGAGAAGGAAATTATTGTATCCTTGAAGCCAAATAAAGAGTGTTTTTAAAGAAGAAACTAGGAAGGAGACAGAACAAGATGGCTGAATAGAACCTTCCAGTGATCACAAAACTGAACACCAAACTGAACAACTTTCCTCACAAAAAGCACCTTCATAAGAATCAACACTCAGATAAGTAATCACAGTACCTGCTTTTAACATCTTATCAAGGAAAGAGAAACTGAAGAGGGTAGCAAAGGCAGTCTTGAATTGCTGACACCACACCTCCATTTTCCATGGGCAATGCACAATGACAGAGACAGAAATTCTCTGCACTTGGAAAAGGGAGAGCAAAGTGATTGTGGGTCTTTCCGTTGGAACTCACTGCTGTCCTGTAACAGCAGAAAGCAAGATAGGGCAGAATTTGGCCAGTGCCTACGAAGGGATCATTTAGACCATCCTTAGTCAGAGGTTTATCATCTGTCCCAGAAGTCTGAACCCAAGTTCTAGCTAGCACCACTGCTGTGAGCTAAAGTGCCCTGGGGTCCTAAATAAAAAGGAAATAAAGTCTAGACCACAAGGATTTCAATTCCTGAGCAAGTCCTGGTGATGTGTTGGGCTCAGATCCAGCGGGGCCAAGGGAGTGCTTTTATTACCTTCCCTGCTAGGCAGTGAGGCTTCAAGCTCTGGAAGGAAAGGGAAGAGTAAAGAGCATGGTCCTATAACATGGATACCAGCTCATCCACAGTAAAATAAAGCATGAAGCAGAGTCCTAAAGCCCCTATTTTGTATTATAGCTCCCAGATGACATTTCTAGACCTGCCCTGGGCAAGAAGGGAACCCGCTGCCCTGATGAGAAGGTCTATATCCTTTCAGAATTTGCCACATGCTGACTAAAGAGCCCTTGGTCCTTGAGTAAACATCGGCAGTAGCCAGGCAGCAGCCACCACAGGTTTGGGCAAGACCTAGTATTGTGTGTGACCCAGCACAGTCCTAAGCTGGTGGCCACAGGATTGCTTTTGTCACCTCTCCACAACCTCCAGGGAGCTTAGCATGGAGAGTGAGACTTCATTCATTTGTGAGAAAGTAGGGGAAAAAATCAAGACACTCCTCTCTGGCAATCCAGACAATTCTCCCAGATATTACCCATGATTGCCAAGGCTGATACTTCTACAAATCTGCAAAGTAACAGTGTTACTGAGCTTGGACTGTTCCCTAATGCACATGTGGCTGCAGTGACCAAAAACTGATTTCATAACACTCAATTCCCTTTGAATACTTGGAAAGCTTTCTCAAGAAAGATGGGTACAATGCCCAAACACTGGTGAATATCCACAGGCATCAACACCACCCCAGAAAAAAATCATCTCACCAAACAGTAAACAAGGCACCACTGCCCAGTTCTGGAGTGATAGAGATATGTGACCTTTCAGATAAAGAATTCAAAATAGCTGTTTTGAGAAAGTAAAGCCAACACTAAAAAAGGAACTTGGAATTCTATCACATAGATTTAACAAAGAAGATGAAATAATTAAAAAGAATCAAGCAGAAATTTTGAAGCTGAAAAAATGAATTGACAAACTGAAGAATGCATTAGTCTATGAACAGCAGAACTTACCAAACAGAAAAAAGAATTAGTGTGCTTTAAGTGAAGCTAGTTGAAAATACACAGAAGAGTCAAAAGAAAAAAAAGAGTAAAAAATAATGAAGCATGCCTACACGATCTAGAAAATAGAAAATAGCTTCAAAAAGGCAAATATGTGAATTATTGTTCTCAAAGAGGTAATAGAGAGAGAGAGATTGGGTAGAAAGTTTATTCAAAAAGATATCTGAGACTATTCAAACTTGTATCCAGACTTTTATCCAGACTAAGAAAAAAAATAGAGAAGTCCTCAAAAATAAAATCAGAGATGAACAAGAATACTTTACAACTGATGCTGCAGATCGTTTCCAAAGGATCATTAGAAACTACTATGTGCACCTATATGCCAATAAATTGGAAAACCTGGAAGAAATGAATAAAATTCTAGACACATACAACCTACAAAAATTAAACCATGAGAAATCCAAAAACTGAATAGACCAATAACAAGTAATGAGATCAAAGCAGTAATAACACGTCTCCAAGAAAAAAAAAAAAAAAAAAAATGCCAAGGACCTGATGGCTTCATTATTAAATTTTAAATTTTAAGAAACATTTGAAGAAAGAATTAATAGTAATCCTACCCAAATTATTCTGAAGTATAGAGGAGATGGGAAAGCTTCTAAATTTATTTTATGAAGTCAATCTTGCCCTGATACCAGAACTAGACATGACATATCAAAAAAGGAAAACTCAGATGAACACTGACACAAAAGTTCTCAGCAAAATACTAACAAACCAAATTTAACGACACATTAAAAATATCATCCATACTTATCAAGTGGGATTTATTCTAGGAATGCAATTATGATTCAACATATGCAACTTAATCAATGTAATATTGATTGAGTTGTTACATTGTTATATCATTGTTTATTGGTATAACAATGTAACATGTTATATCAATAAAATGAAGTACAAAGATCACATGATCATTTCAACTGATGCTGAAAAGTATTTTATATCATTCAACATCTTTTCATGATTAAAAATCCTCAAAAAACTAGGTATGGAATGAAAATATGTCAACACAAGAGAAGCTATATAATGACAGATACATAGCTAGTATCATACTGAAAAAACAATTGACATTCTTTCCTCTATGATCTGGAACACAACAAGGATGCCCAATTTTACTACTGTTACTGAACATAGTACAAGAAGTCCTAGCCAGAGCAATTGAACAAGAGAAAGAAAAAAAAAAAAAAAAAAAAAAAAAAAAAGACTTCCAAAATTGGAAAGGAAGAAGTCAAATTTTCCTTGTTCACAGATAAATTAATCTTATATTTGGAAAAACCTAAAGACTTCACCAAAGAAAACTATTAGAACTTACAAAGAAATTCAGTAAAGTCACAGGATACAAAATCAAAGTACAAAAATTAGTAGCATTTCTATATGCCAACAGTGAACAATCCGAAAAAGAGATCAATAAAGTAATCCCATTTATGATAAGTACAAATAAAATCAGATGCTTAAGAATTAACCAAGGATGTTAAAGATCTCTACAAGAAAAACTATAAAACATTGATACAAGACATTGAAGAGGATACCCAAAAATGGAAAGATATCCCATGTTCATGGATTGAAAGAATTAGTATTGTTATAATATCCATACAATTAAAAAAGAAACTACAGATTCAGTACAATTATCAAAATATCAATGACATTCTTCATAGAAATAGGAAAAAAAAATCTAAAATTTATATAGAACCACGAAAGACCAAGGATAGCCAAAGCCATCCAGAGCAAAAAGAATAAAACCTCTGAAGGAAAACATTTGTTTATGTATTTATGAATTGCCACATTTCATAGGGCATAGAAGATACATTTCTAAATCACATTTCTCTTCAAGACTTGAAACTTCTGTACCAACTGAGTTTATCCACATGATCTACTGCTTGAGTTTCTCTTTTCTTTTCTATTAAGTACTGTAATAATATCCAGTGCAAAGAACAAGTGAGAAAATTATTTGAGGCTGCATTTAAATAATCTACTATAGTGGCTCATTTGTTAATTTCCTTTCCTCATTTTTTCAAAAGCAAATTTGAAGAGATTTTAATTTAACAACAGATGTGAGTTATTCTGATTTCATTTAAAATGCCAATTAGATAACTTTTTGTATATGCAATTAATATTATATTAATATTTTATTTTTATGGTACTGGAGTCATTTTACTTCCAGGTTTCAACTCATTAAGGTAAATGTTAAATTTTTAAAATATGTGTAATATTTCTAATTACATTATTTGCTTATATGTCCATTTGTCTTGAATCAAATTATTTCCTATTGCTACTCTTTATAAATAACTCTGTATGTTGCACGAACTTCTATAGTATGTTAACAGAGCATTTCAGGCGCTGCTTTCTCCAAATCAACTTTATTTTTCTGTTATTGATCTCTGTGTATTTATTTTTCCAATTTAATTGACTCATTTGTGAAACTAAGTTTTTTTTTGGTTTTCCTGTCTAAAATCATGGAATGATCAGTTTTTTCAAATGAGCATCATTTTGTTGGTACTATTCTCAGGCACTTTCTTCAAAATAGCATCTTTTGTGTTTTCTATTTAACTTTGAAGGGTTTATTTCATTTACCACTGGAAGTGAAAATGCAAAATAATGTTAATGACTGAGATATGTTTAGGAGATATATGTTAACGTTTTCCTATTGGCTTTATAATAGAAGGCTATGTAAATTTCATAATATATGTAAAGAATAAACAGAGTCAATTTAAATGGTTAGAATTGTCCTGGCTGAATATTGTATTCATGTCAAGAATGAAAAGTAAAGCATATATTTGATCTACAGTTTAAGATATGTCATTTTTTAAATTTAACATAATTTTAGTTTATAAAAAATGATTACCCTTAAATCAAAACATCAGAGATAAACATAACTCTTTCATGTGAGAGATAAAATGTTAAAATGAAAAATGTGAGCAGTGTGTCAAAACTACTATTGTTTAGAAGGCATATTAATAATTTGAGGGGTAAATTATACACTCTGGTTTTGGAAGATTTAAGTCATTGATTTCAGTCACATCACTAACAGCTGGAATCAATAATGATTGAACTGCAACTGCACAAATGTGCTGTAAATGGAATTTTGGCAGCATCTTCCAAAGGTCCTCAGGAAGTGAGCCTGGAAAGAACCATTCATCTGGAGAAAGATGGAGGCTTTGCTTTTAAAGACTAACCAGCGAACCACATAAACTGGATATGACACTAAAGATCAAGTATGGACTGACTCTTACTGTGGAAAAAATTGAGTTATTGCCCCATTCATACATTCTTTCAAGGACCCTTTGGTGGAAGGAAGAAAGAAAGAAGCGATCTCCTATCTAAACTATGACCTATTATTTGCATAATCATGCACTGAAAATCAATATGCTGTAGAGTGCATTTCTCAAACATCGAGGTTAATATGAGTTACCTCAGATATGGTAGAAATACAGATTCTAATTTAGGTTGCTTCTGGGGTGGGGTTTAAGAATCTACATTTCTAGCCAGCTCCCAGGTGACACTGATACCCCTGTTCCACAGATCACTTGGCCCACAGATTGTTTGAGTACAAACAAGAGTTTAAGGAATCAAGGAATAGCAGTATAAAAGAGAAATGAAAAAATATTAATAACAGAGGCTAGAAGGCAGAACCAATTTATAAATACTGTTCCTTTTGAAATCCTTATATAGATTTTCTTTCCCTCCCTTGACCTCAATTTTCTTATACATTTCTTACCTAGGAATAGCTATTGTTGTACAAATTTAGATAACTACTAATCTCCTACTTACAAGGTACATGGTACATCATTACTTAAAAAAGGAAACTCATGTACATTCTATTGACATCAAATACAATCATCATTTACCTTCTGTAATCAACATTTTTATATTAGATTATCCATCAGTAGAAAATTGTTCAAATCTGGCACCTAGTAGCAATTATTTCAAAATCCATTTCATTATTAACCATCCATGTGAGGTCAAGGAATTTAGTCATTTTCTGGTCTTCTGTTTCACCAGATATATATGTTGAAGGATATTGTTTGGGTTATGTGAGATAATGCAGGTAAAGTGTGTACTGCAAGTTCAACACTCATTACATGTCTCTTTGTCCAAAGTAAGTTCAAAATAATTTTTTAAACATTGCATATTTTGATAATTGAGAATTCTCAAAGTATTGTGGCCAGGTTTGTATGAATACATTTTACTCAGCTGTATCTTAGAATACATGCAATTTGGGGAAAAACATGTTTTTTATTACTACTTTAATTACATGATTTTTAAGAGATACCTGATGTCCAAGAATTTGTCTTCTGCAAGCTTTAAAAAGTGTTCTTACAGCCAATAAGCTTCTAAAAACCTAAAATAGTTTCAGGACAATAATAAACTGTAATCTCTAAAAGTTCTCACACATACACACACATATATATACACATATTATCTTCATATATATATGAATAAGATAACTTCTTGATTTCCATATATATGCATATTGATTTCCATATATATGTGTGTGTGTGTGTGAAGAAGATAATGTTTGCAACATACCAATGATTAATATGTATCAGTGTATTTTAGATGATTAGTCTCTCTATGTGGAAGCACAATCAACTTGGAACCTATTGGTGTTGTTTTCAAAGTTGTTATTTATGAACTATGTGAACTACTTGCATTTGGAAAGTTACTTCTTGTTATCAGTGGGCTCAGATAAGCAAACCTGGACCCAGTTATTTCTACATTTCCTGGAAGTCAATGAGAGGAATGAGCTCTTTTGTTCAGGCCCATGGCACTGGCAAGATTGTAAGGGTCCTGGACTTCTTACTGTCAGGAATCTCTGTAGTCACTGATGAGACAAGTAATGACATAAACAGTACAGGGAAGTTCATTTGGGCATAGCCCTGAAGGCCAACAGTTTTGAAGGTGCTTCCAATGCAAAGGGGATTATGCTGGAAAAAGTAGAAGTTGAAGCCAAACAACCAAACTCTACCTTCAGGAAGTGTTTCAGGGTCCAGCTGACCAAGAACAGCAAGAAAACTACATCTGTTGTAACCCAGTGATGGATGGTTGCTTGAACATTATTGAGGAAAACAATTAAGTTCTGATTCGGGACTTTGGTTGAAAAGATCATGCTATTATTGATATTCCTGGAATCTACTGTAAGGTTGTCAAAGTAGCCAATGTCTCTGTTTTGGTCCTAAACAAAGGCAAGAAAGAAAGACCAAGATTATGAATTTGATGGTGAAATATAGTAGTAATAAATTTTCATATACCAAAAAAGAAAGAAGAATGAAGCCTCTATAGATGTACTTTGCATATTGAACATTTTTATCTTTCCTCTTCAACAAAATGTTATACATTTTAAAAATTCAACCAAACATAATAAAATAATTTCTTGAATTGTTTTTGAGAAACAAGTAAATTATTACTTTATTGACTCATCATAGCTCTGAATATTGACTGCTTATCATGTGTGCATTCAGAGATTTCATATGTGTTCTGATTTTCAACTAAACTTGTCTAGTATGATTTTGGTTATACGAATATATTTTAGACCTTTTGTTATAATGTGTATAGTGGATTTTGAATAAAAGAAAACCTGAATTTATGAGCTTATTAGTAATTTTAGTCTTGTCTACTTAAAATATTAAATACAATGAAAAACTTTTGATGAATAATTAAGCAGAGAATCATAATTTGGTAAAGCAAATTTGAGGAAAGCAATTCTTCCCAGAGAAATTCATTTTAAGCCCATTCTTAACAGTTGATCTTCATATAATTCAAAAAAATCAAATTGCAGAATTTCAGGTATAAGAATCCTGATGCAAGAAGCAGACAAAATAGGCAACATTTGTAAAGTTGGGGTAACATATGACATAAAAGGTCTCCACTTCTGATGTCTTCAGAAACTGGAGGAAGATGAACCTAGAAAGACTCCCTTCGTTTTACTGGTTAAGACTTACTAGCGGTGTCTGAGTAATAAGGAAGCAGAAACTATGTAAGGATCTCTGTATATTTTCTGAAGTTCCCTCTATACAATTATGTGTAGAAAACTGTATGGAATTTTGATATATAGTTTCATTAATTCTCACGACTACTACTAAGGACTTTGCAAAGTCTTAACTGAGACCTCTCTCTCTTTTTGTTTGTTTGTTAAATATGGGAAATCAGATAGAAATCTTGTGTTACAGATTCCTTGGCTCTGTTTGCCACTCCAGGGCCTGCTAAGATATTTGCCTTCTTATAAGCTCACTTTTTTTTCAGATCCATCTGGTATTAGAATATGACCATGTTTAAAGTTTATTTAATGCGCAGAGTAATTATCATTTGTACACATTGAGAGTTTGCTTCTCTCCTGAAGTCAAAAAATATTTCTTCCTGAGTTGTATCCTATTACAGCTCTTTTGTATTTTATGTCCTGTAGCTCTCTGTCCTATGTAGTATTATACATGTTTCTATAAGAAAATGCTATTGTACCTTTACTTGACAGAAGGTGAAATGTCCCACAAAATAACCCATCTAGGAATGAATTTCTCTTATCCTACTGAGCAGAAGTGGGAGATTTTTGCCTCTTCTATAAAATTATTAAACATTTTTAGGAGTTGTATTAGTCCGTTTCCATGCTGCTGATAAAGACACACCCAAGACTGAGCAATGCAGAAAATAAAACGATTTTTTAAACTTACAGTTCCACATGACTGGAGAACTTCACAATCACAGCAGATGGTGAAAGGCATGTCTCACATGGCAGCAGACAAGAGAGCTTGTGCAAAGAATCTCCCTTTTTTAAAACCATGAGATCTCATGAGACTTACTATCACAAGAACAGCATGAGAAAGACCTACTGCCATGATTTGATTACCTCCCACTGAGTCCCTCCTGTAACACATGGGAATTCAAGATGAGATTTGGGTTGGGACACAGACAACCGTATCATTTCACTCCCGAGCCATCCCAAATCTCATGTCCTCACATTTCAAACCAATCATGCCTTCCCAATAGTCTCCCAATGTCTTAACTCCTTTCAGCATTAACTCAAAAGTCCACAGTCCAAAGTCTCATCCGAGACAAGTCAAGTCCCTTCCGCCCATTAGTCTGTAAAATCAAAATGGAATTAGTGACTTCCTACATACAATGGGGGTACAGGAATTGGGTAAATACAGCCATTCCAAATAGGAGAAATTGATGGAAACAAAGGGACTACAGGCCCAAAGTCAGTCTGAAATCCAGTGGTGCAGTCAAATCTTAAGGCTCCAAAATGATCTCCTTTGACTCCAAGTCTCACATTCAGGTCACAGTGATACAAGAGGTGGGCTCCCATGGTCTTGGGCAACTCTGCCCTCAAGGCTTCACAGGTTATAGTCCCCATCATGGCTGCTTCCAATGGCTGGTGTTGAGTATCTGTGGCTTTTCCAGGTGCATGATGCAAGCTGTAGATGGATCTACCGTTCTGGGGTCTGGAGGAGAGTGGTCCTCTTCCCAACGCTCCGCTAGGCAGTATCCCAGTAGGGACTCTGTGTGGGGGCTCCGACCCACATTTTCCTTCTGCAATTCCCTAGCAGAGGTTCTCCATGAGGTTCCCACCCCCACAGCAAACTTATGCCTAGGCATCTAGGTATTTCCACACATCCTGTGAAATCTAGGCAGAGGTTCCCAAACCTCAATTCTTGACTTCTGTGCAACTGCAGGCTCAGAGCCACATGGAAGCTGCCAAGGCTTGGGGCTTCCACCCTCTGAAGCAATAGCCCAAGCTGTACTGTGGCCCTTTTTAGCCATAGCTGGAGCAGATGGGAAGTAGGGCCCCAAGTCTCTAGACTGCACAAAGCATGGGGACCCTGGCCAAACCCATTAAACCACTTTTTCCTCCTGAGCCTCCAGGCCTCTGATGGGAGTGAGTGCCATGAAGACCTCTGACATGCTCTGGAGACAATTTCCTTGTTGTCTTGGAGATTAATATTCAACTCCTCATTATTTATGCAAATTTCTGCAGCCTGCTTGAACTTCTCCTCAGAAAATGGGATTTTCATTTTGATCGCATTGTCATGCTGCAATTTTTCCAAACCTTTATCCTCTGTTTCCCTTTTAAAACTGAATTCCTTTAACAGCACCCAAGTCACCTCTTGAATGCTTTGCTGCTTAGCAATTTTTTTTCCACCAAATACCCTAAATTTTCTCTCTCAGGTTCAAAGTTCCACAAATCTCTAGGGCAGTGGCAAAATGTCATCAATCTCTTTGCTAAAACATAACAAGAGTCACTTTTGCTCCAGTTCCAAACAAGTTCCTCATCTCCATCTGAGACCACCTCAGCCTGGATTTCATTCCATATTATTATCAACATTTTTGTCAAAGCCATTCAACAAGTCTCTAAGGAGTTCCACACTTTCCCACATTTTCCTGTCTTCTCCTGAACCCTCCAAACTTTTCCAAACTCTGCCTGTTACCCCGTTCCAAAGTCACTTCCACATTTTTGGGTATCTTTTCAGCAACAACCCACTCTATTGGTATCAATTTACTGTATTAGTCCATTTTCACACTGCTGATAAAGACATACCCAAGACTGAGCAATTTGTAAAATAAAGAGGTTTATTGGACTTACAGTTCCATGTGGTTGGGGAGGCCTAACAATCATAGCAGATGGTTAAAGGCACATCTCACATAGCATCAGGCAAGAGAAGAGAGCTTAGGCAGGGAAACTCCCCTTTTTACAACCATCAGATCTCATGAGACTTATTCACTATCATGAGAACAGCACAGGAAATACCTGCCCCCATGACTCTATTACCTCCCACCAGGTCCCTCCCACAACACACGGGAATTCAAGATGAAATTTGTGTGGGGACACAGCCAAACTATATCAGGAGAGTAACATTTCCTTTCTCTCTTGTTAATTATCCTATGCCTACATAACTTGTATTATAGATAAAATGCATTCATCTAATAGCTTATTCTGTGTCAATATCTTTGTCTATATTGGAGACAATACTGTGTTTCAATGTGTTGAATATACTATTATTTAAAAATGCATCATTATATGCCACAGAGAAAGAACAAAAAGACAAATTCAATTATTCTACCACATATCAGCAATGGCATTCAGTGACATGTTAATCACTCCCATCAGCCTTTTTTTGCTTTGAATTTTTTTTCAAATATTCAAAGCATTTGCTAATTTCTTCAGCTAATGGTAGCATTGCTTTGTCCATGAAAAGGCCATGAAAAGAAATCCTTTTGCCTTTGTTTCAGGAATAAAGTACTATATAGCTTCAAAGCAGTGATTTTCACAGTTTAAACATACAAATCACCTGGGATCTTATTACAAAATAAAATGTAATTAAAAAGGTTTGGAATGGAGCCTAAAGTTCTGCATTTCTAACAAGTTCCCAGCTGGCTGGGACCAAACTCAGAGAAGAAAAGGAACAAAACACTCAGCTGAGGCTTCCAAGGAAAAATGGGATTATATCATACTTCAAATGGCAAATATTTGCTTCACTTAAAACAAATTGGTCCGTTTCTGTGCCCTTCAGGGTATAAAGTTACAATGTATAACCTTCTGTTGCAATATTAAATCAGAGGTTATTGTTTATGAAGTCACTTTAGACACATATAGTACAAGTAATGTATCAGGTTCAACTGAAGTAAGATCAGTTTGAAAATATATGACCAAAGATGTTCATGGGATAGCAATGTTGAACTGCATCTGAACCCTGCACTCATTGAAAGCGATTATAGTTAAAAAACCTGTGCATCATTTTGTGTTCTAGGAAACAGGCTAATGAAAAAGGACCCCCTGCCCTCACATATCCTGGTATAAAACCTGTCTTCATGAGCTTCAGCACAGGGAAAAAACAAAAAACAAAAAACAAAAAACAAAAACAAACAAACAAACAAAAAAAACCACTATCCTCAGAGTGAACAGGCTACCTACAGAATGGCAGACAATTTTTGCAGCTATCCATCTGACAAATGGCTAATATTAAGAATCTACAAGGAACTTGAACAAATTTACAAGAAAAAAACAAAACTCCATCAAAAAGTGGGCAAAGGATATGAACAGACACTTCTCAAAAGAAGACATTTATGTGGCCAGCAAACATATGAAAGAAAAGCTCATCATCACTGGTCATTAGAGAAATGCAAATCAAAACCACAATGAGATACCATCTCTCACCAGTTAGAAGGGTGATCATTAAAACACCAGGAAACAACAGATGCTGGCAAGGAAGTGGAGAAATAGGAATGCTTTTACACTGTTGGTGGGAGTGTAAATTAGTTCAACCATTGTGGAAGACAGTGTGGCAATTCCTCAAGTATCTAGAACCAGAAATACAATTTGACCCAGCAATCCCATTACTAGTTATATACCCAAAGAATTATAAGTCATTCTACTATAAAGATACATGAACATGTATGTTTATTGCAGCACTATTCACAATAGCAAAGGCTTAGAACCAACCCAAATACCCATCAATGATAGACTGCATAAAGAAAATGTGGCACATATACACCATGGAATACTATGCAGCCATAAAAAAAGAATGAGTTCATGTCCTTTGCAAGGACATGGATGAAGGTGGAAACCATCATTCTCAGCAAACTAACACAGGAACAGAAAACCAAACACTGCATGTTCTCACTCATAAGTGGGAGCAGAACAATAAGAACACATGCACACCAGGAGGGGAACATCACATACCATGGCCTGTCAGGGGGTAGGGGACAAGGGGAGGGAGAGCATTCGGACAAATATCTAATGCATGCGGGTCTTAAAACCTAGATGACAGGTTGATAGGTGCACCAAACCACCATGGCACATGTATACCGATGTAACAAACCTGCACATTCTGCACATGTATCCCAGAACTTAAAGTAAAATTTAAAATTTTTAAAAAATTAAAAAAAAAAAACCCTGTCTGCTGTTTTCTTTAGCATTCCCTTGTTTACCTGGTGCTGTAGAACTGCAGGCCATATTCCTTTACTTTGAGGTTTTCCTCATTAATGAATATTCTCCCCTATTACAGTAGTCAGAATAAAATCATCTTCTTAATTGCTCACTTCATACTGCCATTCACAGCAGGCAATATCTATTTTCAGAGTACCTCATAGTCATTAAATGTGTGGGTCCCAAAGTCAGATTAATTAGTTTTTAGACCTGTCTCTTCTGATCATTAGCTTATGTTAGCTAGGACAAGAGATTAAAACTCCATAAACTTCTGTAAACCAAAAATGAAATTTTAAGCCCCCCAACTTACTGAATGGACTCCCCTGTTGGGCCAAGAAGATCCCAAAGAAATCTGAAAAGCTAGTTGAGGCCAGGACAGGTAGAGGTATCAGACATGCCTCATTATATCCTGTTTGCTTTAGAGTTTAAACACAACTGACCAGCATTAACATTAAAGTAGAGATCAAAAGACTGACAAAACAGACTTTTGGAGCAATAAGGAACCAAATTCCAACCTCACTCTGTGTATCATCACATGACAGATAACAAATTCTAAAGGAAATAAAAGTATTTTACCCCCAAATATATTTATTTTGCATATTTTGGAATGGCCCTGCAAAGTTGTCTCTTGTAGGGGAGATTTGGAAACTGTAAAGAATCTTCTTTCCTTACTAGATCTTTTGCAGAGAGCCTGAAACCTTTTAAAGTCTGATAAGAGATATTTACCATCTATTCTCTCTGATGCATGTTACTTAGAAGCTTCATCTACATAAACAAGAACCTTGACTTCCACATCTCCCCTTATCAAGTATTTCTTTATGCTAACTTCAACTTTTCAGACAAAGCTTGACCCTTTCAACCAATTGCCAATCAGGACATCTTTTAATCCACCTATGACCTGCAAGCCACTCCTTCTTCCCCCACCTGCCTGTATTTGAAATGTCCTGCCCTTCGTTTCCAGGTCAAACCATGTATACTCTACGTGTATCGATTTATGTTTTTGCCTGTAACTTCTGTCTCCCCAAAATCTGTAAAACCAAGCTGTAACCCAAGCATCTTGGGCACATGTTCTCAGGACCCCCTGAGGCTGTGTCATGGTCCTCATATTTGACTCAGAATAAACCCCTTCCAATATTTCACAGAGTTTAGCTTTTTCATCAACACCTCAAAACCTCCATTTCAACATAACTAAAGAAGTAACAGTAAAGTATTTTTATCCAAACACTCACTTCCCTGTGCAAAAACTATGGAGCTCCCATTCCACTTGCTGGAAAATTGAAACACATTCTTAGGGCCCCTTGTGACCTGCCCTTTCTCCTCTCTTCTCCTCCCTTCTCCTCACTCTGCTCAGGTCACTGTGGCTTTTTTTGTTGTTGTTGTTCATTTCTGGAACTCATGAAGCTGTTTCTCACATTGAGACTTTTCTTTATGCTATTCTTTCCTTCCTAGCTATTCCCCAGGTATTGTTATAGCTGGCTTTTTCTCATCACTCAGGTTTCTATTACAATGTCGACTTTTCAAAAGTCCTTCCCTGATATCCGTGTCCAAATACTCCTCATCCATATCTATTCCTTTCCTGTATTCTAACATGTCCACATCTGCCATTCTAATGATTCTTTTACTGTCTGTATCCTCATGAGAATGCAAGTTCGAAATGGGACAAGCTACATAATTCATGTAGCCCATTGAAAAATGAAAATGTGAGTCTCCTTGCTTAATAAAAATGGTATTAACATATAAAGCTTTCTCCTTCTGTGCTCCATCTTTCTCACTCACTCCATTTGTCATGGAGTTGTTATTTGCTGTCTAATGTAATTTTAAGTAAAGAAGTATTTTAATTTGATTACTTACACATGTATTTATGCAATGACAGTTTACATGAAAATGTGGGTGCATTTAACTCATGCAAAACATCACAGAAATTACATAGTTCATACATATTGATCTAACCAAAACGGGACACAGCACACAAACATAACTCCACTCTTTTGATTCTACTTCTCGATGTGTTCACATTCCACCTATACGCTCTACCTTTGACTTACTGATGAGTAAGGAAGGACTGAAAGGAAAAGGAACTCTGGGTTATGATATCTTTCCCTTACCTTCTATGTCATGATTTTCTGCATTAGTGATTGGAAGCTTTCATACATTATTTATTTTGTACTTGCTTTGAGTCCCGTTAAATTTCCATGCATCAAGGTCCATTAGAATGCTGCAATCATGGGGCATCCTATATGCCATATGTAAATGGCAAAGGAAGGAACAGTGGTAGACATGCGTGTTGCATGTTCCTCTTCTGCTTATGCTCCATTGTCATCTCAGCTTTGACATACAAAACACTAAATCAAAGATAAAAATGTTAATATAGCACAAATAGAGCATTAAGCCAAGAAGAGGGTTCTTCTGAAAATGAGGCATAGGTCACATGGCCATGAAGTCAAACTCTCCATTAGCTCAGGAACTCTCAGACTGATTTATTTATGCACTCCTGATGGTGAGAACAATGCCTGAGCATGCAGAAAATGAATAAATATTTTTGAATAAATGAATAAATACGTGAGAGTTATATACCTCATGATTTCTTAGCAAAATAACTGTCGTCTAGTAAGTTATCTGTTAATAAAGCATGTTATTACTATTATCACTGTTATCATTATTACATATTAGAGAATTTACACGTTTTGGATTTACTACTGGAAAATTGATAATATTTTGACAAAATTTCTTCTTGTGTATTTACTCTAATTACAGTATTAGTTGAAGTGGATCAAATGAGAGAAAATTCAAATGAATTGAGTTGACTTCTCATCAGCTTGTCTGATAAAAATGTAGGTAAAATAGCAGATTAAATGTTATAGTAAAAATAATAGCTTGGAGTTAAGCACAAGGATTTCAATTAACTATATGTATATTGCACCCAACTATTATAAGTAATTTTTATAATTTATGTATATTTATTTCTGAAAAAATCTGCACTTCAATGTTATTATGTCTTTCAAGACTTGGAGTAAGCAGTGGTAGCTTATTGACCAGCATGTTTTTCAACTGTGTCCCTAAATGGCTTTGTTATCAAGAGATAAGAGGTGGGTTTAAATGTCTCTATTTCTCTGCTCAGGTTTTTTTCCTAGAATAATGTCAAATTAGGCTAACTCTAAATAATCAATTTATAAATATTTTCAGAATGGAAGTAAGAGTAAAAGTAATTGGAATGAGAAAAAGTTAAAAAGGTATAAGGCGTTTTACTTCTTTCACATACTTTTTTTAAAGAGGTAAATAAGACTTCAACGAGACACTTCAAGACAAAATATATTCAATAACAAGTGAATAGTTGTTAGCTTCACGTGTATCTACCACAGCAAAGGACATTAAAAAAAAAAAAAGGCAAACACCTGCTCACAGATATAGATATACCATATATGCCATATATATGTTATTTTTTCTTACATGCCATCCTGCATACAAGTATCCTAAAAATGATGTGACAGTTACATAGAGTTGAAGATTGTAAGGAAAATTAGGATAAAAATATATTGAATGGAAAACTATGCATCGTATATAGCAGACCTTTAGAATTACCTGAGTCTGAAACTGTGGGAGCTATTTTTCAATCCTGTTAATTGTAGATAACCGATAACATTATAAAATTGTTCTTGTCTATAAACATATAAATTAATTCTGTGTTGAGAGACAATCTTGACTCCCTACATTTATCTCAATACATCTGATCTACAAATGTTCTATTCATCAGGACTTCCTGCTAATTTGTAACACTTGCCAATTTCCTCATTCATGAGTTAAAATCTTTCATACGTCCTCATTTTTATATCTGTAAAAGAGTCAAAATTTTAACTTTTTAATAAATATCTTAATGAGGCTCATATTTCTTTTATTATTTTACTCTACCATGCACAACAGATATCTTCCATGTCTTAACCTAAGATGTCTATTCCTGCTCCCACTATTCTATCCACATTCCATTCAGAAGGATCAAGGGAAAGCTGAGAAAAGGCCAACCCCCTTTGCTTTTTGGTCACAGATTTCATGCCCAGTCTCTTCTCACTAGCCAGAAGTAAGTCAAACAGCATATTTTGGCAGACGAAGCTGGAATAAGTTATCTTTATCCAGCAAGCCACCTGACCAGCCTTGAACTTTGAATTCTATTACCAAAAAAAAAAAAAAAAAAAAAGGAACAACAGACACTGGTGAATAATTGGCAGTCTTTACAAGTAGTTATATGGGGTAAATAAAAAAGTCTTAACCTCCCCGTCAGTCTGATGAATCTTTAAAGAGTCTTCATCCTAACTCTTGGGCCCTGACCTCACTTTCCTAAAGCATTTATTTAGAAAACTTGTACAGGGCCTCTCTGCCTATTTGAGATGAATATCTTTTTAAAAAGCCTCTTACCAGTTTTACAACCAGGAATGTTTCTAAGACCTGGGAGCTGTAGTTTTGAAATGAAATATCTGTGGGAGAATAGGAGCCTTATTTTGATGGGTACCAATTAGCAAACACATATAGCCTAATGACAGAGAAAACATACGCAAACTCAGAGATAACTCAATGTGCTCTATGCATCACATTGATCAACTTCCCCTGACTAATGTCCTCCAGTACTTTCCCAGTAGCTTACCCTAGTGCTTAAAAAAACCTACCTGTCTTTTGTTCAGCAGAGCTGAGCTTTGACTTCTCTTTCCTATTGAAATAACATTACATAAAAGTCTTGTTTGCCTATTTAACGTCATCCCATGCAATTTTTCCTTTGTCTAGGGATTTGGAGGAAGCAGGCATTAACAATGTGCTAAACTTATGTGGGAAGACATCTTCATGGAGAAAAAAGATTGATTTGTGTTCAAAGATTAGTAAGATATTGTATAAATGGAGAATTACAGAGATTCATACACCTGATAAAAGAAATAGTGAAGAATCTAGTTCCGAAAGTTTCTTCTAACATAACGACTGAACCCCATAAGGGTCATAAAGTCAAATGCAGGCAAGGTAATGCATGAAGTAGCCCAGTGTAAACTGAATGCATAATAGGGAATGGAAACGAGACGGCTCATGCCATTTCTGAGAAGATAGCCTTTTTCAGGCTCACATACTTGCTGTCATGTTGTCAAAATTTTTAACTTTTCAAAATAAACTAGAATACAGATTTACATTTTAATTTTTAATTTCATCCATATATAACTAATTCAAAGTTAGAAAAATAAGTGAGGCTATAAACAACTGCTAGGCTACACAAAGTTTGCTTTATTTTTTATCTTCTTTTAGTAAAATAATACTTGAGGCATTAAGTACTCAAAGGAAAAGTGGGTTTAATTGGGAAGTGAGTTACTTCCTTATTTTGTCATCTTGGGCCACTGGATTAATTTTTCTGCATCTCAGTTTCTTTGCCTGAAATCTGGAGAGCTATTACATAGGGTTAGTGGATTTATATTGGACAATATTAATAAAGGAGTTTGGAAAATGATAATGTGTAATATAAATACAAAATAGGTGTTGCAAGAGAGTTTATAACATGGAAATTAAGCATGTAGGCAGATATTTCTCAAGGAGCTTTCAAAAGCCATATAACATCCAATCTACAAAATGAATATGAAAATACTATCTATTTCATAGTGCTGTGCTGTGGATGAAATGAGAGAATCCATATGAAAGTTTTTTAGTGTGGTTTGTACTAGCTGCACACTGCCTGTGACTATCAGTAGGAAGAGGAGTAGGACATAGCATAACATAAGCCGTAATTGTTCTGTTAACCAGGAATAATCACATCTTCTTGAAACTAGCTAAAGTTAGAGAAAAAAAAAAATTGAAAAACAAGAAATTGTACCACAAAGGTTGCCAATTATTCTGTGGAATATTAATGCTCATTTTATGCTGATGCTGCCTTAATGTTAATTAGGAATCCAGAGTCTTCCTTTGTGCACATAATGAATATTCCTTCTCATGCTCTACTTGTTTGTCTCTGACAATTACTAAATTAATTACTTCAAATCTGAGCTCACACCAGTTTTTAACCCTTCCGGTTTGTGCTAAATGTGGAATTTCAATTTGATACTCCAAAGTGTTTTTAATGTTGGTGTATGTAAATAAAACATCTATAAAATATCATTAAAGATCTATTGAACAGAACTATGTAGCAGACACAAGAAGATCTGAAAATGCAAGTCCTAAAAAAAAATAAAATTTGATCAAAAGATGTCAATGTAATTAGCTTGATATTGGTATTTCTTTGCCTCTGTATTCATACAACACTCAAGCTTGAAATAAAAAATAACTCTGAGAAATATGAAATCCACTATTTATTCAGCTGAAAACTACTAATGAGTGAAATTCATTAAATTAATATGAAGACATAAATTTAATATAGTAAGCAAATTTTATCTTGGGTGTCAATTGAGTGTGTGTGTACTGGTGTGTGTGCTGGTGTGTGTGCATGAACAAATATGTGATTATTAAAGTGAAATATCAGAAATTTTTACAGCTGATAATAAAATCACCTGGAAATTTTTAATAATCTCCTCTATGAGTCTGCTAGGGCCGCCATAACAAAGTACCATATACTGAGTAGCTTACACAACAGAAATTTATTTCTCATAATTCTTGAACATGAGAAGTCCAAAATGAAGGTGCTGGCAGAGTTGGTTTTTAGTATGGACTCTTCCTTTGGCTTACAGATGACTGTCTTCTCACTATATCCTTACATGCCTTTTCTCTGTATGCACACAGTCCTGGTGTCACTTCCTCTTCTCATAAGGACACCAGTATGGCCTCATTTCATCTGAACTAGCCCCTTAGAGGCCCTATCTCCAACTATAGTTACAATGAGGATTAGGGCTTCAACATATGAGTTTTCAGGGGGTACAATTCAGTTCATAACACCTTGTTAAAAAAAAAAGTCAACATCTTCTTCATAATAGTTTACTTAATAGCTTGAATTGTGACTTCCCAATCAACTATTTTGTCCTAGCCCATAAATACTGTGTGTGTACATATATAACACACATTTACATATTATAAAATATAAATACAATAAATAATAAAAATAATAATATAAAATACATATTTTATTCCCTTGACTCTCAGTAATTTGAATTATGTTTTAGAGAAAATAATTCTCTTATTTGATATTTTGTTGTTGGTTTAGACTAGGACAGATATGATATCTTGCTTGGTGACTAATACATTTTTGGTTTTGATTTGTGTTACTTTGAGAGCACAATCACATTCATTAATAACTTGGCACCAAAGAAGTCTCTTGCACTGTCATGGCACTAAGGAAAAATCTAGGAAAATGTTATTTACATAAAAGATATATTTTTTACAATAAAATATTTTTCAGCCTTAAAAAGAAGTTTTTATACATACTAGGTCAATGAACCTTGAAGAAAATATGCTAATTGAAATAAAGTGGACAGAAAAGAACAAATTTCATGTGATTCTACTTATATAAAGTACCTAGAGTGGTCAAACTCATAGAGACAAAAAACAGAATGGTGGTTTCTAGTGGATGGGGGAAGAGGGAAACGGGGAGTTATTTTTTTAATGGGTACAGAGTTTTAGTTTGGGAAGAGGAAAATTTATGGAGATGAATGATGGCGATAAATAAACAATAATGTGAAGGTGTGAAGGTGGTTAATGTCACTGGATTTACACTTTAAAATGGTTCAAATGATAAGTGTTATGTTATGCAAATTTTACTGCAATATAAAGACTCTCAGAGGAAATAGATATTATACTATCATTTTAAAATAAATTTGTCAGTGGAAAGAAGACATAAACGTTGAAATGAAATCATTAAGTTAAACATGATAATAGATAAAGGTACAACTAACCAATCTTTTTGTTGTTTTCTTCATTTTTCTTCAAAGTTTTTTACTTTGGTTTTAATTACTTTTATTCTGAAGAGATTATGTATTAAATGTCAATTCTTCATTCTTCATTATTGATCAAGGTAGATTACTCCAATATATCCAAACTATTCTATTTATATGTGTGTATATATAAGTTGGTGTGTATTATACAAATATACATACAAATGAAGCTCATTTTAGATGAAAAAAGCCTAATTTATTTTATCAACTACAGATGATTAAAGGAAATATATTCAAATACACTCTGTATGGAAATTTAACATAATGTTAACAAAGACTCTAATAGTTCCCATTTCTTAATTGGTTCGATAAAACACAGGCCTATCTGAAATCATAGAGTCAATATCCTAAAACAACAAAACCTTTTAAAGTACTGTTTCATGTATTACATTTCCCCAAACAATAGCATCTTTATTATGTATCATGAGGAAATTGAAAAGTTAAATAATGGAATAATGTGCTTAGCTTCACAGAATCATCCTGAGATCTCCTGGGGAAATGTGCCCTTGTAATAGACAAACTCCCTCCCGTATTCAGACAGGTCATCGATTTCCTAAAATTGGCTAGATTAAAGAAACATGTTCTCTCATAATGATGAACAATGCTTTTATATTTGACTACTACAATATCATCAAGAAAAACTCAATTGAATGTATTTATTATTTATTTTCCCACAGTAATGAAGTAGTAAAATGGACAACATACTAATGATAATCTATCTGGATTTGAGGAAAGCTTTTGACCTCTTAACAAAGCTGATTGATCTGCAAGGACAGCATGAGGGTAGAAGGAGAGATCTATTGAAATGAATGTGACATAGTCTCCAGTGTGGAGATAGACATTGTCAATAAAAGGATTAAAAAATAGTCAATCAAACAATCCCCCTCCCCCAAAAATACAATCTGACAGAACAGATAGCAGAGGATATCCAATTATATACAGTTTTAGGTAGGATCACCTTTGCTAAGGTTTGACTGTGAGAAACATCTTTGAACAAAGAAAAATAAAAATATAATAAATAGATTAGATTAAAACAATGCATTTAAGTCATTAATTTCCCAATTGTTTCTATAAGTAAGGAATTAGTTGACTGAAATTTACATTTAAAATGGATCTTGATATATTACACAATGTTTTAAAACTTGTGATGGTTAATTTTATGTATAAACTTGAGTGGGCCACAGGATGACAAGATACTTTTTAAATATTACTTCTGGACATGTCTTTGAGGGTGTTTCTAGAAAAGTTTAGCATTTGAATTAGTGGACCGAGTAAAGCAGATGTCCAATATGGATAGGCCTCATCCAACCCATCGAAGACCCAAATAGAACAAAAATACAGAAAAAGGTTTAATTCTTGTTGCCTGAATGCTGAGACATAGTTGTTCTCCTGTGGACTGTGATCCATACCATCAGCACTTCTGATTTTCAGGTTTAGAGTGGAATGGAATTTATACCACTGGCTCTCCTGGGTCTCCTGGTTGCAGCGATTGAGACTTCTTAGCTTCCGTAATCGCATGAGCCAATTCCTTGTAACAACTCTCACTCTACATTTACACATTCTACATTTACAAAGTTCTGTTTTTTTAGAAAGCCCTAACTAATACTAAACTGGAATAATCAGAAAATCCACTTTAAAATAACTAAAACACTGAGAAAATTTATTTTCTCACCTAAAGATCTCAGACATAATTTGATAAGCAATTCAATAATATTATCAAAGACCATGATTATTTCCGTCTTCCTATTCTACCATTCTTATTATCAACCCATTCTTCCTAAGGCTTTGTAAGTAAGGAATTAGATGGCTGAAATTTGTAATTTCCCTCATGGTTGCCCGTGTCTGCCATTTTTTGGTGAGTAACAGACACAAACAACAGATACACTAATGATCAAGAAAATATACTTTTCTGTGTCTTCTATTAGAAATGAAAAAATGCCTCCAAGTGCTAATATATTTTAATTTATACCTCTTTGGACATAACTAGATTACACATCCATTCCTGCATCAGCCACTGGCAAGAAAAAAGAGATTTATTTCACGGACTACAAATAACTGTCTGGGATGACAGGAATTTTGTGAGGTCTACAACCAAGACCCTAGAGGTCATGGTATTTTATATACAAACATAGAGGTATTTTATATGCAAACAAAATTTCAGATATTTTCAAAAGGTTTTATTACTTAAATTTTATTTTATTTTTTTACAAAGAGAGTATTGCTGTGTTGCTAGCCTGGACTTGAACTCCTTGGCTTAAGCAGTCCTCCTGCTTTAGTCTCTCAAGTAGTTGGTATCATAGGCACACACCACTGCACCTGGTTCAAAATGTTTTATAGCAAACTTTGGATGGTATTATATGTTATTAGAGATATAACAAGTTTACAGTGATCAATTTGGTGACATATTTAGTAAGTTTTAAATTTTAGAGTAAAAGCTCAAGGCAGCTAAAAGTATTTAAGCAATTCTGAATTGCATGTAGGTTGAATTATTTTATGCATAATGGAGCAATCATTTACTTTTCCACTTTTCACAGAGAAACTCAATTACTCCAGTTTTCCATTTTGTTCATTTATGTCCTATCTATGTCTGCACTTATTCACCTGAATCACCTATCTATTCTTTCTTTTTTCCAACTTTTAATCAGCATTTACTTCTGTGATAGCCACTGTGCTGACCTGCTAAGCATTCCTTAACCTGCTGATTTTTCTTTATAATTCTACACTCTCATTTAGCTTTCTCCTTACGTAACTCTAATTCTTTGTACATTTCCTGTATTGTGGAATCATTTCTATAAGACTTTTTAAAAACCTATACCCCAATTAATAAAGAATTACATTTTAAAATTGTATTCTTTTTCAAAAATATTCTGTATGTATACCAAAACAAAAAGGTATTTCAAAATGGAGATGTACAAAAATTCGGAAAATGTAGACTCAGTATTATGGTGTTTCCTTTAATTATTTTTACTTAGATATACTACTGCTGGTCTTCTGGAGAAATAAATTGCATCGTATCTGTTATCTGCAGATTTAGCTATTATCAATGATTACCAAGAGAAAGTGACTTTTTCTCCAATAACTCTTTCAGCCTTCTGTATTTCTATAGAGTATATCTATAGTATTTCTATAGAGTTTATCCAGACTTTTCATCGTTTTCTGAAAGTATAGCTATTGGGACCTGACATAGCATACAATATATTCATTATACATTTTCTGTGCATTTATTAATTAATCTATTAATATTTGCTTCAAATGAGAAAAGTAAGGATATCCCTGTAAATGTAGAGAATCTGGAATTAGCACTCAAAAACTTCAGACATTTAGACATATGTTTCTGGGCCTGGTATTTCAGTGATTGTGGTCAAGCCAGTAAAGCTGCTATTCAATCTTTTTGTGTCCTTATTTAATGCAAGGCTGATGTAGGAAGTGCTGCTATTAAATTTTAAAGCAGTGTATTAGGTAAAGGATGTATGAATCTCACTGTGGTCTGTCAAAATCGAGGAGCTAATAATCCTAAAGATAGCCTAGATAGCACAGTGCATATGAGCCTAGGGTGAAAAGTTTATCTTTATTACCCTTTTTAAAGTATCTCTCTATTTTATTGAATTGCACAAGTTAGATAACCCTGTGACCACATGATCTATGCTTGGGATAGAGAAAAATAAGTAGAACTTGTCAGACTATTTATTGCTGTTGACAAAGCTAAACTTTCCAACAAGACATCACTTATTTTAGTGTAAAGAGCAAAGAAGTAGGAATCAAAATACCTGAGTTTTAAAAAATATCTTCTTACTAGCTTTGTAATTGTGGTATGCATATTTGTCAGATATTAATTGGTTGGAAGACATAGAAATCTTGAGGGTAAACTCAGGTAAAAAGAGTGAAGGTTGGTTATTTGAATAAACCAAATAGAGCCAACTCTTCTAAACTATTGAAACTTTTCTTCCTCCTTAGACCTAAGCCCCATTACTCCAATTTCCTTCTCAGGTCTGGTGGGAAGTCCAACACTAGGGTCACCTTTAGGATACCTAAGATTCTCAGCAAAAGTTTGTTTGTAGGCCTCATATTCTTTATTGTCAAACACCTTGTTTCTGGACAATTTTACATTAATATGAAAAAGGTAGCAATACTATGTTATCGTCAGCAGTATGGCTTTTTGGAACTTGTTTGTAATGAAGCAATATAGATCTTCTTGAAGTGTTCTACTTGAACATATTTCATGCTGGTTACATCACTAATCCTGACCCAATTTTATTCTTCCTGCCTCCTATGAATACTGGGTTTCACTAACTGTTTCAGAAGCTGTTACTGGGCCTCACTAATGATGGTCACAAATGCAAGTCTTCCAAAGACTATGTATAAATGTGAATGATAACATGTTAAATTTACTGTTTGTAATTTTTAAATACAAAAATACAATAATGCATCTTCCAATCATGTTCCTACTGAAATGTTTAGATGTGTTTTGTATGGTTTGGAGGATTAATTTCTTATCCCAATATTTTGTTGCTTGGGAGAAGAATCTTGGTCTAGTATAGACAAGGATTGTTTGCATTTAAACTCATGTTTAATCTGTACAATAAATACAATAATAATTGTTATTAAGTTTTTAGCAGGCTCATTACTTTTCAAGAACTTCTAATTTAAGTCTTAATCTATGAGATAGGCATTTTATTTTTATTAATAAAATGAGACTTAGAGATGCTTAAATAAGAAAATCAATGCCATTGAAATGAAATAACTTTAATGTATCTGATAATCATTTATCTGAAACTGATTTGGGGATAAACTGTATGATGTTGAAATTTAAAAGTCTCACACTCCTATATCAAATACCAGATGTCAATATGTATGATTAAGAATTTAGCATATTTCATCAAATTTGAAATGTTGAATTTAGTTGGAGAGATGAATGTAATATATGACAATGTTATGGACTGAATTGTTTCCTCCCTAAATTTGTACGTTGAATCTCTAAACTCTAATGTGTTTATCAGGAGACAGAGGTAGTTAAAGGAGGTATTTAAGATTAACTGAGGTCATAGGAGTGGGGCCCTAATCCAATAGGACTGGAGTTCACATAGGAGAAAGAGATACAGGAGTATGAGCACAAAGAGAAAAGACCATGAGAGGACACACAGAGAGAAAGTAGGAGTCCGAAAGCCAGGAAGTGATGCCTCGCCAGAAAACAAGCCATGGCATCTTACTTTGGACTTCTAGTCTCCAGAACTGAAAGAAAAAAAATTTCTATTGTTTAAGCCTTCCAGTATGTGATATTCTGTTATAGCAGCCTGAGTAGACTAATACAGACAATAAACCAACCTTGCAATATTTCACATCTTTTGACATTTTTATTAAAGGTTTTTAAAGACTCAATGAAAATAAATTTACAGTTTCAAATTTTAGTAAAATAATTCAAATTGTTTACTCTTATTAATGACTTTTATGCTCATAATAATTATGAACTATATCTTGCAAATAAGTACAGTATATATTAAAACAATATTCTTATAATATTTTTAATATTCTACCATGTCCAGGTAAAAGCATGTTTTCTCTAACTTTATATTTCTGTTTTATAGTAATAAATTTGAAATCATCAGAGAAAGTCCAGAGAAGGTAAGCGATTTGTTAAAGGGCAGGGTTATGTTCTACCAAATATTAGATTATAACCAGTCTACTACAATCAATTAGTATTCTTTTCTGATGCTTCTTAAATACTTTCCTTCTTATACAATGTATTTTATGCAAGAAATAATAAATTGAGTTAAGTTTTATGTAGTATTGAAAAATGCGCAAAAATGATGGCTTCTAGGAGACTTTAATAAATAACAACCATATTTACGATTTGAGAATATCAATGCTGGTAACATTTTTGTGTTACAATCTTTTGTATTATAGCATGCCATTTATCCACTCCCTTACTCCAAGGGATAGGTTTTCTTTGTAAAACAATCAACTGTAAAATAGCAGTAATTCTAGCAGACAAAATGGAGAAACCCAGAAATTTTAGTGGCTTAATGCATCGACAATATATTTCTGATGAAACTACTATGGGTTGGAGATAAGGCAGCCCTCCTCCAACATTTGAATCATGTGGTCTCCAAGATTAACACATCAGGAAAAAATAGATAGGACAGAGAAACAATGGCCCTTACCTTGGGCCACACATCATTTTTGCTCTCAGGATATTGACAAGAACTAGTCAAATTACTGCAATCTAACTATACAAGTGCCTATTAAGTATGGTAAGGACGCTGCTATGGGCAGAACTGTGCTCTTTCCCAAATTCGTATGTTGAAGCCCTAACTCTCTATGTGACTGTATTTAGAGACAGAACCTTAAAAACCAAGCTAGTTAATTACGGTTAAATGCGGTTATAAGGGAAGGACCCTGTATCATTATAAGAGACACCAGAGAGCTCACTCTCACCCAAGTGCACGAAGAAGACAAATGAGTCCAGAGTCAAATGGCAATTGCTTTCAAGCAAAGAGAAGAGGCCTCAAAATGAGACCTAGCTTGCTACCATCTTGGTCCCAGACTTCCCATACTACTAAACTGTGAGAAATAAATTTCTGTTGTTTAAACAACCCAATTTGTGATGTTTATATGGCAGCCCAAACAGACAAAGGGAGGGAAAGAAATAAATACTTGGTAAGTTGTCTCTCTCCTTATTTTGTTTTGTGATTATTGTTGTTGTTATTGTTTTAGTTTATAGTGTCCTCTATATTAGAAATCAGATATAAAGCAGATTATATTCTTTGATTAGAAATTTTCTCTGTCCAAAGTAAATCTATCACAGATAAGTACACTTTGTATTTAGAGAAATTTTGCTACATGTAGCTGTGACTTTGGGTCAGGAAAGCCAGCACAGCTTATTAGTTAAAAGCATGGACTCTGCAATGAATCTGTCTATACTTGAATTCTAGTTCTAGCACCTTTTAGCTAAATTGCTTTGGAAAATCACCTTAGTTCCTGGTGCATCAGTTTTCTCATCTGTAACATATGGATTAGAATTCAAATAAGTCACAAGATTTTTATATAAGTTAAATAGTTAATATTTGAAAAATATGTAGAGTAATTCCTGGCACAAAATACTTGCTGTTAGTTACTAAGTAAAAATAAATAAATAATTGGCCTGTATGAGGAAATGAGACATGCAAACTACTTTATAGATGTTCCAAATGCACAAAAGCAGCTTGGTTTTTGATATCAGAATCCAATTAACTCAATTTTCAATCTTATTCTCAAACATTTATGACACCTTAGAGAACAGTGAAGTCTCATGATGTACTCTACATAAAAAGGTATTTGACAGCCAAATATATCTGAGAAATTCTGCATATAAAAGCTGTTGACAAAGAAGTCATTCAGAAGAGAAACTGTTTCTCGTCTAAATTTGTTCAGCCAAGAGCTTTACAAACTTATTTGCACATGGATCCATTTTGTCATACATTTGAACATAATAGGAAACCTAGTGTTTTAGGAACACACTCTGGGAAATGCTGTCATAGAAAAATCCTAACATGTATTAAGAAACAATATAAAACATGACACAGTTAAATGGAATATCATGAAGTAGATAGAAAATTACAAGAATCTGAAGCTACAATATCCACTGTGATTGGAGTACATGAAAAAGTAGCAGGAAGACCTAACTGTTTGGAGGAATCTTTCTGTAGCTTATAAATTAAGGACATGGTCAAAAGTCAGAATCAACATAAAGATGACTTGATATTAAGTTGCACAGTTGGGTTATTGTATTTGAAACATTTGTGCCTAAGGTGAATATCAGCCTAAAAATGGAACTGAGGTCATACATCAAAGTTTCAAGCAATCACCCATTAGAAGAATAGTCAACAAACTTCCTTAAAGGGTCAAATGGTAAGTACTGCAAGCTTTGTGTTATATGGTTTTTATCTTTACTACCTGATGTTACCATTGCAGCAGTGAAAGCAGCCCTAGAAAATACCTAAACAAATGACCATAATTATGTTCAAATAAGACTATCGCTGATTACTAGAGTTTGAATTTCATATAAGTTTCAAATCATAAAGTGTTATTCCTCCTCTGATTTTTTCAAGCAATTAAAAATGTAAAAACAATTCTTAGCTTACAGAGTGTACAAAAACAGACAGTAGGCAGTATTTAGCCTGTAGTTTGCTGAGCCCTCTTTTAAGAAGAAAAAGTTCAAATAATTGGGTAGTATATGTGTAGAGGGGAGAAATGGAGATGGTTAATGGGTAAAAAAGTATAGTTAGAATGAGTAAAATCTAGTATTTGATAGCACGATAGGGTGACTACAGTCAGCAATAATTTATAGCACTTTAAAATAACTAAAATTGTATAATTGGAATGTTCATAACACAAAGAAATGAAAATGCTCGAAGTGACAGATACCTCATTTACCCTTGGTGATTGTCACTCATTGTATGCTTATATCAAAATATCTCATGTACCCCATAAATATATATACCCACTATGTACACGTAAAAAATGAATTTTTAAAATACAGAAGAAAAACGTTGGTATGAGAACATTTAATAAGTCTAATACAAGAAGCCAATTTTAATATTATTAGGCTCTACTTTGGAGTTAGCAATGTTGTTTAAGACATATTGGCTTCAGAGCATAAGCATCTAATACAATTCAATCATTTTTAAAGAGTACATAACCCTGTCTTTGAAGACTGTATTCATACACAAATGGGTAATGGTAATGAGGTCCTGAGGAAAATGAAGTAAATGAGATATTATTTGGAAAGAGCATACTAGTTCCTGTATACGTGAAGTTCAGTGTACAATGAAACTTTCAGAGTACAGCAGTGTAAATTGGAAGAAACTTATCCCCTAAGATTAGTTTATGATATGAAAAGTACTCTATCACTTGGGACTACCAAAGCACTCATTTGAAATATACATGCTTACCGTGCATCTTAATGGGCTTAATTGAAGAGTTTAATAAATTTAGATCTTGTAGAAGTAATTTAAAAAGTGATTGATAATGCTAATAATATGGTGAAGCAGTAAAAATCTAGAAGTAGATAATTCTATGGATACCTTGGGAGGTTGTAAGTACTTATAACACTAGCTATTGTTAGCTTAAAACAAAACATCTGGATGCAAAGTTAAGTATTCAGTCACTTATGCCGAATTTTCATGTTCAGGGCAAACATCTGAAAGATTCCATGCAATATTTATTTTTTATTTGAACTCGTAGTGCTAATAAGTTACACTACAATGCAGCCCCTACATACAAACAAAAATGACTCAGATTTTCTGAACTGCCTTTTGTGATACACACAATCAATTTCACCCTAAAAATGTAGTAGTTTATGTATTTAAAAATAACAATGATGAATATAGTAGAAGTGGCAAGATTGAAAGCCTACATTGATTGACACGCTGTGTTCTGCACTCTCCTCTTCGGGTTCTCCAACTCAGAACCCACATCTAGGCAGGCAAAGGGTGACAGTGAAAACTGAGACATCATGTTTTGGGTAGCACTGAGAGAGCTATTTGATGGCTCAGTTTTCAACGAAGACATTAAAAGGCAAGCTTAAAATTTTCTTGAGACAAATGAAAATGGGAACACATCATATCAAAACCAATGGGATACAGCAAGAAGTTCCAAGAGGATAATTTTTAGCAATAAAGGCCTATATCATCCACAAAGAAAGATCTCAAATAAACAACTTAACTTAGCACCTTAAGGTACCTAAACCAAAATGAATAGAAGAAAGAAAATAATAAAAATTAGAACAAAATAAATTAGAGACTAAACAAACACAAAAGATCAACATAAAAATGGAATTTTTTGAAAAAATAAACAATGTTGACACAGTTTTAGCAAAACTAACTAAAAAAGAAAAATTTGAATACATAAAATTGGAGATAAAGAGGGGACATTACAACTGATACCACAGAAATACAAATGAACATAAGATACTATTATGAACAATTGTATGCCAACAAACTGGGTGACCTAGAGAAAACAGATACATTCCCAGATACATGCAACCTAACAAAACTGAATGAGGAAGAAATAGAAAATCTGAACAGATCAATAATGAGTAACAAAATTGAATCAATCACAAAAATCTTCCCATCAAAAAAAAAAAAAAAAACCAAAAAAACAAAACAAAACCCTGGACTTGATGTCTTTACTACTGAATTATATCAAATATTTAAGGAAGAACTAATACCAATTCTACTGAAACTATTCTGAAAAATTGAGAAGAACAAAATGCTTCCAAATTCTATCTATAAGGTCTGCATTACTCTGATATCAAAACCAGAAAACAACAACACAACATAGAAAGAAAACAACAGGTCAATTTCCCTGATGAATATAAATGCAAAATCCTCAGCAAAATACTGGCAAACCAAATTTGATAGAACATTAAAAAGATTCACCATGATCAAGGGGGATTCATACCAGGGATGCAAGAATGGTTCAGCATAAAAAAAAAAAAAAGCCATAAACTTGATATATCACATTAAAATAATGAAGTGCAAAAACTGTATGGTAATCTCAATAGATACAGAAAAGACACTAGTAAAATTCAAGTTTTATATTTTCATGATAAAAATTTTCAAGTTGGATGTAGGAGGAATGTACCTCAACACAATAAAGGCCATACATACAAATGCACAGCTAATATTATACTGAACAAAGAAATGTTGAAAGCAGTTTCTTTAATACTGGGAATGAGACAAACATGTTCACTTCTGACACTTAATATTCTATATAGTACTGGAAATCTTAGCCAAAGCAATTAGGCAAAAGAAAAGAATAAAAGACATCCAAAATTGGAAAGGAAGAAGTTAAATTGTCCCTGTTTGCAGATGACATGGACTTACATAGGGAAAACCCTAAAGACATTAGTAAAAACATTTAGAACTAACAAGTGAATTCAGTAAAGTGGCAAGATCCAAAATTAACACAAAAAAATCAGTAGCATTTCTATACACTAGTAGCAAACTATCTGAAAAATAAATTAGGGTAACAATCCTATAGCTAATAAAATATATTTAGGAATAAATTTAACAAAGGAAGTAAAAAATCTCTGCACTGAAAACTATAAAACATTGATGAAATAAATTGAAGAGACAATAAATGAAAATGTATATCATGGTCATGGCTGTGAATAATTAAAACTATTAAAATGTCCATACTACCCAAAGTTATCTGGATATTCAAGCAATTTCTATTAAAATAACAATGACATTTTTCACAGAAATAGGAAAAACAATTCTAAAATTCATATGGAAACCTAAAAGACCCCAAATAGTCAAAGCAATCTTGAGTGAAAAGAACAAAGCTGGAAGAATAACACTACCTGACCATAAAATATATTAAAGATCTATGGTAACTAAATCAGGATGGTACTGGTATAAAAATAAACACATGCTCCAATGCAAGAGTATAAAGAACACAAATAAATCCGTGTACTCAGAGATAATTGATTGCTCACAAAGGTGACAAGAACTCATGGAGAAAGGAAAATTTCTTCAATAAATGGTGCCGGTAATCTCTATATTTATATGTAAAAGAATAAAGCTAGACAAAATTGAACTTAAAATGGATTAAAGACTTAAATGTAAGACATCAAATATTACAACCACTAGAAAAAAAAAAAGCATAGGGAAAACACTACATGACATGGATCTGGACACGATTTTTTTGGGATAAGAACCCAAAAGCACAGACAATAGCAAAAATAAATTATATCAAACTACAATCTTCTGCACAGCAAAGGAAACAATCAAGAGTGAAATGACAACCACAGAATGGAAGGAAATAATTGCAAACTGTGCATATGACAAGGGGCCTATTTCCAGACTATATAAAAAACTCCAACTGAATAGCAAAAAACTCAAATAATACAATTAACAAACAGGCAAAAGACCTGAAATCAACATTTCTCAAAGGAAGACAAACAAATGGCCAACAAGTATATGAAAAAATGTTCAACATCACTCACAAAGGAAATGCAAATCAAAATCACCATGAGATATCACCTCACCCCAATAATTACTACTTTTAAAAGACAAAAATTAAGAAATGCTGGTGCAGAAGTGGAGATGGAGGAGCTCTTATAAACTGTGGATGGGCATATAAATTAACATAGCTATTATGAAAAACAGTAAAAATGTTCTTCAAAAATTAAAAGTAGAATTTACACATGATCCTGCAATCACACTACTAGTTATATGTCCAAACAAAATGAAATCAGTATGTCAAAGAGCTATCTGCACTCCCATGTTTATTGCAGTACAATTAATAGCCAAGATCTACAATCAAGCTCAATGTCAATCAGTGGATGAATGAATAATACAATTGTTATACACACACAAAAACACATACACACACACAATGGAATACTATTCAGCCATAAAAAGAAAAGAAATTCTGTCATTTGAAGCAACATAAATAAACCTTGAAGACATATGTTAAGTGAAATAAGTCAGGTACAGAAAGACAAAAAACACATGATCTCACTTATATGTCTAATCTAAAAAAACTGATCGCAGAGAAGTAAAAAGTAGAGCTTGAGGAGAACAAGAGGAAGGCGGGAAAGGGAGAGATTGGCCAATGGGGAAAAAAGTTACAGTCATATAGAAGGAATGAATTCTAGTGTTCTATTGAAAAGTAGGGTGATTATAGTTAACAACATGGTATCGTACATTTCAAATTAACCAGAAGAGAGGATTTTAATATCTTCAGCACGAAGAAATCATAAATGCATTAGGTGATGGATATGTTAAATACCCTGATTTGGTTTTTACACAATGTATACATTTATCAAATCATTACAAGCACTTCAAAAATATGCACTATTATTGTATGTCATTTTTAAATTTTTTTAATTATATTTTATGTTCTAGGGTACATGTGCACAATGTGCAGGTTTGTTCCATATGTATACAAGTGCCATGTTGGTGTCCTGCACCCTTTAACTAGTCATTTACATGAGGTATTTCTCCTACTGTCATCCCTCCCCCATCCCCCAACTCCACGACAGATCCCAGTGTGTCCCAGTGTGTGATGTTCCCCACCCTGTGTCCAAGTGTTCTCATTGCTCAATTCCCACCTATGAGTGAGAACATGCTGTGTTTGGTTTTCTGTCCTTGTGATAGTTTGCTCAGAATGATAGTTTCCAACTTCATCCATGTCCCTACAAAGGACATGAACTCATCCTTTTTTATGGCTACATAGTATTCCATGGTGTATGTGTGCCACATTTTCTTAATCCAGTCTATCACTGATGGACATTTGGGTTGGTTCCAAGTCTTTGCTATTGTGAATAGTGCCACAACAAACATACATGTGCATGTGTCTTTAGAGCAGCATGATTTATAATCCTTTGGGTATATACCCAGTAATGGAATGGCTGGGTCAAATGGTATTTCTAGTTCTAGATCCTTGAGGAATCGCCACACTGTCTTCCACAATGATTGAACTAGTTTACCTTCCCACCAACCATGGAAAAGTATCCCTATTTCTCTACATCCTCTCCAGCACCTGTTGTTTCCTGACTTTTTAATGATCGCCATTCTAACTGGTGTGAGATGGTATCTCATTGTGGTTTTGATTTGCATTTCTCTGATGGCCAGTGATGATGAGCATTTTTTCATGTGTCTGATGGCTGCATATACGTCTTCTTTTGAAAAGTGTCTGTTCATATACTTTGCCCACTTTTTGATGGGGTTGTTTGATTTTTTTCTTCTAAATTTGTTTATGTTCTTTGTGGATTCTGGATATTAGCCCTTTGTCAGATGGATAGACTGCAAAAAATTTCTCCCATTCTGTAGGTTGCCTGTTCACTCTGATGGTAGTTTCTTTTATTCTGCAGAAGCTCTTTACTTTAATTAGATCCTATTTGCCTATTTTGGTTTTTGTTGCCATTGCTTTTGGTGTTTTAGTCATAAAGTCTTTGCCCATGCCTATGTCCTGAATGGAACTGCCTAGGTTTTCTTCTAGGGTTTTTATGGTTTTAGGTCTAACATTTAAGTCTTTAATCCATCTTGAATTAATTTTTGTATATGGTGTAAGGAAGAGACCCAGTTTCAGCTTTTTATGTATGGCTAGCCAGTTTTCCCAGGACCATTATTAAATAGGGAATCATTTCTCCATTGCTTGTTTTTGTCAGGTTTGTCAAAGATCAGATGATTGTAGATGTGTGGTATTAATTTGAGAGCTCTGTTCTGTTCCATTGGTTTATATCTCTGTTTTGGTATCAGTACCATGCTGCTTTAGTTATTGTAGCCTTGTAGTATAGTTTGAAGTCAGGTAGCGTGATGCTTTCAGCTTTGTTTTTTTGACTTAGGATTGTCTTGGCAATGCACACTCTTTTTTGGTTCCACGTGAACTTTAAAGTAGTGTTTTGTTTGTTTGTTTGTTTTGTTTTTTTGTTGTTTTGTTTTTTTTTTCTCCCCAATTCTGTGAAGAAATTCATTGGTAGCTTGATGGGGATGGCATTGAATCTATAAATAACCTTGGGCAGTATGGCCATTTTTCACAATGTTGATTCTTCCTATCCATGAGCAAGGAATGCTCTTCCATTTGTTTGTGTCCTCTTTTATTTTGTTGAGCAGTGGTTTCTAGCTCTCCTTGAAGAGGTCTTTCACATCCCTTGTAAGTTGGATTCCTAAGTATTTTATTCTCTTTGAAGCAATTGTGAATGGGAGTTCACTCCATGTAGTTGTGCAGTTTTGAGTGAGTTTCTTAATCCTGAGTTCTAATTTGATTGTACTGTGGTCTGAGAGATAGTTTGTTATAGTTTCTGTTCTTTTACATTTGCTGAGGTGTGCTTTACTTCCAACTATGTGGTCAGTTTTGGAATAAGTGCACTGTGGTGCTGAAAAGAATGTATATTCTATTGATTTTGGGTGCAGAGTTCTGTAGGTCTACTAGGTCTGCTTGGTGCAGAGCTGAGTTCCAGTCCTGGATATCCACATTAACTTTCTTTCTCATTGATCTGTCTAATGTAGACAATGGGGTGTTGAAGTCTCCCATTATTATTGTGTGGGAGTCTAAGTCTCTTCGTAGGACTCTAAGGACTTGCTTTATGAATCTGGGTGCTCCTGCACTGGGTGCATATATATTTAGGATACTTAGCTCTTCTTGTTGAATTGATCCCTTTACCATTACGTAATGACCTTCTTTGTCTCTTTGGATCTTTGTCAGTTTAAAATCTGTTTTATCAGAGATTCGGATGGCACCCCTTGCTTTTTTTTTGTTTTCTATTTGCTTGGTAGATCTTCCTCTATCCCTTTATTTTGAGCCTATGTGTGTCTCTGCTTGAGAGATGGGTCTCCTGAATACAGCACACTGATGGGTCTTGACTCTTTATCCAATTTGCCAGTCTGTGTCTTTTAATTGGAGCATTTAGCCCATTTACATTTAAGGTTAATATTGTTATGTATGAATTTGATCCTGTCATTATTATGTTAGTTGCTTATTTTGTTCATTAGTTGGTGCAATTTCTTCCTAACATTGATGGCCTTTACAATTTGGCATGTTTCTGCAGTGGCTGGTACCAGTTTTTCCTTTCTATGTTTAGTGCTTCCTTCAGGAGCTCTTGTAAGGCAGGCCTGATGGTGACAAAATCTCTCAGCATTTCCTTTTCTGTAAAGGATTTTATTTCTCCTTCACTAATGAAGCTTAGGTTGGCTGGATATGAAATTCTGGGTTGAAAATTATTTTCTTTAGGAAAGTTGAATATAGGCCCCCACTCTCTTCTAGCTTGTAGAGTTCCTCCTGAGAGACCCGCTGTTAGTCTGATGGGCTTCCCTTTGTGGGTAACCCAACCTTTCTCTCTGGCTGCCCTTAACATTTTTTCCTTCATTTCAACTTTGAAGAACCTGACAATTATGTGTCTTGGAGTTGGTGCTCTTCTCAAGGAGCACCTTTGTGGTGTTCTCTGTATTTCCTGAATTTGAACGTTGGCCTGCCTTGGTAGGTTGGGGAAATTCTCCTGGATAATATCCTGCAGAGTGTTTTCCAACTTGGTTCCATTCTCCTCCTCAATTTCAGGCACACCGATCAGACGTAGATTTGTTTTTTTCACATAGTCACATATTTCTTGGAGGCTTTGTTTGTTTCTTTTTACTCTTTTTTCTCTGAACTTCTCTTCTCACTTCATTTCATTTCATTCATTTGGTCTTCTATCACTGATACCCTTTGTTCCACTTGACTGAATCAGCTACAGAAGCTTATGGATGTGTCACACAGCTCTTGTGCCATGGTTTTCAGCTCAATCAGGTCATTGTCATTTAAGGTCTTCTCTATGCTGTTTTTTCTAGTTGGTCATTCATCTAATCTTTTTTCAAGGTTTTTAGCTTCTTTACATTGTGTTCAAACATCCTCCTTTAGCTCAGAGAAGTTTGTTATTACTGATCTTCTGGGGCCTACTTCTGTCAACTCATCAAAGTCATTCTCTGTCCAGCTTTGTTCCATTGCTGCCAAGGAGCTGCATTCCTTTGGAGGAGAAGAGGTGCTCTGATTTTTGGAATTTTCATCTTTTCTGCTCTGTTTTCTCCCCATCTTTGTGGTTTTATCTACCTTTGGTCTTTGATGATGGTGACCTAGAGATGGGGTTTTGGTGTGGATGCCTTTTGTGTTTGTTAGTTTTCCTTCTAACAGTCGGGACTCTCAGCTGCAGGTCTGTTGGAGTTTGCTGGAGGTCCACTCCAGACCCTCTTTGCCTGGGTATCACCACTAGAGGCTGCAGAACAGCAAATATTGCATAACAGCAAATGTTGCTGCCTGACATTTCCTCTGGAAGCTTTGTCTCAGAGGGGCACCCGGCTGTATGAGGTGCCAGTTGGCCCCTACTGGGATGTGTCTCCCAGTTAGGCTACTCGGGGGTCAGGGAACCACTTGAGGAGGCAGTCTGTCCATTCTCAGATCTCAAACTCTGTGCTAGGAGAACCACTACTCTCTTCAAAGCTGTCAGACAGGGATGTTTAAGTCTACAGAAGTTTCTGCTGTCTTTTGTTCACCTTTGCCCTGCCCATTGAAGTGGAGTCTACAGAGGAAGGTAGGCCTCCCTGACCTGTGGTGGGCTCCACCCAGTTTGAGCTTCCTGGCCTCTTTGTTTAACTACTCAAGCCTCAGCAATGACAGACACCCCTCCCCCAGCCTTGCTGCTGCCTTGCAGTTCAATCTTAGACTGCTGTGCTAGCAGTGAGCAAGGCTCCATGAGCGTGGGACCCTCTGAGCCAGGTGCGAGATATAATGTCCTGGTGTGCCGTTTGCTAAGACCATTGGAAAAGCACAGTATTAGGGTTGGAGTGTCCCAATTTTCCATGTACCATCTGTCATGGTTTCCCTTGGCTAGAAAAGGGAATTCCCTGACCCCTTGTGCTTCCTAGTGAGGCGATGCCCCACCCTGCTTTGACTCACACTCCCTGGGCTGCACCCACTGTTTGACAAGCCCCCAAATACCTCAGTTGGAAATGCAGAAATCACCCATCTTCAGAGTCGCTCATGCTGGGAGCTGTAGACTAGAGCAGTTCCTATTCAGCCATTTTGGAACCCTCTGTATGTCAATTTTTTAAAAATCTAAAATAAGAAAGTTTACAATAAAAAAGTAATTTTGTGTAAAAAGGATAAAAGAATTATACAACAGTATTTGTGAGACTAGTTAACAGTATTTCTCTGATTAGTAACACTGTAAAATATAAATTGTAAGTAGTTTCCAAATACATGTTTTCAAATCAATTATGCCAATATTTATATATCTAAAATATGATTTTATATATAAATATGATTTATATATCTATAATATGATTTTTTAAAGAATATTTAGTCATTTTATTCAGTCAAAATTCTGCAGAAATTCTCCCTTTAAAGTTTACACGCAGCCAGCAAATAATCTTGCTTAAAGTATGTCTTTAGTATGCTTACTAAAGTCAAACAGTAACAAGTAGTACAGGAAAATCTGTCATTTATTAATGAACATTGTTTTGTATACTATAAAATTATCACTTTTGGAGAATAAATACTTTAACTCTCCAGTCTTGACCTTATTTAATTCAAAATGTTACTAAATTGATTTAACCAGTGTATTAAGCAGAAAATACTTAAGTGCATTTTAACAGTTCTCTCAAATCAATTCATTCCTCATGAAACAAGTATCTAGCACCTTCAAAGGAATGTGACGCTGGTAGCCCAAAGCAAATACATCTCCCATGACAATTATTCTGAAGTTGAGGGGAGAAACAAAAAGCCTGTTGTTTATTGATAGATAAAGAATGCTTGTCAAAATGTCTATATCTTTACATTTTACATGTGTACCATGAATATGCATAGACAATTTAAGGAGAAGAGAATACTTCCTTTTATTCTTATTATTTTTGATTTGAAGTCTCCCTCAGTCACTCAGACTAGGGTTCAGTGTCGCAATCATGGCTCACTGCAGCCTCTATCTTGGCTCAAGCGATTATCCTGCCTCAGTCTCCTGAATAGCTTGGATGGCAGGTGTGTGCCACCATATTCTGCTAATTATTATTATTTTTTAAATTTTTTGCAGAGACAGGGTCTCACCAAGTTGCCTATGCTGGTCTCAAACTCCTAGGTTCAAGCAATCCTCCTGCCTCGGCCTCTCAAAGTGCTGGTATTACAAGTGTGAGTCACTGTGCCTGGCTCTACTATCCTTGTAAAAGGACACACCAACTGCAAAAACTCCATGTAAAAAGCTAGCATAAAAATAGTCTTTGTTTTGGATTTATTGATTTAAATTTTAGTTTTGACCGATGGGCTGACAAAGGTTACAGATATTTGAGCAGCTTTTTAAATCATATGTAGGAAGATTTACTTAAATGTGTATTTTAAGGAAAGTAAGCATAACATTAAAATAACAACAAGAAAATATATGTTAAACGTATCTTGCATGATCTACTGGAATATTAATAACCCATTTAATTTAGTTCTCAGTTTTCATCTTAATTGGCCTTTCAGCATCATTTGACACTGTTGATTGTTCCTTCCTCCCAGATATACTTTCTGCAATTGGCTTCTACGACACAACCTTCTCTTGTTTCTTTTTCCCCTTTATATATTCTTTATTGCTTCTAATAAATCTCCTCTGCTGTTTCTTCCTTTTCTTCTGGACCTTTAAATGTTGAAGTGCCTCACGACTCACTCTCCTTGTGGGATTCCTTTTTCTTTCTACACACACTCTCTGGTGATCTCATCCAGTCTCACGTCTCCACATGCCATTGATATGGTGATGCTCCCAGCTTTATTTCTCCTGCACACACTTTTCCAAAATTCTTACTTTCAGATGTTCAATTGAACCTAATGAGCATTACAATTTTCATATGTCCAAAGTTAAAACATTATTCTTGGCTGGGTGCGGTGGCTCACACCTATAATCCCAGCATTTTGAGAGGCCGAGGCAGGCAGATCACCTGAGGTCAGAAGTTTGAGACCAGCCTGACCAACATGGAGAAACCTTGTCTCTACCAAAAATACAAAATTAGCTTGGCATAATGGCACCTGCCTGTAACCCCAGCTACTCGGGTAGCTGAGACAGGAGAACCACTTGAATCTGTGAAGCAGAGGTTGCAGTGAACCAAGAACATACCATTGCACTCCAGCCTAGGCAATAAGAGTGAAACTGTCTCAAAAAAAAAAAAAAAAAAAAAAAAAAAAATTAGTCTTACCCTCAAACCTGGCCCTCCTAGAGTCTCCTGATCTCAATTGAGGACAGTTGTATTCTTCTAAGAATACAATTGCTAAGTCTAACCTGGAAGCCATGCTTGATTTAGTTTATTGTTTAATAGGCTACATCTAAATTATCAGTACATCCTGTTGAACCTATTTTCAAAATAGAATCTGAACATTTTCTACCAAATCTATAGCCACAAACCTAGTCTGGGTTACTGTTATTCTTATGTGATTAATATTTTAGCATGGTGACACTTTCCAGACTTCTATTTTCTACCACTTCAGTCTGTTTCAACACAGCAGCCAAAGTGATGCCTCAGGCAGAAGGGGCGAACTAGATGAAAGTTTCATTCTTGGAAGGGCCAAACAAACAAGCATACAATATTTCAAGTTAATCCTGTTACATGTCATTATCTGAGATTAATGACAACAGCTTACAAACTCCGGATGAAATATTTGTGAGCAGGAGAAAACATAGCAAGAACAGATAATGTAAATAAGATTATTCAAAAGACAAAAATGGACAACCCTGGAAGAATCCTACCAACTTCCAAGATATTAACCTGCTGATAAGACACATTCATTTACTATGGTTTTTATCTGTGGTTTAAAAAAATCCTTAGAAAGAAACATTAGAAAGAATGACAGTTTATTCCATTATTCTACCTTTTGCCCCTGTGATAGTGGGATTCTCAGCCAGAGCGTTCGGTCTTTGAGACTTGGGGATCTTATTGTACCAAGAAACGGCAGGCTTATGTTTCTTAAAAAGAACAATTTAAGTCCAAGAAAAAGGTTTGGAGCTCTGAGTCTTTAGAGTTAGAGAGTTTAATAAAATCTGACATGGGAAATTTCTCTAGCACTGAGTTAAGGGATGATGTCTGTTGGTTCCTGGAATAGTGGGAAATGATTCTTTATTGTGGTGAAAACCCAGAGTGACAGAGACTTAGGTGACTGATTGCAAAGTTCATAAAGGCAGGAAAAGTCTTGCACTGGAAAACACTGGGTTGCCACCTTGACACAGGAGTACAGGGGCAATGGAGAAATTCTGATCCCTGCCTTTTGGGGGAACTCTACAGACTTGGATTAAAAAGAAGCCACCTATTAAGTGCTGGAACTTATTAAATTTCCATCCACTTGTGAAGTTGGGACTAGTGGTAATTTAAATCTCTTTCAAAATAATAAAGTAAATACAACTTGTAGTAGAATAATCAGCCTAAACTCTATGGTAGGCCCAGTCCATATAGAGCAGATTAGCATCCAGAGGGCTAGATCAAATTTAGACATTTGATAGGGGACACACAGAAAGTGAAAAAAAAATTTTTAAATTAAAGTAAAAATGTGCCCTAGATATTTGAATTTTCTTTCTCATTGAATATTTCTGTAGCACAATAGCAATAGTGATAGTTTATTGCCAGTTATAGCCAAAAAAGAAAAGAAAGCAAGTAAATGCTTACCATTACCAGGAAACAGACACTAGTCTTTAATTACAGAACTGTCTTATGAAGGAAAATAACTGAAATATTAATGGTTAAGTATTCAACATCTTTTAAAAAAATTAGGTATTAAGTGTTCAAGATATTTGTAAAAAAATTATTTGAGGGCCAATTTCATTTAAATAGAAGAATAATCCAACTGATATAAAACTCCAGTTAAACTAAGTTTTAATTGTTAGCATACTTGACAATATTTAGAACAAAAGATGTCATAATTTATCTGAACAATTGCAAGATCCTCAAGCTAGTGATTTAATTACAAAGAAATAATACTTTTTTTCTTTTTGAGATGGAGTCCCTCTCTGTCTCCAGGCTAAAGTGCAGTGGTGCAATCTCAGCTCACTGCAGCCTCCGCCTCTCGGGTTCAAGTGATTTTCCTGCCTCAGCCTCCCGAGTAGCTGGGACTGCAGGCACGCACCACTATGTCCAGCTAAGTTTTGTGTTTCTAGTAGAGATACGGTTTCACCATGTTGGCCAGGATGGTCTCGATCTCTTGACCTCATGATCCACCCTCCTCAGCCTCCCAAAGTGCTGGGATTACAAGCATGAGCCAGAAGTTAATTTTAAAACATTTATTTAGATTGAACAAAATCCTATTTGTCATCCAAGCGTATTGATTACTGTCAAGTTTTTGTTTTTTGTTTTACATAATTTTCTCTGGCAAAACCCTCATACAGAGTTTTATCACCAGTATACATTATGTCTCCTTGTCTTTATGCAAAGTTGAATTTTTAAAAATATATAATCCTATATTACATTACTTTCCAATTAGCTCACTTCTGATGTAAAAGTAACAAATAGTACCAAATAGTAACACTTTCAATGTATTTGTTAATAATAAAACTCTTTTATTTAAAGTATTAAATAAAATTGGTATCTATCCTATTAGAGGTAAATTTTTTCAATAATATGAGACAGCAGCTCTCACTGTATCTGAGAAAGTGCAAAAGGGTGCAAGGGAAATTTCAGCTGTGGTTTGCTTTGGGAAGAGGGAAGCAGAAATGTATTGATATAAGCTATAAAACTCCTTGCTCATAAAAATATGACAATACTTTCTTTCTCAGAGAAAGTGAGTGTAGGAAAAGCTGGATCTGCAGACCACAGGAAATAAAACACTATCAATTATCTAAATATAAAAATAACAAAGAAGCATCAAAAATACGACTTCTGAGATGAATTATTTTTGTCTCTTTTAAGCTCAGTTCTTTATCCAGTTCATCATTTAGTCACATTCCTGAAGCCATCTATAATGTAGTTTGCAGTCATGACATTTTAAGATGAAAAAAAAATGAAGGAGTACATTAAGCTCACTTGGTATTATTTATTTATTTTTCCCATGAACGCATCATTCAAATATTGCTTTAGGTATAGCACTGAAAGCATCAGAAAAGACTGGCTTGGCAAAATATCTAGTTTTAGTTCTGGACAAGAATGGAAAGGTCCGGTAGTCATAAATCTGTGAATACAATTTATTGAATACATTTTTCAAGTCATCGTGGTGAGACAGGCAGAATTGAAATGGGTCTATGTGCATGTCTGTTTCATTCCATTTTATGTGAAAAGGGCCCGCCCTGGACTGAGTCCAAATTGACAGAAGAGCTCTAGAAGAGTGATAAATTTTAATACATCTGTTAGCTGATAGTGATTAATGGGCATATCTCAAACTCTTTAAGAAGTTTGAGATTTAAAGTGTCTCACTGCCTCTAAGTAGATTTATCAGAGACAGTTAACGGATGTGTCCACAAGGAAAATTACCAACACTAAAAAGACTCCCTATCATAGGCTGACTGGAGATACAACTAGTAGAAGAAAGATCTGGGCTTTGTGGAAAACAAACAAACAAAAAAAACAACTAGTATATACAAAATAGAATTTTAGTAGAGTTTAACTTAATGGCATTATGTGATGGGAATTAATCCAGTTTGATCAGAGGTTACTGAAATTTTATCATTCAAATTTCACTTATCTAATGGGGCCTAATACAAAATATATTCTTTTTGAAAGTCATAATTATGTATTTTTTGAAGTTTGACATGAAATTATAAATATGATGTAGTTAATCCAATCTTCTCAAAAATGCAATATAATCACAGACCAAATTCCCAACAGAAAACAAACATCTACATATAATTTTTGGCTTTATATTCATATTTTGCCTTCAAATTGATGTCACTCGATTTCATGCCACATACTTTTCTTCATAAAGTTTGCCATTAAATGTTAGAATTCACATTATTAAACCATATCAATGAAGACTATCACGTCACAAAGGTGCTATGGAGAAAATTTTCACCATTTGAGGAAAACATTTCAAGGAGCACCAAAAGCTTTATTTTTAATGTCCTAACTGACTCAATCTTTCTCTGTTCATACTCAGAGAAAACTGTTCTGCAAGCATTTAAAAATGAAAATAATTGGTATAATGAACAAAAATGTTGTTGCTACTGATAAAAGTTAGGAAAACATAGTGAAAGTTTTTTAATTTTTAATTAAAAGCATTGTGTGTTTTTACAAAAGAAATATATGCTAAGGAATTTGGTTGTCATCATTATTTTAAGAATGAATGCCATGTGCTATTTATTTTTGGATTGGGATAATTTGTCTCAGTGGTGTAAATTTGAATTGTCTATTTGACTGGCAGTTTTGAGCCCTCATTAGGTGTCACACTGTCTGCCAGAGGTCATGTATTTGGTTTTCATTTTCCGGCATCTGAAATAAAGCTTTCCATACATAGCCCTTGACCAAACCAACATAAACATTCATAATAACCCAAATAGCTCTAACTGATAAGACAGCATTTTTACATTACAAAAAAATGTTCACAAAACTCTGGTAAAGAAGTTGTGTCCCAAGGTCCAAATAATTTAGGAAATATATTCTTTATAGTGTAAAAAAGAAAACACCATTGATTGAACTTTAAATGACAGGCTCTGTGTTAAATCAGATCATGTGGTATCACATTTAAACTTGAGTACAACTTGCAAATAGGTTTACAATCCAACTGCATCTCACTGGCTGTTATTGTCATCACTCTGAAATGAACTATCATCATCTCCCATCTGGATTATTATTTTAACTTTCTTAAAGGTCTCTCTGATTTTACTCTTGCTCTCCCTACGGTCTCAACACAAAAAAGAGATAATGTTAAAACAGATGGCAAATGTCTCATCCCACTGCACAGACTGACCAACAGTGTTCTATTCAAAACTAAGCTTTTAAATGGCCAGAAAAATTCTACAGAATCCACTTCCCCTTCACTTGTGCCTATTCTTACGCTATGACTGGCCATAGCCACTTTCTCTTCCCAAATTCACTCTGCCTCCAGTCTCACCATACCAACTTTCTTGCTATTTCTCAAACTCTCCAGATTCCCTCCTTTCTTAGGGCCAATATCATAGCTGTTCCATTTGCCTAAATGATTCTTCCTCCAGAAATCAACATGACTACTTCCTATTTCCTTTAAGCCTTTACTTATGTATCTCCTTCTTAATGAAGCCCACTCCGATCATCTTGCTTAAAATTTGTCTGTTTTAAAATTTTCCTGTCAACTTCTAACAAACTACATAATTTATTTGTTTATTATGATTTGTGTTTATTGTCTATCTCCACTTTCAAAAACTCCACAGGGTAGGAATGTTGTTCACTGATGTATCCCATACTTTTATAGAAATGTACTTAAAAAATAATTATCAATGAGATGACTCTATGAATGAATGAAGTCTATATCAATAATATTTTATTTTAGGGTTAAAAAATGATGCATAAATGTTTTGTAGTTTCCCCAAAAGCCTTAACTTTTCAGTAGCAGACATGAAATTTGAATGTAAGCATCTTGATCTGAAAATAGACATACTCAAGTTCTCCATTGCTCCACTATGACCACTAATTTCTACTTCTTCCCACCAAACTGATTCTTGTTTAAGTTGTGAACTGTGTGTTTACTTTTCTATTAAAATTCAAAAAATACTATCTCAGTAAGAAAAGAGGTAAATTAATTTACTTACGTTATGATGGAATGGAATTATATACAGCCTTCATACATAAGAATAATTTTCAGCAATATTGTTACAAATATTTATTCATCAAGCCATAATGTTGAATAAAAAATCAGGATACAAATATGTATATTTGATGTGACCTTAACATGAAAAAGGCATACTTAGAAGAAAACATTTTAGGTTAAAGATCCCTTTTTTGGTTCCTTTAAAATGCCCTAATAACCTGACAAATAAATAAATAAATGGACATATAAGGACAAAGATGGGGAGATTAGGTAAAATGAGGTACATCAAAATATTTTTGAACGGAAAGCAGAAAAATGAATAACTAACTTAGTAGACCAAAAGTAAAAAAGAACAACATCAACAAACCAAAATAAAATATGATTTTATCAGGGGAGGGCATAAAGCAAGTTTAATTATATCAGAAAACTGAGGAACTGGAGGCATGAATTATATATGATGTTAAGAAGTGAGTGAATGGGAGGGTTAAAAAAATGCAGTATGACAAGCAAATATAAAGAAAATTTACATACCTTAGCCTAAACAGCAAGCTGATTATATCTGTTCCACCATATTTGTTTCTCTAGAGAATTAGACCAGAAAAAACCCGGGAACAGTTTGGGGAGGGGTATGTAATGGAGATAACATTGTGGAGTAAGTGAAAGTCAGTATATTCAAAGGAGTGGCAACTGCCCTCCTCCTCCACTCAGTTCCCAGAGCTGTTAGCTAGGTTTTGACTCATAAAGCAAGAGACCAAACGAACCCTCTCTAAAGAAATAAGACATTTGGCAGGGCGCGGTGGCTCAAGCCTGTAATCCCAGCACTTTGGGAGACAGAAGCGAGCGGATCACAAGGTTAGGAGATCGAGACCATCCTGGTTAACACAGTGAAACCTAGTCTCTACTAAAAATACAATAATAATAATAACAATAATAATAATAATAATTTAGCCGGGCATGGTGGAGGGCGGCTGTAGTCCCACCTACTTGGGAGGCTGAGGCTGGAAAATGGCGTGAACCCACGAGGCGGAGCTTGCAGTGAGCCAAGATCCCGCCACTGCACACTCCCCATCTAAAAAAAAGAGAGAGAGAGAGAGAGAGAGAGATAAGACATTTGCAAGAGAAAAAAAATATATCAAATGTAGACTTTATTATTCCTCAGGTAAATGGCTGAGTCACCAAAAATAGCCCTAAATCGAGCTTACAAACAGATTTTCTGCAGCCTCAGGAACCAAAAATCATCTCATATATTTGAGATAAGTTTACAGCATAAATCACAAGGAGCAAAATAAATATGCAATCATACAGAAATAAAGGAAATCAAGAATCTGCAGGAGAATAAAAGAAAACGTTACAAGATGCTATAATTAGTCAATGTATCACTACAGTGTGAGGATTATAAAGTCAATTTCAGATTCACAAGGCCTCAAAATATTCATCTACCATACGCCATATTTTTTCAGAAAGCTACTGTAGAATATGTTGCGGCAATAGAGGAGTAAACTGAGAAAATAAGAGACATAGGATCTCAAAATCCGCGAATTCTATGAAGGGGAGCAAACACAGGGTTTTGGTGAAGTCCTAGGATGATGATTGTGCAGCAGGTATTAATATGATAATGTTTGTTAACAAGGTAATGTTTGATTACACAGAAAAAGGTACAGATATTTTGGAGAGTTTGAAGGAGAATTAAAGATATAGAGGTACATTGAAAACCAAGCAAATCAACCAATCTATACCATCCCATCTAAAATAACTCTTATGTTCATACATAAGTCATATCTTTCCTTGTTTTGCTTTTCTATTCTATTCTATTTGTTGAGGTTAGAGGAGGTCCAAAAATAATACTGCTCTTCACTTGAATTTATAACCAACTAAGTTGATTCAACATAAAAATTGCAAAAATTAAGAATGAGAGATCTTGGTTAATGTACACTTGTAAATGTGTGTCCAAATATTGTGTTGCATAGAGATTATCAATCTACAATCCGGTAGTCTAGGACCACTACAGACCTTCACATATCCCTGTAAAACTTCTCTAATAGAGGATTGCTGTTCGATACGTGTGTTTTAAGAACAATGGCTCTCAAAGTGAAAAGAACAGAGAGAAAGGAAGTGTATTCCCATCTCAGAATCATTATGAGGTAACTCGTTTGACTTGTGTGAGAATGAATGAGAAGGACAAGAGGCAAAGATTTTTGTGTGTTGCTTGCTTGTATTATTTTTGTTTTGTGATTTTTAAGATTAAATTTCTTCTCATGAAAGCAAGAGATATGCAGAGGAAGAATACCTCTGTAATTTGCCATGTAACACAATGAACTTAATATGCACAATCAATCTGGATAAGGGAAAATATCAGCAGTATAATATTGAAGGTTTTTGTTATCCTCATAAGAATTCTTTCTCAACACCATATCAATCTGCTCTTTTTACTTTTTAAAATCTCTTGGGTCTTCTAGAAGGGAGTCCAGTAATTGTTCATAGAACTCTCTATTTTATATCGCATTCTACATTATGTCTAGTCAGGTTCTCCAGTGGAGTATATCAGAGTTCAGCAATAATTTTAAATAAAATCATAAAGAAGATTTAATAATAAAATGCAATATAAAATTTCTCCCAATTTGAACACAAACCTCCTTCTAATACAAATTTTCTAAGGAAAAAATAAGTCCAAAGATTCAAAAACTTGACCCACAACACTTGTTTTCTGTATACATATATACGTATTTTATATATATGTATTTTATAATATAAATACATATACAATATACATGTATTCGTAAATACTTATGAGAGTGTGTGTGTGTGTATATATATATATATATATAAAATAGCCATTCTGACAATTATGAGATGATCTTTCTTTGTGGTTTTGATTTGCATTTTTCTGATTATTTGAGTTATAGGCATTTGTTATATATTTTGGGGATTGACCTCTTAGCAGATATATGTTTTGCAACTACTTTTTTGCGTTTCATAAGCTGCCTTTTGTCTCTGTTATTTTCCTTGCAGCACAGAAGCTTTTCAGTTTCATGTAGTCTTACTTGTTTATTTTGCTGTTGTAGCCTGTGCTTTTAGTATCATAACATGGAATCATCAACAGGACCAATCTCATGAGTGTTTTCCCTTATGTTTCAGGTCTTACACTTAAATCTTTAACCAATTTTGAATTTATTGTCTATGTGTGGCATAAGATAGAGTTCTGTTTTCACTCATTTACATGTCGATATCCAGTTTGATCAACACCATTTGTTGAAGAGGGTATTTTTTTTCCTTGTATATCCTTGGTACTCTTGTCAAAGATCAATTGACTGCATGTGTTAATTTACTTCTGGAATCTGTCTTCCATTCTATTGGTCTATGTGCCTGCCTTTATGCCAATGTCATATTGTTTCTGTTACTGTAGTTTTGTAATATATTTTTGAAATTAGGAATTGTGATGCTTCTAGTATTTTTCTTCCTCTTGAGGTTGATTTGGTCATTTGTGATCCTCTGTGTTTCTGTGTGACTTGTAGAATTGCTTTTTTTCTATTTAAGTAAAAAAAATGGTCATTGGCATTTTGATAGGCATTGCATTGAATCTGTAGATCTCTTTGAAGAGTACGGACATTTTAACAATGTTAAGTAAGTCTGTAAGTTCATGAACACAGATATCTTTCCATTTGTTTGGGTCTTCTTCAATTTCTTTTACTAATGTTTTGTAGTTTTCAGTATACAAGTATTTCACCATATTAAGTTTATTCCTAAGTATTTTATTTTTGGTACTACTATAAATGGCATCATTTCTTTTTTCTTTCAGATTGTTTATTTTCAGTGTATAGGAAAAGAACTATTTTTTGAGGATATAGAGAAATTCAAACCATTGCACACACTGTTGATGGGAATGCAGAATGATGCAGCCACTATGAAAACCAATATTGAAATATCTCAAAAAATTAAAAATAAAACTACCACACAATTAATCAATATCACTTATGGGTATTTATTTTAAAAGAAACTGAAATCAGGAACTTAAAGATATATAAGCATTCCTATGTTCACTGTAGGACTATTTACAAGAGCCATGCTATTGAAACAACTACATGTTCATTAACAATGTGTTGACAAAGAAAATCTGGTATATACATAAAATAGATTACTATTTAGACTTAAAAATGAAAGACATTTTGCAATATACAACAGTGTGGATGGACATTCAGGACATTATGCTAAAAGAAATAAATCAGTAACAGAAGGATTTTGTGGTAGCTGGTATCATTCTTTTGTTTCCATGCTTTGAATTTCCTTAAGAATCTCTTGTAAGTCTGGTCTACAGGTAACTAATTCTTTTATTGCTTGCTTGCCTGGAAAAGATTTTATTTCTCCTTCACTTATTAAGCTCATTTGGGAAGATATGAACTCTTGATTGGAGTTTCTTTTCTTCATGAATACTAAAAATATGCCCCCAATCTTTCCTGGCTTCTAAGGTTCCAGCTGAGAAGTCCACTGTTAGCCTCATGGGGTTTCCTTTACATGTGATTGGATATTTTTCTGTAGGAGTGTTAAGGAATTTTTCTTTAGTGTTGACTTTGGACAGTCTGTTGACTATATATTGGTGATGTTCATTTTCTATAGTATTTCTCAAGTGTTCTCTGGATTTCTAGTATCCAGATGTCAACCTCTCTAACAACTAATTAGGGAAGTTTTCCCAAATTATTCACTCAAATATGTTTTCCAGGTTGTTTACTTTTTTTCCTTCTCTCTCAGAAATGCTCTCTCAGAAAATCTCTCTCAGTATTTTGTAGGTCTGTTCAGTCTACATAAACCCATATTTCTTAAGAGCTTGTTAACTTTTAAAATTCTTTATTATTATTATTATTATTATTATTATTATTATACTTTAAGTTCTAGGGTACATGTGCATAACGTGCAGGTTTGTTACATATGTATACTTCTGCCATGTGGGTGTGCTGCACCCATCAACTCATCAGCACCCATCAACTTGTCATTTACATTAGATGTAACTCCCAATGCCATTCCTCCCCCTTCCCCTCTCCCCATAATAGGCCCCAGTGTGTGATGTTCCCCTTCCTGAGTCCAAGTGATCTCATTGTTCAATTCCCACCTATCAGTGAGAACATGTGGTGTTTGGTTTTTTGTCCTTGAGATAGTTTGCTGAGAATGATGGTTTCCAGCTTCATCCATGTCCCTACAAAGGACACAAAGTCATCCCTTTTTATGGCTGCATAGTATTCCATGGTGTATATGTGCCACATTTTCTTAATCCAGTCTGTCACTGATGGACATTTGGGTTGATTCCAAGTCTTTGCTATTGTGAATAGTGCTGCAATAAACATATGTGTGCATGTGTCTTTATAGCAGCATGATTTATAATCCTTTGGGTATATACCCAGTAATGGGATGGCTGGGTCATATGATATTTCTAGTTCTAGATCCTTGAGGAATCGTCATACTGTTTTCCACAATGGTTGAACTAGTTTACAATCCCATCAACAGTGTAAAAGTGTTCCTATTTCTCCATATCCTCTCCAGCACCTGTTGTTTCCTGACTTTTTAATGATTGCCATTCTAACTGGTGTGAGATGATATCTCATTGTCGTTTTTCTTTTTGAGACAGAGTCTCGCTCTGTTGCCCAGGCTGGAGTGCAGTGGCGTGATCTCGGCTCACTGCAAGCTCCGCCTCCCAGGTTTACGTCATTCTCCTGCCTCAGCCTCCAAAGTAGCTGGGTCTACAGGCACCTGCCACCACGTCCAGCTATTTTTTTTTATATATATATATTTTTTTAGTAGAGACGGGGTTTCACTATGTCAGCCAGGATGGTCTCGATCTCCTGACCTCGTGAACCACCCGCCTTGGCCTTCCAAAGTGCTGGGATTACAGGCTTGAGCCACCACGCCCGGCCTCATTGTGGTTTTTTATTTGCATTTCTCTGATGGCCAGTGATGATGAGCATTTTTTCATATATCTGTTGGCTGTATGCATGTCCTCTTTTGAGAAATGTCTGTTCAAATCCTTTGCCCACTTTTTGATGGGGTTGTTTGTTTTTTTCTTGTAAACTTGTTTGAGTTCTTTGTAGGTTCTGTATATTAGCCCTTTGTCAGATGAGTAGCTTGCAAAAATTTTCTCCCATTCTGTAGGTTGCCTGTTCACTCTGATGGTAGTTCCTTTTGCTATGCAGAAGCTCTTTAGTTTAATTAGATCCCATTTGTCAATTTTGGCTTTTGTTGCTGTTGTTTTTGGTGTTTTAGACATGAAGTCTTTGCCCATGCCTATGTCCTGAATGGTATTACCTAGGTTTTCTTCTAGGATTTTTATGGTATTAGGTCTAACATTTAAGTCTCTAATCCATCTTGAATTAATTTTTGTATAAGTAGTAAGGAAAGGATTCAGTTTCAGCTTTCTACTTATGGCTAGCCAATTTTCTCAGCACCATTTATTAAATAGGGAATCATTTCCCCATTGCTTGTTTTTCTCAGGTTTGTCAAAGATCAGATGGCTGTAGGTGTGTGGTATTATTTCTGAGGACTCTGTTCTGTTCCATTAGTCTATATCTCTGTTTTGGTACCAGTACCATGCTATTTTGGTTACTGTAGCCTTGTAGTATAGTTTGAAGTCAGGTAGCGTGATGCCTCCAGCTATACCTAGGAATCCAACTTACAAGGGATGTAAAGTACCTCTTCAAGGAGAGCTACAAACCACTGCTCAGTGAAATAAAAGAGGATAAAAACAAATGGCAGAACATACCATGCTCTTGGATAGGAAGAATCAATATCATGAAAATGGCCATACTACTCTAGGTAATTTATAGATTCAATGCCATCCCCATCAAGCTACCAGTGACTTTCTTCATAGAATTGGAAAAAACTGCTTTAAAGTTCATATGGAACCAAAAAAGAGCCCACATTGCCACGACAATCCTAAGTCAAAAGAACAAAATTCTTTTATCTTTATTTTTATCTAACTGGGTTAGTCTGAAGGATAATTCTTCAAGCTCTGAAATTGTTTCTTCTGCTTGGTCCAGTCTATTGCTAAAGCTTTCAATTGCACTTTGAAATTCCTTAAGTGAGTTTTTAAATTACAGAATATCTGATTGATTTCTTTTTAGGATGTTTATCTCTTCTTTCATTTCTTATATTGCTTTAGAAGTTTCTTTAGGTTGTTTTTCAAAATTGTTTTGGATCTCATTGAGCTTCTTTGCAAAACATGCTTTGAAATTTGTACCATCATTCTGAGTTTCCTTTTTGGTTAGGGATGATTGCTGGACAGCTACTGTATCCTTTGGTTGTGTCACTACATTAAGATTTGTCATTTCTACTTTTTGCAATTACTGTATTGTGAATAAGAAGCTTTCTTTTTCTTTCTTTCCCTATATTATTTTTCCTCTTTCCCCCATCTGTAGGAGGTGTGACTGAAGAGTTTGCTGGGTAGGGTCATTCAGCTTTGCTTCCATAGCCCTATGCACTTCTTTTGGCAGGTTTTATATTGGGCTGTTCAGTTTGACCCACAGGGCCAATAAATGGTATTTATGGATCAGAACTGGCTGTGGATGGGTATATAGTTCATCCTTCTTTACACGGAGAAGCTCTCTGTTGCCTCAGGCAATGGGCTGATTCATGGAGTGCACAGTGGCCTGAGTTCCCTGCTCAGCTCTAAGGGGGCAGGGTCAGAGATGGGTGTGGCTGGATTGGGCAGGTCTGCCTACAGCTTGTCTGATTGCAGACACAAACACCAGTGCCAAAGGAGAAACCAGTGAAGTTACAAGGCTTATATCCATGTTGTACTAGTTATTAAAACTTTAAGAAACTACTTAATTTTACTAATCCCATTTTGCACTTACGAAGAAAAGATGGCAAAGGAATGGACACCTCACAAATTTGCTAAAATAATCAAATAAAATGATGCACGAAAAATGCTGATAGAATCAAATAAAATGATGTACAAAATGTGTCATTAACATTAAACAAATACCAGTTAATAACATTTTATCAAAGAGTTTTTGTGAAGATTTTTGAAGTTGATGCATATTTTAGAAATTACATTGTGGCCATTTTATATTTCTGGAAGCTAGACTGTAGTTGTGAAGCACACTTTATTAATTTTAAAATTCACCATTCATCATCAAGGAGTAGCAAAATGTTATTTGTAAAGTAAAATGGTTAGACTCTGAATATTCAATCCTCAAACTATTCATTCATTTAATATATTCCAAATATTTTTTTTAATTACCAAAGATTTTTTTCCTTAATTTTATCTTGCTCCTTTCTTTATGTCTAGACCTGCAAGAGCCATAGGTTTTCATATGTTTACAAGCATAAGGATGAAGACCTCTCATAGAACAAACAAAAGCCATCATACCAACCTTGGATAACACTCAGTTATATCTTTCAATGAAATGAATAAACCTGCACAGCTTAAAACACTCAAGTAGAATTTTTGTAATTAGAAGCTAACTAATTATCTGATAATATATAATATTTTAGCTTTCATGTGAATTATTTCATGAGATAAACCCAGAGAATGACATTATTTCTGTCTTCAAGCTCTTTCCTAGAAGAAATGAAAAAAAAAAATCAGTATACACAATTTTGCTGCATGAAAATAAATTTTAAAATTATCCATTTTAAGTCTTTGGAGTTAAATATGTGAAAGGTAGCTAGATGATTTTGAGTTAGAAAGAAAAAGTAGGAAGATCATTTTCAAAAGACCAACATTATCCAACTCCTGACTTGTTAACAGCTTCTCAATAACCACAAAGAAAACCTAAAGACAATGGGACAAATGCCCTCAAAATAATGAGAAAAAATAAGCATCTTATAATTTATACACCCTGAGAAATTATTTGATGAATTAGAGTAATATAGAGAAAATTCCAGATGAACAAAACAGAGTTTTTCTTTTTCTTTTTTTTCTTTTTTTTTTTTTTTTAACTGCTATGTCCTGTCTAGGTAAATTCTTACGCTATGTGAAAGGATAGCTATACCAGATAGAGGTTTTATGGTACAGTATGAAATAGTGAAAGAAATACACATGAGAAACAATTTAGTTGAGGGAAAAATAAAATGAAAAAATATTATCTTCTTAAATGAAGACAAAGGGGAAGGCAAAGAGCATAGTTAACTTCAATAACCAGATAAAGTCTTAGAAATTAACTCAAATATATCAGCAGTAATGAAAAATAAGAATGATATTTATACTTCTTTCAAAGGAAGTGTCATGGTGGATGAAATATGAAATTCACCTTGATATCGTTTAGAAGATAGACTGAAAAGATTAAATGAATAGGAGTAAAAGAATGATGAAAATACCAAGTAAATTATGAAAGAATGTTTGTACAGTTACATTAATTCCAGACAAAATACGATGTTAGAAAACATCATCAGAGATAAAGAGGGCTGTTCTCTAATGATAATAGCTCACTTTTTCAGAACATACAATAACCCTGGTTATGCATACCCTTAGTAACGAATTTTTGACACACGTACATACACCCCAAGTATGAGGAGAAACAGTAAACTCCACACAATATTAGGAGATTTTAAAATATATTACTCTCAAAATAGGGTAGAGTAAGCAGGTAAACATTTCAATAAGGATACAGAAGATTTGAACAAGCCAATGAATCAACCTGACGTCTTAGACATAAAGAGCACGCTACTGGCTATTGATTGCTCCAGGCAAAGATTTCAGATGGGTACAATGCAAATGGCTTTTTTCTGCTCCAAACTATCTAGGGCTTCACATGGAAACTCTAAAGTTTAGGGACTAAAATGGTCTGAATGCTCATTCACTCATAAATCTTACAGTTGAAACTATGTAGGAGACTGGCTGCAGCTGTAAATGACAGCACCTATACATGTAATCTCCATGTGGTCAGAGCTTCCCCAAAACAACGTCAATGTGTGAAAAACAAGTTATTCATAGATGAAGAAAGAGAAAGAGAGAGAGCACACGGAATGGGGAGGAGCAGGGCACAGAGGGGCAGAAGTCCATAGCTGCTTCTGCACTTTAAACCATAGGTAGTGAGCTAAAATCTAACTTAGTATATAAATGAATGCAACCCAACTTGAAATATACTCTTGTAATAACTAGCTGACTTTAGCCAATCACAGCAAGCAAGTTATTGCTAGTCACACACTGCCAGTTGATCAGACCATATCCACATAAAGTAATGCCTCATTCCCAAATCCGGCAACCACATAGCTGTAACCAGTCAAGCTGTTTCCGTACCTCACTTCCTATTTCTAAGTACAGCCTGCCCATATTGCTGAATGGAGCTCTGTGAACCTCTCCTGAATCTGAGTGCTAATTCATGAAACATTATTTGTTCAAATAAACTCTGATAAATGTAATTTGTCTGCTTCTATTTTAATGAGTAAAATAATTCCAAATACACTTTTATGGATTAAAAAGGTAATACTTTGAATAGAAGGATATTTGTAGAATTGAAAGACAATAAAACATTCCATATTAGACTTGTAGAATGCTGGTAAAGCATGTAAATTACAGGAATTTTAAATATTTAAATATTTTTATGATAAAGTGTTCACAGAAATAATTTTGACAACATCAGGCTGATATAAGTTAGTGAAGCCACAGCATGTGAGAGAAGCACAGCATTTTAGTCTCAGGCCAGAGATTAAAGCACCTGCTCTGGAAAAGGATGGGGCCTCCACTGCCGGAACTGCAGAAAGTGCCTCAGCTGTAGACACTGGAATTGTGCTCTCCCCATCACAAGCCTGAGGTGGGAGAAGGGCTGTACAACTGCAGTTTCTCCTGGGCGGTGAGACATGAAGCCAGGGCCAGCTTGGCAACCTGGAACGTGTCTGCGTGTGCCATTGCTGTGTCTTCCTGCCCGCTCCCCTGAGATCGTGGTGCAGCAGGGCCCCCTCCATTCAAACTTCAGGTAGAAATTCAGATATTTCAAGCACCCACTTGCCTGAACCAGCACCCTAAGCCGCCTCACTTTTCATGAACATAGATTAACGTGAAGTGGGGTCCCATCTGCTCCACACTCAGGCAGATCTTCAAGCATTCAAATCACCCACTCACCTGGATCAGCAGGCTGGCCCACCCCACCCTTCCTGGGCAGAGCTCCTGGTGCAGGAAGGCCCTCTGTGCTTCACGCCCAGGCAGATCTCCAGGCATCTGGAGCGCCTACTCTCCTAGATTAGGAGTTACACTGCTCCCACACCTGCGCAGAGAATTTGGAGCCAAAAAGGGTTTCTCAGCTCCATGCCCAGGCACACCCTGGGCACTTAGTGGTTGCCCACTGGTTTCTCCCTTGAAGCTGGTGCTTTTGCCTGCTATCAGGGGACCTGTATGCAGACTTGCCCCATCTGGAGGTTTGGAAAACCTCTGCAATACTCATTTAAAACACAAGAAAAATAACAAATAAGCAATATTAGTAACATAGAATAAAATATGGCTATAGATGCAACAGAGTTTATGTCAATTACAAGAGGATGTTATGAGCAACTTTTGCCAATGTATTTTAAAATTTTGATAAATTAAAGGATGGAGTCTCCACAGCCAGAACTGCAGAAACGTATGCCATATCAAATATAACTCAAGAAAAAGAACATAATTTTAATCCTATATCAGTTATTCCAACATGTAGAAAATATTTTATCAGGATATTAATAATTTGATAACAAAAACTGACAAAGTGTTGAAATAGTCACTTTAAAAAATAGCTTAAAGATGTAGAGTCAGTGGGAATAAATCCAACAAAGTTCTGTGAGAAGAGCATGGAGATAAGTATAACTTTACTGAAGCATATCAAATTCAACCTGATATCTAGATTTGTGGATGGTTAGGTTTGGTTTGAGGTCAAAGAACTTTATTTTATTCATTGTCATATTTCTAATACTTTAGACAGTACTTGATACATATAAATATTTATGAAAGACATAAAAAAGGCTAAGTAGAAATTAAAATTTTGTAGCACGTTCAAGACAAAATTGTGGCTGGAAAATAATTTATTCTCACCTCCTGTTTCAATCACTCTCCTTCGTTTATCAAGGAGTTATTTCTATGTCCTCCATCATCCTTCTCTTATGGTAGAAAGATATGACACAACCTTCAAGGAAGACACACACACACACACACACACACACACACATGTAGAGCAGAGAGTAGAAGAGATTCAGTACTGTATCAAAGGGAGCATTACAAAACAAGCAAACAACAAACAAAAACCTAGCAAACGGCACATTTTATTTCCTCCATGTTTATCTGAAATGTTTTCTCCTTGTGCGGTTCACTTCCATGTCCCGTTGAAGCAGTTTTCATCTGTTGGTATAAGCATCGCAGTAACCAAAAATACAACCTCCCAAATCATATTTCTTTTCATAGCACTCTGATTCAGTTTTCAGAAATAGATAAAGGAAACCCCCATTTCTCGTCAGAATCAAGGATCTTTTATAATTTTTAATTAAACTTCTTGTAAAAATTTTGTTTTCTCTCCTACCCACCACCACTGTTTTTTCAATAAATATTTTATTTGCAGACTTCACAAAAATCTGCAAGCACTGGCCACATTTTCTTGTCTTTATATTTTAAGTTATACATGTCTCGCTATACAATACTACTCTTCACCATAGCCATCTACTAAATAAATCTTACCCATCTTGCAATATCTATCTCAAAGTCCACCTCCTCACTGAAATTCTCTGCAGTTCCTCCATACGCAAGGTGAAATTCTTCTTTCTTTCACACAGCCAGAACTGTGTATTTTTAAAAACCTGTTCAATAGCATAGATAACTTCTTACCTTATTTCATTGCTTTTGTTTACGTTTAAGACTTTGATGTGTTTCAAGATCAGAGAATATGTTATTCAATTTATATTTTTTCATGACATATGGCATCTAGTGGAAGTCCAAGTGTGTAAGACAGGATCAATTAATATTTTTAAATTACGTGTATAATTTAAAAATCTTTTACTTTATGAAAAATGGTGTACATATGAAGTATGTATATATAGATTGAAACAGGAGATGAGAATAAGTTATTTTCCAGCTATAATGTTGTCTTGTAAGTGCTACAAAATTTTAATTTCTACTTAACCTTTATTTATGTCTTCCATAAATATGTATATGTGTCAAGTACTGTCCAAGGCATTAGAAATATGGTAGTGAATACATACTAAGTATGTGCTCTCAGTATTTAGAAATCAATGTTTTCCATAAAGCACAATTCTTCTCAAATATTAGAATATGTATATATAAATATTTTTAGTTTGCTCTTCCTCCTTTTTTCTCCATTACAAAATAATTAAGAAACAGCATATTCATTCTTTATTTTTTGACCAATCACAAAATGTTTGGTTTAACATCATGAAGAGACTGAGCAACATTCTCTACCCTAAGTATATATAACTTGATGACTAGTTTATAGAAATGTATGGCCAATTATGTAGAATTAATTACTGTCTCTGACAGCAAAACTCCCAAGAATAGTAAAACTGAAAGGAGTAAAGTTCAACCAGGTGAATTTCTAATTGGCATATCAATGACCCACACTTACACACCTTTTGAAACTCTTTGCTGATTGCAGCTACATTGCTTTCTACAAGGGCATACAAAACCTCATAGAATAAGTGGTAAAGATTGTTCAACAATGCAGAAGTTTTAGTTACATTCTTTGTAAAATTTCTTCTTATATTCAAATTTCCTCTAGGAAGAAAAGCTTTATTGAACCTGGCACAGCCATCACAGTGTTTTGCTCTTTGCACAGTATGCTCTTTCTCAGCAGGTGGAAAAGACTGTGCGTTGTCTAGTAGGGGGTGTTAATTTCAGAAGGTTTTCATATTTACCACAGTAACTAAAAGAAAAGAAGTCCTTTCTTTTTCTATAGGTAGGGTCCAATCTCAGAGCTCTGTGATGTGAAGAAACAGAGGGTGGTAGAGTAGGCTGAATGGACTTTAGCACTATGTATCTTTTCACACAAATGCGGAGGACAATTATTCCCTCAGGTTATAAACTCTTTGTATTTTCGCTTTCATTGATTCATCAGTAGTTGCTCAAATCAAAAGCAGGATATCTGCCTGCCTCTATGTTTTTGAAGCTATACATCCTCTACTTCCATTATGCCCTTTAAACAAAGTTATTCTCTAAAGAGCTCTTTCCCTTAAAGGATGTGAACAAAATTTAACTTAATATCCCATATTAGAATGGAACCACAGTTAGTGCAATCATATTATATTTTCTCTGGTGCACTTGATATATTCTAAGATTTTTTTGTGTTTATCAATCACAATGCGTAATAGTACATTACATGAATAATAGGCATACATTTTTCAACATCATTATTTATTAACTATTAAGTGGGACATAGGGAAAGGAGTGGTGGCTGGGTCTACATTTCCAACGGCAAATCTTCAAAGTTTTCTGACTGTAACTGTTGGCTGAAGTAACTATTTGTTTATCAATAAGTTTATAAAAGTAAATTTGTGCATAACTTGGATTATAAAGGATAACTCTAAACATTTCTTGCTAAGACCAATTCTAAGCAATTTATACATATTAAGTCATTAATAGAAATCATAGAATGTAGGTGCTGTCATCAATGCCATTATCCTTTACATAAAGAATGTACAGAATTTTAAAATAATTTGCCCAAAATTTATGCAGATGTCAGTGATAGCACTTGAGACACAAACCTAGTTAGTCTGGCTCTAGAGCATGTGCTCTTAAGTACTGCACTCTACTGAGTAGGTATATTTGCCTATTATTGTGCCATTTAGCTATATGGTTAAGATAATCCTTTTCTGTTATTTTTAGCAATGCCTCTGTATTGAATTGCCATAAACTGATCAGTTTCACTTACTGGAAGATCAGAATTCTATAACCTGGCTCTATGAAACAAAGAAGTCCTAGAATTGGAATCAACTAGATTTTTAAATGCATATAGTCAACTATAGGCTAAACGTTTATAGAATGAATTATTACGAGACAGCTTTATATAGAAAATCAAATAATTTGCCAGGAATAATATGGCAAAATATTATGATATATAGACAGGTGCATATTAAGCCATATATTAGATTACTTGAATCTAATATTGTATAATCTCTTTTTCTTTAATCTATTTTGAGATGAGACTTTGCTATTAATCAAAATGATTCTAATATATTCATGTATATTTGTGTAGCATATATTTGTTTGACAATGTTCTTATTGAAATAAATTTCCTTCCATAGTTTCTTAATTGATAATACATTATCAGGAAAGCCAAGGAGTAGAAATAATAAACTCAACAAGTAGAATAAACTTGTTTATTATTGTTTAAACTTAGGAAATGACTGTGCAGCAGGAGATTCTTTTTCTCGTTGCTGGGAAACAGTCATTTGT